>NW_025533590.1:0-694218 GCF_020615455.1 Coregonus clupeaformis
TACTACTGTATACTACCAATGTGCTATTGAGTTGTTACGTGACACGTGACTTCCGTCTCGCTTCCGCATTGTCTCCGTGCTGCTCTGCTGTTTGTTGCTACTTGGCTACCTAACAAACTATTCACGTTTTACTTTTAATAAACGTTTAATCAATCTCTGTGTTCAACAAATTTACCAACTTTTTAGTTTTGTCCTCACTCATCTTTTTCGTTAAACTTTTTCACCCCGGACGTTTATCCCGAGACAGAAGAGTCAGAAGAGTCTTTTTCCTGTGCGTTTTAGCTGCCAACTTTACGTTATTTTCCTTTTTCCATCGCAACTTTTTTCCCTTATTCAACTTTTTCACTCCGGACGCTTTATCTGGACATGGTTCATCAACATCTTCAACAGCCGAAGCTAAGTAGTAACATTAACATGATGTCTTCTAATTGCAGTCGCTGTACTCATAATATACAGGAGAATTCTCGCCTTACGGCGAGAATAGCTGTGCTACAAGCCCAGCTTCAGACGCAATCGTTAGGCAAGGGTAATATCAGTGTAGGAAAGGAAGAAACAGCGTCTGTGCCACCAGTAAGTACAGACAGTAATGTTAGTATAAATCCCCCGCACAGTCCCCGCAGCCGGACAACTTTCTCATGGCTTCTGGAGGGAAATACTGTTGGAATGCTCAACCGGTGTCGCTCATTCAGCCGACAGAAACCTTCAACCGGTTTTCCCCATTATGTAGCGAGTCGGAGTCTGAGTCTGAGTCTTCTCTAGTCTCTACTCCTCCCGTTACGGGGTCTGAGACTCAAGGCTCCACCATTAGCTCTGACAAATTGAAAACCCTAGTCATCGGCGACTCCATTACCCGCAGTATTAGACTTAAAACGAATCACCCAGCGATCATACACTGTTTACCAGGGGGCAGGGCTACCGACGTTAAGGCTAATCTAAAAGATGGTGCTGGCTAAAGCTAAAACTGGCGAGTGTAGAGAGTATAGAGATATTGTTATCCACGTCGGCACCAACGATGTTAGGATGAAACAGTCAGAGGTCACCAAGTGCAACATAGCTTCAGCGTGTAAATCAGCTAGAAAGATGTGTCGGCATCGAGTAATTGTCTCTGGCCCCCTCCCAGTTAGGGGAAGTGATGAGCTCTACAGCAGAGTCTCAGCACTCAATCGCTGGTTGAAAACTGTTTTCTGCCCCTCCCAAAAGATAACATTTGTGGATAATTGGCCCTCTTTCTGGGACTCACCCACAAACAGGATCAAGCCTGACCTGCTGAGGAGTGACGGACTCCATCCTAACTGGAGGGGTGCTCTCCTCTTATCTACCAACATAGATAGGGCTCTAACTCCTCTAGCCCCACAGTGAAATAGGGTGCAGGCCAGGCAGCAGGCTGTTAGCCAACCTGCCAGCTTAGTGGAGTCTGCCAATAGCATAGTCAGTGTAGTCAGCTCAGCCATACCCATTGAGACTGTGTCTGTGCCTCGACCTAGGTTGGGCAAAACTAAACATGGTGGTGTTCACCCTAGCAATCTTATTAGGATAAAGACCTCCTCCATTCCTGCCATTATTGAAAGAGATCGTGATACCTCACGATCTCAAAATAGGGTTACTTAATGTTAGATCCCTCACTTCAAAGGCAGTCATAGTCAATGAACTCATCACTGATCATAATCTTGATGTGATTGGCCTGACTGAAACATGGCTTAAGCCTGATGAATTTGCTGTGTTAAATGAGGCCTCACCTCCTGGTTACACTAGTGACCATATTCCCCGTGCATCCCGCAAAGGCGGAGGTGTTGCTAACATTTACGATAGCAAATTTCAATTTACAAAAAAAAAATGACGTTTTCATCTTTCGAGCTTCTAGTCATGAAATCTATGCAGCCTACTCAATCACTTTTTATAGCTACTGTTTACAGGCCTCCTGGGCCATATACAGCGTTCCTCTCTGAGTTTCCTGAATTCCTATCAGACCTTGTAGTCATAGCAGATCATATTCTAATTTTTGGTGATTTTAATATTCACATGGAGAAGTCCACAGACCCACTCCAAAAGTCTTTCGGAGCCATTATCGACTCAGTGGGTTTTGTCCAACATGTCTCTGGACCTACTCACTGCCACAGTCATACTCTGGACCTAGTTTTGTCCCATGGAATAAATGTTGTAGATCTTAATGTTTTTCCACAAAATCCTGGACTATCGGACCACCATTTTATTACGTTTGCAATCGCAACAAATAATCTGCTCAGACCCCAACGCAAGGAGCATCAAAAGTCGTGCTATAAATTCTCAGACAACACAAAATTCATTGATGCCCTTCCAGACTCCTTCTGCCTACCCAAGGACGTCAGAGGACAAAAATCAGTTAACCACTTAACTGAGGAACTCAATTTAACCTTGCGCAATACCCTAGATGCAGTTGCACCCCTAAAAACGAAAAACATTTGTCATAAGAAACTAGCTCCCTGGTATACAGAAAATACCCGGGAGCTTTGAAGCAAGCTTCCAGGAAATTGGAACGGAAATGGCGCCACACCAAACTGGAAGTCTTCCGACTAGCTTGGAAAGACAGTACCGTGCAGTACCGAAGAGCCCTCACTGCTGCTCGATCATCCTACTTTTCCAAATTAATCGAGGAAAATAAGAACAATCCAAAATTTCTTTTGATACTGTTGCAAAGCTAACTAAAAGCAGCATTCCCCAAGAGAGGATGGTTTTCACTTCAGCAGTGATAAATTCATGAACTTCTTTGAGGAAAAGATCATGACCATTAGAAAGCAAATTACGGACTCCTCTTTGAATCTGCGTATTCCTCCAGGGCTTAGCTGTCCTGGATCTGCACAGCTCTGCGAGGGCCTGGGATCGGGAGAGACACTTAAGTGTTTTAGTACTATATCTCTTGACACAATGATGAAAATAATCATGGCCTCTAAACCTTCAAGCTGCATACTGGATCCTATTCCTACTAAACTGCTGAAGGAGCTGCTTCCTGTGCTTGGCCCTCCTATGTTGAACATAATAAACAGCTCTCTATCCACCGGATGTGTACCAAACTCACTAAAAGTGGCAGTGATAAAGCCTCTCTTGAAAAAGCCAAACCTTGACCCGGAAAATATAAAAAAACTATCGGCCTATATCGAATCTTCCATTCCTCTCAAAAATTTTAGAAAAGCTGTTGCGCAGCAACTCACTGCCTTTCTGAAGACAAACAATGTATACGAAATGCTTCAGTCTGGTTTTAGACCCCATCATAGCACTGAGACTGCACTTGTGAAGGTGGTAAATGACCTTTTAATGGCGTCAGACCGAGGCTCTGCATCTGTCCTCGTGCTACTAGACCTTAGTGCTGCCTTTGACACCATCGATCACCACATTCTTTTGGAGAGACTGGAAACCCAAATTGGTCTACACGGACAAGTTCTGGCCTGGTTTAGATCCTACCTGTCGGAAAGATATCAGTTTGTCTCTGTGAATGGTCTGTCCTCCGACAAATCAACTGTACATTTCGGTGTTCCTCAAGGTTCCGTTTTAGGACCACTATTGTTTTCACTATATATTTTACCTCTTGGGGATGTTATTCAAAACATAATGTTAACTTTCACTGCTATGCGGATGACACACAGCTGTACATTTCAATGAAGCATGGTGAAGCCCCAAAATTGCCCTCGCTAGAAGCCTGTGTTTCAGACATAAGGAAGTGGATGGCTGAAAACTTTTTACTTTTAAACTCGGACAAAACAGAGATGCTTGTACTAGGTCCCAAGAAACAAAGAGATCTTCTGTTAAATCTGACAATTCATCTTGATGGTTGTAAAGTCGTCTCAAATAAAACTGTGAAGGACCTAGGCGTTACTCTTGACCCTGATCTCTCTTTTGACGAACATATCAAGACTGTTTCAAGGACAGCTTTTTTTCCATCTACGTAACATTGCAAAAATCAGAAATTTTCTGTCCAAAAATGATGCAGAAAAATTAATCCATGCATTTGTTACTTCTAGATTAGACTACTGCAATGCTCTATTTTCCGGCTACCCGGATAAAGCACTAAATAAACTTCAGTTAGTGCTAAATACGGCTGCTAGAATCCTGACTAGAACCAAGAAATTTGATCATATTACTCCAGTGCTAGCTTCCCCTACACTGGCTTCCTGTTAAGGCAAGGGCTGATTTCAAGGTTTTACTGTTAACCTATAAAGCGTTACATGGGCTTGCTCCTACCTATCTTTCCGAGTTGGTCCTGCCGTACATACCAATACGTACGCTACGGTCACAAGACGCAGGCCTCCTAATTGTCCCTAGAATTTCTAAGCAAACAGCGGGAGGCAGGGCTTTCTCCTATAGATCTCCATTTTTATGGAACAGTCTGCCTACCCATGTGAGAGACGCAGACTCGGTCTCAACCTTTAAGTCTTTACTGAAGACTTATCTCTTCAGTAGGTCATATGATTGAGTGTAGTCTGGCCCAGGAGTGTGAAGGTGAACGGAAAGGCTGGAGCAACGAACAGCCCTTGCTGTCTCTGCCGGGCCGGTTCCCCTCTCCACTGGGGTTCTCTGCCTCTAACCCTGTTGCAGGGGCTGAGTCACTGGCTTGCTGGTGCTCTTTCATGCCGTCCCTGGGAGGGGGTGCGTCACTTGAGTGGGTTGAGTTACTGACGTGATCTTCCTGTCTGGGTTGGCGCCCCCCTTGGTTTGTGCTGTGGTGGAGACCTCTGTGGGCTATACTCGGCCTTGTCTCAGGATTGTAAGTTGGTGGTTGGGGATATCCCTCTAGTGGTGCGGGGGCTGTGCTTTGGCGGAGTGGGTGGGGTTATATCCTTCCTGTTTGGCCCTGTCCGGGGTTTCTTCGGATGGGGCCACAGTGTCTCCGGACCGCTCCTGTCTCAGCCTCCAGTATTTATGCTGCAGTAGTTTATGTGTCGGGGGGCTGGGGTTAGTTGGTTATACCTGGAGTACTTCTCCTGTCTTATCCAGTGTCCTGTGTGAATTTAAGTATGCTCCTCTCTAATTCTCTCGTTCTCTCTTTCTCTCTGAGAACCTGAGCCCTAGGACCATACGTCAGGACTACCGGGCATGATGACACCTTGCTGTCCCCAGTCCGCCTGGCCTTGCTGCTATTCCAGTTTCAACTGTTCTGCCTGCGGCTACGAAACCCCTACCTGTCCCAGACCTGCTGTTTTCAACTCTAAATGATCGGCTATGAAAAGCCAACTGAGAGACCTGAGCCCTAGGACCATACGTCGGGACTACCGGCCGTGGTGACTCCTTGCTGTCCCCAGTCCGCCTGGCCTTGCTGCTATTCCAGTTTAAACTGTTCTGCCTGCGGTTATGGAACCCCTACCTGTCCCAGACCTGCTGTTTTAAACTCTAATGATCGGCTATGAAAAGCCAACTGAGATTTATTCCTGATTATTATTTGACCATGCTTGTCACTTATGAACATTTTTGAACATCTTGGCATGGTTCTGTTATAACCTCCACCCGGCACAGCCAGAAGAGGACTGGCCACCCCTCATAGCCTGGTTCCTCTCTAGGTTTCTTCCTAGGTTTTGCCTTTCTAGGGAGTTTTTCCTAGCCACCGTGCTTCTACACCTGCATTACTAGCTGTTTGGGGTTTTAGGCTGGGTTTCTGTACAGCACTTCGAGATATTAGCTGATGTAAGAAGGGCTATATAAAATAAAATTGATTGATTGATTGATACACCTGTTCTGAAAGGCCCCAGAGTCTGCAACACCACTAAGCAAGGGGCACCACCAAGTAAGTGGCACCATGAAGACCAAGGAACTCTCCAAACAGGTCAGGGACAACATTGTACAGATCTGGGTTGGGTTATAAAAAAAATAACAGAAACTTTGAACATCCCACGGAGTACCATTAAATCCATTATAAAAAAATTGAAAGAATATGGCACCACAACAAACCTGCCAAGAGAGGGCCGCCCACCAAAAACTCATGGACCAGGCAAGGAGGGCATTAATCAGAGAGGCAACAAAGAGACCAAAGCTAACCCTGAAGGAGCTGCAAAGCTCCACAGCGGAGATTGGAGTATCTGTCCATAGGACCACTTTAAGCCGTACACTCCACAGAGCTGTGCTTTACGGAAGAGTGACCAGAAAAAAGCCATTGCTTACAGAAAAAAATAAGCAAACACGTTTGGTGTTCTCCAAAATGCATGTGGGAGACTCCCCAAAGATATGGAAGAAGGTACTCTGGTCAGATGAGACTAAAATTGAGCTTTTTGGCCATCAAGGAAAACGCTGTCTGGCGCAAACCCAACACCTTTCATCACCTCGAGAACACCATCCCCACAGTGAAGCACGGTGGTGGTAGCATCATGCTGTGGGGATGTTTTTCATTGGCAGGGACTGTGAAACTGGTTAGAATTGAAGGAATGATGGATGGCACTAAATACAGGGAAATTCTTGAGGGCAACCTGTTTCAGTCTTCCAGAGATTTGAGACCAGGATGGAGGTTCACCTTCCAGCAGGACAATGACCCTAAGCATACTGCTAAAGCAACACTCAAGTGGTTTAAGGGGAAACCTTTAAATGTCTTGGAATGGCCTAGTCAAAGCCCAGACCTCAATCCAATTGAGAATCTGTGGTATGACTTAAAGATTGCTGTACACCAGCGGAACCCATCCAACTTGAAGGAGCTGGAGCAGTTTTGCCTTGAAGAATGGGAAAATATCCCAGTGGCTAGATGTGCCAAGCTTATAGAGACCTACCCCAAGAGACTTGCAGCTGTAATTGCTGCAAAAGGTGGCTCTACAAAGTATTGACTTTGGTGGGGGGGGGGTCTTTGCATCTTCACAGTGGCATGTTGTGTAAATCAAATGATACAACCCCCCCCCCCCCAAAAAAAATCCATTTTAATTCCAGTTTGAAAGGCAACAAAATAGGAAAAATGCCAAGGGGGGTGAATATTTTCGCAAGATGGTAGATGGTAATGAAAACTATATTTTCAAAGGCACTAAATAGGTTAGAGGAAAAACAAAAAGCATTTGAGGTACTTATTCAATCAAGTGTAATGTATTACAAAAATAAAGCGAATTGGATGGAAAATGGTAAAAAATGCACAAAATGTTTCTTGAATCTTCAACATAGAAATGCTACCGAAAATAATTTACTGAAACTTGTTACAAATGATGGAGTTATCCATGATTCACCAAATTATATTTTCAGTCTCCTCAATTTCCACTTAATGATGTTAACTGTAAGGATTTCTTTCCTAATAATAATACTAATAATAATAATAATAATGCAAAATTAACAAATTTACATAAAGACCTGTGTGAAGGTCAATTTACAGAAGAGGAACTTTTTAGGCAATTAAATATTTTCAGTCTGGTAAAACACCAGGGCTTGATGGTATACCAGTCGAGGTATATCAGACCTTTTTTTTATGTACTCAAAGATCCATTATTAGCATGTTTTAACTACTCCTATAAAAATGGTAGACTTTCAGGTACTCAACAAGAACGTCTGATTTCATTACTACTAAAACAGGACCCAGGTGGTAAGTATAAAGATCCAGTCCATTTAAAAATCTGGAGGCCTGTTACACTTCAATGTCGTGATGCAAAAATCCTGGCGAAATGCATAGCACATAGAATAAAAAAGGTTTTACCAGATATTGTTCATCCTGCTCAGACAGGTTTTTTACATGGACGATATATTGGAGATAATATACAACAATTACTTTAAATAATTGAACAATATGAAATCAAAGATACCAGGCCTGGTCTTCATAGCAGATTTAGAAAAGGCGTTTGACAAAGTAAGACTATGGAAGGATGGAAGGAGGTTTTCACTCAAAATCTCACGATACATGGCCCCATTCATTCTTTCCTTTACACGGATCAGTCGTCCTGGTCCCTTTGCAGAAAAACAGCCCCAAAGCATGATGTTTCCACCCCCATGCTTCACAGTAGGTATGGTGTTCTTTGGATGCAACTCAGCATTCTTTGTCCTCCAAACACGACGAGTTGAGTTTTTACCAAAAAGTTCTATTTTGGTTTCATCTGACCATATGACATTCTCCCAATCCTCTTCTGGATCATCCAAATGCACTCTAGCAAACTTCAGACGGGCATGGACATGCACTGGCTTAAGCAGGGGGACACGTCTGGCACTGCAGGATTTGAGTCCCTGGCGGTGTAGTGTGTTACTGATGGTAGGCTTTGTTACTTTGGTCCCAGCTCTCTGCAGGTCATTCACTAGGTCCCCCTGTGTGGTTTTGGGATTTTTGCTCACCGTTCTTGTGATCATTTTGACGCCACGGGGTGAGATCTTGCGTGGAGCCCCAGATCGAGGGAGATTATCAGTGGTCTTGTATGTCTTCCATTTCCTAATAATTGCTCCCACAGTTGATTTCTTCAAACCAAGCTGCTTACCTATTGCAGATTCAGTCTTCCCAGCCTGGTGCAGGTCTACAATTTTGTTTCTGGTGTCCTTTGACAGCTCTTTGGTCTTGGCCATAGTGGAGTTTGGAGTGTGACTGTTTGAGGTTGTGGACAGGTGTCTTTTATACTGATAACAAGTTCAAACAGGTGCCATTAATACAGGTAACGAGTGGAGGACAGAGGAGCCTCTTAAAGAAGAAGTTACAGGTCTGTGAGAGCCAGAAATCTTGCTTGTTTGTAGGTGACCAAATACTTATTTTCCACCATAATTTGCAAATAAATTCCTTAAAAATCCTACAATGTTATTTCCTGGAATTTTTTTTATCATTTTGTCTGTCATAGTTGACGTGTACCTATGATGAAAATTACAGGCCTCTCTCATCTTTTTAAGTGGGAGAACTTGCACAATTGGTGGCTGACTAAATACTTTTTCCCCCACTGTATGGGAATGTCTGCTCAATCCAAACTTACAACGAACTGATTGTAGCAATAACACAAAAATGGAGAAGGCAATTGGAAAAGGGAGAAGGTAGGGAACTTGTTTGCCTGCCATATATTAAAGATACAAATTGTCTGAAAGGAATTGGCATAAATAGAAAAATATACTAGTTTCATTTGAGGACAAAAATGTTGACAGCTGTGCCATACAGGTTGCAAAATAAATGGGAAGAGATTTTCGATGTACCAATTCCATGGCACATGGTTTATGAATTGGTACAAAAAACAACACTTGATTCAACACTTCGAATTTTTCAATTTAAATTATTATACAACATTCTTGCCACCAACAGAATGCTATATATATGGGGCATACAACAATCTCAGCTCTGTAGATTTTGCTGCGAAGAGACAGAATCACTAGATCATTTATTCTGGTATTGCCCCTATGTAGCTTGTTTCTGGTCACAGTTTCAGGAATGGTTAAAAAATCCATAGGAAAGCCATAGTCAGTCAATAAATAACATAATAATACTTGTAGGAAAGGTTTTCATATGTAGCTCACAATCTGTGGATACTATATGATTAAAAAGGTTCAAAATGTATGTAAAACATCACAGCACAATTGAAAATTATATGGCACATGGAAACCAAACGAGTGTGGTCTATGGTGATAGGTGGGATGGGCTGAGAGTGGCTGAAGTATTTATTATCAATTTACTTTGAATGTCTTGCACTGCTACTTCCTAGATTAACTGACCTTGTCCCATCCCCTTTTTGACCTCAGGTGTGATCCCTCCCCGCTCAACACTGAGCATGTCTTGCACTACTAGATTCCACTGAGACTTTTTCCTCTTCATCATCATGAAGGAGTGTCAATTTGAATTTGTCTCTCTCTCTCTCTATCTCTACAGCAGGGCTGCCCAACCCTCTTCCTGGAGATCTACCATCCAGTTGGTTTTCAGTCCAACCCTAATTTAACACACCTGATTCTACTTATTAGCTGCTCAACAAGACTAGCTGAATCAGATATGCTAAATTAGGGTTGGAGTGAAAACCTACAGGACAGTAGATCTTCAGGAAGAGGGTTGGGCAGACTTGCTCTACAGCAGGGTTCTTCAATTCCGGTCCTGGAGGGCCGAAACACTTCTGTTTTTTATTTCTACCTGGTAGTTAATTGCACTCACCTGGTGTCCCAGGTCTGAATTAGCCCCTGATTAGAAGGAGAGGATGAAAAACAGAGGTGTTTCGGCCCTCCAGGACCGGAATTGAAGAACCCTGCAGTCTACAGGATCGAGTGCCTATTTCTCTCCCAGCACTCGGACTGGTCAGACACCAAAGGATATTCTGTACCCGCAGCAGCTTCCATTATCAACTTGGACAGCCTGATCCCCCAACATCTGTCAGTACAGTAACACCTGCTAACTTGCGAAAATAAAGACTCATTATAACTTGTTTTCTGTATTTCTATGAACATGATACACTCATTATGTGAAGAACCTGTTCATTACTTTTTGGTATAAGATGCAACAAACAAACTAAAAAGTATTACTTTTACCATAACATCAACCTTTTATTCAATTCAATACATTCACTTTACTTGCTTATTCAGTCCTCTCAGACACAATTATGTGAAGAACCTGCTCATTTAGTTACATGAGGATCATGGATGCAACATACAAACTACAAATTATTACTTTTACCATAACATCAATCTTTTATTCCATTCAATACATTCATTATACTTACTTATTCAGTTCTCTCAGACTCAGTTCGCCATAATCTGCCCTGTATATGTTCATGGCATGTTGTAATAGCTTCATGGTCGTCGGGTGAGGTCGTCGGGTAAGCTTGGCTTTATACATAGTTTGGGCTTTGTCGAGTAAGGCTTAAACTATGTATTTAGGTTGTAGTTAGGTATTGTAGTTAGGTATTGTAGGTAGCTATCGTGGGTTGTTGTATGTAATTATTGTAGGTTAGTATTGTATTCGGCTGAGCCCGGTGTAGCACGAAGCTAGCTGGCTAACCCACTACCTAGCGGGTAGCTACTGGCAACTATTAGCAACGGTATAGTTAAGATTGCCTGTAATTACGCCAGCTGGCTGCCTACAATAATTACATACAATATTTGCCTACCATTCAGCTGTTTTCTAACCTCATTGTCTGAACCATTAACGTTAGGTAGTAAGTGGCTACTGTGCTTGAAATTTAGCTAGCTTGTTGCTACCTGGATAGCAACTAATACAAACAATAGCTGGAACGACCTGGCGAACAGACGCGAACTGGCTGAGTCAATTCAGTGGCTAGCTTTGCACTTGGCTAGCTAACAGTAGCTGCTAGGGGTAAGTTATAACCTACATTTGTGTTTTATTTTTACATATTGGTAGCTAGAGTCGTTCAAGGAATTCGGGACATGGGTGACTAGTTAACGTTAGTTTTGCTCTCTCTGTGTGTTCGTGCCGTGAAAGGAGGGGTTTCTTCTTTGTCTGAAAGCAATGGCTAGCTAGTATGCTAACTATTCTAGCTAATTAACTGGCTGAATAAGTTGAAGACGGACTCGCTCAAGCTGTCGGGACTAACACACAATGTTAGACACGGACACAAACGATCTGCTTGGCGTGTTGACACACTGGTGGTTTGTTGTGGCCGAGTATTGGTGCTAAACCGTGTTGTTGGAGTCCGGCATGCTAGCTGGCTGTGGCGTCTTATGACTAGGTGCCCTGAACGATTTTCACAGAAGAATACTGTACCTAGTTAGCTAGCTGAATAAACTAAGTTAGTCTATTCCTAGAAAACATTGAACCGCTGTAGTTTACAACAATTATAGTTTCTGAGGTGGAAGTTGGGAGAGTTATATTTGGGTGTTGTGGTGAGGGAGGCCCCGCTCTCTCCTTTCCCAGATGTTTAGTTCATTTCATTCCGATCTCCTTTGCATTATTGTAGCCATTTTCTGCAGCCTGTCAACTATGCCTCTGCCTATCCCTGTTCTCTCCTCTCCGCACAGGCTATACAAACGCCTCACACCGCGCGGCTGCTGCCTCTCTAACCTGGTGGTCCCTGCACGCACCACCCACGTGGAGTTCCAGGTCACAGGCAGCCTCTGGAACTGCCGTTCTGCTGCCAACAAGGCAGAGTTCATCTCAGCCTATGCTACCCTCCAGTCCCTCGACTTCTTGGCGCTGACGGAAACATGGATTACCACTGAAAACACTGCTACTCCTACCGCTCTCTCCTCGTCTGACCATGTGTTCTCGCATACCCCGAGAGCATCTGGTCAGCGGGGGTGGTGGCACAGGAATCCTCATCTCTCCCAAATGGACATTCTCTATTTTTCCCCTGACCCATCTGTCTATCTCCTCATTTGAATTCCATGCTGTCACAGTCACTAGCCCATTTAAGCTTAATATCCTTGTCATCTATCGCCCTCCAGGTTCCCTTGGAGAGTTCATCAATGAGCTTGACGCCTTGATACGTTCCTTTCCTGATGATGGCTCACCCCTCACAGTTCTGGGGGACTTCAACCTCCCTACGTCTACCTTTGACTCATTTCTCTCTGCCTCCTTCTTTCCACTCCTCTCCTCTTTTGACCTCACCCTCTCACCATCCCCCCCTACTCACAAGGCAGGCAATACGCTTGACCTCATCTTTACTAGATGCTGTTCTTCTACTAATCTCACTGCAACTCCCCTCCATGTCTCCGACCACTACTTTGTATCCTTTTCTCTCTCGCTCTCCTCCAACACTACTCACTCTGCCCCTACTCAGATGGTAATGCACCGTCGCAACCTTCGCTCTCTCTCTCCCGCTACTCTCTCCTCTTCCATCCTATCGTCTCTTCCCTCTGCTCAATCCTTCTCCCTCCAATCTCCTGATTCTGCCTCCTCAACCCTCCTCTCCTCCCTTTCTGCATCCTTTGACTCTCTATGTCCCCTATCCTCCCGGCCGGCTCGGTCCTCCCCTCCAGCTCCGTGGCTAGATGACTCTTTGCGAGCTCAAAGAACAGGGCTCCGGGCAGCCGAGCGGAAATGGAGGAAAACTAGACTCCCTGCGGACCTGGTATCTTTTCACTCCCTCCTCACTACATTTTCTTCATCTGTTTCTGCTGCTAAGGCCACTTTCTACCACTCTAAATTCCAAGCATCTGCCTCTAACCCTAGGAAGCTCTTTGCCACCTTCTCTTAAAACCAACACTCGATCCCTCTGATGTCAACAACTACAGACCAGTATCCCTTCTTTCTTTTCTCTCCAAAACTATTGAGCGTGCCGTCTTTAGCCAACTCTTTTGCTATCTCTCTCAGAATGACCTTCTTGATCCAAACCAGTCAGGTTTCAAGACTGGTCATTCAACTGAGACTGCTCTTCTCTGTGTCACGGAGGCTCTCCGCACTGCTAAAGCTAACTCTCTCTCCTCTGATCTTGTCCTTCTAGACCTGTCTGCTGCCTTTGATACTGTGAAACATCAGAATCTCCTCTCCACCCTCTCCGAGCTGGGCATCTCCGGCGCGGCTCACTCTTGGATTGCGTCCTACCTGACCGGTCGCTCCTACCAAGTGGCGTGGCGAGAAGCTGTCTCCGCACCACGTGCTCTCACCACTGGTGTCCCCCAGGGCTCAGTTCTAGGCCCTCTCCTATTCTCGCTATACACCAAGTCACTTGGATCTGTCATATCCTCACATGGCCTCTCCTATCATTGCTACGCAGACGACACACAACTAATCTTCTCCTTTCCCCCTTCTGATAACCAGGTGGCGAATCGCATCTCTCCATGTCTGGCAGACATATCAGTATGGATGACGGATCACCACCTCAAGCTGAACCTTGGCAAGATGGAGCTGCTCTTCCTCCCGGGGAAGGACTGCCCGTTCCATGATCTCGCCATCACGGTTGACAACTCCGTTGTGTCCTCCTCCCAGAGTGCGAAGAGCCTTGGCGTGACCCTGAACAACACCCTGTCGTTCTCCGCTAACATCAAGGAGGTGACCCGATCCTGTAGGTTCATGCTCTACAACATTCGGAGAGTACGACCCTGCCTTACACAGGAAGTGGCACAGGTCCTAATCCAGGCACTTGTCATCTCCCGTCTGGATTACTGCAACTCGCTGTTGGCTGGGCTCCCTGCGTGTGCCATTAAACCCCTACAACTCATCCAGAATGCCGCAGCCCATCTGGTGTTCAACCTTCCCAAGTTCTCTCACGTCACCCCGCTCCTCCGCACACTACACTGGCTTCCAGTTGAAGCTTGCATCTGCTACAAGACCATGGTGCTTGCCTACGGAGCTGTGAGGGGAACGGCACCTCCGTACCTTCAGGCTCTGATCAGTCCCTACACCCAAACGAGGGCATTGCGTTCATCCACCTCTGGCCTGCTGGCTCTCCTACCTCTGCTGAAGCACTGTTCCCGCTCAGCCCAGTCAAAACTGTTCGCTGCTCTGGCACCCCAATGGTGGAACAAGCTCCCTCACGACGCCAGGACAGCGGAGTCACTCACCACCTTCCGGAGACATTTGAAACCCCACCTCTTTAAGGAACACCTGGGATAGGATAAAGTAATCCTTCTAACCCCCCACTTACCCCACCCCACCCCCCCAAAAAAAAAAAATGTGTAAAGTGGTTAATCCACTGGCTATCAGGTGAATGCACCAATTTGTAAGTCGCTCTGGATAAGAGCGTCTGCTAAATGACGTAAATGTAATGTAAATGTAATGCATACACAGATTGTCACAAGAGCAGGGTATCCAAGATGGCTATTAGTGCAGTCCTGTTTTTGTCGTGTGTCTGTAAATAGCCTGTAAATACCCTGTTTTTTTTGTATTTTTCGGACATTTTTTCCTATCAGACTTTTCATCCTTCTACAAAATATACTTTCCTGCAACCCGCCTCACTCAATGTGGAACGGATTCTATTATTGACTTACCTTTTATCTAGAATCTCCAGTTGAAACTAGCTAGCCAGCTAACTAGCTACTTGCTATTAGCCACAGTTGCTATTTCACCCAGAACATTGGATTTTCTGCCGGAATAATTTAATCACTGGACATTAATCACCGGATCGCAACTAGCTAGCCGCAACCGAATGGATGTTGCTGTTTGGCTAATCACCACTGCCCCCGATGCAAGCACCAGTTAGCCTCGAGCTAGCCTAGAGCCAGGCTCATATCCCGGCTATCTACCTCTAGGTCTACCGGACGGGAGTAGCCAGCTAACTAGCTACTTGCTATCAGCTACCGTTAGCGGTTTTTCACCATTGTCCGTGGCCTGCACCACCTACCAGCCAGCTCTAGTCTGGACTATTATTCGGCCAGTCTGCACTGTCTGCACAGCGTTATCGACCCAGAACATATCAGTTTTTCTGCCGGAATCACTGAATAACTGGACCTTTAACTCCGGATTCATCGCTACCAGCTAGCTGCAACAAAATGGACGTTGAGGTCTGGCTAATCATCCTGAGCTAGGCCCATCTCCCATCTCCCATCTCCCGGCTATCTACCTCTCTGTCAACCGGACGGGACCACCTAGTGTTGACACGGAGCCCAGCCGATCCTACACGACTGGTCTGCCGACGAAATCGTCTGATGAGGTAGATTTTTACAACAGGCTTCCCGTTACGACGTTGACCACGAAGATTCAATCTGCTAGCCCCGGCCTGCTAGCACACTCCGAACTATCCTATTGCTGTTCACCGGACCTTATGATAACTCATCTATACAGCTGATGTCTGCTGGACTGTTCCTTTTTACGGTACTGCATCCTGTTTATGTTTAGCCTCAGCCCAAACTGTGTCGTCATTGCCAGCTGTTGTCTTAGCTCTCTCAAATTACACCTTGATTGCTTTATGCCTCTCTCCCTTGTCAATATGGTTAGCTTATTGTTGTTTTGGTTATTTCTAATTGTACTATTTCACTGTAGATCCCCCAGCCCAGCTAAACCTGCCTTAGATAGCTCCTTTGTCCCACCCCCCATACACGCGGAGACCGACTCAATTGGTGCCTCCAGTGATGCTATCTCTTTCATTGTTATCCAACGCTTAGGTTTACCTCCACTTTACTCATATCCTTCCATATCCTTGTCTGTACATAATGCCCTGAATCTTTTCTACAACGCCCGGAAATCTGCCTCCTTTATTCTATGAACCCAACGCACTAGAAGACCAGTTCTTAAAGCCTTTAGCCGTATCCTTATTCTAGTCCTCCTCTGTTCCTCTGGTGATGTAGAGGCTAACCCAGGCCCTGCAGCCCTCAGTATCACTCCTACTCCCCAGGCGCTATCATTTGCTGACTTCTGTAATCGCAAAAGTCTTGGTTTCTTGCACGTAAATATCAGAAGTCTACTTCCTAAGTTTGAGTTATTCACTGCGTTAGCACACTCCGCCAACCCTGATGTTCTAGCAGTGTCTGAATCCTGGCTTAGGAAGGCCACCAAAAATTCTGAAATTTCCATCCCCAACTATAACTCTGTAGCTCATTTGGTAGAGCACGGCGCTTGTAACGCCAAGGTAGTGGGTTCGATCCCCGGGACCACCCATACACAAAAATGTATGCACGCATGACTGTAAGTCGCTTTGGATAAAAGCGTCTGCTAAATGGCATATTAAATTAAAAATAACATTTTCCGTCTAGATAGAACTGCCAAAGGGGGTGGAGTTGCAATCTACTGTAGAGATAGCCCCCAGCTGTGCCCTGGATACCATATGTGAATTGATTGCCCCCCATTTATCCTCAGAGTTCGTACTGCTTGGTGACCTAAATTGGGATATGCTTAACACCCCGGCCATCCTACAATCCAAACCAGATGCCCTCAATCTCACACAAATTATCAACGAACCTACCAGGTACAACCCTAAATCCGTAAACATGGGTACCCTCATAGATATCATCCTGACTAACTTACCCTCTAAATACACCTCCGCTGTCTTCAACCAGGATCTCAGCGATCACTGCCTTATTGCCTGCGTCCGTAACGGGTCCGCAGTCAAACGACCACCCCTCATCACTGTCAAACGTTCCCTAAAACACTTTAGCGAGCAGGCCTTCCTAATTGACCTGGCCCAGGTATCCTGGATGGATATAGATCTCATTCCGTCAGTAGAGGATGCCTGGTTGTTCTTTAAAAGTAATTTCCTCTCAATCTTAAATAAACATGCCCCATTCAAAAAATACAGAACTAAGAACAGATATAGCCCCTGGTTCTCCTCAGACTTGACTGCCCTTGACCAGCACAAAAACATCCTGTGGCGTACTGCATTAGCATCAAATAGCCCCCGCGATATGCAACTTTTCAGGGAAGTTAGGAACCAGGCTAACTTTTTCAAACAGAAATTTGCATCCTGTAGCACTAACTCCAAAAAGTTTTGGGACACTGTAAAGTCCATGGAGAATAAGAGCACTTCCTCCCAGCTGCCCACTGCACTGAAGCTAGGAAACACTATCACCACCGATAAATCTACAATAATCGAGAATTTCAACAAGCATTTTGCTACGGCTGGCCATGCTTTCCACCTGGCTACCACTACCCCGGCCACCAACTCTGCACCCTCCGCTGCAACTTGCCCATGCCCCCCCGCTTCTCCTTCACACAAATTCAAACAGCTGATGTTCTGAAAGAGCTGCAAAATCTGGACCCCTACAAATCAGCTGGGCTAGACAATCTGGACCCTTTCTTTCTAAAACTAGCCGCCGAAATTGTCGCAACCCCTATTACTAGCCTGTTCAACCTCTCTTTCGTAACGTCTGAGATCCCCAGAGATTGGAAAGCTGCCGCGGTCATCCCCCTCTTCAAAGGGGGTGACACTCTAGATCCAAACTGTTACAGACCTATATCCATCCTGCCCTGCCTTTCGAAAGTATTTGAAAGACAAGTTAACAAACAGATCACCAACCATTTAGAATCCCACCGTACCTTCTCCGCTATGCAATCCGGTTTCCGAGCTGGTCATGGGTGCACTTCAGCCACGCTCAAGGTCCTAAACGATATTATAACCGCGATCGATAATAGACAGTACTGTGCAGCCGTCTTCATCGACCTGGCCAAGGCTTTCGACTCTGTCAACCACCGCATTCTTATTGGCAGACTAAATAGCCTTGGTTTCTCAAATGACTGCCTCGCCTGGTTCACCAACTACTTCTCAGATAGAGTTCAATGTGTCAAATCGGAGGGCCTGTTGTCTGGACCTATGGCAGTCTCTATGGGGGGTGCCACAGGGTTCAATTCTTGGGCCGACTCTTTTCTCTGTGTATATCAATGATGTCGCTCTTGCTGCTGGTGACTCTCAGATCCACCTCTATGCAGACGACACCATTTTGTATACATCTGGCCCTTCATTGGACACTGTGTTAACAAACCTCCAAACGAGCTTCAATGCCATACAACACTCCTTCAGTAGCCTCCAACTGCTCTTAAACACTAGTAAAACTAAATGCATGCTCTTCAATCGAACGCTGCTGGCACCCGCCCACCCGACTAGAATCACCACTCTCGACGAGTCTGACCTAGAGTATGTGGACAACTACAAATACCTAGGTGTCTGGTTAGACTGTAAACTCTCCTTCCAGACTCACATTAAGAATCTCCAATCCAAAGTTAAATCTAGAATCGGCTTCCTATTTCGCAACAAAGCCTTCTTCACTCATGCTGCCAAACATGCCCTCGTAAAACTGACTATCCTACCGATCCTTGACTTCGGCGATGTCATTTACAAAATAGCCTCCACATTCTACTCAGCAAATTGGATGTAGTCTATCACAGTGCCATCCGTTTTGTCTCCAAAGCCCCATACACTACCCACCACTGTGACCTGTACGCTCTTGTTGGCTGGTCCTCACTACATGTTCGTCGTCAAACCAACTGGCTCCAGGCCATCTATAAATCACTGCTAGGCAAATCCCCGCCTTATCTTAGCTCATTGGTCACCATAGCAGCACCCACCCGTAGTCTGCGCTCCAGCAGGTATATCTCACTGGTCATTCCCAAAGCCAACACCTCCTTTGGCCGCCATTCCTTCCAGTTCTCTGCTGCCAATGACTCCCTCACTAACTTTAAGCATCAGTTGTCAGAGCACCTTACCGATCACTGCACATGTACACAGCCCATCTGAAATTAGCCCACCCAACTACCTCATCCCTATATTGTTATTTATTTTGCTCTTTTGCACCCCAGTATCTCTATTTGCACATAATCTCTTGCACATCTAGCATTCCAGTGTTAATACTAATTGTAATTATTTTGCACTATAGCCTATGTATTGCCTTACCTCCATAACTTGCTACATTTGCACACACTGTATATATATTTTCTGTTGTATTTTATGACCTTATGTTTTTTTTACCCCATATGTAACTCTGTGTTGTTGTTTTTATCGCACTGCTTTGCTTTATCTTGGCCAGGTCGCAGTTGTAAATGAGAACTTGTTCTCAACTGGCTTACCTGGTTAAATAAAGGTGAAATAAAAAATATAAATAAAAAGGGTGATCTGCCATGCAATGGCATGGTTCTTCTGGAGGCACCTGCCGACATCTTCGGATAACATATTGAAATAAGTTATGCTGTAATATTGTATGGTAAGGCTGATAAAGTATCTCTTACGATGAACTACAAAGTATCCTACACAAACCTGTGGAATTTCCTGGCAGCAGATGTTCTCTGTCTGACAATGCCCACAGGTACACCATAAAGAAAATTAAGATCAGACAAAAGTCTGTTGCTCACTGTCCACAATCTCCGGTAAGGTCTCTAAAATCCCAGGCAATATTGTCCTTCAGCTGTCCACTGGAATCAAGCTAAGCTAACTCCAAGCTACCTAGAGCCACATTAACATTAAGGGTTGCAACGATTTCCAAATAGACTTACCACTGTGTTATGTCCTGCATACCTCTTGGGTTTTGCACTGGCTCATTATCTTCCTCATTAATTTCAGGGTCAGACTCTGGCTCATGCATGTAAAGCTGCATACTACCTTGTGCCATTGCTGGGCTAACATTACAGTTGTGTTTCTGATTAAGTAGCCATGTGGTGAGTTTGTTTTGGTTCGCATCAGCCAATCAGAACTATGAAACATTAATATTTATAATGTTACTCCCACACCCATACCTTTCTTCCAGGTGTTTCCAGAAGAGATTCTGACTTCAGTAGAAGCTGTTTTTAAAATACTATTTTTTTTTCAATCATACTCGTCAATGATACGTAACAGCGTTTATTGAAATCAAAATAAAATAAAAAGGGTGGCGTGAACCTTTAACAATAGTGCATTCGGAAAGTATTCAGACCCCTTGACTTTTTCCAGATTTTGTTACGTTACAGCCTTATTCTACAATGGATTAAAAAAAATAAACACATCAATGTACACACAATACCCCATAATGACAAAGCGAAAACAGGTATTTTAGAAATATTTGCTAATTTATTAAAAATAAAAAACGAATACTTTTTACATAAGTATTCAGACCCTTTGCTATGAGACTCGAAATTGAGCTCAGGTGCATCCTGTTTCCATTGATCATCCTTGACATGTTTCTACAACTTGATTGGAGTCCACCTGGGGTAAATTCAATTGATTGGACATGATTTGGAAAGGCACACACCTGTCTGTATAAGGTCCCACAGTTGACAAGCCATGAGGTCGAAGGAATTGTCTGTAGAGCTCCGAGACAGGATTGTGTCAAGGCACAGATCTGGGGAAGGGTACCAAACATTTCTGCAGCATTGAAGGTCCCTAAGAACACAGTGGCCTCCATCATTCTTAAATGGAAGAAGTTTGGAACCACCAAGACTCTTCCTAGAGCTGACCGCCCGGCCAAACTGAGCAATCGGGGGAGAAGGGCCTTGGTCAGGGATGTGATCAAGAACCCGATGGTCACTCTGACAGAGCTCCAGAGTTCCTCTGTGGCGATGGGAGAACCTTCCAGAAGGACAGCCATCTCTGCAACACTCCACCAATCAGGCCTTTTATGGTAGAGTGGCCAGACGTAAGCCACTCCTCAGCAAAAGGCACGTGACAGCCCGCTTGGAGTTTGCCAAAAGGCACCTAAAGGACTCTCAGACCATGAGAGGCAAGATTCTCTGGTCTGATGAAACCAAGATTGAACTCTTTGGCCTGAATGCGAAGCGTCACGTCTGGAGGAAACCTGGCACCATCCCTGCGGTGAAGCATGGTGGTGGCAGCATCATGCTGTGGGGATGTTTTTCAGCAGCAGGGACTGGTAGACTAGTCAGGATCGAGGGACAGATGAACGGAGCAAAGTACAGAGAGATCCTTGATGAAAACCTGCTCCAGAGCGCTCAGGACCTCATACTGGGGTGAAGGTTCACCTTCCAACAGGACAACGACCCTAAGCACACAGCCAAGACAACACAGGAGTGGCTTCAGGACAAGTCTCTGAATGTCCTTGAGTGGCCCAGCAAAAGCCCAGACTTGAACCCGATCTAACATGTCTGGAGAGACCTGAAAATAGCTGTGCAGCGATGCTCCCCATCCAACCTGACAGAGCTTGAGAGGATCTGCAGAGAAGAATGGGAGAAACTCCCCAAATACAGGTGTGCCAAGCTTGTAGCTTCATACCCAAGAAGACCCAAGTCTGTAATTGCTGCCAAAGGTGCTTCAACAAAGTACTGAGTAAAGGGTCTGAATACCTATGTAAATGTCCCTAGATATTACTCTAAATCCAATATGGCGTCCAAAATGCAATTTGGCTGCCACATTACCATTAAATGGTGGTTTAATCACCTGTATATGTACACATTTTAAATGAGATATTTTTCAGATTTGAGTACTGTACTTATGACCTGTACTCAAGACTGTTTTGTGTACTTCAACTATGTTAGGAATCCAATATGCCCACCATATACACTTAAACACCTTTGTCTGGATATATATATACAGTAAAGGAAGCAGACTGCTTGGTATAGCAACACGGAGCATTCCAAGTCATTAGCCTCTTTGAGGGTCAATGAGGCACCTGGGAAGCTCCAACGAAAGGAAAGAGAATCTAACCCTGTACTCTGAAAAATATGACCATGGCATCCCGTAATCCGAACGATCAATTTATAAATTTAAAGTTTGTTCACAGACTATATTTAACACCAAGGAAACGTTTTACAATGAGATTGGTCCAACTCTTGTAGGCACATTTCTCCATGTGACGGGGGAGTGTCCTGCAGTTAAATGTTTCTGGGGCAAAGTTACAAAATAAACAGAAGCACACACAAGCACACTTAAAAGCACACTCATATACACACACACTCACACATTCACGCTCAAGCACACAGCGTTTGAAATGGTAGAACAGTGTTTATGGGGAGGGTGGAATTGGAGGCGTTTATGGGTCGCTTCAAGCAACCAACCTGAAAAAGAAGAAAAATAGTAATGCATGGTAGGTTGTCACACACACAAAAGTATTCCGTATGTTTCAGATGGTGGATATGTCTTACATAGGATTCACTTACTTTTAAGATACAGTATGCAAAAAGATAAGCAACCCACATATAGCGGGGAATCTCTTAAAGTCTGGAAACATTTTGTGTATGTGGTTTAAAAGATCAGTGGCCTCTACTTACTTCTTCTTTTGCGAAAGAGTGAAACTGGTGAACAGAAGGGAAAAAATGACTGGTTAACAAAAACACTTAAACTGACACTTAATTGATCAGTTGATCATGTCTAGCGGCAGGTCACGCAGCATCATCCCATTGGATGGGGGGAGACAGACATACTGTCTGATGTTGAAACTATGGCAGAACTGTCATAGAACTATCAGGTTGATTCCCCTACATTCAAGAGGTCTCTTGACTCCTGAAACTAAAGCCACGCATGTCTACGTACACAAAAGGAAACAAGCTCCAACTGTTCACCAAGCAAGCACATTAAACACCTTGACAATGAGACACAATTAACCAATCTCTCTCTGAAGCCTAACCTTGTAGCCGGTCTGATTCTGATTTAGCCATTCAGCATAGGAGTTATCAAAAGCAGAATCAGACTGTCACCCAGGTTGTAGATAACCTCTGCGTCGTGTCAAGGTTTTGCCTGCCTGGCTGTGACTGCAGCAGAACACAAAACAATACAATAATGAGAGGATCTGATGACGGAACACTGTCTGTCACCATGCCAACTGTACCCTGGTCAGCAGTGGACTCCCCTTAGAGAGCCATGGCTGAATTATTAGGGATGAGGTGAGCTGTGGTCACCCCAAAATAATTTTAGGTTCATACTCATCCTTTTAGAAGAGGCTTTCATCAGTGAGAGTGAACAGTGAGGGCTTTGTACCATATAGAACACCTGAGTGGGAGATGATGGCAATACTGATACAGCATATCAGCACTTAACTGAATGGCATGCAGCCACGCAGGCACAAACACACGCATACAAATACACACACGCATACAAATACACACACACAGACAAATACACACACATACACTCCACTCTACCTTGGCACCTTGGCAGTGAATCCTTACCACCGCTACACCTGCCTATCAGCGGAGCCTCGACTGGCAGCAAAACAGTTCTTCCAGCCTCATTTACTCCCTTTTTAAAAACCATAGCTGATACGGCTTACTTTCTTAAACAAATATGGTTTCTACTGACTCCTTGTGGATTTGTGTAAGTGTAAGAACCGCATTCTCCTTCAATAATAACGAACGCTGACATGAGTTTTGACTTTTGAACCATACACAAACATTATTACATTTATGCTCAGTAAATTAATTATGTTTGTTCTTATATCATTAACACTTAGCATTAAGTATTAGCAAGTGCAAGCAAACGTGCTGCGACGAGGTAGGCCTATTCGTTCAGCACTTTCAAAATGGACACTGACAGAAATTCAGATAGATGTTAGTTCAGATAAATTCAGCAAGATGTTGAGGCCTTAACTTTACTCTTCTTATAGTCACCACAGCGAGAGAGAGAGAGAGAGAGAGAGAGAGAGAGAGAGAGAGTTAGCAAGTATACCATTTGAAGTATTTTATTAGGCTATGTGGTCTAAAAAGGAAGGAAAACACAATCACGAGGATCCACTTTTATAGAAAATATACAGACGCACAGACAGCACATTGTGCAAACAAAACAACCATCGCAATATCAACTGGAATTACATGGGTCTATTACTGAAACTTTTGTAAAAAAAAAATATGGAATGGGATGAGACTGTCACTGGCAAACATGGTTACAGACCCAACAACATTATATAGGCTAGTATCCCCTCCTCGTGAAGAAAATCACGAGCTAATTATAATACACAAAGTAAGCAAAACAATAAAATCATTCCAACATTCCCTAAAATGATGAATTGCCAATGACCTTGAGCCTTCTTGGATGGGCACATTGAATGTAAATCTATGGCCTACAGACCCAGATGTTGATGTTGCCCACCCCAGGTCAGGATGCACAGGGTGGAACTCAGGTCCTGCAGCAGCTCCTTGATAAGGCAAGGGTTATGTTGTTCATCCAGAACTGGAAACAAAGAAGAACAAAGACCTTTAAACAAGTGTATAAAACAACAACAATGTATTAAGAAAAACCTATAACAATGTCAACATTCACTGTCCTTCATACTAAGTATCTCTTAAGATAAATGTTACTCTATATATAATGGAAGAAACTTAGCTGGAAAAAAACTGAACAGGAAAATATTGATCAAAGGTCAAAGCATGTTTACATTACTTACAAAGCAATACCACCATCTGAAGAGAATGCTGTACCTTAAAGTCATGCATGAAGCCAAAGCAAAATAGGTCTTTATATACTTCAGCTAATTATGTTTTCCTTCCCGAGACATGTGGTTGTGTGACCTAAGGCATAGATCTGGCAAAAGCAGCCCAGTCATGATGGGCCACTACAGCCGTGTGGTTTAGTGGCTGGGAAATCAGTCTGACACAGCAGTGTGACTGGTTCTAATGCCGCGCCGAGACCAAACGGTACCAAGAAACCAAGTATTAGACTGTCTGTCTGAGTTCATTGAAATGAGGGCAGAGATAAGTGTTGTTCTCAGTTTACAGACTCCAAACAGGAGGCATCCCTAGCCGCATCCTCAGAGCATACGCATACCAGCTGGCTGGAGTGTTTCCGGACATATTCAATCTCACCCTATCCCAGTCTGCTGTCCCCACTTGCTTCAAGATGTCCACAATTGTTCATGTACCCAAGAAAGCAAAGGTAACTGAACTAAATGACTATCGCCCCGTAGCACTCACTTCTGTCATCATGAAGTGCTTTGAGAGGCTAGTTAAGGATCATATCACCTCTACATTACCTGACACCTTAGACCCACTTCAATTTGCTTACCGCCCCAATAGATCCACAGACGATGCAATCGCCATCACACTGCACACTGCCCTATCCCATCTGGACAAGAGGAATACCTACGTAAGAATGCTGTTCATTGACTATAGCTCAGCCTTCAACACCATAGTACCCTCGAAGCTCATCATTAATCTCGAGGCCCTGGGTCTGAAACTGGGTCCTGGACTTACTGACGGCCTGCCCCCAGGTGGTGAAGGTAGGAAACAACACCTCCACTTCGCTGATCCTCAACACAGGGGCCCCACAAGGGTACGTGCTCAGCCCCCACCTGTTCTCCCTGTTCACCCATGACTGCGTGGCCACGCACGCCTCCAACTCAATCATCAAGTTTGCAGATGACACAGCAGTAGTAGGCCTGAATACCAACAATGACAAGACCGCCTACAGGGAGGAGGTAAGGGCCCTGGTGGAGTGGTGCCAGAAAAATAACCTCTACCTCAATGTCAACAAAACGAAAGAGCTGATCGTGGACTTCAGGAAACAGCAGAGGGATCATCCCCTATCCACATCGACGGGACCGCAGTGGAGAAGGTGGAAAGCTTCAAATTCCTAGGCGCACACATCAATGACAATCTGAAATGGTCCACCCACACAGACAGTGTGGTGAAGAAGGCGCAAGAGTGCCTCTTCAACCTCAAGAGGCTGTAGAAATTTGGCATGGCCCCTAAGACCCTCATACACTTTTACAGATGCACAATTGAGAGCATCCTGTCGGGCTGTATCACTTCCTGGTACGGGAACTGCACCGCCTGCAACCGCAGGGCTCTCCAGAGGGTGGTGCGGTCTGCTCAAGGCATCACCGGGGGCACACTGCCTGCCCTCCAGGACACCTACAGCACCTGATGTCACAGGAAGGCCAAAAAGATCATCAAGGACATCAACCACCTGAGCCACGGCCTGTTCACCCCACTATCTTCCAGAAGGCGAGGTCAGTACAGGTGCATCAAAGCTGGGACTGAGAGACTGAAAAACAGCTTCTATCTCAAGGCCATCAGACTGTTAAATAGCCATCACTAGCCGGCTACCACCCGGTTACTCAACCCTGCACCTTAGAGGCTGCTGCCCTATATACATAGACATGGAATCACTGGCCACTTTAATAATGTTTACATACTGCTTTACTCATCTCATATGTATATACTGTATTCTATTTTACTGTATTGTAGTCAATGCCACTCCGACATTGCTCGTCCTAATATGAATATATTTCTTAATTCCATTCTTTTACTTTTAGATTTGTACATTGTTGTGAATTGTTTGATACTACTGCACTGTTGGAGCTAGGAACATAAGCATTTCGCTACACCCGCAACAACATCTGCTAAATATGTGTATGTGACCAATAAAATTAGATTTGATTTGAGAAGATTTTTTATCAAATGTTATCGGTAAAATTAGGCCAAGTCCAACGTTATATTTTGAGGACCGGTGGACAACCTTTTTGATGAGGAGGCAACCATGAATGCAAATGAAAGAGGGATCACTGTGAAGTCTGACACATCGTCGACCAAGTTGGTAGTTTACCCGTTCCTCAACCTGTCTGGCTTCGACGTCTTCAGATGCGAGGAGGACAGTGTGTAAGTAAAAGCCTTGTTCACACTGCACGCCTTAATGCTCAAATCAGTTTTGGAATACTGACTGTCCAAACAGAAAATTACAAGTGACCAAATTGTATTTATGTGTGTTTCAGACGGCAGTCATTTGCTGACATGGCTACGCTAGTTGTCATAGTAACGACGGGTGTGTGCGCAGGGGTGTAGGCTGATTGGTGGTAGTGCTCATGCTTTCTATCACTCAGAAGGTATGTAGCAAGCTAAGGTGACAACAAGGCCTACCATGGACATTTCCCAGTTGCTTTGAATGTTCAAAAACATAGTGTTAGGACACTTTTAAAGCCTCCAAGGATAAGATGATCCAACTTTCAAAACGAGTCCTTTTTGGCTAGCCACAGCAGTGAACTAGCTAGCTAGGTAGCTGTTTAGCTTTCTGGCACATTCACTAATTCCTGGTCATATGCTTTTTTAGTGCCTCTAATGCGTTGTTAACATTTTCCCCTTATTTCCCTCCCTCTCCGGGAGTATTCAGGCCTCTAGAAGCCATCTCAGATATTATTGACTCGGCGTCACTCCCCAACGGCGTTAAGTAGTAACAGCATAGGCTATTAATAATTTGGTCACTCCTCCGTACACTTTTGGTGCTGGACGACACTGTCGTGTCTGTCAATTCACCACAGGCAATTGCGGACTACTAATGTGTGGCTTGGGAAGGGGTTCTAGTCCAATTTCTTGACATGAAATACCCCTGTTCCCAACACTCACAGTTATCCCCCTATTTCCACCTAATCTGTCACGCGGTTCTTCGCCCCAATAGGGCATGGACCAACCTCTTTCTTTATTGCTACTGTTACTACAGACAAATCTTGTTCAAACATTCATACACACACACACACCCTACGTCCTCATGGCCTCCACGGCTTTCACCCCCCTGTTACGGGTTTAGCAGGAAACCAACCCCACCCGGGATTTACCCCATAGGACTTACCCTCTGCAGGTACCAGCCTGCTCGGGCTTACCTTCCGGGACTTACGCTATTCTCTATGGTACTCGCAGGAACCGACCCACTCGGGATTTACCCCCTAGGACTTATCCTCTGCAGGGACTACCCTGCTCAGGCTTACCATCCGGGACTTGCCATATACCATAAATCTACGACCGGTCGTAATAGAATGGGACTACTGAATAAGCTCAGGCTTTCTAGGTCCGTATTCTACTTTTGTTCAGCCTACGATTCTCATCTCCCCAAGATGTCAAAATGAGTGGTAACAGGTGTAGGAACTGTGCATACCTTATTTTTTTGTGCCGGCTCCTGCCTGCTGATTCGGACTCTCCAGTTTGACTATAAATCGTGGTGAATCCTGCCAACAATGCCAACTGTTAGGTTCTGACAAAACTGAGTAAATATTAACGGACAACTCAAACCAAGTTTACTCACCCAATGGGTCAGACAGCTGAAAAGAAAAAACATGTTTCCACCAGCACAAGTATTTATACCCCACTTTAGACGGAGTCTCCTCCTTTTCTCTAAACAGTACATCTTTATTGCTAGGCAGGAAGTTAAGTGATGTGGGTAATAAACTGTTCCTTCTCCCTTCATGTGACCTGACCTGATCTCAGCCCCCATTCCTCACTAATCCACAGCTATCCACCCTTATCAGTGGCACCACCATATACATTCCTCCTACATATAACAATTAACTTCTGGTGTAGTAAGTAAACTCAGCAAAAAAAAGAAACGTCCTCTCACTGTCACCGGCTTTTATTGTCAGCAAACTTAACATGTGTAAATATTTGTATGAACATAACAAGATTCAACAACTGAGAAATAAATTGAACAAGTTCACAGACATGTGACTAACATAAATTGAATAATGTGTCCCTGAACAAAGGGGGGATCAAAATCAAAAGTAACAGTCAGTATCTGGTGTGGCCACCAGCTGCATTAAGTACTGCAGTGCATCTCCTCCTCATGGACTGCACCAGATTTGCCAGTTCTTGCTGTGAGATGTTACCCCACTCTTCCACCAAAGCACCTGCAAGTTCCCGGACATTTCTGGGGGGAATGGCCCTAGCCCTCACCATCCGATCCAACAGGTCCCAGACGTGCTCAATGGGATTGAGATCCAGGCTTTCGCTGGCAATGGCAGAACACTGACATTCCTGTCTTGCAGGAAATCACGCACAGAACGAGCAGTATGGCTGGTGGTATTGTCATGCTGGAGGGTCATGTCAGGATGAGCCTGCAGGAAGGGTACCGCATGAGGGAGGAGGATGTCTTCCCTGTAACACACATCGTTGAGATAGCATGCAATGACAACAAGCTCAATCCGATGATGCTTTGACACATTGCCCCAGACCATAACGGACCCTCCACCTCCAAATCAATCCCACTCCAGAGTACAGGCCTTGGTGTAATGCTCATTCCTTCGACGATTAACGCGAATCCGACCATCACCCTTGGTGAGACAAAACTGCGACTCGTCAGTGAAGGGCACGTTTTGCCAGTCCTGTCTGGTCCAGCGACGGTGGGTTTGTGCCCATAGGCGACATTGTTGCCCGTGATGTCTGGTGAGGACCTGCCTTACAACAGGCCTACAAGCCCTCAGTCCAGCTTCTCTCAGCCTATTGAGGACAGTCTGAGCACTGATGGAGGGATTGTGAGTTCCTGGTGTAACTCGGGCAGTTGTTGTTGCCATCCTGTACCTGTCCCGCTGGTGTGATGTTCGGATGTACCGATCCTGTGCAGGTGTTGTTACACATGGTCTGCCATGCAAGGATGATCAGCTGTCCGTCCTGTCTCCCTGTAGCGCTGTCTTAGGCGTCTCACAGTACGGACATTGCAATTTATTGCCCTGGCCACATCTGCAGTCCTCATGCCTCCTTGCAGCATGCCTAAGTCACATTCACACAGATGAGCAGGGACCCTGGGCATCTTTCTTTTGGTGTTTTTCAGAGTCAGTAGAAAGGCCTCTTTATTGTCCTAAGTTTTCATAGCTACCGTCTGTAAGCTGTTAGTGTCTTAACGACCGTTCCACAGGTGCATGTTCATTAATTGTTTATCGTTCATTGAACAAGCATGTGAAACAGTGTTTAAACCCTTTACAATGAAGATCTGTAAAGTTATTTTGATTTTTACGAATTATCTTTGAAAGACAGGGTCCTAAAAAAGGGACGTTTCTTTTTTTGCAGAGTTTATTTCAAATTAAAACCCAACAGAGGGAAACACAAAGAAAGAACATCCACATCAAGGATTAACTTCAACACATGGCTATTCACACCACACACACACACTCCACAGCTAATCAACTGTACAGCAGAACCTATAAGTACCACAGTGCCACTGAAGAGGGGCATGAGAGTTCAGAACCAGAATTCAGGTCGGTGTGGGCTGAAAATAATTACCAACAATACTAGCTAGTCAGTATACTACACTGCTCAAAAAAATTAACTTAAACAACACAATGTAACTCCAAGACAATCACACTTTTGTGAAATCAAACTGTCCACTTAGGAAGCAACACTGATTGACAATACATTTCACATGCTGTTGTGAAAATGGAATAGACAACAGGTGGAAATTATAGGCAATTAGCAAGACACCCCCAATAAAGGACTGGTTTTGCAAGTGGTGACCACAGACCACTTCTCAGTTCCCATGCTTCCTGGCTGATGTTTTGGTCACTTTTGAATGCTGGCGGTGCTTTCACTCTAGTGGTAGCATGAGACGGAGTCTACAACCCACACAAGTGGCTCAGGTAGTGCAGCTCATCCAGGATGGCACATCAATGCGAGCTGTGGCAAGAAGGTTTGCTGTGTCTGTCAGCGTAGTGTCCAGAGCATGGAGGCGCTACCAGGAGACAGGCAAGTACATCAGGAGACGTGGAGGAGGCCGTAGGAGGGCAACAACCCAGCAGCAGGACTGCTACCTCCGCCTTTGTGCAAGGAGGAGCAGGAGGAGCACTGCCAGAGCCCTGCAAAATGACCTCCAGCAGGCCACAAACGTGCATGTGTCTGCTCAAACGGTCAGAAGCAGACTCCATGAGAGTGGTATGAGGGCCCGACGTCCACAGGTGGGGGTTGTGCTTACAGCCCAACACCGTGCAGGATGTTTGGCATTTGCCAGAGAACACCAAGATTGGCAAATTCACCACTGGCGCCCTGTGCTCTTCACAGATGAAAGCAGGTTCACACTGAGCACATGTGACAGACGTGACAGAGTCTGGAGACGCCGTGGAGAACGTTCTGCTGCCTGCAACATCCTCCAGCATGACCGGTTTGGCGGTGGGTCAGTCATGGTGTGTGGCGGCATTTCTTTGGGGGGCCGCACAGCCCTCCATGTGCTCGCCAGAGGTAGCCTGACTGCCATTAGGTACCGAGATGAGATCCTCAGACCCCTTGTGAGACCATATGCTGGTGCGGTTGGCGCTGGATTCCTCCTAATGCAAGACAATACTAGACCTCATGTGGCTGGAGTGTGTCAGCAGTTCCTGCAAGAGGACGGCATTGATGCTATGGACTGGCCCGCCCCTTCCCCAGACCTGAATCCAATTGAGCACATCTGGGACATCATGTCTTGCTCCATCCACCAACGCCACATTGCACCACAGACTGTCCAGGAGTTGGCGGATGCTTTAGTCCAGGTCTGGGAGGAGATCCCTCAGGAGACCATCCGCCACCTCATCAGGAGCATGCCCAGGCGTTGTAGGGAGGTCATACAGGCACGTGGAGGCCACACACACTACTGAGCCTCATTTTGACTTGTTTTAAGGACATTACATCAAAGTTGGATCAGCCTGTAGTGTGGTTTTCCACTTTAAATTTGAGGGTGACTCCAAATCCAGACCTCCATGGGTTGATAAATTTGATTTCCATTGATAATTTTTGTGTGATTTTGTTGTCAGCACATTCAACTATGTAAAGAAAAAAGTATTTAATAAGATGATTTCATTCATTCAGATCTAGGATGTGTTATTTTAGTGTTCCCTTAATTTTTTTTAGCAGTGTACTATTAATATTAGACTTTCAAAGACTTCAAATGTGTTTATATTCAAAAACTTGGTGAGCCAATCTATGTAGCTATGTTGGGGATAGCTTACATTAAATGTAACAACGTTGCAAATGCATCGCGTCAGGTAATATGCCCAACTGTCACCCTGACAGACAACGTAACGCTAGCTTGCAAGCTAACGTTAATGGGGAATAACGGCAAATTTCTAAAATGTGTCTATGTTCCTAAACCCCTCTGACTCGTTGTTGGACTGTCTGTCAAAGTACGCACCTCTCACTCTGGAAGAGCATAGTAGAGCTAAAGCGAGTGTGACACTCTGGCTCCATGGACTTTGATATTTGAGCCAGGGTTGTTCATTTTCATTGTTTGGGTGTATTTCTATGTTGGGGATTTCTGGTTGTTCATTTCTATGTTTGGGTTAATTGTTCTTTATTAGTCATATGACTCCCAATCGGAGGTAACGAGTGTCAGCTGTCGGCTCGTTATCTCTGATTGGGAGCCATATTTATACTGTGTGGTTTCACCGTTGTTTGTGGGTTTTTGTTCCAGGTTCAGTCATAGTCACTGTAGGACTTCACTATCGTCATTTGTTTGTTGTTTTCGTGGTTGCTTTTATTTAAATAAAGTCATCGTGTTCACTCCACGCGCTGCGTATTGGTCCGTTTCCTCAGACGATCGTGACAGAAAAACCCACCATAAAAGGACCAAGCAGCGCGTCCAGGAGCAAGACAGCTGGACATGGGAGGAAGCGCCGGGTAAGGAGAGAACGCTGGTGGATGTCCTCCTCGGCTGGGGGCATATTACGCAGGAGGAGGCCGTCCGGTACCGGAGGGCGATGAAGGGGGAGAACCTGGCAGGAGAGGAGCAACAGCATCGGCAGGGCCATCGTCGGAAGGACGAGAGGCAACCCCAAAAAGTTTTTGGGGGGCACATGGCTTGGCGGCTGGGCAGCAGGAGGCTGCCACAGGGCTGACGGAGGCAGAGAAGGGGCGAATTCAAAGGGCAACCAGGTTACGGGGGTCACTGGCCAAAGTAGGGAAAGGAGATGTAGAGGCACGGCGAGGGGTACTGGGGTGTATTACCAGTCCGGTCCGGCCCGTTCCAGTTCCCCGGGGTAGAGCCAGTGGTGTGTGCCTCCAGTACGGTCCGGCCTGTTACGACGCCCTCGCACCAAGTGTACGGTGCGCGTCTCCAGCTCCGGCTCGGCCTGTTCCGGCCACTCTCACCAGGGATACGGTGCGCGTCGCCAGCCCGGCTCGGCCTGTTCCGGCCACTCGCACCAGGGATACGGTGCGCGTCGCCAGCCCAGCCCGGCCTGTTCCTGCTCCACGCACCAGGGATACGGTGCGCTTCGCCATCCCGGCCCGGCCTGTTCCGGCCACTCGCACCAGGGATACGGTGCGCCCGCCAGCCCGGTCCGGCCTGTTCCGGCCACTCGCACCAGGGGATACGGTGCGCGTCGCCAGCCCAGCCCGGCCTGTTCCTGCTCCACGCACCAGGGATACGGTGCGCTCGCCAGCCCGGCCCGGCCTGTTCCGGCCACCCGCACCAGGGAGACGGTGCGCGTCGCCAGCCCAGCCCGGCCTGTTGCTGCTCTCCGCACTAGGCCTTATGTGCGTCCCCCAGGGTCCAGCATGCCCTGTTGCTGCTCTCCGCACTAGGCCTTATGTGCGTCCCCCAGGGTCCAGCATGCCCTGTTGCTTCTCCCCGCACTAGCCCTGAGATGCGTGTCCTCAGTCCGGTACCTCCAGTTCCGGCACCACGCACCAGGCCTACGATGCGCCTCAGACGGCCAGAGTCTGCCGTCTGCCCAACGGGGTCTGAACTGTCCGTCTGCCCAACGGGGCCTGAACTGTCCGTCTGCCCAACGCCGTCTGAACTGCCTGTCTGCCCAACGCCGTCTGAACTGTCCGTCTGCCAAGCGCCGCCGGAACTGCCCGTCTGTACTGAGCCTGCAAAGCCGCCCGTCTGCCATGAGCCTTCAGAGCCGTCCGCCAGACCGGAGCCGCTAGAGCTCTCCGCCAGACAGGAGCAGCCAGAGCCTTCCGCCAGACAGGAGCAGCCAGAGCCTTCCGCCAGACAGGATCAGCCAGAGCCTTCCGCCAGACAGGAGCAGCCAGAGCCTTCCGCCAGACAGGAGCAGCCAGAGCCTTCCGCCAGACAGGAGCAGCCAGAGCCTTCCGCCAGACAGGATCAGCCAGAGCCTTCCGCCAGACAGGATCAGCCAGAGCCTTCCGCCAGACAGGATCAGCCAGAGCCTTCTGCCAGACAGGATCAGCCAGAGCCTTCTGCCAGACAGGATCAGCCAGAGCCTTCTGCCAGACAGGATCAGCCAGAGCCTTCCGCCAGCCAGGATCCGCCAGAGCCGTCCAGCCAGGATCCGCCAGAGCCAGCTAGTCAGGTACTGTCCCTTAGCCCGGTGCTGCCCCTTAGTCCGGTGCTGCCCCTTAGTCCGGTGCTGCCCCTTAGTCCGGTGCCGCCCCTTAATCCAGTGGGGTTTAGTTGGGGGTTGGTCATGTGGAGGGGGCTACGGAAGCGGATAGTGACTAAGGTGGGGTGGGGACCACGACCTGGGCCAGAGCCGCCACCATGGACAGACGCCCACCCAGACCCTCCCCTAGACTGTATGCTGATGCGTCCGGAGGTCGCACCTTTAGGGGGGGGTACTGTGACACTCTGGCTCCATGGACTTTGATATTTGAGCCAGGGTTGTTCATTTTCATTGTTTGGGTGTATTTCTATGTTGGGGATTTCTGGTTGTTCATTTCTATGTTTGGGTTAATTGTTCTTTATTAGTCATATGACTCCCAATCGGAGGTAACGAGTGTCAGCTGTCGGCTCGTTATCTCTGATTGGGAGCCATATTTATACTGTGTGGTTTCACCGTTGTTTGTGGGTTTTTGTTCCAGGTTCAGTCATAGTCACTGTAGGACTTCACTATCGTCATTTGTTTGTTGTTTTCGTGGTTGCTTTTATTTAAATAAAGTCATCATGTTCACTCCACGCGCTGCGTATTGGTCCGTTTCCTCAGACGATCGTGACAGCGAGACCTATGTCACAGGGTTATACAGCCCCCCCACTCACTGCAGCGCTAGATAGAACTTTGTGGAGGAACGCAAATCTACGAAAAATAGAAACGTTCTGTCACAGTGAAAATACTAAATTTGTGAAGTCCAATCGATTGTGAGATATTGCATATACATTTTATGTGATAAATTTGGGTCACGGATTCACAAGCAAGGAGGAAACAGCAGTCAGCTCATGAAACAACACACGCAAGAGGGGGCTCCTCATAAACACAACACACCGGCAGTTCTCAAAATAGCCTACATCAGACTTCAGCACATTACCGACTCAACACAACACGCCTTTCTCTATATTATCAGAAGCTTCATCAAACCTTGGTAGTAGCCTATTTAATTTACTGTGGTAAAGTTGGTTTGAGATTCGATATTCGCCAGACATTCAGACCTTGAAACTTCAATAGCTCGCGAACGATTTGCACAACATATCTTAAGAGAGTTCTCTTTCAATTCTCTGGAAACCAAGCAGAAAATGCTGTGCTCTAAAGATGTCATCGTAGCCACACAAATACATTAGAATAAAATGTTTTAACTGATCAGAAACACTGTGCTCACAACCTTTATCTCCTAAATGATGTCGCTGGTGTATTTTCCTTGAATTTTGGAATATTGCACAATAGGCTATAAGGTTTCTGACCAGGCACGAGTCCATCCAGGCTCGAATCCCGTGAGCGAGCTCGAGAAATGTCTACTGAAGCAAAGTTTCACCCGCATTTTAGAAAAGAAAATATCCACCTACCTTTCCGTCATGTCAACCATCCATCCAAATCAAATACTGAACAAAAATATATATGCAACATGCAACAATTTCAACGATTTTACTGAGTTACAGTTCATATAATGAAATCAGTCAATTGAAATATATTCATTAGACCCTAATCTATGGATTTCACATGACTGGGAATATAGATATGCATCCGTTGGGCACAGATACCTTAAACAAAGGTAGTGGCATGGATCAGAAAACCAGTCAGTATCTGGCCTGACCACCATTTGCCTCATGCAGCGCGACTTATCTCCTTCACATAGAGTTGATCAGGCTGTTAAATGTGGGCTGTGGAATGTTGTCCCACTCCTCTTCAATGGCTGTGCGAAGTTGCTGGATATTGGCGGGAGCTGGAACACGCTGTTGTACACGTCAATCTAGAGCATCCCTAACATGTTCAATGGGTGACATGTCTGGTGAGTATGCAGGCCATGGAAGAAGTGGGACATTTTCAGCTTCCAGGAATTGTGTACAGATCCTTGCGTCATGGGGCTGTGCATTGTCATGCTGAAACATGAGTTGTTGAATGGCACGACAATGGGCCTCAGGATCTCGTCACGATATCTCTGTGCATTCAAATATCAATCGATAAAATGCAATTGTGTTCATCATTGTCCGTAGCCTATGCCTGCCCATACCATAACCCCACTGCCACTATTGGGCACGCTGTTCACAACATTGACATCAACAAACCGCTCGCCCACACGATGCCATATATGCTGTCTGCCATCTGCCCAGTACAGTTGAAACTGTGATTGATCCGATAAGAGCACACTTCTCCAGCATGCCAGTGGCCATCAAAGGTGAGCATTTCTCAATTGAAGTCGGTTACGACGCCGAACTGCAGTCAGGTCAAGACCCTGGTGAGGAAGACGAGCATGCAGATGAGCTTCACTGAGAGGGTTTCTGACAGTTTGTGCAGAAGTTCTTTGGTTGTGCAAGCCCACAGTTTCATAAACTGTCCGGGTGGCTGGTCTCAGACGATTCCGCAGGTGAAGAATCCGGATGTGGAAGTCCTGGGCTGGCGTGGTTACACGTGGTCTGCGGTTGTGAGGCCGGTTGGACGTACTGCCAAATTCTCTAAAACAACGTTGGAGGCGGCTTCTGGTAGAGAAATGAACATTAAATTATCTTGCAACAGCTCTGGTGGACATTCCTGCAGTCAGCATGCTAGTTGCACGCTCCCTCAAAACTTGAGATATCTGTGACATTGTGTTGTGTGACAAAACTGCACATTTGAGATCCTTTTATTGTCACCAGCACAAGGTGCACCTGTGTAATGATCATGCTGTTTAATCAGCTTGTTGATATGCCACACCTGTCAGGTGGGTGGATTAAAATTGAGACAACATTTTTGAAGCGGTTACTAAAACAGCTGTATCGTTAGATCTGTACAATATATTTCTGTTCCGATTCCAGATTTGAATAGCAGAGAAGTAGACCAAGATGTCATACACTCTAACTTTCTGTATAACCTGTTGGGAAAGTGGTTAAAGTAGCTGATTTGTGTCAAAGTTACATTGTTTACAGTGAATGTTGGAAGTCATGATGTGTCACGACTTCCGCCGAGGCTCCCCTCCTTGTTCGGGCAGGCTTCGGCGTTCGTCGTCACCGGCTTACTAGCCACTGCCGCTCCATATATCATCATTCCATTTGTCTTGTCTTGTCAATTACACACACCTGGTTCATATCCCCTTATTAGTCTGTGTATAAGTGTTCCCTCTGCCCCCTTGTCCTTGTGGGTGATTGTTTTATGTGAGTTGAGTGTAGCTCGGTGGAGCTACTCGTACCTTGTATTGCCGGGGTAGATTATTCCCCTGTGCCTGTATTTTGTTGGAGCTACCCGTACCTTGTATTGCCGGGGTAGATTGTTCCCCTGTGCCTGTATTTTGTTGTCGCTATCCAGCGCAACTGTGTACGATGGAATAAACTCTGTATTCTGTGATTTACCCTCCTGCGCCTGACTCCTTCTAATCACACTCATCACATTATGTCACAATGGGGAGCTTTAGAATGTTGAAAAAAATCCCATTGAAGTGAATGAAAAGAAAAATAAATGCATAAAAATTATAGTTTAAAAAGTTTAATATAAGCACATTATTCCAGACCGTTCTTTAAAGTCGGGACTTTTGCTTCGCAAGTACCACCTAAAAAGTCAGAAGCGTTACGAAGATTGCAACTGGGACGTTTGCTGTTGCAAGTCCCATTAATAACTAGATGTTAACTTTACATGAAGTAAAGTTGTGTGGCTTGCTTTAGCTCTTTAAAAGTATTTTGTGGCAGTGAAAGAAGTTTAAAACGTTTGACTGTACTATTTAAAGCAAAGCAGTTACATATAGTCAAAGTTAAATTTAGTTAAATAATTGGTCTGATTACTTTGATATACTACTATATCAACCTTATTACTTTGGATAGTGGGGCAGTTAGATCACACATTTCATCAGAAATATCTACACTGACTACTACCCTTTTATAGACTCTCCTACTAGAATAACACGGTATATGCAAACTATAATAATAGAGCACAGAAGACAATGAGGCATTGTTGAAGTTTTAAATAAATAAACATATTTTCACAACGTATTTGGACGACAACGGGATATTCATGAAGTCTTCTCTGGGAAGGCTACTTTGTAGTAAAAACGTAATTGTGAAGGTTTTTGGGAAAGCCTTTCCATCTCTACAAGAAGAAGGTTATCGTTAGCAGCATCGCTAACAGCTACTCAAATTGTAGACATACACGCGCTCAGCACACACACACACACAGACAAGGGCATTCCTGTGCCATTTTCAGAAAGTTGCAGGAAAATACCAATCATTAATGCTGACTGACTGAAATGAAAAAAAAAGGCTATACAACTCTCATTCTAATTAAAATGTCTAAACTACAGTTGTTGTGTGTGAAAACTGAAAGTCGTTTTCTCATGCAACAAATTAAACTGAAATACATTTTCCCCTTTAGCCTACATATCAGATGTGTCTACTGTGTTGTTATTAGGGGTGTGACAACCCGGCTATACTCGTAATCATATATGTAAATTGACAGTTGATACTCGTCACCTGAAAAAAATGAAGTGTAGATGTTGGCAAAATACCTATCTCCCTTCAGGTTTATAGTCCAAAAAAGCAGCAGATTAGGAGCAGTGAGGGGAGGTGTGTGTGTGTGACTGTGTCTGTGTGTCCTGTCTTCACAAGTTAGCCGTCACTCAGTCAGAATGCGCAACAGTGTTTATTTTTCTTTCCCTACTCTTGCTTCACTTGTTAGATATTATGCACATTGATAGCTTGCTAGCAAATGTCCTCGCCTATTGATTTATCATAGTAAAAGTGTATTAATCAATTGGAATCTTAGATGTGTGGACGCGTGAAGTTGTGTTCCATCTTTTACATTGTTGACAGTGAATATGTAAAGTAGCTACGCTATGCCTGGCAACCAACCACAAATCCAGCTGAATATATACTGATACTGTAGCTAGCTAGCGTGTGATAGACCTTTCAGTGCAACCCGTTTGTCACTGGGGGTGTATTTACTATGTATATTCACTAGGAACCAAATGCGACGAAACGGAGAGGGACCCTACCAATAGAAACATGCATTTTATTATATAGGACTCACCTTGCCTTGTTGGGGTTATGTAGTATAACTGTCACGTCTCCTCCCGTTGCTCCCCTCCGGCGCTCTGATTCGCCGGTCTACTGACCCACCGGTCTGAGCACACCACCTCGGCAACACCGGAATGGAAACCCAACGCACCCTAATCACCTCCAGCGCACCTGCACCTGATCATCTCATCACCACCCCTATTTAGCGCTGGACTGTTTTGTATGATGTTGTGTGTGATTGTTTAGCTTCGTGTTGTTTACTCTACCTTTGTTATTTCTCTTTGTCATTGTTTAATAAACCTTGACCTTGTTAATTCCTGTGTCTGCGTCCTGCCTCTTCGTATACTCAGTACTCGTCACAGAATCACACACCAAACGAAAATGGATGCAGCAGGATTTTCCCAGTGCCTCGACCAGCACCAGCAGCAGCTTGCCCAGTTGAATGCCGCCATGCAGGAAGTGCTCCAAACTCTGCATAACCTGCCCAGCACTCCGGCTCCACCTCAGGGAGCGGCGAGTACCCCCAATCCACCTGTTCCCGTGCTATCACCCATTTCTGCGGGAACCCTCGCCCTACCGGAGCGCTATAACGGTAAAACTACTAAATGTAGAGGCTTCCTGCTACAGGTTTCACTTTATCTGGCGCGTCAGCCTGGGGCATATCCATCTGACCAAGCCAGGATAGCGCTGGTGATTTCGCTACTTAAGGGAAAGGCACTGGATTGGGCCAAGGCAGTCTGGGAAGGAGAGGAGGCAGTGGCACTACCCTGCCCCACCTTCCTCGCTCAGTTCAGGGCGGTGTTTGATCATCCTACGGAGGGAAAGGACTGGGGTGAGCGTCTCCTCCATATACAACAGAGAGAGGGGCCCGCGTCCGAGTACGCTCTGAGCTTTCGAACGGTGGCGGCGTCTTCTGGCTGGAATGAGCGTGCTCTGTGCACAGCCTTCAGGAGAGGCTTACGGGAAGACATCAAGTTCATCAGACGCTCTACCTCTCCTGCCTCCACCAGCTTCTTCTTCGTGGCCAAAAAAGATGGAGGACTGAGGCCATGCATTGACTACAGAGGGCTGAACGTAGTCACCACCAAGTACCGGTACCCCCTCCCTCTGGTTCCGTCGGCCATCGAGGAGCTACGAGGGCCCCGGTACTTTACCAAGTTGGACCTGAGGAGGGCCTACAACCTGATCCGAATCCGGGAAGGAGACGAGTGGAAGACGGCATTCAGCACTACCTCAGGCCACTATGAATACTGCGTCATGCCCTACGGCCTCGCCAACGCACCTTCTGTGTTCCAGTCCTTCGTCAATGGCGTGGTCCGGGACATGCTGAGTAGACAGGTGGTGGTGTACATCGATGATAACCTGATCTACTCGGCTACGTTCGAGGAGCACGTCAGGGACATCCAAGCTGTCCTACTCCGCCTCCGGGAACACAGCCTGTTGGTGAAGGGGGAGAAATACGAATTCCACCAACAGGCCATCTCCTTCCTGGGATACCAGATCAGTCCTCAGGGGGTGTTCATGGAAGGAGTGAAGACGGACGCCGTCAGTTCATGGCCAGTTCCCACCACCATCAAGGGCCTACAGAGCTTCCTGGGCTTCGCTTATTTCTACCGGCGTTTCATCAGCTCCTTCAGCTCCATAGCCGCTCCGCTCACCTCTCTCCTTAAGGGTGGGCCTCAGAAGCTGGCCTGGAACCCTGAGGCTGACGCTGCCTTCAAGAGGCTGAAGGAGAAGTTCACCACAGCGCCCATCCTAAAACACCCAGATCCATCTCGTCCTTTCATCCTGGAGGTGAACGCATCGGAGGAGGGCGTGGGTGCGGACCTTTCCCAGCGGCACGGTAAGTCAGAGAAAATGTATCCCTGTGCCTTTTTCTCTAAAAAGGAGACACTGGCTGGAGGGCGCAGTCCATCCATTCCGGATTCTTACTAACCACCGGAATTTGGAGCACATACCGGCAGCGAAACGGATGAACTCTCATCAAGCCAGGTGGGCCCAATTTCTCCCTTGCTTCCAATTAATTATGTCCTACCGCCCAGGATCCCAGAATGTGAAGGCCGACGTACTCTCCAGGATGCACCATACCGGAGAAAGGAAGGATCTGGGGGGTCCTATCCTGCCCTTGTCTCTCATCGTTGCACCTGTCGTTTGGGATGTGGACGAAGACATCCGCCTGCCAAAATGAAGACACCTCGGAACGCCCTGGCAGGCAAACTAGTTCCTCTCCCAGTGCCTCAGCGACCTTGGTCACACCTGTCCATAGACTTTGTCACCGACCTTCCATGTTCTGACGGCTTCACCACAGTCCTGGTGGTCGTAGATCGGTTCTCCAAATCATGCCGTTTTTTGGCACTAACTGGTCTTCCTTCTGCTCTCCAGATCGCTGAAGTCCTATTCCAACAGGTCTTCTGGCATTATGGACTTCCGGAGGACATCGTCTCGGACTGTGGCCCCCAATTCCCCTCCCGAGTGTGGAAGGCTTTCCTAGAGAAGATCGGGGCCATGGCCAGCCTCACTTCCGGGTATATGCCTCAGTCGAATTGGCAGCACATGAACCAGGAGCTGGGGATGTTTCTTCGTTGCCACTGTCAGGACCGGCAGGGTGAGTGGGCAAGGTTTCTTCCCTGGGCAGAATATGCCCAGAACTCCCTCGTTCACTCCTCCACGGGGCTCACTCCCTTCCAGTGCATCCTGGGGTACCAGCTGGCCCTGGCCCCTTGGACACCCAGCCAGACCGATGCGCCTGCTGTTGACGAGTGTTCTGGGACGCCGCCCATGTCCATCTCCAGAGGGCCATTCGTCGGCAGAAGGACCAAGCCGACCGCCACCGCAGTGAGGCCCCTGTATTCCAGCCTGGGGATTGTGTCTGGCTGTCCACAAAAAACCTCCCTCTCCGCCTGCCCTGCAAGAAACTGAGCCCCCGGTTTGTGGGGCCGTTTAAGGTCCTCCGGCGGATAAATGAGGTATCATACCGGCTGCTCCTTCCCCCTCACTACCGTGTCTCACCCACTTTTCATGTGTCTCTCCTCAGGCCGGTGGTTCCTGGTCCTCTGGTGGATGCCGTCCCCCGGGGTACGCCTCCTCTGCCCCTGGACATTGACGGGAGTCCGGCGTATGCGGTGAGGGACCTGCTGGACTCCAGGTTCCGTGGGGGACGGCGCCATTATCTGGTGGACTGGGAGGGGTATGTCCTGAGGCGAGGAGCTGGGTTTCCGGCTGGGGACGTCCTGGACCCCAACCTAATACGGGACTTCCACCATCGCCGCCCTGATCGGCACGCTCCTCGTCCTCCTGGCCGGTGACGGGGGGGGTGTACTGTCACGTCTCCTCCCGTTGCTCCCCTCCGGCGTACCCTACCCGTTGCTCACCTCATCATCTCATCACCACCCCTATTTAGCCCTGGACTGTTCTGGATGATGTTGTGTGTGATTGTTTAGCTTTGTGTCGTTTACTCTATCTTTGTTATTTCTCTTTGTCATTGTTTAATAAACCTTGACCTTGTTAATTCCTGCGTCTGCCTCTTCGTATACTCAGTACTCGTCACAATAACGTTGGTCACATGTAGTCGTGACGTTTTCCTTCATTAGCTTTGCTAACACCCTGTTTCTTGTTGTTGTGGTCCGGAAAAAAATTGCACTGTGTTGAAACGAGAGAAAATAAATGATGGTTCTGCGAATGAGTATCCATAGCAACAGACATGAGAGAGCTGTTAGCTGATGTTAACTAGCTACTTTTCAGCACAGCTGTAATGTTTGATTGGTCAAAGCTATTTCTGATTTCAGATTTAAAGCCCTGTTTATACCTTGTTCTAACTTGCGTCCTTTGTCCTGAACTTCTCCACATTCTGATTGTGCCCACGTTTTTAGACAGATGTAGACAATCAAAAGACATTGATCTGATTGTGATCAAATCACCTTGCCGACCTTCGGAGGTAGTCAGGCACGCATTGTGTCTGGATCTCTTCTTACAGGTGTAGACAGATCAGGACAGAGAAACAATTTAAATCATCATTATTCCGCCCTCTAAAATCATTGACAGGTCGCACCATTAACTGATTACATCAATATGTCTTACAAATAATAACTAAATATTATTTTGAATGAATAGCTGTGAAATAATTTGCATAAATGAAAGGAACAGGGATTATGGTCACAATGCAGACACATTGGACGGATAACAGACACATTTTAATACCATGTGTAGACATATTTATGGAAATGTGCCACAATCAGAATGTAGAAAAGATCAGGACAAAGGACCCATGTTAGCACCAGGTATAAACAGGGCTTAAATAGCAGAAGATAAAGATTTCATATGTGATCCACCACCTGGATTCGGTCCTATGTAGCAACATTTGAAATTGTGTTTTTTTACATTGGATAAAAGTGGAGACTCAGAGCTAGAAAATGGTATATCATACACTACAGGTGAGGAACAATGGGAAAGTAATTCTGCTTTGAAAGTTGATAAACTTGTAACCCCACTTTTGAGAAAATGGCCGTGAATGTTTTGGTACACCTACTGGAGAGCTTATCTTTGTCTACACCCATTCAGCATTGTTCACACACTCTTAAGCTTTAGCCCCACCCATCTCTTTAAGGATTCACATGTGAGGCCAGGTGCTAAACAGTGAGTGAGTAAGGTAGTGTAGTAAACAACCAAAGATTTCAAGACTAAAAGTGGTGAAAGTAGTAGGAAAAAGTAATAGAGTCGTGGTCAAAAGTTTTGAGAATGACACAAATACTAATTTTCACAAAGTCTGCTGCCTCAGTTTTGATGATGGCAATTTGCATATACTCCAGAATGTCATGAAGAGTGATCAGATGAATTGCAATTAATTGCAAAGTCCCTCTTTGCCATGAAAATGAACTTAATCCCCCAAAAACATTTCCACTGTATTTCAGCCCTGCTACAAAAGGACCAGCTGCCATCATGTCAGTGATTCTCTCGTTAACACAGGTGAGAGTGTTGATGAGGACAAGGCTGGAGATCACTCTGTCATGCTGATTGAGTTAGAATAACAGACTGGAAGATTTAAAAGGAGGGTGGTGGTTGAAATCATTGTTCTTCCTCTGTTAACCATGGTTACCTGCAAGGAAATATGTGCCGTCATCATTGCTTTGCACAAAAAGGGCTTCACAGGTAAGGATATTGCTGCTAGTAAGATTGCACCTAAATCAACCATTTATCGGATCATCAAGAACTTCAAGGAGAGAGGTTCAATTGTTGTGCAGAAGGCTTCAGGGCACCCAAGAAGGTCCAACAAGCGCCAGGACCATCTCCTAAAGTTGTTTCGGCTGCGGGATCTGGGCACCACCAGTGCAGAGCTTGCTCAGCAATGGCAGCAGGCAGGTGTGAGTGCATCTGCACACACAGTGAGGCGAAGACCTTTGGAGGATGGCCTGGTGTCAAGAAGGGCAGCAAAGAAGCCACTTCTCTCCAGGAAAAACATCAGGGACAGACTGATATTCTGCAAAAGGTACAGGGATTGGACTGCTGAGGACTGGGGTAAAGTCATTTTCTCTGATGAATCCCCTTTCCGATTGTTTGGGGCATCCGGAAAACACCTCGTCCGGAAAAGACAAGGTGAGCGCTACAATCAGTCCTGTGTCATGCCAACAGTAAAGCATCCTGAGACCATTTATGTGTGGGGTTGCTTCTCAGCCAAGGGAGTGGGCTCACTCACAATTTTGCCTAAGAACACAGCCATGAATAAAGAATGGTACCAACACATCCTCCGAGAGCAACTTCTCCCAACCATCCAAGAACAGTTTGGTGACGACCAATGCCTTTTCCAGCATGATGGAGCACCTTGCCATAAGGCAAAAGTGATAATTAAGTGACTCGGGGAACAAAACATCGACATTTTGGGTTCATGGCCAGGAAACTCCCCAGACCTTAATCCCATTGAGAACTTGTGGTCGATCCTCAAGAGGCGGGTGGACAAACAAAAACCCACAAATTCTGACAAACTCCAAGCATTGATTTGTCACGATCGTCTAAGGAAGCGGACCAAGGCGCAGCGTGTTGAGCGAACATGTTGACTTTATTAAATTAAAGCAACCACGAAACAACAAAACAAACACACCCTGGCTCAACATACAAAGTCCCGGAGCCAGAGCGTGACAGTACCCCCCCCTAAAGGCGCGGACTGCGACCGCGCCTCAAAAACCCCAAACAGGGAGGGCTGGGTGGGTGTTGCTCCTCGGAGGCGGCTCCGGCCCGGGCTTGACCACCACCCTCTTCAATCCCCCGTAGCGCCCCCCAGTCCGATCTGACCCAGCTGGTAGGATTTGGACTGACGACGCACACACCTGGCTTGGCGCGTGAGGCAGGAACGGACCGGACCTGGCCGACGATACGCACCCTAGACTTGATGCGTGGATTCGGAACGACCCTCACCAGGCTGACGACTCGCATCCCTGGCTTGGTGCGAGTAGCCGGAATGGGCTGGATCAGGCTGACGGCTCGCACCCTTGGCTTGGTGCGAGTAGCAGGGACGAGCTGAACCAGGCTGACGACTCGCACCCTTGGCTTGGTGCGAGTAGCAGGAACGGGCTGAACCAGGCTGACGACTCGCACCCTTGGCTTGGTGCGAGTAGCAGGAACGGGCTGGACCAGGCCGACGACTCGTACCCCTGGCTTGGTGCGAGTAGCAGGAACAGGCTGGACCAGGCTGACGACTCGCACCCTTGTCTTGGTGCGAGTAGCAGGAACGGGCTGGACCAGGCTGGCGACTCGCACCCCTGGTTTGGTGCGAGTGGCAGGAACAGGCCGGGCTGGGCTGGCGACGCACACCTTAGCCTTAGTACGTGGAGCAGGAACAGGCCGGGCTGGGCTGGCGACGCACCCCGTAGGCTTCGTACGTGGAGCAGGAACATGCCGGGCTGGGCTGGCGACGCACCCCGTAGGCTTGGTGCGTGGAGCAGGAACAGGCCGGGCTGGGCTGGCGACGCACCCCGTAGGCTTCGTGCGTGGAGCAGGAACAGGCCGGGCAGGGCTGTCGACGCACACCGTAGACTTGGTGCGTAGAGCAGGAACAGGCCGGGCAGGGCTGTCGACGCACACCGTAGACTTGATGCGTAGAGCAGGAACAGGCCGGGCAGGGCTGTCGACGCACACCGTAGACTTGATGCGTAGAGCAGGAACAGGCCGGGCTGGGCTGGCGACGCACCCCGTAGGCTTCGTGCGTGGAGCAGGAACAGGCCGGGCAGGGCTGTCGACGCACACCGTAGACTTGGTGCGTAGAGCAGGAACAGGCCGGGCAGGTCTGTCGACGCACACCGTAGACTTGATGCGTAGAGCAGGAACAGGCCGGGCAGGGCTGTCGACGCACACCGTAGACTTGGTGCGTAGAGCAGGAACAGGCCGGGCAGGGCTGTCGACGTACACCGTAGACTTGGTGCGTAGAGCAGGAACAGGCCGGGCAGGGCTGTCGACGCACACCGTGGACTTGATGCGTAGAGCAGGAACAGGCCGGACCGTACTGGGAACACACACCACTGGCTTTAAACGGGGATCAGGAACGGGCCGGACCGGACTGGTAACACACATCAGTCTCTCACGCCGTGCCACAACAACTTCCCTCCCTCTACTTTCGCCAATGGCTCCCGTAATCCGGTAGCCTTCTCTCCACGTCTCCCTGTGGCAGCCTCCTGCTGCCCAGCCGCCAAGCCATGTGCCCCCCAAAAACTTTTTGGGGTTGCCTCTCGTCCATCCGACGATGGCCCTGCTGACGCCGTTGCTCCTCTCCTGCCAGGTTCTCCCCCCTTCATCGCCCTCCGGTACCGGACGGCCTCCTCCTGCGTAATATGTCCCCAGCCGAGGAGGACATCCACCAGCGTTCTCTCCTGCGGGTGTTCCTGTATACGCTGCTTGGTCCTTTTGTGGTGGGTTTTTCTGTCACGATCGTCTAAGGAAGCGGACCAAGGCGCAGCGTGTTGAGCGAACATGTTGACTTTATTAAATTAAAGCAACCACGAAACAACAAAACAAACACACCCTGGCTCAACATACAAAGTCCCGGAGCCAGAGCGTGACATGATTATGCAAGAATGGGCTGCCATCAGTCAGGATGTGGCCCAGAAGTTAATTGACAGCATGCCAGGGTGGATTGCAGAGGTCTTGAAAAAGAAGGGACAACACTGCAAATATTGACTCTTTGCATAAACTTAATGTAATTGTCAATGCTTGTAATTATACTTCAGTATACCATAGTAACATCTGACGAAAATATCTCATAAAACTGAAGCAGCGGATTTTGTGAAGACCAAAACGTGTCATTCTCAAAACTTTTGACCACGACTGTAGTAAAAATACACTTTATCGAGTCCTTGGCATACAGTTGAAGTCAGAAGTTTACATACACTTAGGTTGGAGTCACTAAAACTCGTTTTTCAACCACTCCACAATTTTCTTGTTAACAAACTATAGTTTTGGCAAGTCGGATAGGACATCTACTTGTGCATGACACAAGTAATTATTCCAACAATTGTTTACAGACAGATTATTTCACTTTCACAATTCCAGAGGGTCAGAAGTTTACATACACTAAGTTGACTGTGCCTTTAAACAGCTTGGAAAATTCCAGAAAATGATGTCATGGCTTTAGAAGCTTCTGATATGCTAATTGACATCATTTGAGTGAATTGGAGGTGTACCTGTGGATGTATGTCAAGGCCTACCTTCAAACTCAGTGCCTCTTTGCTTGACATCATGGGAAAATCAAAAGAAATCAGCCAAGACCTCAGAACATTTATTGTAGACCTCCACAAGTCTGGTTCATCCTTGGGAGCAATTTCCAAACACCTGAAGGTACCACGTTCATCTGTACAAACAATAGTACGCAAGTATAAACACCATGGGACCATGCAGCCGTCATACAGCTCAGGAAGGAGACACGTTCTGTCTCCAAGAGATGAACATACTTTGGTGCGGAAAGTGCAAATCAATCCCAGAACAACAGCAAAGGATCTTGTGAAGATGCTGGAGGAAGCAGGTACAAAAGTATCTATATCCACAGTAAAACGAGTCCTATATCGACATAACCTTAAAGGCCGCTCAGTAAGGAAGAAGCCACTGCTCCAAAACCGCAATAAAAAAGCCAGACTACAGTTTGCAACTGCACATGGGGACAAAGATCATACTTTTTGGAGAAATGTCCTCTGGTCTGATGAAACAGAAATAGAACTGTTTGGCCATAATGACAATCGTTATGTTTGGAGGAAAGAGGTGGTGGCTTGCAAGCCTAAGAACACCATCCCAAACGTGAAGCACGGGGGTGGCAGCATCATGCTGTGGGGGTGCTTTGCTGCAGTAGGGACTGGTGCACTTCACAAAATAGATGGCATCATGAGGAAGGAAAATTATGTGGATATATTGAAGCAACATCTCAAGACATCAGTCAGGAAGTTAAAGCTTGGTTCAAATGGACAATGACCCCAAGCATACTTCCAAAGTTGTGGCAAAATGGCTTAAGGACAACAAAGTCAAGGTATTGGAATGGCCATCACAAAGCCCTGACCTCAATCCTATAGAACATTTGTGGGCAGAACTGAAAACGCGTGTGTGAGCAAGGAGGCCTACAAACCTGAATCAGATACACCAGCTCTGTCAGCAGGAATGGGCCAAAATTCACCCAGCTTATTGTGGGAAGCTTGTGGAATGCTACCCAAAACGTTTGACCGAAGTTAAACAATTTAAAGGCAATGCTACCAAATACTAATTGAGTATATGTAAACTTCTGATCCACTGAGAATGTGATGAAATAAATAAAAGCTGAAATAAATAATTCTCTCTACTATTATTGACATTTCACATTTTTAAAATAAAGTGGTGATCCTAACTGACCTAAGACAGGGAATTTTTACTAGGATTATATGTCAGGAATTGTGAAAAACTGAGTTCAAATGTATTTGGCTAAGGTGTATGTAAACTTTCGACTATCCTAATCTGACTTTGGTGTAGGTCATGTTGTTCTTCACATTACCATCTCTGGTGAACACACACTATATCAAATAAAATCAATGTTTATTTGTCACATGCACAGGATACAGAAGGTGTAAACGGCACACTGAAATAGTTACTTGCATAGTGGAGTATTTTGTTTAGACATGTAGCTAGCAAAAAAAATGAACCATAATCCCACCTCATAACATTACTACCCTGCATGAATCTATAGGTAGCTAAAGTTAACCAACTAGGTTCAATGTTAGCTAGCTAGCTAACATTAGGCTATAACTAGCAATGCAAATGGCTCTGAGATACAAAAAATATTCTTACACAGCTCATACACGTAATGTTAGCTAGCGAGCCAGCCAATGTTAGCTAGCTAGCTAACAGTACGTTTTAACTTGCAATGAAAACAATTATCTGATAAAATTAGAAATGTATAATATTTGAAAATGTAGCTAGCTAGACTATCTTACCCGTATACATGTATGAACGCTTCTCCCTCTCTGTCACGGATGCCATGGTTGCCCTTAGTTTGAAGATGAAATTCGGAGACAGGTATTTTATACGACAGCCTTTGTGTGTTCTGTTTCTTTGACTCCCTCCCCATATTTGCAATCAAACGCCTGCATTTTATCCATCTCCTTAGTTATCATACTCTACTTCCACCAGGCATTCCACTGATTTCAAAACTCGGTCCTCCAGAAAGTGGAGCATTAGCATTAGCAACATTATCACAGTCCTTCGTGATATCTTAAAAAAAAAGCTGTGTTAGAAAGGATTACCTACACATACGGAACAGCTCATGTTATAGACAGAACCCTGCTACATGGCAGACCAATCTGAACTCATCTCTCGGCATGTCCAGCCCATCCATTATCTCAGCCAACCATGGCTAGCGGGAAGGTTCCTGTCTTTTTCCGTGGCTAAACCAACTATGCTCATAATTTAACAATCTTATTCATATTATTATTGTGTTATTGTTTAACACTCAAGACACTGGCATTTGTATGTTGGTGTTCATCATTCCCTCTGTTAAATCCAAGACTGCAGACTTATGAACGACAAAAGGAGAGGAGAGAAGACTGGGAATTGTGGGTAAAATTAGAAAGAGCAAATCTTTGAGATCTGCTGCATTCCAAACAATGAAGTTTAAAGAAAATAACATCACCAAACTCCTCTTGTCATATTGGAATCCCCCTTGAAACTAAGGCATTGATGACACATCCAGAGAGCAATGAGGATTTCCTGAAATGTAGTTAGCATCTGATCTGACAGATGAATAGAAAATCCCCTTCATTCCTGGACAGGCCTCCACGGTTAGCAGTGCAACTTTCCCTGCAGTTCTGATACTGCAGTTCTGATTCATTTTTTTGTTTCTGCATGTTTGTGATGCCATGACATTATTTTGTCAGGAGTGAAAACGTGACTCAGACTTGCCTATTACTGCTTAGATGAAGTTGTTGTTCAACACTCCTATCTACAAGCATCCATATTTTTGACAAAACTGAAGTCTGACTGGAATATGGAATATAATTGAAACCAGCTACCTTTGGAAAACCCCAAAAATTGTACTAGCTCACTATGTAAAATGCCCAAATGCTTCCTTTTGGTGAACAGTGAAGTTTTGTAATCCCCCTAATAGGATCACTTACAAACAATTGAAACCATGCCATGAGCATCATGTTGAAGGCATGCCAGCAGCATGACCTGTTTGAGGACAAATTACCAGCTGCTAACTTCCTGGCCATCGAGCGCTAATTCAATATGATGTACCTTTGGGCACAGTAAAGCTGGATAAAGAGGCTAAGTATGGCCCAAAAGTTAAGGCACCAGCAGCCCAGTGTTGTTCTCCTGCCCTGTAAATCTGTTGTTCCCCTGGGTAACACTTTATTTGGATAGTCCATTTGTAGATGCTCTACAGACTATCAGTAACATTTCAACTAACTATCTACTAACCCTAATCCTAAACTTAACCCTTACCCTAGCCCTAACCTGAACCCTTACCCTAAGCCTTATTCTAATCCTTACCGTAACCTTAGCAAGCAGTCGCTTATCAACAGAGCATCTACAGATGGACTATCTGGATTGTCCCAAATAAAGTGTGATCTTCCGCTGCATTTGGTGGCACATTACCTTGAAGTGGCCATATGTGACACTTGTGACGCTGTACTGTACATCACACTAAGGTGGAAATGAGAGAACACCTGTTGTTCCTTCTATGACAACTTATGACATGCTCTGTACTATTGATTTAATTTATGGTATGTTTGATTGCTACCTCCTGTATGGCTCCGTTGGTAGAGAATTGTGTGTTCGATTCCCGGGACCACCCATACGTAAACATTTATGCACGCATAACTGTATGTCACTTTGGATTACAGTGTCTGCTGAATGGCATATATATTATTATACACTACACAAAAATAGAAATGTAACTTGCACACATTTTCAAGATTTTACTGAGTTACAGTTCATCTAAGGAAACCAGTCAATTTAAATAAATAAAGTAGGCCCTAATCTATGGATTTCACATGACTAGCTCCTGAGTGGCGCAGTGGTCTACGGCACTGCATCGCAGTGCTAACTGTGCCACTAGAGATCCTGGTTCGAATCCAGGCTCTGTCGCAGCCGGCCGCGACCGGGAGACTCATGGGCGGCGCACAATTGGCCCAGCGTCGTCCAGGGTAGGGGAGGGAATGGCCGGCAGGGATGTAGCGCAGTTGATAGAGCATGGCGTTTGCAACGCCAGGGTTGTGGGTTCGATTCCCACGGGGGGCCAGTATAAAAAATATATATATATATAAAAAATATGTATTCACTAACTGTAAGTCGCTCTGGATAAGAGCGTCTGCTAAATGACTAAAATGTAAAAAAAAAAAAAATGTAGGTCTGTGGTGGTCATTACATTTTGTCAGCCCGTGATTGTCAAGCAAATAACTGCAAGTCTGACGGTAATTGACCGTTAATTAACATAAACACATTTAACATCTCCTGGCTTCCACACTTAGCCTACAAGCCACTGATGCAGACCTTTGGAACATCTACATTTTAAAAAGTCGAATAAATCCATGTAATATAGCCTACACCATCACAATAAATCCATTATTTATTTTAGACAGGTCTAAAGAAACATGATATGAAGAAAATGTAGTCTATTTCAGAAGAACAGAATAGCATACTCTGAGTTGTCCATATGTTAGGCCCTGATCAGGCTATGCCAAACTGCTGTGGGCTACATTAGTTCATTTAGCAGACAGGATTTGCTTAGAATTCTGTGGCATTATTTTATATTATTTTATAGTATGAATAATACAATTGAACATAGTTGAATAAAATAGAAAAAGATTTTCTCCAAAAGATTTGAGGGAGTGCGCATATGCGGCTATTCTGTGTTGAGCGGTTAACAAAGAAACAGGCAGTGGCGATTTGAGCATGTACATCTTGGTGGGGCAAACTCCCCCCAATTTTTAAAAAATGCATTCCAGCAAAGCCACTACACAACACAACACTAAACAATACATTAATTGCACTATAAACTCTCAAACTGTTAGGGTCTACATAAAGCTTTCTTTTCAGCATCATGGAGGGAATCCTAACCACTGCTACACCTGGCTATCAGCGAAGCCTTGTCTGACAGCAAAAGCGTTAATTCAGCCTCATTTACTGCCTTTTAAAAAAACATCGCTGATATGGTTGACTTGCTTAAACAAATGTGGTTTCTACTGAGAATTGAGGTGTACAAACTATGGCATAACGGGATGACAAACGGATGAGAGGCAATCCGTAATGTCGATTATGACATTAATGAGCGAGCTAGGACGGACGGAGTCAATATAACTATTTGTTCAGCACCTTTGAAATGTACAGGGACAGAGCTACATGTGCAACACCAAGTCAGAACAGTAGGTTAAGTTATAAGTGGGAAAGGGCCCAAATTATTAGGGTGAGGCACATGGGCTACTGACAGCTTACTACACAACATACACTTAGTATTACTTTCTTCTTACTTTTTTTCTTCTTCTTTTTTTAGGGGGTAGATCAGCTTTAATATTGTAGATAGATTGTAACTTCCATCAATGTAATTGTCTGCATCACTTCCAATCCCCCATATGTTTATTTTTTATTTTTCTCGCATATATATACAGTGAGGGAAAAAAGTATTTGATCCCCTGCTGATTTTGTACGTTTGCCCACTAACAAAGACTTACTTAGTACTTGGTGGCAAAAACCCTTGTTGGCAATGACAGAGGTCAGACGTTTGCTGTAGTTGGCCACCAGGTTTGCACACATCTCAGGAGGGATTTTGTCCCACTCCTCTTTGCAGATCTTCTCCAAGTCATTAAGGTTTTGAGGCTGACGTTTGGCAACTCGAACCTTCAGCTCCCTCCACAGATTTTCTATGGGATTAAGGTCTGGAGACTGGCTAGGCCACTCCAGGACCTTAATGTGCATCTTCTTGAGCCACTCCTTTGTTGCCTTGGCCGTGTGTTTTGGGTCATTGTCATGCTGGAATACCCATCCACGACCCATTTTCAATGCCCTGGTTGGGGGAAGGAGGTTCTCACCCAAGATTTGATGGTACATGGCCCCGTCCATCGTCACTTTGATGCGGTGAAGTTGTCCTGTCCCCTTAGCAGAAAAACACCCCCAAAGCATAATGTTTCCACCTCCATGTTTGACGGTGGGGAAGGTGTTCTTGGGGTCATAGGCAGCATTCCTCCTCCTCCAAACATGGCGAGTTGAGTTGATGCCAAAGAGCTCGATTTTGGTCTCATCTGACAACAACACATTCACCCAGTTCTCCTCTGAATCATTCAGATGTTCATTGGCAAACTTCAGACAGGCATGTATATGTGCTTTCTTAAGCAGGGGGACCTGACAAGACCCTCCCAAGTAGTTCTGGGCTGATTCCTAACTGTTCTCATGATCATTGCAACTTCACGAGGTGAGATCTTGCATGGAGCCCCAGGCCGAGGGAGATTGACAGTTATTTTGTGTTTCTTCCATTTGCAAATAATCACACCAACTGTTGTCACCTTCTCACCAAGCTGCTTGGCGATGGTCTTGTAGCCCATTCCAGCCTTGCGTAGGTCTACAATCTTGTCCCTGACATCCTTGGAGAGCTCTTTGGTCTTGGCCATGGTGGAGAGTTTGGAATCTGATTGATTGATTGCTTCTGTGGACAGGTGTCTTTTATACAGGTAACAAACTGAGATTAGGAGCACTCCCTTTAAGAGTGTGCTCCTAATCTCAGCTTGTTACCTGTATAAAAGACACCTGGGAGCCAGAAATCTTTCTGATTGAGAGGGGGTCAAATACTTATTTCCCTCATTAAAATGCAAATCAATTTATAACATTTTTGACATGCGTTTTTCTGGATTTTTTTGTTGTTATTCTGTCTCTCACTGTTCAAATAAACCTACCATTAAAATTATAGACTGATCATTTCTTTGTCAGTGGGCAAACGTACAAAATCAGCAGGGGATCAAATACTTTTTTCCCTCACTGTACATATCTCCCTGGCATATTACATCATTTATGCAGCAGCATACAATACATTTTTGGACTCACCTTGTTGTGCTGTGCTCACTTGAACAGGAAGGTGGCGCGGTGGTCCAAAGTCTGGCATTCTCTGGATTTATGGTGCTTTCAAGACAACTGGGAACTCTGAAAAAACATGGTCAAATCACGATGTCAGTGATCTTCAGGTCGGAGCACTAGAAAGAGGCCAGAGTTCTCAACTAGGAAATCCGAGTTGGATGACTGTTCAAAAACATATTTTCCCAGTCGGAGATAGTTTTTTCTGAGTTCTCAGTTGTCTTGAACTCACTGAAGTCTGAGATTTCCCAGTTCCGAGATTCCAGTTGTTTTGAACGCGGCGGAAATCATGCTGGATTGACAGCATGGCCAATGTATTCAACCTTTTCTAGCCCATGGTGTTGAATGTTTATCCTTTTAACCTCTTAAGGATCTGATCTTTTTTTTTCAATTTTCGCCTAAAATGACATACCCAAATCTAACTGCCTGTGGCTCAGGACCTGAAGCAAGGATATGCATATTCTTGATACCATTTGAAAGGAAACACTTTGAATTTTGTGGTAATATGAAATTAATGTAGGAAAATATAACACATTAGATCTGGTAAAAGATAATACAAAAAAAAATAATAATAATTTGTTCCATCATCTTTGAAATGCAAGAGAAAGGCACAATATAATATTGCAGTTTTGGCGCAATTTAGATTTTGGCCACTAGTGTGTGTGCAAAATTTCAGATTGATCCAGTGAAGCATTGCAATACTGGACTATTTTGTATCAAGTCTGCCCAAATGTGCCGAATTGGTCAATTGATACATTTTCAAGTACATAACTATAGAGAACTTACAAAAATGATATGGTAATACAAAATGTAAGTTTACACACTCCCAAGAATGTCATACATGATGGATCATTAGCTTATACACTAACTTTCACACATCTAGATGGCCGGGCAGTGTGGGTGTGGAGCCAGAGACAGCAGGGGTTCAAACTGTAGAACCAAGTTCCTACATTTGAATATAAAAATTGATTTTATCAAACAAAACTATGCTACATTTTATCTCTGGGACCCTGAGGATGGCACATCAGTGCAAGATTACTGAATGTAAGTACATTATTTACCTTCAGAGGTGAATGTATCAAACCAGTTGCCATGATAAGTTTTGTTGTTGTTGTTGTTGTGCACTCTCCTCAAACAATAGCATGGCATTTTTTCACTGTAATAGCTACTGTAAATTGGACAGTGCAGTTAGATTAACAAGATTTTAAGCTTTATGCCCATATATATGTCCTGGAAAGTTTGCTGTTTCTTACAACAGTCATGCTAATCACATTAGTGCATGTTAGATCAACCGTCCCGTATACGGAACACTGATCCCGTAGACATTAAGATTGGAAAATAAACCGTTAAACCCAGACTTGTACCACACACCCCTCCACTGAATAGCAGGTTGATGATTGCTTTGCCCACGCTTGTAGTTAGCCACTGATTCCTTCCAAACCACTCAATGTTGTATTTGCGATTTCCAACTTGTTGTGTAATATTTATGTCCAGTGGCCGATGAGCACCGATACATTTTATCTATAATTTATCTTCATATGAAAAGGATTGAAAAGGATTTGCCAGTAGATTGTCAACGTGATTCATGATGATGACTGCTTGTCTAGCTTGCTAGCTAATATTTTGAAAGTATGATGTTGACATGATCAGTCCCATCAAAGCTACGGTAGATATAACGTGATTTGACATCATTTCATCTGTGGCCAATGACCTTGAGCCTTCTTGGATGGGCACTTCTATTGTAACTCATTGGCAGTACCCAAGGTGCTTGAATTATCGAGCTCTCCCTGTAGATTTTGCAGTGACATAGTGTCCCCATGAGTGACAGAACACTGAGCCAATCATGGCGCAACTAGAGAACATTACCAACCCCTACCCTCTGTATTTTCCGCTTGCTGCCCCACCACCACCACAGAAAGCACTGAGCTAGGCTGAAACACCTGCATTTTGGCGCGGCATTACTCAAGAAAGCAAAAAAGAGACCATGGTTGAATGCAGCTTTATTTCTTTTACATTGTTTGCAAACTGAAAATATAATGCAAAACAGGCAACCCCAAAAAACAAAAAACAAGTGGGGCTCAAATGACGGGTCGCCACGGGAAACAGGTACTCCTATTTGCTTAATTGAGAGTTATTTATGTAACTTTAGTTGTGCTACAAATGTTGGGCTATATGTTTTGATTTTTAATACATTCTAAGGCTGCATGATGCGACTCTAATGATGATTTGAAAAAAGTTGCATGAAAGGCATGAGCTGTGCTTTGTTTTTTTGCTCAGGCTGTACACACTTTCAGTCACAATTTGACAAGCACTTGATAATGCCTTGAATTTCCTGGCTGCATCCCCTTTGTGTGGCCGTAATTCCCACTAAAAAAATCCATCCCTTTTGTGGCCAGTGGCCGTTGTGCCCTTCTCCTGGCTGCATGCTGAAGCACCTCTCACCCACATGGCTCTCCGTCACGTGATCGGGTCTTTCTCACAGGCTACAAGTGAAGACAAACACATCGGGGACGCAACTGCGCACGTCATTATCCAATTCCGAGGCGCATATTGAAGATATTGGAATAACTGTCCACATTTACTTTTCGTCAGCCAACAAGATGAGTAGGCCTAACAAACAGAAAAAGCACTAGCCTATTTCAAAAGTTGACCTATTCTGTGCGAGAAATAAATATTCCAAACATAGTCTGGGACATTTGTGGAAAGCGATAGATCCCAAATGAATACAACCACTAGCATCAAAAACCCTGTTTTAAGCATTGAGCCCGATGCAACAGATGAGAGCGTATAGCTTAAAATGTTGATAAACTATTCACCTATTTCTTCACATTATAAGCGCAGCAATGCGCACACGGCAGTAGGCTACAAGCGCGAATGTTCCATTAGCAGGAAAACACCATTCTCAAAAGTTACAACAAATGCGATTCTGCATGTAATGCTTTTATTATAAAGTTGCGTTTTTATGGTGAAAATGATCTTACCCAAATTTGAAACTCACCCGCTGTGTATGTATGCCAGTTAGGCTCTACACCCGCTGTAAAGCGGATGAATGTGCTTCATTTTAAGAAGTTATTTGGCCACATTAGTTGTGATACAAACCTTATCAAAACAGATAGGCCTATGGGCTAGGCTACATGAGGTGTGTGACTTTCATTTGAAGAAGTCACAAGAAATGCATTCGCTGTTTCTTGCCTTTAGCTGGGCATAATTCACAAGTGATAGGCTAATATAGTCACCCTTCACACTATTATTGATTTAATCTTGTCTTAACATATACTAAATAATATATGTGTGAAATTTGTATTGATTTACAATGTACCATTATCATGCACCTGTCTCGAAACAGGGGCAGCGGGAAAAAATACATTTCATCTACCTATGCACTTAAATAGCGAATGGAGGACACTTTTCCCCGTGGTTCATTTTCATGTCAGCCAGGTAGGCTATACTCCTGTTGTAAAGAGAAGCAATGTGCTTAATATTAGGTAAGTGGAGAAATAAATATAGTAGGCCTAGCCTATAGAAAGCTGATAGGATCCTCCTCTTTTTAATAGAGGTCATCGCTCTGTTTTCTCACACAATTGAAATGTTGCGCAACATGAGAACATGGGCTCTCATTAAGTGTTTGATTATATTTTTGATTACATTTGCATTGATGTCAGAGTGATTAGAGGGAAAATAGAGTGCTGAGTACGCGGCAGTTAGCAAGTTTGGTAGGCTACTAATGACCATCCGCAGCATCAGAGCTTGGAGATATCTAATTACCGTGACTAAATGGTCAACTGGGATTTGACAGTGGTCATGACTCGTGACTGCCGGTTTGGCAGTAATACAGTCACCATAACAGCCTTACACATGACTGTGAATACAGATATTCATCTGTTGGTCACAGACACCTTAAAAAAAAGGTAGGGGCGTGGATCAGAAAACCAGTCAGTATCTGGTGTGACCACCATTTGCCCCATGCAGCGCGACACATCTCCTTCGCATAGAGTTGATCAGGCTGTTGATTGTGGCCTGTGGAATGTTATCCCACTCCTCTTCAATGGCTGTGCGAAGTTGGTGGATATTGACGGGAACTGGAACACGCTGTCATACAGGTTGATCCAGAGCATCCTAAAAGTGCTCAATGGGTGACATGTCTGGTGAGTATGCAGGCCATGGAAGAACGGGGCAATTTTTAGCTTCCAGGAATTGTGTACAGATCCTTGCAACATTTGGCTGTGCATTATCATGCAGAAACATGAGGTGATGGCGGTGGATAAATGGCACAACAATGGGCCTCAGGATCTCGTCATGGTGTATCTGTGCATGGAAATTGCCGTCGATGAAACGCAATTGTGTTCGTTGTCTGTAGTTTATGCCTGCCCATACCACAACCCCACCGCCACCATGGGGCACTCTGTTCACAAAACTGACATCAGCAAACCGCTCGCCCACATGACGCCAGACATGCTGTCTGCCACCTGCCCGGTACAGTTGAAACCGGGATTCCTCTGTGAAGAGCACACTTCTTCAGCATGCGAGTGGCCATCGAAGGTGAGTATTTTCCCACTGAAGTCGGTTACGACGCCAAACTGCAGTCAGGTCAAGACCCTGGTGAGGACGACGAGGACACAGATGAGCTTCCCTGAGATAGTTTCTGACAGTTTGTGTAGAATTTCTTCGGTTGTGCAAACTCACAGTTTCATCAGCTGTCTGGGTGGCTGGTCTCAGACGATCCCACAGGTGAAGATGCCGGATGTGGAGGTCCTGGGCTGGCCTTGTTACACGTGGTCTGCGGTTGTGAGGCCGGTTTGACGTACTGCCAAAATCTCTAGAACAACGTTGGAGGTGGCTTCTGGTAGAGAAATGAACATTCAATTCTCTGGCAACAGCTCTGGTGGACATTCCTGCAGTCAGCATGCCAATTGCACGCTCCCTCAAAACTTGAGACATCTGTGGCATTGTGTTGTGTGACAAAACTGCACATTTTAGAGTAGCCTTTTATTGTCCCCAGCACAAGGAGCACCTGTGTAATGATCATGCTGTTTAATCAGCGTGTTGATATGCCACACCTGTCAGGTGGATGGATTATTTTGGTAAAGGAGAAAAATGCTCACTAACAGAGATGTAAGCACTTTTTTTCACTTTTTGTGCGTATGGAACATTTCTAGGATATTTTATTTAAGCTCATGAAACATGGGAGTAACACTTTACATGTTGCGTTTATATTTTTGTTCAGTGTGTATTATTCCTGGAAAAAGGTATATTTTAATATAACACATTGAAAATGTAGATTGATTCAATCTAACATTCAACGTAGGTTGAGATGTTGACTGTGTCATCACTTGTGTGAAACGTTAGGCTTACTGAATTCAAAGTATGAGTAATCAGTAATATGGGTTTAACCCAACCTAGTGTCACAAGAGGAAGGGATTATTGCCATACCCACCTTCTCCCCATTCTACCATCATCAGGGGCATGGCACTGACCCAGCATTGACCACCGGGAGGTGGTGTACACACTCTTGGCAGGTACTGACAGACTTTCTTTAATACCTCACGTTCAGAACACCATGTTCAAGTTGGGGCAGGAGCCTCTTCAATAATGAACCTATGCATCTGTCGATATGGCACAATCCTGTTTAACTCAGATCTAACTCAGATTAGGATGGCTATAATCCTGTGAGACTTGTGCCAGCACTGCTGCTAGGCAGTACAACCATGCACCACCATCAAGTGGAGGTGGCAGTGTTGGGGGCAAGGCTAAGAAACACACTAGCTATGTCAGTTAATGCAAACTGTCTAACCTGTATAAACAGTTTAGGGGGAAAAAAAGCTTAGAAAATGCTGGGAGAACTAAGCGAAGACTGAATCCTAACATGCGCATAACTCTGATGTTTGCCCCAATTTCCTGCATAATATACACAAAAGTCAGACTTCTGTGCAGGTATGAATACAATACAATACATTCCTTGGGAAAGTAATCGGCAATGCAAGACCTCACTCTTTATCCCTTTGCCAAGCATGCATTGCAAAATCATTGTTTATGCTTTTATGACATCTCACTCATATTCTCATAGAACTGGGGTTACGCAAGTAACCCTAAGTTCTAGTTCTAATACTTGTTTCAATGTGTCACTTATGGGATATGGCCAACTCTCGTATCGCAGACATGCTTTCTGAAGCCAGGGTAGTCTCAACAGTATCACCCCTCAGAGGCGCCGACAACGAGGAAGTATTTGCCATAGAAGGCACAGTGACACCCAGATGGTAAAAACCTCATAAACATATGAGGAGTGGCCCAACATGCCTTAACGCAAATCTCATGTAAGGAGATGTCTTTGAACAGTGCCCAAGATGTGTCCATACCTCTGTTGGAATGAGTTCTTCTGGGCTTTGCTATTGTACTTTTCAATATAATAGCATCCACAATCCAAAGAGATAGCCGTTGACGAGACAGCCCCCCCTCCCCCCTGCAGACAGGCGCCCAAGAAAGAAGAGGTGTTGTCGCTCTTACGCAATACTCTAGCTTTATCCAAGCAAATGCGCAAAGGGACAGAAATGGTGGAGATGCTCTTCTTCTGTAGACGGGAAGAGCAGCAGGTGGAAAACTACAAGCTACAAGGCGAAACAACCATAGTTGCCACTGAGCTTAGGCATAAAGGCAGGGTTGGGTAATAAGATTACATAGGAGAACCCCGGGGCAAACTGTAGGCACCAATGGTGGACTGACAGGGCTTGCAGCTCACTCATTCCCTTTGCAGGTGTCTGACGGTAAAGCTGTTTAGAAGGAGAGGTATTACATCTCCACGCTTTTCAGTGGTTCAAGAGTCTGCTGTGAGGAAGCTTCAAGCACAATAGACAGGTCCCAAGATGGGGCTAAAGGCCTGGAGACTGGGCATAAGCGACGCGCACCCTTCATCAACAACATAACAGAGGGTGTTACCCTACTGTTTAACTGTCAAAGCCTGTATGACAGGCCGAGATAGCGGCTAAACTGACCTTGGCAGTAGAGATCTTCCCTCTGTCCAAAAAGGTCCTGCAATGAAGCATAAAAACATTGGATACAGAGCATTAAGGAATGATCTGTTTAGGTCACACCACTTCTCAAAAATGCACCACTTGTTTCCATACAGTGAGCGTGTAGAAGGGGCACTGGCACTCTGGATCGTCTCAATGATCTTCAGTTGCAGGCCTGTCGCATTCAGACTCATCCTCTCACGGGCCATGCCCAGAGGGCCTTGGCTACTGGGTGAGGGTAGCAAATCTCCCCGTACGCCTGGGTCAGAAGGTCCCTGCGTAACAGCAGGAAAGTGATCTCTGCCAACGACGCCGTCCCTGATCCTCAAGGGGCTTGAAGATGAGGGATAAGCCTGTTACCTCACTCTGCTTATCGGAATGGGGAGTGCTAGACATAGATTAAGAAAAAGCGTAGGGCATCACCCTTGACTAGTGTGCGAGCGCTTCCACCCCTAGTGGTGCGTTATTACTATGTAGGGATGGAGTCTCCAAAAACCCTAATAGAGTTGTCGCTTCTAACAGTCTGGGAGTCAGTCTAGATAGATGCGAAAAGCGGGCTCTCAGAGGCTGTTAATACGCTAGTGTGCACGTGTCATTCACACTCCAGCGAGCGATAACGCCGAAGGGGGGCAGAGAGTGTGTCCCATTTAACACTATGAGCTTAGTGTTTCTTGCAAAACATGCTTGATCCTCTTAGACTACGCCCTTAGTGAGTGGCGACAGGCATAGGCTATACATGTCACCAAGCAGGGATTGCACGAGAGAGCAGCTGACAGAATGACATAAGCCGTCAAATGGTGTAGCTAAAAGGAAGAATTAAACATACTGGTTACCCAGATGTAATCCTAAACAGTAGAGCAACTATGTCTGGTCTGTCTTGGCCCTACTCTGGAGAGGAGGGCTATCAAAAGCAAAAATATCCCCGAAAAGGAGAGGTAGAGTGGGCAAAGGCCAGACTGTGTGAACCAAGTGCAGGGTTTAAACGGACAAGGAAAAAACGCCAGAGCGTTGTGGACTCGGGAGTACCAGAGTTTCCATCAATAGAGCTGAGTTGCAACAGGAGTACCAAAATATATCCCAAAAACGAGTTAAGGGAGTTTCATTGTGAGCCCAGAAAACCTGTTCCTATGTTAAAAGAATGAAAACTCAAAGATGACCTGCGCTTGTTTGGGTGACAGGAATCCATCGAGAGAATGTGGAATTGTATCAGGTTTATTCCCAGCCTCGCTCACCTAGAGTGATGGCGCCCCCTGGTGGTGTTCCGAGGAGGTGCACAAGTGAGCCTATTCTACTGTGTTTGCTTCCGGCCAATAGACAGAGGTGATTAATTATGCCAGATAGCATGGGAATGGGGCCTTGAAGGATGGCAAATGGCAACCTGTCATCCTGCTCTGTATGTCAGAAGAGACCGGAGGGAGAGCAGACACATTTTGTCCCTGGCTGGAACCTGAGAAGGAGCCGAGGGGAGTGTCCAAGGGAGGATGGCACTTGGGGGTAAAGTACATTTCCTCCATTTTCCCTTGCGAGCAATGCCACACAGAGAATAGTTTTTTATTTTGTTACGCAGACATGCCTCCAGCGTAAGGCGGGGAGGGGTATGAATGGCTCACATTGAACCAGAGAGACGCAGCTAACAATTCCAGGGAGAGAGAATGTTTTTGTAATGTTACCCTTAATGTTCCCATTAACATCCCCATATTACATTTTTGGTTGTTGAAATGACGTGGAAATGACGTTGATTCAACCCGTTTTTGCCCAGTGGTGGGTTCACGTGTCCAGTTTTCTGAGGGTTAGTAGAATATTCTATCAACATCACATCAAACAAATGTATGCCTTTATGCACAGAAGAACATAGTTGCCATGTTCTCACAATATACAGTGGGGAAAAAAAGTATTTAGTCAGCCACCAATTGTGCAAGTTCTCCCACTTAAAAAGATGAGAGAAGCCTGTAATTTTCATCATAGGTACACGTCAACTATGACAGACAAATTGAGATTTTTTTTCTCCAGAAAATCACATTGTAGGATTTTTAATGAATTTATTTGCTAATTATGGTGGAAAATAAGTATTTGGTCACCTACAAACAAGCAATATTTCTGGCTCTCACAGACCTGTAACTTCTTCTTTAAGAGGCTCCTCTGTCCTCCACTCGTTACCTGTATTAATGGCACCTGTTTGAACTTGTTATCAGTATAAAAGACACCTGTTCACAACCTCAAACAGTCACACTCCAAACTCCACTATGGCCAAGACCAAAGAGCTGTCAAAGGACACCAGAAACAAAATTGTAGACCTGCACCAGGCTGGGAAGACTGAATCTGCAATAGGTAAGCAGCTTGGTTTGAAGAAATCAACTGTGGGAGCAATTATTAGGAAATGGAAGACATACAAGACCACTGATAATCTCCCTCGATCTGGGGCTCCACGCAAGATCTCACCCCGTGGGGGTCAAAATGATCACAAGAACGGTGAGCAAAAATCCCAGAACCACACGGGGGGACCTAGTGAATGACCTGCAGAGAGCTGGGACCAAAGTAACAAAGCCTACCATCAGTAACACACTACGCCGCCAGGGACTCAAATCCTGCAGTGAAAGATGTGTCCCCCTGCTTAAGCCAGTACATGTCCAGGCCCGTCTGAAGTTTGCTAGAGTGCATTTGGATGATCCAGAAGAGGATTGGGAGAATGTCATATGGTCAGATGAAACCAAAATAGAAATTTTTGGTAAAAACTCAACTCGTCGTGTTTGGAGGACAAAGAATGCTGAGTTGCATCCAAAGAACACCATACCTACTGTGAAGCATGGGGGTGGAAACATCATGCTTTGGGGCTGTTTTTCTGCAAAGGGACCAGGACGACTGATCCGTGTAAAGGAAAGAATGAATGGGGCCATGTATCGTGAAATTTTGAGTGAAAACCTCCTTCCATCAGCAAGGGCATTGAAGATGAAACGTGGCTGGGTCTTTCAGCATGACAATGATCCCAAACACACCGCCCGGGCAACGAAGGAGTGGCTTCGTAAGAAGCATTTCAAGGTCCTGGAGTGGCCTAGCCAGTCTCCAGATCTCAACCCCATAGAAAATCTTTGGAGGGAGTTGAAAGTCCGTGTTGCCCAGCGACAGCCCCAAAACATCACTGCTCTAGAGGAGATCTGCATGGAGGAATGGGCCAAAATACCAGCAACAGTGTGTGACAACCTTGTGAAGACTTACAGAAAACATTTGACCTGTGTCATTGCCAACAAAGGGTATATAACAAAGTATTGAGAAACTTTTGTTATTGACCAAATACTTATTTTCCACCATAATTTGCTAATAAATTCATTAAAAATCCTACAATGTGATTTTCTGGATTTTTTTTTCTCATTTTGTCTGTCCTAGTTGACTTGTACCTATGATGAAAATTACAGGCCTCTCATCTTTTTAAGTGGGAGAACTTGCACAATTGGTGGCTGACTAAATACTTTTTTCCCCCACTGTACTACCAATACAAATATTTTCATAGCTGTAGGATGAATCTGCAGGTAGCTAAAGCTAACCAACTAGGTTCAATGTTAGCTAGCTAACATTAGGCTATAACTAGCAATGCAAATTGTTTTTCTGATTCAAATAATATTACTACACAGATCATACACGTAACGTTAGCTAGCGAGCCAGCAACAGTACACTTTAACTTGCAATGAAAACGACTTTCTGACAAAATTAGAAATGTATAATATCTGAAAATGTAGCTAGATTCTTTCCTGTATACATGGATGAACACTTCACGGCAGACTGGAACCATTTAACTCAGTTTTGTTTGTAGCTACATCTTGTTTGGCCAGTGTTGTGTCAAGTCACTCCAGTTCACACTGACCATGGCGTGTGCAGAAAGTAGCCCATTACTTTTTCCAACTGATCTGTCGATAGCGCCTGCTAAATTCAGTGCATCAATGTTGTTGAGAAAAGTAGCAAAACTTGTGTTGTTCTCAATGGCTAACGTTATATATTTTAAAAAACGCTGCTGTAGAAAGGACTATCAACACATACTGAGCAGCTCACGTTATAGACAGAAGCAAGATTCCTGTATTTTTCAGAGGCTAAACCAACTAGGCTCGTATTTTTTTTTTATAGATTCGTATTTACAGAGTACAAGTTTGTTATTAAGGCACATGAACGACGTTCAAATGCCTCTCCTTTGAAGTAGTGATGTGCGACATATGCCTAGCATCCTGAAACGGGTCACAAATGTTGAGTAACTGGTGTTTATCAGCCCGTTGCCAAGTTAGCCACATTATAGACACGTCGGACGTGATAGCTAGGCTGGTAGAGCACGGCGCTTGTAACGCCAAGGTAGTGGGTTCGATCCCCGGGACCACCCATACACAAAAATGTATGCACGCATGACTGTAAGTCGCTTTGGATAAAAGCGTCTGCTAAATGGCATATTATTATTATTATTATAGCTAGCTAGCAGGTAATCTCATCCGGCGTATCGGCTGTTTAGAGATGAACAGCTAAACTAATCGTATATTCAGCAATGTGTCAATTGTGAAGACCCGGACAGTTTTTACATCATGAATTGGTGAACTTGCTTGACAGCTAAATACATTTCTTTGCCAGCTGAAGACCAGCACTGAAATTGGACACAGTGAGGTGAAATTCTCCCCCCTTGTCTCTGCTTGTTCCAGGTTGAAAGTCAGCCCACCCTGACACCCTGCAGATGTAAAGGATAATCACCATATCCCATGATATTATTCAGGAGTGTGCAACATCACAATGTTAGATAGAAATAGATTCATCCATGTTATTTTTTATCATGCAGATTTGTCAGGACTTTGTAACTCATGAAGCTCATTCTAAAATACAGAAGTGATTTCTGTACCAGGGAATTGCACTGTGTGCAAGTCTTCAATTTAGACTACAATTAGTTGAATTAGGTTTTAGTGAAGGGCTGGAAGAAAAACCTGTAAACTCCTGTCCTGTGTATAAAAGAAACCTGTGGCTGTCATGACAAAATGTGCCCTCATGTACTGAACAAGCTTATGAATGTTGGAGGTTAACCTGCTTGAGATGTCCCTCACTTTGGAATTACTTATTTTGTAGACTGTTTTAAGGATTCATGCACAGATACAGGAAAACCAATAAAATGTTGAACATTTATTCAAAATTACAAGTGTTGATGTCTCCACAAGTTTCTGGTTTTAATGCTTGGGTATTTGGTGACTGCAGTTCATCTGTCTAATCCCCTGCAAGGAGAGGGAAAGGCATCAGTAATGTATTTATTTCATTTAATATATTCCTGTTTGATATGCATTTTATAATTATATGTGACATGTTATCCTTTATCACAGGGGTGTCAAACGTCCGGCCCACGGGCCGGATCAGGCCCGCAAACGCGTTTAATCCGGCCCGTGAGATGATTTAAAAAAAAATATATAATATATATATATATATATAAATTTACAAAAAAAATATAATAATTGTAAAGTATAAAAATGCGCTGCAATTTTTCAATTAAATAAACTGCTGTTCCAATTGCGTCCACTGGATGGCGCAATAGCAATTGTGTTAAGCAAGCAAACTGTTTATACCGGGGCAGAGCAAGTAGGTCAAGCACGTGCAGCCAATGAGCTACTTTGTTTTGCCCGCGATATTTATTACGGCTTCTACTTTTAACATTATGTGCTTTGGCACCCTCATTGCCCCAATATGTCTCTGTCAAAAAAGAGAAAAGTGGACGCAGAGTGCAGAGTGTTCCAAGAAAAATGGTCATCCTATTTATTCACTGAATTGAATGGGAAAGCTGTATGTTTGGTGTGTTCAGAGCATGTTGCAGTGCTGAAAGTATATAACCTTCGTCGCCACTATGTGAGTCTTCATGCCGACAAATATGACAACTTTCAAGGACAGCGGAGATGAGAGAAGGTGAATGAACTGTTGGCGGGTCTGAAGAAACAGCAGTCTGTGTTTACTCACAGCCGAGACATCAGTGACGCTGCAGTGAAAGCTAGCTACCTCATTGCTAATGAAATCGCAGTGGCTTCAAAACCATTTAGTGAGGGTGAATTTGTAAAAACATGCATGATGAAGGCAGCGGAGATTGTGTGCCCTGAAAAGCGGCAGGCTTTTGCAAATATCAGCCTGACAAGAAACACAGTTGCAGACAGGATTTCCGATCTTTCAGTGGATTTGGACAGCCAGTTGAAGCAAAAAGTAAAGTCATTTATTGCGTTTTCGGTTGCAATTGATGAAAGCACGGACATTACAGATGTTGCACAACTGGCCATTTTCATCCGCGGAGTTGATGACACATTGACCGTCACCGAGGAGTTCGTGGAGTTGGTGCCGATGACAGATACAACGACAGCAGCTGATATTTTTACCGCACTCGTCGGGCGCGCTGGACAGGGTCGGAGTGGACTGGTCCCGCACTGTCAGCCTGGCTACAGATGGTGCGCCCTCAATGATCGGGAAAAAAGCAGGCGTTGTGACAAAGTTCAGAGAGAAAGTGCAATCTGCAAATGGAGGACGTGATTTTTTGACTTTTCACTGTATTTTGCACCAGGAGGCTTTGTGTTGCAAGTCATTAAAGATGGATAACGTCATGAAGGTGGTCATCCAAACTGTTAATTTCATCCGATGCAGAAGCCTGAATCACCGTCAGTTTGACAGCCTTCTCAGAGAGAAAGACCACATCTATGGCCTGCCATACCACACTGAGGTAAGATGGTTAAGCCGAGGTGCTGTGCTGAGGCGTTTCTTTGATTTACGAGAAGAAATTGAACAGTTCATGGAAGAAAAGGGCAAACCAGTGTTAGTATTTCATTCCGCAGAATGGATGCAGGACCTTGCATTTATGGTGGATGTTACAGAGCACCTGAATAACTTGAACAAACAGCTGCAAGGGCGCAACAAAGTCGTCACGCAGTATTATGACAGCATTTGTTCTTTCAAGTTGAAGCTGTCATTGTGGGAGACGCAACTTGCCGGTGGTGATGCAGCTCACTTCCCCTGTCTGAAAAATGTGTGCGCGACCCAACATGTGGCAGACATGAAGCGGTTCAAAGATAAAATAACGGGACTGTTACGGGAGTTTGAGCAACGCTTTCAGATTTATGTTTATATGTTTTTATGTTGATGTGCTATTGTTTTTAATTGATTTTATTTTATTTGTATATTTAACCTATTCTTGACTCTGTGGTTCTTGCACTTGTTTGGGGAACAGGATTTCATTATTTTTATCTACATTTCTGCCTGAGAAATGACACCCTGATATAGTTCTGTGATCTGTGAAACAGTTCTGTTAATCACTGAGGCATTGTGTGTTTGTGTGTTCTTTGTTCTCAGAACTTTCAAATAACTTGAGGTGTTTTATGATTAATAGTGATGTTGTGCTTTTGGACACTGTCCTCAGGCTCCAGCTTTATGTTTATATGTTTTTATGTTGATGTGCTATTGTTTTTAATTGATTTTATTTTATTTGTATATTTAACCTATTCTTGACTCTGTGGTTCTTGCACTTGTTTGGGGAACAGGATTTCATTATTTTTATCTACATTTCTGCCTGAGAAATGACACCCTGATATAGTTATGTGATCTGTGAAACAGTTCTGTTAATCACTGAGTCATTGTGTGTTTGTGTGTTCTTTGTCCTCAGAACTTTCAAATAACTTGAGGTGTTTTATGATTAATAGTGATGTTGTGCTTTTGGACACTGTCCTCAGGCTCCAGCTTTATGTTTATATGTTTTTATGTTGATGTGCTATTGTTTTTAATTGATTTTATTTTATTTGTATATTTAACCTATTCTTGACTCTGTGGTTCTTGCACTTGTTTGGGGAACAGGATTTCATTATTTTTATCTACATTTCTGCCTGAGAAATGACACCCTGATATAGTTCTGTGATCTGTGAAACAGTTCTGTTAATCACTGAGGCATTGTGTGTTTGTGTGTTCTTTTTCTTTAGAATTTTCAAATAAACTTGACGTGTTTTATGATTTATAGTGATGTTGTGCTTGTACTATTTTGGACACACTGTCCTCAGGCTCCAGCTTTATGTTGTATGTTGATCGTATTAAAACAAAGAAAACAATCTGAAGTTGTTCTTTTTAAGTTATATATACCATGATTTTTCCGGTCCGGCCCACTTGGGAATAGATTTTCCTCCATGTGGCCCCTGAGCTAAAATGAGTTTGACACCCCTGCTTTATCACATGCCAGTATTTGTTTTGTATCCAATGCATTTAGCTAACATTAGGATGAAGTAGCCTAGGCCTTCTAATCGATATAGTTAGATTGCATCATATCACCTTTCAATATTAGTTATCAACTAATATAAAAACATCTTTAACATTGATGTAATTTAATAATAATATGCACGGGTGTGATGGTTGTATGAATTAATCACAATGCAAGCCTACTCATTAGAAGAAAAAACTGCTCTAATGCAATTTAAGCTTCACATTGAAACACCACTATTCTGGCTATTAATCATTCTAAAACGGTCAGTAAAATAGCTTATTTAGCTATCTCAAAATATCGTAGCCTGTATGATATCATGCATGCAAGCTTACCTGTCATGTCCACAACGATGGAGCAGCAGACCAAGCAATATGCGAGAGGAGGACCCTATACAGTAGGATAGTTATTCTGGTCAGTGTCAACTTCATTCATTAACAGGTACTTAGGAGATCAATTCTGTTACTTGTTTACTTGTTATTAGTGTCAGCTATTTCCATTTTGGGATAGTTGTTCACTGAATTGCTAGCACTAGTTGCTCACGCTGCTACAATGGCTACAGTGTGGCTACAAATGTCTCGCGCTCGGTGGAATGTATTTGTATTTTTTATTTATTATGGATCCCCAAAATTATTATGGGGTCCAGCAAAATTAAGGCAGTTCATACCATTTTTAAAAACATTACAACACATTCACAGATTCCACAACACACTGTGTGCCCTCAGGCCCCTACTCCACCACTCCCACATATCTACAGTCCAAAATCCATGTGTACAGTGAGGGAAAAAGTATTTGATCCCCTGCTGATTTTGTACATTTGCCCACTGACAAAGAAATGTTCAGTCTATAATTTTAATGGTAGGTTTATTTGAACAGAGATAGACAGAATAACAACAACAAAAATCCAGAAAAACGCATGTCAAAAATGTTATAAATTGATTTGCATTTTAATGAGGGAAATAAGTATTTGACCCCCTCTCAATCAGAAAGATTTCTGGCTCCCAGGTGTCTTTTATACAGGTAACGAGCTGAGATTAGGAGCACACTCTTAAAGGAAGTGCTCCTAATCTCAGTTTGTTACCTGTATAAAAGACACCTGTCCACAGAAGCAATCAATCAATCAGATTCCAAACTCTCCACCATGGCCAAGATCAAAGAGCTCTCCAAGGATGTCAGGGACAAGATTGTAGACCTACACAAGGCTGGAATGGGCTACAAGACCATCACCAAGCAGCTTGGTGAGAAGGTGACAACAGTTGGTCCGATTATTCGCAAATGGAAGAAACACAAAAGAACTGTCAATCTCCCTCGGCCTAGGGCTCCATGCAAGATCTCACCTCGTGGAGTTGCAATGATCATGAGACCGGTGAGGAATCAGCCAAGAACAACACTGGAGGATCTTGTCAATGATCTCAAGGCAGCTGGGGCCATAGTCACCAAGAAAACAATTGGTAACACACTACGCCGTGAAGGACTGAAATCCTGCAGCGCCCGCAAGGTCCCCCTGCTCAAGAAAGCACATATACAGGGCCGTTTGAAGTTTGGCAATTAACATCTGAATGATTCAGAGGAGAACTGGGTGAAAGTGTTGTGGTCAGATGAGACTAAAATCGAGCTCTTTGGCATCAACTCAACTCGCCGTGTTTGGAGGAGGAGGAATGCTGCCTATGACCCCAAGAACACCATCCCCACCGTCAAACATGGAGGTGGAAACATTATGCTTTGGGGGTGTTTTTCTGCTAAGGGGACAGGACAACTTCACCAAAGGGACGATGGACGGGGCCATGTACCGTCAAATCTTGGGTGAGAACATCCTTCCCTCAGCCAGGGCATTGAAAATGGGTCGTGGATGGGTATTCCAGTATGACAATGACCCAAAACACACTGCCAAGGCAACAAAGGAGTGGCTCAAGAAGAAGCACATTAAGGTCCTGGAGTGGCCTAGCCAGTCTCCAGACCTTAATCCCATAGGAAATCTGCGGAGGGAGCTGAAGGTTTGAGTTGCCAAACGTCAGCCTCGAAACCTTAATGACTTGGAGAAGATCTGCAAAGAGGAGTGGAACAAAATCCCTCCTGAGATGTGTGCAAACCTGGTGGCCAACTACAGGAAACGTCTGACCTCTGTGATTGCCAACAAGGGTTTTTCCACCAAGCACCATGTTTTGCACAGGGGTCAAATACTTATTTCCCTCATTAAAATGCAAATCAATTTATAACATTTTTGACATGCGTTTTTCTGGATTTTTTTGTTGTTATTCTGTCTCTCACTGTTCAAATATACCTACCATTAAAATTATAGACTGATCATGTCTTTGTCAGTGGGCAAACGTACAAAATCAGCAGGGGATCAAATACTTTTTTCCCTCACTCTACGTGTGTGTATAGTGCGTATGTTATCGTGTGTGTGTATGCATGTGTCTGTGCCTATGTTTGTGTTGCTTCACAGTCCCTGCTGTTCCATAAGGTGTTTTTTAATCTATTTTTTAAATCTAATTTTACTACTTGCATCAGTTACTTGATGTGGAATAGAGTTCCATGTAGTCATGGCTCTATGTAGTACCGTACGCCTCCCATAGTCTGTTCTGGACTTGGGAACTGTGAAGAGACCTCTGGTGGCATGTCTTGTGGTGTATGCATGGGTGTCCGAGCTGTGCGCCAGTAGTTCAAACAGACAGCTCGGTGCATTCAACATGTCAATACGTAGTGATGAAGTAAATCTCTCCTCCACTTTGAGCCAGGAGAGATTGACATGCATATTATTAATATTAGCTCTCTGTGTACATCCAAGGGCCAGCCATGCTGCCCTAAGTCCTTTTTTTGTGGCACCTAACCACACGACTGAACAGTAGTCCAGGTGTGACAAAACTAGGGCCTGTAGGTTCTGCCTTGTTGATAGCGCTGTTAACCTCTTAAGGATCTGACTATTTTTTTCAATTTTCGCCTAAAATGACATACCCAAATCTAACTGCCTGTAGCTCTGTACCTGAAGCAAGAATATGCATATTCCTGATACAATTTGAAAGGAAACACTTTGACGTTTGTGGACTGTGAAATTAATGTAGGAGAATATAACACATTAGATCTGGTAAAAGATAATACAAACAAAAAAACATGCGTTAAATAAATCCATAATCTATGAAATGCAAGAGAAAAGCCACAATATAATATTGCAGTGTTGGCGCTATTTAGATTTTGGCCACGAGATGGCAGCAGTGTGTGTGCAAAGTTTCAGATTGATCCAGTGAAGCGCTGCCCAAATGTGCTGAATTGGTCAATTGATACATTTTCAAGTACATAACTATAGAGATCATTCAAAAATTATATGGTAACACAAAATGTAAGTTTACACACTCCCAGGAATGTCACACATGATGGATCATTAGCTTATACACTAACTTTCACACATCTAGATGGCCGGGCGGGGTGGGTGTGGAGCCAGAGACAGCAAGGGTTCAAACTGTAGAACCCAGTTCCTACATTTGAATAATAAAAATGGATTTTATCAAACAAAACTATGCGACATTTTATCTCTGGGACCCTCAGCATGACAAATCAGAGCAAGATTATTGAATGTAAGTACAATATTTATCTTCAGAGGTGAATGTATCAAACCAGTTGCCGTGATAAGTTCTTTCTTGTTGTGCACTCTCCTCAAACAATAGCATGGTATGTTTTCACTGTAATAGCTACTGTAAATAGGACAGTGCAGTTAGATTAACAATAATTTAAGTTTTCTGCCCATATAAGACATGTCTATCTCCTGGAAAGTTTGCTGTTACTTACAACAGTCATGCTCTTCACATTAGTGCACATTAGCTCAACCGTCCCGTATACGGGACACCGATTCCGAAGGCCATGCCCCAGACCCTACTAAAGGGGTATTGACAGTGGAACCCATTGAACCTGACCCCCTAATATGAGACACAAAGTTACACCTTTGAGTTACAGGAATAGCAGCGGGAATTAGTTTGGTGGTGGGGGGTGCTGCGATTTTTTCATCCACTAATTTTGGGGTAGTAAAGGCCCAGTGCACTAGTTTTGTGAAGAAAAAAACTTTTTTTTTTTTTTTTTACAACTGTATTGATAAAATAGCGCTGTGCAGCTGCCTTCACTTCACAAGTAAGCAGGTGTTTAGTGCTGGGGAGCGCAAAGGAGCGTCACTCCCTCACTTTTTTCAATTTGAGAATAAATGGTCAATATATTGTGATCAATTCTAAATAAATGTGCCTATATTTAATTGCCACAAAAATTACATAAAAATGATAGAATGACAAACCAAATAAATACTGTATGTAGGCTACAGAAGCCTAGATGTAGGTACAGTGCAGTTGGAAAGTATTCAGACTCCTTGACTTTTTCCACATTTTGTTACTTTACAGCCTTATTCTAAAATGTATTCAATTGTTTTTTTCCCTCATCAATCTACACACAATACCCCATAATAAACTGAAATATCACAAGTATTCAGACCCTTTACTCAGAACTTTGTTGAAGCACCTTTGGCAGCGATTACAGCCTCGAGTCTTCTTTGGTATGATGTTACAAGCTTGAGACACCTGTATTTGGAGAGTTTCTCCCATTCTTCTCTGCAGATCCTCTCAAGCTCTGTCAGTTTGGATGGGGAGCATTGCTGCACAGCTATTTTCAAGTTTCTCCAGAGACGTTCGATTGGGTTCAAGTCCGAGCTCTGGCTGGGCCACTGAAGGACATTCAGGGACTTGTCCCGAAGCCACTCCTGCATTGTCTTGGCTGTGTGCTTAGGGTCGTTGTCCTGTTGGAAGGTGAACCTTCGCCCTAGTCTCAGGTCCTGAGCGCTCTGGAGCAGGTTTTCATCAAGGATCTCTCTGTACTTTGCTCCGTTCATCTTTGCCTCCATCCTGACTAGTCTCCCAGTCCCTGCAGCTGAAAAACATCCCCACAGCATGATGCTGCTGCCACCACCATGCTTCACCGTAGAGATGGTGTCAGGTTTCCTCCAAACGTGACGCTTGGCATTCAGGCCAAAGAGTTCAATCTTGGTTTCAACAGACCAGAGAATCTTGTTTCTCATGGTCTGAGAGTCATTAGGTGTTTTTTTTTGCAAACTCCAAGCGGGCTGTCATGTGCCTTTTACTGAGGAGTGGCTTCCGTCTGGCCATTCTACCATAAAGGCCTGATTGGTGGAGTGCTGCAGAGATGGTTGTCCTTCTGGAATGTTCTCCCATCTCCACAGAAGAACTCTAGAGCTCTGTCAGAGTGACCATTGGGTTCTTGGTCCCCTCCCTGACCAAGGCCCTTCTCCCCCGATTGCTCAGTTTGGCCGGGCGGCCAGCTTAGGAAGAGTCTTGGTGGTTCCAAACTTCTTCCATTTAAGAATGATGGAAGCCACTGTGTTCTTGGGGACCATAAATGCTGCAGATATTTTTTGGTACCCTTCCCCAGATCTCTGCCTCGATACAAACCTGTCTCGGAGCTCTACGGACAATTCCTTCGACCTCATGGCTTGGTTTTTGCTCTGACATGCACTGTCAACTGTGGGACCTTATATAGACAGGTTTTGAAGAATGGCGCCGGAGGAGATGGCTGCCGTTTTACGGGCTCGTAACCAATTGTGCTATAGTGTGTATTTTTTCGCGTTATATTTAACTTATTTTGTACATAATGTTTCTGCCACCGTCTCTTACAACCGACAAGAGCTTCTGGATATCAGGACAGCGATTACTCACCCCGCACTGGACGAAGATTTTTTCTTTAAGCTGTCGGACACTAAAGATTTTCTTCAGACACCCGACAAGGCCCAAATCCCCGTCATTCGCATGAGAAAGAGACGGAGATATCGGGGACCTAGGTCGGGGTGCCTTGTAAGGATCCGACGGCGAGTGGGTAATCTGCCTCTACCATCAGTCCTATTAGCCAACGTAAAAACTTTGGATAACAAAAAAGACGAACTACGATCACGGATATCCTACCAATGGGACATTAAAAACTGTAAATTCTTATGTTTCACCGAGTCGTGGCTGAACGATGACATGGATAACATACTGCTGGCGGGATATACGCTGCATCGGCAAGATAGAACAGCTGCCTCTGGAAAGACAATAGGTGGTGGTCTGTGTATATTTGTAAACAACAGCTGGTGCACAAAATCTAATATTAAGGAAGTCTCAAGGTTTTGCTCGCCTGAGGTAGAGTATCTCATGATAAGCTGTAGACCACACTATTTACCAAGAGAGTTTTCATCTATATTTTTCGTAACTGTCTATTTACCACCACAAAACGATGCTTGCACTAGGACCGCACTCAATGAGCTGTATAAGGCCATAAGCAAACAGGAAAACGCTCATCCAGAGGCGGTTCTCCTAGTAGCCGGGGACTTTAATGCAGGGAAACTTAAATCCATTTTACCTCATTTCTACCAGCATGTTAAATATGCAACCAGTGGAAAAAGAACTCTAGACCACCTTTACTCCACACACAGAGATGCGTACAAAGCTCTCCCTCGCCCTCCATTTGGCAAATCTGACCATAACTCTATCCTTCTGATTCCTCCTTACAAGCAAAAACTAAAGCAGGAAGAACCAGTGACTAGGTCAATAAAGAATTGGTCAGATGACGCAGATGCTAAGCTACAGGACTATTTTGCTAGCACAGACTGGAATATGTTCAGGGATTCTTCCGATGTCATTGAGGAGGACACCACTGGCTTCATCAATAAGTGCATCGATGATGTCGTCCCCACAGTGACCGTACGTACATACCCCAACCAGAAGCCATGGATTACAGGCAACATCCGCACTGAGCTAAAGGGAAGCGCTGCCACTTTCAAGGAGCGGGACTCTAACCCGGACGCTTATAAGAAATCCTGCTATGCCCTCCGACGAACCATCAAACAGGCAACGCGTCAATACAGGACTAAGATTGAATCGTACTGCACCGGCTCCGACGCTCATCGGATGTGGCATGGCTTGCAAACTATTACAGACTACAAAGGGAAGCTGCCCAGTGACATGAGCCTACAGACGAGCTAAATTACTTCTATGCTCGCTTCGAGGCAAGCAAAACTGAAGCATGCATGAGAGCATCAGCTGTTCCGGACGACTGTGTGATCACGCTCTCCGTAGCCAATGTGAGTAAGACCTTTAAACAGGTCAACATTCACAAGGCCGCAGGGCCAGACGAATTACCAGGATGTGTACTCCGAGCATTCGCTGAAAAACTGGCAAGTGTCTTCACTGACATTTTCAACCTGTCCCTGACTGAGTCTGTAATACCAACATGTTTTAAGCAAACCACGATAGTCCCTGTGCCCAAGAACACTAAGGTAACCTGCCTAAATGACTACTGACCCGTAGCACTCACGTCTGTAGCCATGAAGTGCTTTGAAAGGCTGGTAATGATTCACATCAACACCATTATCCCAGAAACCCAAGACCCACTCCAATTTAGATACCGCCTCAACAGATCCACAGATGATGCAATCTCTATTGCACTCCACGCTGCCCTTTCCCACCTGGACAAAAGGAACACCTACGTGAGAATGTTATTCATTGACTACAGCTCAGCGTTCAACACCATTGTGCCCTCAAAGCTCATCAATAAGCTAAGGACCCTGGGACTAAACACCTCCCTCTGCAACTGGATCCTGGACTTCCTGACGGGCCGTGCCCAGGTGGTAAGGGTAGGTAACAACACATCTGCCACCCCGATCCTCAACACGGGGGCCCCTCAGGGGTGCGTGGTCAGTCCCCTCCTGTGCTCCCTGTTCAACCATGCAACAATGCAAATAGTCTGGGTAGCCTTATGGCTTGGGGGTAGAAGCTGTTATGAAGCCTTTTGGACCTAGACTTGGCGCTCCGGTACGGATTGCCATGCGGTAGCAGAGAGAACAGTCTATGACTAGGATGGCTGGAGTCTTGGACAATTTTTAGGGCCTTTCTTTGACACCGCCTGGTATAGATGTCATGGATGGCAGGAAGCTTGGCCCAAGTGATGTACTGGGCCGTACGCACTACACTCTGTAGTGCCTTGCGGTCGGAGGCCGAGCAGATGCCATACCAGGCGGTGATGCAACCAGTCAGGATGCTCTCGATGGTGCAGCTGTAGAACTTTTTGAGGATCTGAGGACCCATGCCAAATCTTTTCAGTCTCCTGAGGGGGAATAGAGTTTGTCCTGCCCTCTTCACGACTGTGTTTTGACCATGATAGCTTGTTTGTTGGTGATATTTTTACTTAACACTTATTTTTCTTAAAACTGCATTGTTGGTTAAAGGCTTGTAAGTAAGCATTTCACTGTAAGGTCTACACCTGTTGTATTCGGCACATCTGACAAATACAATTTGATTTGATTTTAGTTGTTTGCCTTTCTAAATCATGTCCAAACAATCAATTGAATTTACCACAGGTGGACTCCAATCAAGTTGTAGAAACATCTCAAAGATGATCAATGGAAACAGGATGCACCTGAGCTCATTTTCGAATACTCAAGGGTCTGAATACTTATGTAAATAAGGTATTTCTGTTTTTTATTTTTAATCAATTTGCAAAAAAATTCTAAAATCGGTTTTCGCTTCGTCATTATGGGGTATTGTGTGTAAATTGCTGAGAATGTTGTTTTATTTAATCAATTTTAGAATAAGCCTGTAACGTAGCAAAATGTGGAAAATGTCAAGGGGTCTGAATACTTTCCGAAGGCACTGTAAGATTATCACTTCTCAAAATGGTGCTCCTTTTGTAAAGTTAGATTAAAGCTGAATCAATGTCTCCCAAGATCACATAACGTTGAATTAGTATTTTACATAACAGAACCAAATATAATAGCATAGCAGGCCTAATATGCTAATGTTACTGTTACACCAAAACATCTACTCATTATTACATTTTTTTGAATATTTAATTGTTCAATTATTCAACAGAACAATACAATACAGCAATAGTAAGTACTACAACAAAAGGTAATCCAACCCTCCCCACCCCCCGAAAATAAAACATATATTAAAACAATTACAAATTACTAAATAAAACAAAGGATAAGAGAGACCAACATATACATTTACATTTACGTCATTTAGCAGACGCTCTTATCCAGAGCGACTTACAAATTGGTGCATTCACCTTATGATAGCCAGTGGGACAACCACTTAAAAAAAAGATTATTTGTTCTTTTTTTAAAGTATATTTTTAATTTTCATTTGTTTTTTATGTATATATATATATATATATATACGCAAAGCAATACAAACAGTACATTACAGAGAGACAATAGCTACATCGATCTACAAGCCCACATCCACCAACCCCAATGGAAGTGTTTCCATACAGTGTATGTTTCCATATTTCCATAGTGTTTCCATATAGTCCAGGAAGGGTTGCCATATTTTCACTAAGTAGTTGAATTTATTTCTTAAAGCATAGGTGATCTTCTCCATAGGAATACACTTTCCATTTCAGAGAGCCATCTTGTAATTGGGAGAGGGCAATCTGATTTCCATGTCAATGCAACACTTTTTTTTGTAGTGGCAAGTGCGATTTCTGTAAATTTGATATTGAAGTTATTCCTCAAATTCACATATGTAAAGTTACTCAGAAGGCATATTTCAGGGTCAAGTGGGAAAGGGACCTCCATAATTAAGGCCAGGGTATCACAAACATCATGCCAGAAGGCTTGTCATTTAGTACACTGCCAAGTAGAATGCAAAAAGTGCCTTCTGTTGTTCTACATCTAAAAGACATTTCTGATATTTCAGGGTTATACCTATGTAGCCTCTGAGGTGTCAGATAGAGTTGGTGGAGGAAGTTGTAATGTATAAGTCTGTATCTAGAGTTGATGGTCGCTGATATACTGTCTTGGCATTGGTCCAACCATAGCGCCTCATAAATTGGAATATTCAAATCAGATTCCCATCACTCTCTTGACTTATGTACATCTGGTTTTGGGCATTGTTGCATTAGCAATGAGTACACTCTGGATATACTATGAGTCATGGTTATCATGGAGTAGTTGTTCAATACTTAATAGATTTGGTAAAGTCATATCTCCAAGAGTGCTTCTGAAAAAGTTTCTTAACTGCAAATAACAAAATAAATGATTATTGGATAACTGGTATTTCTCTTTCAGTTGCTCAAATGACATAAGCACCCCATCTATATAACAATTATCTAAATGCGTTATTCCCTTCTGATGCCAATGTTGAAGAATTGTGCTATCCAAGATCATTGGCAGGAGTCTGTTTTGTCACAGGGGTGTTTTGGGTGACAAGTCTTGTTTCAGACCAAATAACTTATGCATTTCATGCCAAGATCTTACTAAATTGATAGTACAAGGATTGCTTGTTTTTGCTGATATAGTCTTGGGGTTCCACTTGTAGATAATATCACTCCCAACCTCTTCAATAAGAGCAAACATTTCCATCTGATTCCAAGAAGGGGATGGTTCTGTTTCAAATAAGAATGAAATGAATCTAGTTTGCGCTGCCCAGTAATACATCTTGAAATTTGGTAGGCGGAGACATCCTAGACTATAATCCCATGTTCCTTTGTCCAGGCTCACCCTTGGAGATTTACAGTTCCATACAAATTGTCTTATGGTCTTGTTAAGGGACTTAAATAAACTATCGGGTAGGGATATTGCCACATCTGCTCCTGCAACGCCCTCTACTGCTCATCCTGTGTCTCCTTGACCTGCCGCCACTCTCCCAGTACACTGTGTGTGTGTATGATTGTGTGGGCGCAGACAGGTGTGCTGGAGTCAGAGCAGATCCCCACCAGCTGCAACCTGTTCCATAATCAAGACCTCTACAAATACTCAGTCCTGCCAGATTGTAATCTCTGCTCAGTCAGTCTACGGTTCTAGCCGCTTGTTACTATTCAGATCCTGTTGTGCCTGTTTTCCTTGCCTGACGCTGTTTTCCTCTCCGCTACAGTTCTGCCTGCTCTGACCCTGGTCCCCGTCTCCAGTCCCACGTCTCGTCATCCTGCTACTCTGTCCTGGATTCCCCACTCTACTACTCCCTTGGATTCCCCTCCGGACCTGCTCACCCTGTCTCAACCCCCCTCGCTCCAGCCGCAGCCTCCACACCTGGTTTCCTGCAGTTTCCCCTGACCTGCACTCCATCTTCCCCCTGTGTCTCAAAAAATACCTTGGTTACTTCATCCCAGTCTCCTCGTCTGAGTCTGCTCCTGGGTTCCCCTGTTCCACTCCGTGTAACAGATATGGGTAAAGATTGAAATAGGTACATCATCTTAGGCAGAACGTTCATCTTAATACTGCTATTTTCCCCAAATAATGTAAGAGGCAGATCTGTCCAACTATTCAAGTCATCCACCACCTTCTGAACCAAGACAGAGTAGTTAAGCTTGTACACATTTCTTAAGTCATTATCAACTGTGATTCCTAGATATTTGAATGCCTGTGGCAACCATCTGAAGGGACCTGTTCGTTCACAGATGCTATAGTCAAAGCGAGTCAGTGGAAGTATTTCACTTTTGTCCATGTTGACTTTGTAACCTGATATAGAGCTGGATGTACCCAAAAGCGTCTGTACTTTTGAGAGGGATCCGGTCGGGTCAGAGAAGAGCAAAATAATGTTGTCTGCGAACAATGAGATCTTGTGCGTTATCTGGCCCACCTGAAAGCCCTTTATGCCAGGATCTGTTCTAATGGCCTCCGCCAGGGGTTCTATGGTTACCACAAAAAGGAGTGGGGAAAGTGAAAAGCCCTGTCTACTACCTCTAAAGAATGGGAATGTGGCTGACATTATGCCATTTGTGGTGATCTTGGCTTGTGGTTTAAGTCTTAACCCAGTTGACAAACAAAGGACCAAAGTTAAATTCAGCAAGGATATTGAATAGGTATGGCCACTCCAGCCTATCAAAGGCCTTTTCAGCATCTCGAGATACTGCTATACTAGGATCACTCCCCACACTGGCCATGTGAATTACGTTGAATAACCTGCGCAAATTATTGGTGGAGGATCTTTTCTGTATAAACAACGTTTGATCGTTGTTAATCATTTTTAGCAGATATTGTCCTAATCTATTAGTCATCGCCTTAGAAATCAATTTATAGTCGGCATTGAGGAGCGAGATCGGCCTATAGGTTATAATACCTGTGGAAAAGGAGTCCGGTAGGCTCTGCATCTCAGCAGCTAAATATAGAACATCCATTAAGAGAGGAATAAGCAAATCCTTAAACTCCTTAAAAAACTCTGGCGGGAAAGCCATTGTCTCCTTTTCGATTTCTGTTTTTGTATAGGGGTGATCTAGTTCGTTTTGGTCTTCCTGTGTGAGGTGCGGTAGTTCAATAGTAGACAGAAATGTGTCTATCATTGCTGGTTCTGTTCCATCAGAAGTGTATAACGTATCCAGAACGCTGCAGCCGGTCTGGTGTTCAACCTTCCCAAGTTCTCTCATGTCACCCCGCTCCTCTGCACACTCCACTGGCTTCCAGTTGAGGCTCGCATCTACTACAAGACCATGGTGCTTGCCTACGGAGCTGTGAGGAGAACGGCACCTCCTTACCTTCAGGCTCTGATCAGACCTTACACCCAAACGAGGGCACTACGTTCATCCACCTCTGGCCTGCTAGCTCCCCTACCTCTACGGAAGCACAGTTCCCGCTCAGCCCAGTCAAAGCTATTCACTGCTCTGTTACCCCAATGGAGGAACAAGCTCCCCCACGACGCCAGGACAGCGGAGTCACCGACCACCTTCCGGAGAAACTTGAAACCCTACCTCTTTAAGGAATATCTGGAATAGTATAAAGTAATCCCTCTTCCCCCACCCCCCATAAAAAATAAAATAAAAAAATAAAAAGATGGTTGTCCCACTGGCTATCATAAGTTGAATGCACTAATTTGTAAGTCGCTCTGGATAAGAGCGTCTGCTAAATGATGTAAATGTAAATGTAGAATAGTATTATTTAAATGAATCATTAATCTCTTCCTGGTTGTGAGACACTTGACCGCTTTGTGTTTAAATAAAGTTGATGGTTCTCGAATTCTCCTCAGCTTTTATTTGCCAGGCCAAGACTTTGTGTGTTTACTCCCCCAATTCATAATATATTTGCCTAGATCTAAGAATAGCCTTTTCAGTTTTGTAAGTACTTAGGGTATTATATTTTAGTTTTTGATTTACCAATGAGCGGTATGTTTCTATAGAGCCATGCTTTTGGTGTTCTTTTTGGAGTAATAGGATTTCATTCTCTAATTCATTCAATTCGGCAGTGCATTTATTTTTGAGACCTTTGGTATAAGAAAGGCCTTTAATGTATCCCAGAGTACAAAACTATTGGGAGAGGACGGACAGTTTGTTTCACAAAAAAACGTAATTTTGTCTCTGATAAATTGACACAATTCTGCCTGTTTCAAAAGAGTTGGGTTTAGGCGCCATCCATAGGTCCCTTGACCTCCATCCGGCATCCAAACAGAAAGTGTGAGGGGAGAATGATCTGAGATAGTTATGTATAAATACTCAGTTTCCACAACTCTACCTGTGGTGATAGGAGAAAATAATCAATCCGGATATGAGAGTTATGAGGGCAGGAGTAGAATGAGTAATCCCTATCTTGGTGGTGGAGCTGTCTCCATGTGTCTTTCAAATGTAAGTATTTCATAAATGATAGAGTGCATTTGGCTGACTCAGTCAATGAGTTAGCTTTAGTTGAGGATCTATCCAGAATCAGATCCAGAAAAAAATTATAGTCACCCCCAACTTAGTGTTCCCTGAAATTCCACAACATTGAGGAATATACAGTGGGGAAAAAAGTATTTAGTCAGCCACCAATTGTGCAAGTTCTCCCACTTAAAAAGATGAGAGAGGCCTGTAATTTTCATCATATGTACACGTCAACTATGTCAGACAAAATGAGAAAAAAAAATCAAGAAAATCACATTGTAGGATTTTTAATGAATTTATTTGCAAATTATGGTGGAAAATAAGTATTTGGTCAATAACAAAAGTTTATCAATACTTTGTTATATACCCTTTGTTGGCAATGACACAGGTCAAACGTTTTCTGTAAGTCTTCACAAGGTTTTCACACACTGTTGCTGGTATTTTGGCCCATTCCTCCATGCAGATCTCCTCTAGAGCAGTGATGTTTTGGGGCTGTCGCTGGGCAACATGGACTTTCAACTCCCTCCAAAGATTTTCTATGGGGTTGAGATCTGGAGACTGGCTAGGCCACTCCAGGACCTTGAAATGCTTCTTACGAAGCCACTCCTTCGTTGCCCGGGCGGTGTGTTTGGGATCATTGTCATGCTGAAAGACCCAGCCACGTTTCATCTTCAATGCCCTTGCTGATGGAAGGAGGTTTTCACTCAAAATCTCACGATACATGGCCCCATTCATTCTTTCCTTTACACGGATCAGTCGTCCTGGTCCCTTTGCAGAAAAACAGCCCCAAAGCATGATGTTTCCACCCCCATGCTTCACAGTAGGTATGGTGTTCTTTGGATGCAAGTCAGCATTCTTTGTCCTCCAAACACGACGAGTTGAGTTTTTACCAAAAAGTTATATTTTGGTTTCATCTGACCATATGACATTCTCCCAATCCTCTTCTGGATCATCCAAATGCACTCTAGCAAACTTCAGACGGGCCTGGACATGTACTGGCTTAAGCAGCGGGACACGTCTGGCACTGCAGGATTTGAGTCCCTGGCGGCGTAGTGTGTTACTGATGGTAGGCTTTGTTACTTTGGTCCCAGCTCTCTGCAGGTCATTCACTAGGTCCCCCCGTGTGGTTCTGGGATTTTTGCTCACTGTTCTTGTGGTCATTTTGACCCCACGGGTGAGATCTTGCGTGGAGCCCCAGATCGAGGGAGATTATCAGTGGTCTTGTATGTATTCCATTTCCTAATAATTGCTCCCACAGATGATTTCTTCAAACCAAGCTGCTTACCTATTGCAGATTCAGTCTTCCCAGCCTGGTGCAGGTCTACAATTTTGTTTCTGGTGTCCTTTGACAGCTCTTTGGTCTTGGCCAAAGTGGAGTTTGGAGTGTGACTGTTTGAGGTTGTGGACAGGTGTCTTTTATACTGATAACAAGTTCAAACAGGTGCCATTAATACAGGTAATGAGTGGAGGACAGAGGAGCCTCTTAAAGAAGAAGTTACAGGTCTGTGAGAGCCAGAAATCTTGCTTGTTTGTAGGTGACCAAATACTTATTTCCCACCATAATTAGCAAATAAATTCATTAAAAATCCTACAATGTGATCTTCTGGATTTTTTTTCCTCAATTTGTCTGTCATAGTTGTTCTTGAATGCGCCCATCACAAATCCCACCTGTTACAGTGCTACAGTGGCCCCCCTTGGCATTTTTCCTATTTTGTTGCCTTACAACCTGGAATTAAAATTGATTTTTGTTTTTTTTGTATCATTTGATTTACACAACATGCCTACCACTTTGAAGATGCAAAATATGTGTTATTGTGAAACAAACAATAACTATTCACACCCCCCCCCACCTTCTGCAGCAATTACAGCTGCAAGTCTCTTGGGGTATGCCTCTATAAGCTTGGCACATCTAGCCACTGGGAATTTTGCCCATTCTTCAAGGAAAAACTGCTCCAGCCCGATCAAGTTGGATGGGTTCCGCTGGTGTACAGCAATCTTTAAGTCATACCACAGATTCTCAATTGGATTGAGGTCTGGGCTTTGAATAGGCCATTCCAAGACATTAAAATATTTCACCTTAAACCATTCGAGTGTTGATTTAGCAGTATGCTTAGGGTCATTGTCGTGCTGGAAAGTGAACCTCCGTCCCAGTCTCAAATCTCTGAAAGATTGAAACAGGTTTCACTCAAGAATTTCCCTGTATTTAGCGCCATCCATAATTCCTTCAATTCTGACCAGTTTCCCAGTCCCTGCCGATGAAAAACATCCCCACAGCATGATGCTGCCACCACCATGCTTCACTCTAGGGATGGTGTTCTCGGGGTGATGAGAGGTGTTGGGTTTGCGCCAGACATAGCGTTTTCCTTGATGGCCAAAAATCTCTATTTTAGTCTCATCTGACCAGAGTATCTTCCATATGTTTGTGGAGTCTCCCATATGCCTTCAAACACCAAACGTGTTTGCTTACTTTTTTCTTTAAGCAATGGCTTTTTTCTTGACACTCTTCCGTAAAGCCCAGCTCGGTGGAGTGTACGGCTTAAAGTGGTCCTATGGACAGATACTCCAATCTCTGCTGTGGAGCTTTGCAGCTCCTTCAGGGTTACCTTTGGTCTCTTTGTTGCCTTTCGGATTCATGCCCTCCTTGCCTGGTCCGTGTGTTTTGGTGGGCGGCCCTCTCTTGGCAGGTTTGTTGTGGTGCCATATTCTTTTCATTTTATAATAATGGATTTAATGGCGCTCCGTGGGATGTTCAAGGTGTGGTATATTTTTTTATAACCCAACCCTGATCTGTACTTCTCCACAACTATGTCCCTGACCTGTTTGGAGAGCACCTTGGTCTTCATGGTGCCGCTTGCTTGGTGGTGCCCCTTGCTTAGTGGTGTTGCAGACTCTGGGGCCTTTCAGAACAGGTGTATATATACTGAGATCATATGACACTTAGATTGCACAAAGGTAGACTTTATTTAACTAATTATGTGACTTCAGAAGTTTTTTTTTTTTTTTTTTTATAAATGCACTGTTGGTTAAGGGCTGTAAGTAAGCATTTCACTGTAATGTCTGCACCTGTTGTATTCGGCGCATGTGGCCAATACATTTTTATTTTATTTGATTAATTAGTTGCTCCAGATCTTATTCAGGGGATTCATAGTAAAGGGTGTGAATACATACATGTATTTTTTAGAATTTTTTTAAGCAAGATATTTTTTTAATTTCACTTCACCAATTTGGACTATTTTGTGTATGTCCATTACATGAAATCCAAATAAAATCAGTTTAAATTACAGGTTGTAATGCAACAAAATAGGAAAAACACCAAGAGGGATGAATACTTTTGCAAGGCACTGTACGCTCCCAGCATCACTATTCCTAAATTAAATTTCTGACATGAAGGCAAACGTGAACCTGGAGCTCGAGCCCAGTAAATTAACAAAAATAGAGAATTCTTCATCCATCCTTTTATGATGCAAGTTAAAAACAAAAACAATAACAGGTGTCCTGATCCCAACACCCATTCCATGACAGGGAGCAAAATAAAATATAAGATGTCATGGCTTAGCCATATAAAAAGGTCTTACAAATCATATTGACGCCTGAGGTCCCAAATAAAAACATAAAAACAATGTCACACTGGTAAAAACAAATAGTTTGTTTACATGGATATTGGAATCTTACCTCATTGATCTGTCAGTAAACTATAGTATAATCCAGCAAAGCAGTTCTACCGGTTATGCAGGTAATAAGGCAGGCGTACACATCACCGACAAACTGAAATGGTCCACCCATGCAGACAGTGTGGTGAAGAAGGCGCAACGGCGCACAATTGGCCCAGCGTCGTCCAGGGTAGGGGAGGGAATGGCCGGCAGGGATGTAGCTCAGTTGGTAGAGCATGGCATTTGTAATGCCAGGGTTGTGGGTTCGATTCCAGTATAAAAAATAAAAATTTAAAATTTAAAAATTTATGCACTCACTAACTGTAAGTCGCTCTGGATAAGAGCGTCTGCTAAATGACTAAATTTAAATAAAACATAAAAAAAACAGAGCCTCTTCAACCTCAGAAGGCTGAAGAAATTCGGCTTGGCACCTAAAACCATCACAAACTTTTACAGATGCACAATTGAGAGCATCCTGTCGTGCTGTATTACCACCTGGTACGGCAACTGCACCGCCCGCAACCGCAGGGCTCTCCAGAGGGTGGTGCGGTCTGCCGAACGCATTATCGGGGGCAAATTCAGCCAATCATGGCTAGTGGGATGGTTCCTGTCTTTTTCCGTGGCTAAACCAACTAGGCTCGTAATTTAACAATTTTATTTGTATTTACAGATGGCACACACGTTTGTTATTAAGGCACATGAAAGTTAACATGTTCCAGAAGACATTTCTGCCAAAAAGTTTATGTTCAAATGGCTCTCCTGTGAAGTGGTGACGTGCGACATACGCTTGGTTTCATGAAACAAGTCACATATGTAGATGGTTTTCTTTCATTGATTCCTAATATACTGAACCCGTTCTCTCGATATATTCTAGTGAGTCTGTCGACAAAATTCAAATTAAAGGTACACCATATTTAAAGGCATGTCTTACGATAAATGTACTGAAAACCCTATTGAATGAAAACTTAACAAGAAAATCTGTTGGCCAACAAGTGGGAGGGTTTTCAGCAGTTGAATTACATTTATTCAGTGTGCGCAAATTAGCCACACATGTAGTGTGTTACACGCCTGAATAAGGTAAGTCTGAATACCAACTATTGAGAAGTGCATAGGAAAGGTGTGCATGGGAAAAAATTACATTTTTGCCCCAAAGTCAATAGTCAAAATTTCAGTCCAGTAAATATCAAACAAATGTAGCTTACATAGAAAGAAAGAGTTCCTGTCCCACTCTCCTGTGTATGTATTTGATCTTTTAACAAATTGAGATGCCTCCACTAATTAATGTGAACATTTCAGGCAAGACTAGAGCACTAATGGTTCTGCATTTACGTAAGCTCACAGGAAATGAGCTGGCGCTTTGGGCAGCAGTTAGTGGCTAATTAGCATCTCATGGCTAACGAAGCTCGGTATGTCAGATCCCCTGTGGACATGCAGCCTTACAGGCATCATGGTGCACGACTGTTATTGGTTTACAACTTATTTTTGGTGTGAGACATACTTTGCAGACTTACTGTGCATATTACTGAGTAGACATGTAATCTATATGATAGGGATAGTTGGATGTGTTGCTTTGTGTAGTCGTTGGTTTAGCTGCCTTACTGTTCAGATACAAAGATTTCACCTGATCTGAAAAGTTGTGGCTAGATGTTTGTTTGTATGTTTGTCAGCAGAAATGTGTGTGTGTGTACGTCCGTGTGTTTTTTTGCATTCGTGCGTCTGTATTTCCATTAGTCCACTCTAACAAATCAGGTCAATCAGCTTCCTGCTCCCCGTGGAGCCCAGTCAATAAACACACACAATCAATGCTCACTGTGCTGTATCACTGTGTCTCTCTATCGCTCCCTTTCTTAGCCATGGGTATGTGTTGAAGAAAACAGAAAAACAAAATCCTCTCCATACAAATTGCTCTAATGAATGGTGCAAAATACAATTACAAAATACAGATACAAAATACCATAAAGATCAATGTATCAAAATAAACTCAACTAAGGTAATGTACTTGTATTTTGTAATATAATGTACAGCAACAACATTCTCAGTAACGCTTATGTTTTATTGGCTATGACTGTGATATGTTGTTGCTTAACTACCTTAGTTGAGCATGTCACTCTGGATAAGCGTGTCTGCTAAATGACCAAAATGTCAATGGTTATGTGAAAACGAACATACCAAAATGAACTGCAAAGCACACTGTATTGTTTCGGGGCAGGACTCATTAGAATAATGCTCAGCATGCTTTGCAATTGTTCATTTTTACATATGCGTTTATATTTAGTTAATTTAGCAGATGCTTTTATCACACCATAGTGCTATCAGATTTATGATACCAATGCAGGGTGAAAGTGGGGCCACAAACTGTGAACCGTTATAAAAAATGGTATAGAAAAGTATTTGGTATTTTGAATATACAAATGACAGTATTGTGAAAATACTAAATACTAAATACATCGGAATGTAGTTCAGCCCAAATACTCAGAAGTAATTAAAATACTTATTTCAAATATATGTAACAGAAAAACTGCCCATCTCTGGCTGTATCCTGTAGTTAGTATTCTGACTATAACTAAGATGATTCAAATGACTGTTTGTGTACATGCAAAATGCCTGTAGATTTTAAGTACCTAATCATTTCAAATTGCAATGGCGCCAGACACGTCACGATTGAAATTACAAGTACATGTGGCTCATTACCATATGATAGCTGTGCTTTAATTTATTTTTTGAGGGACTGTAAACTAAAAGGTTATTATCAAAATATCAGAAAATGGAACAAAAAGCATTTGACTCAGAATCCCCCTTGTGAGCAGGACTTGCAGTGAGAGCACTATAAGGAAGAGAACAGGCCACTGGAAGTTACCATTATATTATGGGGTAATCCCTCCTCTGATACTTTATTGATAGAGATCCTGATGTTGTGTGCTATACGAAGAGTATGTAAGGGATAAATGCTGACGTTCTGTACATTACCTTGGAAATAACGGACGATGCAGCGCGATAAGGCGGAGCCAAATCCCTTTGCAGAGTTCATTTTTCCAAGGTAATGTACAGAACGGAGATGTTTATCCAGCTTATACCACAGTTGCCAAAGAAAACAATACTAAAGCACACATTTACCAGTAGAAATAAAAAAAATGTGTTGATATTTTCATTTTTATAAGCAAATTCATACTTTCTCATCTTTTGGTTGCTGGAGACGCGACCCAGTCGTTTGTTCGATTAGTTTGATATTTATGGACATGACCCAGTCATTCGTTCTTTATGTTCCGTTGCCATGCTCAGTGGCAACGTTCTTATCCCTAGCTAGCCAACTAGCTAACGTTACAGCTACACAGTCACGATCTTTGCAGCCAGAATAACAGCAAAGGTTATTGCATTGCGTTTGTTTAAGCTGTTAATCCCGCTTATACCACAGTGGCCAAAGAAAACAATACTAAGCACACATTTACCGGTAGGAATGAACAATTATTGTTGATATTGATTGATATTTTCATTTTTATAAGCAAATTCATACTTTCTCATCTTTTAGTTGCTAGAGATGTGGCCCAGTCATTCGTTCGATTAGTTAGATATTTATGGATGCGACCCAGTCATTCGTTCTTTATGTTCCGTTGCCATGCTCGCTGGCAACGTTCTTATCCCTTGCTTGCTAGCTAGCCAGCTAGCTACGGCTAGCATAGTCACAAACTGCAGCCAGAATAACAGCAAAGTAGCTGTTTTCTATTGACATCAAATTTGTATACATTCGTAACAATGTGCTGATGATGCCCTATTTAGCTAGAAAAGTTTGCCTTCTAGTCAGGACACTCAACACTGTTCATTACGAGGAGATCGCATTGCATGTAAAACACTAGGCTAGAAGCTAGCTAAATAGTTTGTTGCTAACAAACCTGCCAATATGACAACCAAATTCAAAAATACCAGTTGCTGAAAACAACTGGTCAAACTAGAAACATGTGGGAGGATTTGACAGCATAGTGTCACTTGCATCATGACTGCAACAGTAGGGACCAAATAAATTCATGTTCATCATTCACTACATTAGGTCATCAGATGCTCCAAAACAATATGTCTATGCAAAAACAAATAAATGCTAGCTAGCTACATTAGGTCATCAGATGCTCCAAAACAATATGTCTATGCAAAAACAAATAAACGCTAGCTAGCTACGTTTTTCCTCGTTGGACCTGCGTTGGACCTGCGCAATTTCGGTTTGTGTGGTTGTTGGTTTAGCTTTCTGTAGCAAGTATGGTCTGCATGTGTAGACAGTACTGTCCCTTTGTCTGGTTTTAATGTCCATTCTAGAATGCTTTCTAGCCAATCAGAAACTAGTATTCACCAATGCTGTGGTATAAATTATATTTATAGCCACAAATATCCCAGACTTTTTGTTCTCATGGCTTCACACGCCTTACAATGTATAGCGCTCCATGTATTTTAAGACCATATGCATTGCTCAGGAAAGAAGGAGGGTGAAGGAGGATGAGGAGGAAAGTCTATTTCCCCCTAGTTCTACACATTATCTTCTCATCTCATTTCTATCTTGCACCCCTCTGTTTTTTTCATAACAAAGCAATTACAAAGAAAAATGTCATTGCACCCACTTATTCTAGCACATCACCACGAACTTGCAAGCCTATCTCTCTCTATCTCCATCTGTATCTTTGATGGTTCTTTAATGAGAGTATGAACACATACATTCAAAGAAGCATATCTCTGTTTATCCTGAGTCTTCCTGGTGTCGCTCTTACTCTTTCCTGTCTGGTTGTTCGTCAATGAACACGTGGGCCCTTTCACTTGAATTGCATAGAAGAGCCTGAAAATCTATTTCTGCCCCCTTCTACATCGCACTCCCCCCTCGCCTCTCTCTTCCTTCGCTCCCTCCTTTTCTCACTTCTCGCTCAGCAGATATTTTCTGAATGAACACATGAGCCCATTCAAAGATATTTCACAGACACACAAGACATTTTTATCTTCTGAACATCTCTGTGTATGTACCTTTGCAATTCGTTTGCACAAAATAATGCTCCCTTTCTCATCACCATGGGTGCATTTTATTCAATGAATACATCAATGAATGCATGAGCCCATTCCCTGATAAATACACAGAAATGCAGCTAACATTACGCTGACACCGTGTGAATCCTGAGCTTCCCCGATGGTGCCACTGCTGTATCTCTCTCTCCCCCCCTGATGGAGGGATGATGTGGTGTAGGCGGAGGAAGGAAGGATGACAGAGGAGAGATGTGGGGGGAGGGGTGTTGGTCATTACCGTTGCCATGACATAAGCCAGCCAGAAACATCCGGTCTCCCTGTCACACACACACACACACACACACACACATACATGCACACACACTATCAGAGTATTATAGCCCATAATCTGCACGGCAGCCCCTGCACCGCTCTACACTGAGCTGATGGGAGAGAAGAGGGAACGGGGAGGGAAAGGGAAAGAGACAGAGAGAGCGCAAGGGAGGGAGATAGGGCAGAGAGAGGCAAGATTAAGAATGGCTGCTGATTCATTCATCATTTCCACTCATGCAGCTCCTCAACCCATTCAGATCCTCCGTCGGCCGGCGGGCAGCAAGATCATCCTGTTACGTGAACGAGGGAACAAATGAACGCGGTAGGGAGGAGAGAGAGAGAGAGAGAGAGAGAGAGAGAGAGAGAGAGAGAGAGAGAGAGAGAGAGAGGGGGGTCTCCACTAGCCTTATTCCATCCATCATCACACAGTACAGCCAGTCACTGTGGTCACCTTACACTGTCCCGGTTATGGTGATGATGGTGATGATGATGTGATAGACTGCAGGCTGAGAGTAGTAGAGGGAGGCAGGAGGCTGGAGAGGAGAGTGTCTGTCTGCATTACAGCAGCGTTGCAGGAAAAGAACACCACGTCCATTTTGACTAACACATCCGTACCGTGGTAGAACACAGTGCTGGAACAATTTGCAGAACTCATTAAAATTGAATGTTCTGTTGCCACTCTGTTGTTTATGATTGTGTTTTATATTTTTGCATATTTTTGTGTATTTTAACATGTATTTATGCATTTGTACTTTTGAATGTGCATATTGTATCTCATTGTGTATTGTGTACACATGGCTCACTTGTAAATGAGACCCTCGGTCTCAGTGTTGACACCCTGTTAAAATAAAGGTTAAAGAAATCAATGTAGTATCAGTATATGTATAATAGGCATTCTGTTAAACACAGAATCAATCATTATATTATAATGCAAACTATATTTTTTCTATAAAATACCCTATTTTATCTGTTTTCTTGTTTTAAGTATATCTGACTGATATTTAGCTGACAACAATTGAGTCCATTCTCAAGGTCTAATTTTAATCTAAGTGGTTTTCCAAACAGGATGAGCATATACACTGAGTGTACAAAACATTAAGGACACCTTCTCTTTCCATGACAGACTGATCAGGTGAATCCTATGATCCTTTGTTGATGTCACTTGTTAAATCCACTTCAATCAGTATAGATGAAAGGGATGACACACATTAAATAAGGATTTTTAAGCCTTGAGACAATTGAGACATGGATTGTGTTTGTGACATGGATTGTGTATACAGTATGTGTGCCATTCGGAGGCTGAATGGGCAAGACACAATATTGAAGTGCCTTTGAACAGGGTATGGTAGTACATTTTACATTTACACATCTTAGCAGACACTCTTATGCAGAGCAACTTACAGTAGTGAGTGCATACATTTTCATTCTTTTTTCCCCATACTGGTCTCCCATGGGAATCGAACCCACAACCCTGCCCAGACTAATTGAGTCTGTTCTGAGGGCAGAAGGGGGGGTGCAACTCAATATTAGGAAGGTGTCCTTAATGTTTTGTACACTCAGTGTAGGTTTCCACAGAAAAGGTTGACAAACAGGCTTTTCAATTATATTGTTTGTTTACATTGTTTACAGCTTCTTAACCAATGGCAGCAACCGTCTGTAACCAGGATTGCCCAATCTGATTTGTCCTTTGTTTGAGAGAGACAGGCCAACCATTTCCATGATGACTAATGTCTTACATAATGGTTGAGGAGCCTTCCTATAGCTCATCAACGGGCGCCCAACGCCCAGGAAGACTATGTTTTGTAACCCTCCTACTTCTCCTCTCCTCCAAAGATGAAACCTGAGAATATAACCATTATGAAACGTCAGAGTCATGATAAGGTGAAATATGCTAGCTTTGGTGAGGTAATGCAGAATGTGAGCCTCCTCATGGGACGATTATTGTGGACTTATCATTATATCAGCCCTACGTTGTACTGTATGTACAGGAACCCAGCAGGTGGCCTAGCGGTTAAGAGTGTTGGGCTAGTAACTGAATTCCCAAGCCGACCAGGTAAAAATTCTGTTGATGTGCCCTTGAGCAAAGCACTTAACCCTAATTGCTCCTGTAAGTCTCTCTGGATAAGTGCGTCTGCTAAATGATGTAAATCTGTGGGTCTGTGTCATTTAATGTACTCCCACACCATAAAAGCATAGCTCTGATATTCTGCCCACAGTTACTATAGAAATGACAAAAACACTTTAACTCTCCAATTCACTTGGTTGTACTTCTTTCTCCAGCATATCACAACCATCATTAGCACAGATGAGCTTCTCAAAGCTTGAATCATGGTGCACTGACGTCATGCAAGATGTGTGTGTGCGTCTCTATACAGTATACTATACTGGAATAGCCTGTCCGGTTTGGAGATTCATTCATCACTGTCTGTTGTTGTTTTCAGCCAATGATGGGTAATACGAATGTCAGAGCTTCCGCCTACCTCTGTGTCAGTGTGTGTGTGCGTGCGTGCGTGCGTGTGTGTCAATGTGAAAGTGTGTGTGTGGGCGGTGGGGTGGGGGTATTTCCTCAAGGGTTTCTGCACTGTATTGTACAATGCTAGTCTGCATGGGCCTGTCCTATTTCGAGCCAGTGTCCTACTTGCGTTCGTGATTCCTCTTCTGAGCTCCCCCTCTCTCTCTTTCTTTTCTACGTCATCAGAAGAACGTCTGCTCGCGTTCCAAACTTCCCTGCTGATGGGTTTTGTTTTTCCATCCTCCTTCCGACCGAAATACTGTACATTGAGTGGATGAATCAGAACTCCCCTCCACCTCATCCCTCCATCCCTCTACATTCCTCCCCCGCAACGCTTGCACACTATTACGTCTTTCAAAGGGTGTCTCCTAGTGTTTCTCCTCTCTCTTCTTTCATTTTTTTGTATTTAGGGCTTCCTCCACCCATGCCTTCTCCTCGTTCTCTCTCCTGTGCTCCCTTTCTCTCTTGCTCCTGTTCAGAGATTGTTTCTCTCATTCTGTACTTTTCTAGTCCCTTTGAGTTCCTCCAAGTCTGCATGGAACGGTGACTCTAAAAAAAAATGTCTCTCAAGGTCTAGACTAATCAAACTAGGCTGAATTGAATGTACAAAGTGCCCCTGACCCACAAACCCTTATTTTCAACTAAACGGCAACCCCACAAGGTTTGCAAAAGCTTTTCTTCAAGAATATATGCATCTCTGTCACCACTTCCTCTGAAGCTGCCTCCTCTCCTTGTTCGGGCAGGCTTCGGCATTCGTCGTCAACGGTCTTCTAGCCACTGCCGCTCCTCATCTCATCATTCCATTTGTTTTGTCTTGTTTATTACACACAACTGGTTTCAATTCCCCTCATCAGTACCTGTAGAAGTGTTCCCTCTGCCCCCTTGTCTTTGTGTGTGATTGTTTATTGTGGAGGTTAGCAGGGACGGCTTGTTCAATAGGGCGATATGGGCGACGCACTGCCAAACGGGAAAAGGAAGGGATTTTTTTTCTAATCAATTATAAAAATAAAAAATAAAAAAAAAGATTATAATTTTTTTAATAAATTTATAAAAAATTATATCACGGCAACAGCAGTTATCAGTGTTCACGTCTGATCTGCCAGCCACTAAATGTCAAATCAGGCTAAAGTCGTGCTTCAAATGGCCCCGCCCGTTTTTTGGGCGATTTCAGTCAGGTTGAAAATCGCCCAGAAGTCTCTCATAGCCTGTCATGTAAAATCTATTTTTTTCACATTTCAAAGCTTTCAATACATTCTCTATGGGTGTCTGTGTGCATGCACTTACGCGCTTTCGTCATACGTGACGTAACGTTGAACGTAACTAAGACAATGGCGGCTATCAGCGTCTATGTTGCGACCTGCAGTGTGGCGTTATTTTATGTTTTTAATTTGTAGACTTAGTTTACAAACATTCTGCAAACATTCTGCTTTGGACTGATCTTCGGTTTTGGACTGATCTTGTTGATCGTGTACATACCCGCTACGAACGGACTAAATAATGAAAACGCTGCTGGCAGAGAGGTGGAGCCGGCCACCTTCACCCTGGTCAGAGCGGACCGCGATCCTGGTAAGAGAGCGACTGTACCCCGACATTGAACTGCTTTCTGTGTCATTGAACCTTACTATTGTTGATAAAACAAGTTTACTGGAGAACGGAGAAAAAGTAGAGACTTTTGGACAAGGTGGATAATTGTATAATATAAGGCAGTTTATTCAGAGGTAAAGATATCTGCAATCGCGTTCACGGACCCGTTCGTCAAACTCTTAGGGAGCTATAAATCAAGCCCCATTACTTACCATATCAGATAAGAGAAATTGCTGCAGCTACATATATTTTACATCCTGGCCCTACATAGTTCACTATTTGCATCACTTACCAAAATATTACATGTGGTCATATATGCTTGGAAAGTGGAGATGCCATAGAACGTCAAAAAAGTAAACATTGCTGGAGACACATTGCGTTTGCTAGCGAAGAGATTTGTTGTGGCAAATGAACTTGGGCTGGGAATTGCCAGGAACCTCACGATAAGATATATGCATCAGCATTGCGAGTCTCATGATTCTATACGTATTGCGATTCGATACTGTGATTTTATTGCGCACCATATGTCTGTTGCAGAGGGATCAGAAAGCCATGAGAACGAGTTTTGATCAGTCATGGAAATAAAAGTGCTGAAAACAAATTGGCTCCCAATGTGAAAAGATTGAGAACAAGCTATGAAGGAACAATAATGGTGTTTTGGTGCAGGTACAGCCAACTAGCGCTAAAATATTGCGATATTGTCAATACAGTATATCGTAAAGTATCACTATGTAACTCGATTTCTTTCACCCCAATCCCTCAAATTAACGGTAAATAACTGAATTGTTTGCCCCACATTTAGCTAAGATGATTTGCTAGCCAGCTAAAATGTTTTATTTAGTTAGCAGTCGCATCTACAATAGTTTACTGTCAATAACATGTCTCCAAAAATGACGTGGTGTCTCCAATTGTGTTGACATTTTACAATTGCAATGCGCATCCATGAGTATCCACTTTCTGTAGCTCAGCTGGTAGAGCATGGTGCTTGTAACGCCAAGGTAGTGGGTTCGATCCCCGGGACCACCCATACACAAAAATGTATGCACGCATGACTGTAAGTCGCTTTGGATAAAAGCGTCTGCTAAATGGCATATTATTATTATTATTATTATTATTATCTGAAGAGAGCCCCGAAACATTGTGTGCAGACATTTTATGCAATAAATGAAGTAGGTTCAATCTAGTAGTTCTGATCTTCTGATTGGTCCTGATGAGTTGGGCGAGGTCCCCTCCAGGCTACTGTCACTGTTGCATTGGCTCTGAGTCGGGTTCTCTGTCTTCAAATGTTCAGCCTAAGAGAGGGGATTTTTGTGTGTGTGTGTGTGTGTGTGTGTGTGTTTAACAGTGATGATGTGTGTGTGTGTGTGTGTTTAACAGTGATGATGTGTGTGTGTGTGTGTGTGTTTGTGTGTGTGTGTGTCCTCAGAGCAAGAACTCGTGAGTTGGAAGAACTGAGAGGCCTATGGCGTGGGTGTTGTCCTTGGCCACCTGCTGACAAGGCTGACAAGATAGGACCCTTTTGTCCATTGTTATTGGATAGGAACATAACTTATAACCAGCTCCTGACCTAAATAGATCTTAGCACAACATTTTACTCAACATATCATATTCCATATTCACTATAACAAATATATTTACTACGACATTAGCAAGAACCGCCACATCCTCAGCCGGCTAATCCAGTGTGTGAAGTTTTGCGGAGTGTTTGAGTTAGCTTTGCGAGGCAAAGATGAAACTGAGGGCTCCACCAACCCTGGTAAGCCAACACTTTTGAGATCAGTCAATAAATGCTTCTGGTATTGACTTATATGCTGCCCCTGTCTTCATGTTGTTGCTGGACATATCTTTTTTTAAATGTGTGTAGGTCACCTAAATCATCAGAAAAATTGCCCCTCCTGAGAATTTTTTCAGGAGCCGCCACTGGAGGTTAGTTTAGCTCGGTGGAGCTCTTGTATTTTGTATCGCCGGGATATTCACCTGTGTGCCTTGTTGTTTCCAGTGTGCTGTATATTTCCGCACTGGAGTGTTTGACGCATTGCTGCGTACGGCTGTGTTTTTCGGACGCACCAGTCTGTCTTTGGATGCTAGCTGCCTCACAGCACACACAACAGAATTTGTTTGCGGTTCTTTGGCAGCTGCTGGTGTGCTACAGAGATGAGACATTTGCCGTAGGTACAACTAGGTGCAACTGGTAGAGGATTCATTATTTCCCAGAAAGCGAGAGAAAAAGTTATCTCGAGTCACTGATATAGTATGTTGGTCTTCTGAGATGAGAGTGAGTGCATTGCTATTAATGGAGAGATTAGCCTTGATCTATGGTAAATTACCTTATGTGATACCATAGTCTTGGTCTGAATTCTATTGTTAAAGTACTTACAGTGCATTCGGAAAGTATTCAGACCTTTGACTTTTTCAACATTTTCTTACGTTACAGCCTTATTCTAAAATGGATAATTGTATTTATTTTTCTCATCAATCTACGCACAATTCCCCATAATGACAAAGCAAAAACTGGTTTTTAGAAATGTTTGCAAATTTAGAAAATATTAAAAAACGGTAAATTACATTTACATAAGTATTCAGACCCTTTACTCAGTACTTTGTTGAAGCACCTTTGGCAGCGATTACAGCCTCGAGTCTGTATTTGGGGAGGTTCTTCCATTCTTCTCTGCAGATCTTTTCAAGCTCTGTCACGTTGGATGGGGAGTGTCACTGCACAGCTATTTTCAGGTCTCTCCAGAGATGTTCGATCGGGTTCAAGTCCGGGCTCTGGCTGTGCCACTCAAGGACATTCAGGCCAAAGAGTTCAATCTTGGTTTCATCAGACCATAGAATCTTGTTTCTCATGGTCTGAGAGTCCTTTAGGTGCCTTTTGGCAAACTCCAAATGGGCTGTCATGTGCCTTTTACTGAGGAGTGGCTTCCGTCTGGCCACTCTACCATATAGGCCTGATTGGTGGAGTGCTGCGGAGATGGTTGTCCTTCTGGAAGATTCTCCCATATCCACAAAGGAAATCTGGAGCTGTCAACAAAACTTGACACACGCCTCAAATGCATTCGCTTTTTCAACACAATCATATTCACCCTCAGTACATTTCCATAGCTTGTTTTATACTGTCCTTTGACAGACCCCAAACACTCTGATATTTACAGCTATGTTGTCCAAGATAGCTACATATACAGTGAGGGAAAAAAGTATTTGATCCCCTGCTGATTTTGTACGTTTGCCCACTGACAAAGAAATGATCAGTCTATAATTTTAATGGTAGGTTTATTTGAACAGTGAGAGACAGAATAACAACAAAAAAATCCAGAAAAACGCATGTCAAAAATTGATTTGCATTTTAATGAGGGAAATAAGTATTTGACCCCTCTGCAAAACATGACTTAGTACTTGGTGGCAAAACCCTTGTTGGCAATCACAGAGGTCAGACGTTTCTTGTAGTTGGCCACCAGGTTTGCACACATCTAAGGAGGGATTTTGTCCCACTCCTCTTTGCAGATCTTCTCCAAGTCATTAAGGTTTCGAGGCTGACGTTTGGCAACTCGAACCTTCACCTCCCTCCCCAGATTTCCTATGGGATTAAGGTCTGGAGACTGGCTAGGCCACTCCAGGACCTTAATGTGCTTCTTCTTGAGCCACTCCTTTGTTGCCTTGGCTGTGTGTTTTGGGTCATTGTCATGCTGGAATACCCATCCACTACCCATTTTCAATGCCCTGGCTGAGGGAAGGAGGTTCTCACCCAAGATTTGACGGTACATGGCCCCGTCCATCGTCCCTTTGATGCGGTGAAGTTGTCCTGTCCCCTTAGCAGAAAAACACCCCCAAAGCATAATGTTTCCACCTCCATGTTTGACGGTGGGGATGGTGTTCTTGGGGTCATAGGCAGCATTCCTCCTCCTCCAAACACGGCGAGTTGAGTTGATGCCAAAGAGCTCGATTTTGGTCTCATCTGACCACAGCACTTTCACCCAGTTCTCCTCTGAATCATTCAGATGTTCATTGGCAAACTTCAGACGGGCATGTATATGTGCTTTCTTAAGCAGGGGGACCTTGCGGGCGCTGCAGGATTTCAGTCCTTCACGGCGTAGTGTGTTACCAATTGTTTTCTTGGTGACTATGGTCCCAGCTGCCTTGAGATCATTGACTAGATCCTCCCGTGTAGTTCTGGGCTGATTCCTCACCGTTCTCATGATCATTGCAACTCCACGAGGTGAGATCTTGCATGGAGCCCCAGGCCGAGGGATATTGACAGTTATTTTGTATTTCTTCCATTTGCAAATAATCGCACCAACTGTTGTCAACTTCTCACCAAGCTGCTTGGCGAAGGTCTTGTAGCCCATTCCAGCCTTGTGTAGGTCTACAATCTTGTCCCTGATATCCTTGGAGAGCTCTTTGGTCTTGGCCATGGTGGAGAGTTTGGAATTTGATTGATTGATTGCTTCTGTGGACAGGTGTCTTTTATACAGGTAACAAGCTGAGATTAGGAGCACTCCCTTTAAGTGTGCTCCTAATCTCAGCTCGTTACCTGTATAAAAGACACCTGGGAGCCAGAAATCTTTCTGATTGAGAGGGGGTCAAATACTTATTTCCCTCATTAAAATGCAAATCAATTCATAAAATTTTTGACATGCGTTTTTCTGGATTTTTTTGTTGTTATTCTGTCTCTCACTGTTCAAATAAACCTACCATTAAAATTATAGACTGATCATTTCTTTGTCAGTGGGCAAACATACAAAATCAGCAGGGGATCAAATACTTTTTTTCCCTCACTGTACGTATGTTATTGTCTCTGTATCAAAAAGTAGTTTTCATTATTAGCTATTGTTAGCTATATAGCTAGCTACCTAGACAGTTGCATAAAGTTAACGTTACCATTATAGCAAGGTCGTTTTTTTGGCATTTCATCCATCTGGCTAGCTAGATGAATACCATTTACATCTAGCCAGCTGGTAATTATGAAGCTAAATGTTTGCTAAATCTAGCTAGTTATCTTGTGTCTGCATTGCCATTGTTGGGCTGGAAGTAGGTTACGTGTGTACAGGGCATTTTAGTGTCTAATGTCTTGTCTATTTTTGTCTGCTTTCTTCCTTTAGAGCTTTAATTGTCTGGAGCCTGGCATTGTTGTGGCCAAGGGGCTTTCACTCAGATGGAACCAGGTTTCAGCTGCTGTGCAATGTTGACGTCCTTTCTCCCAGAGATGTGAAGCATCCCCCAGACTGGGCACAACCCAGCAAACATATATTTTTGAGAAGATCAGGACTTTTGCAATGAAAAAGCCATGGACATTGCATGTCCTGCTCCAAAGGGCAGGACAGACATATGCTCTCAGGCTAGATTCCTTTGTTCATATCGTAACATGACCTGAACCAAAGTTACTCAAAGGATCTTATGATATAGGCCTAGGTCTAGATATTGTTTTCACCTTTATTTGTTTGTGTGTTTGAAGTTTTTTTCCTAATTGTAGGCTACTACCTGAAGTTAATAAAGTATTTTATTGTTGAATTATTTTCTTCATTTTTTTAAGCACTACCTCACTGCTTTAGCACACGACCACAGTCGCATGTGTTCCAATGTGAATTATTTAAGAGATGGGTGGGTCTAAGGCTTTAGAGGGTGTGAACAATGCTACATGGGCATAAACAAAGAACAGCACTGTAGCTGTTCAATGTGAAAGGTTATATTATTATACATTAATCGCCAATTTAATACTGTAAAGTATTTGCCTGATGGGGTAACTTGGTGAGATCATGGAATCCATTTTGGCAATTTGGTGAAAGTATTCCTTTTCTAAATATATGTTTCCCAAGGATTTATCTAGAGCAAGTGCTAAAATCACAGCAAAATGTTTCAATGCCTTTTTCTCCTAAATGGGATTATACATTTATCAACTTTTAAAGTAGCATTACTTCCCCATGTTTCCTCCAACTAGTGTGTGATATGCAATTTTGAATCTGAGTCTGAACTTTAATCCAATATTTTAAAAAATTGAACACAAGACTGACTGAAAATAAATGGTGGGTCACATTTTACATTGTCTCTGAGGTCCTCAGAGCATTTCAAGAACATTTAGAACATTTTATATTTAAGATTGACCTAATATTACCACAACATTCTCAGATTGCAAATTTGTAGCTCCTTAAAGGATGAGAAAGCAGATTGGAATACATCCCATTATGTTTCTCTACAGATGTAATGGCAATTCACATTTGAGGACTGTATTGTAGGTCATCTAAAGACACATGGCAATTACATTTAATTAACAGGACATTTGAACAGCATTTAATCATACAAACAAAACCATATTTATTTCACTGCATATGTCAACAATCTGTACATGTGGGGTTTGAACCTGCAATGTGTGGTTTCCTAGCCAAATCATTAACCCTCTACACCACCAGGGGATAACTGAAGCCTTGAGTTTTTTGTCTTCAGTCAATTAGGACACAGAAGCCGGTTATTCAAATGTTCCCATTCCCTTCATATGCTGTGTACTTGTAACACCATATTTTATGATTTTCTTTCTTCAGCGCATGTGTTGAAAGTCTTATGAAATGTGATTTTGAAATTGAGAAAAGGTTTAAAAAAAAATTTATTTAGTTTGAAGTCTGTATTTAAGAAGCATATTTAAGTAGTCTGTATTTAAGAAGCATTTGAATACACAAGAATGCAAGTTATTTAAAGGAAGCTTTATCACCGCATATGAAGAGGATGGCAATATTTTAATAAAACTGTTCTGTGTCCTGATTCACCATATTTGATTGAAGAAAACCCACAGGGCCACAGCTGTCTAGCTGCAGTTCTCAAGATTGCAGGTTTAATGCCACATATTCTTTAACCTAGTTTCTTTAGAAAAAAGTGAAATTGAGGCTTAGATAAACTCTACTAAAAGAAAGGATGTTTTTATATCGTCCAGATGTATAAATCCAGTCAGAAATGCAAAATTTAGACTAACTGTAAAAAATGTGTACTGTTCAACTTTAAAAAATACAGTTTATTAGGTACACCACCCCGTTCACGAAAATGGTTCGCTCCTACAGACAGTGAGTCATGTGGCCGTGGCTTGCTATGTAAAGCAGGCAGACTGGCATCGAGGCATTCAGTTACTGTTTGATTGAATGCTGGGAAAAGCAAGTGACTTTGAGCCGGGTATGATCGTCGGTGCCAGGTATGCCAGTTCCAGTATCTTTTCACGCACAATAGTGGGCACGCGATCACCAACACTGGACAATTGAGGAGTGGAAAAACACTGCCTGGTCCGACGAATCCCGGTTCCTGTTGCATCATGCTGATGGCAGAGTCAGGATTTGGCGTAAGCAGCATGAGTCCATGGCCCCATCCTGCCTGGTGTCAGCAGTACAGGCTGGTGGCGGTGGTGTAATGGTGTGGGGAATGTTTTCCTGGCACACATTAGGTCCCTTGATACCAATTGAGCAACGTTTCCATGCCCCGAATAATTCTGTCTGTTCTGGAGCAAAGGGTGTCCTACCCGGTAACAGATGGGTGTTGAGCTGTTGAGCTGTTGGAAATACCACTCATCGCTCATGGAGCGGTCTTGCGCACTGCTCCTGTGCTCAACATCCTTTCCCCTCTCCGCTCACATTTTACAGTTGATAGACAACTTTAGCACTGTTACAAACTTAGACTTTTTTCAACTGTAGCCTATATAGAAACCAAAACATCTCCGGTGCTGCTGCATGGGCTCATTGGTTGTCTTGCCATCAATTACACAGGCTGTGTGACCTATTTCTTGGTCAACTCATATCAACATCTCTGCGCATTAGTGGTGGAGTAGCCTAAATAAATACAACAGAATAGACCTAATTAAAAGAACGGTGATGAAGGAAATAAATAAATGCTGGGCAGAGCATGGCCAGTTCTCGTGGCTGAGCAGTACCAGAGTGAAATTGGAACAGGAGAGCAATGCTCCAACATTTTCTAAATCCACTCCATGCTCCAGACAAATGATGCATACTCGGCTCCTCGCTCCACTCCAGCTTCACTCTGCTCACATCCTCTGATCAGCACTCATAGTCTTGGATGCCTTGTAAATATGGGCCCAGAAGTACACAGAGGATGTAATGGGATAGCCATACTGCCATGGCTATATACTGTAAAAAGACAATGAGAGAGCGCTTCTCTGGTGGCGCAGAGGTTAACAAGACCTGCCTTGGGACTTAAACATTGCAAGTTCAAAACTGACATGTGCAGATTATCAATATACGAAGTGTAAAATATAATGTGTTTGTGTGATTAAATGCCAAATGTCCTATGAAAATAACATACAGATTCTCAACATACGAAGAGTAAAACAAATACGTTTGTGTTTGTATAATTAAATGCTATTAGAATTCCATGTGTCTCTATATCACCTACAATCCTCAAATGCACATTTCTGTTCAATCTGGAGATAAACATAATGCGGATGTATTCTGAATTGTGTGCTAAAGATGGTGTGGTAATGTTAGGTAAAACTTGAATATAAGATTTTCTAAATGTTTTTGAAAAGGACCTCCAAGACAAGGTAAAATGTACGTGGGAATCAATGGAATATTATGTTAAACCTAAAACAAATATGCTATGACTGTCATAAAATCTGACTTATTGCATTCTTACAACACTAACCTAACTTAAACATTGTTTGAACGTCAACACAACTGAGCATATTTTGTGTTTTGGGAACCTACAATACCTCTTGTACTGTACCCACACTGTTGCCACAACCAATTAGGTTCTGGCATCCTTTAAAGAACTCAGAAAGGCTGTTTTGTCAACATCCTTGCAACATCAAGTGAATGTTTTGTGCACCCTGATACAAACATTATCTGAATGTCTGCACAACTGGACAGTTTTTGCATTTTGGGAACATAAAGTATCTCTTGTAATGTCCCCACAATGTTACCGCAGCCTAATGAAACATTCTGGAAACCCTTAAAGAACAGATTAAATGTGTTCTGGGAACGTTCCTGTAACATCAGGTGAATGTTTTTTGCACCCTAAAAGAAACATCGTAGAATCATCCGCACAACTGGACAGTTTTTGTGTTTTGGAAACACAGCATCTTTTGTTATGTCCTCACAATGTTCCCACCAGATTGTTTCCAAAACCTAATGATACATTCTGGGAACCTTTAAAGAACAGATTAAATGTGCTATAGGAAAGTTCTTGCAACATCAGGTGAATGTTCTATACAAACTTTTGGGGAATGATCTGTGGTGGTTGTTATAGATGTGGTGCACAACATTTTAGTGAAAGTTAGGAGGACATTCCGGGGCCGTTTTTTTTATTTGATCAAAAACATTCTCTGAATGTTTTTGGGATGTTATCATCCTGATGTTAGATAAAACCCGAACTAAATCAAATCAAATCAAATTGTATTGGTCGCATACACATACAGTATTTAGCAGATGTTATTGCAGGTGTAGCGAAATGCCTGGGTTCCTAGGTCCAACAGAGCTGTAATATATAACAATACACACAAATCTAAAAGTAAAAGAATGAAATTAAGAAATATATAAATATTAGAACGAGCAATGTCGGAGTCCGGAGTATAAATATATACAGTACCAGTCAAAAGTTTGGACACACCTACACATTGCAGGGTTTTTCTTTATTTTTTAAAACTATTTTCTCCATTGTAGAATAATAGTGGAGATATCAAAACTATGAAATATTTTATATTTGAGATTCTTCAAAGTAGCCACCTTTTGCCTTGATGACAGCTTTGCACACTCTTGGCATTCTCTCATCTAGCTTCATGATGAAGTCACCTGGAATGCATTTCAATTAACAGGTGTGCCTTGTTAAACGTTAATTTGTGGAATTTATTTCCTTCTAAATGTGTTTGAGCCAATCAGTTGTGTTGTGACAAGGTAGGAGTGGTATACAGAAGATAGCCCTATTTGGTAAAAGACCAAGTCCATATTATGGCAAGAACAGCTCAAATAAGCAAAGAGAAATGACAGTCCATCATTACTTTAGGACATGAAGGTCAGTCAATCCGGAACATTTCAAGAACTTTGGAAGTTTCTTTAAGTGCAGTCGCAAAAACCATCAAGCGCTATTATGAAACTGGCTCTCATGAGGACCGCCACAGGAAAGGAAGACCCAGAGTTACCTCTGCTGCAGAGGATAAGTTCATTAGAGTTAACCGCACCTCAGATTGCAGCCCAAATAAATGCTTCACAGAGTTCAAGTAACAGACACATCTCAACATCAACTGTTCAGAGGAGACTGTGTGAATCAGGCCTTCATGGTCGAATTGCTAAAAATAAACCACTACTAAAGGACACCAATAAGAAGAAGTGACTTGCTTGGGCCAAGAAACACAAGCAATGGACATTAGACCGGTGGAAATCTGTGCTTTGGTATGATGGGTCCAAATTTGAGATTTTTGTTTCCAACCGCTGTGTCTTTGTGAGACACAGAGTAGGTGAACGGATGATCTCTGCATGTGTGGTTCCCACTGTGAAGCATGGAGGAGGAGGTGTGATGGTGTGGGGGTGCTTTGTTGGTGACACTGTCTGTGATTTATTTAGAATTCAAGGCACACTTAACCAGCATGGCTACCATAGCATTCTGCAGCGATATGCCATCCCATCTGGTTTGGGCTTAGTGGAACTATCATTTGTTTTTCAACAGGACAATGACCCAAAATTCACCTCCAGGCTGTGTAAGGGCTATTTGACCAAGAAGGAGAGTGATGGAGTGCTGCATTAGATGACCTGGCCTCCACAATCACCCGACCTCAACCCAAATGAGATGGTTTGGGATGAGTTGGACCACAGAGTGAAGGAAAAGCAGCCAACCAGTGCTCAGCATATGTGGGAACTCCTTCAAGACTGTTGGAAAAGCAATAGTTGATTAGGATGGCCTTGACTAGAATACAGTATATACATATGAAATGGGTAAAACAGTGTTTTAACATGATTAAAGTGACCAATGTTCCATTATTAAAGTGACCAGTGTTATGACTGTCCTGTCTGAGGATCTAAGGGCTCAGATCAGCTTGGCAATGGTTGACAATAACCAGGCCTCTCCCACCCACAGAAGAGGGGAGGAGGGCACTGGGCTGGTTTTGACACCTCACACCCGGTCGTAAATTGAAGCAGGAGAGTACACTCTCTGTGCCCTCTAGTATTGGCTAGTGGAATGTATTCTGTCTCCTTAGACTTTTTCCCGCCCAAAACTCTAATGTTCAAATTATGAATTTTTTATAACATAAGAACGTGGGGAATGGTAAGTGGGGATCTAAAGAATAATAATGTCGTATTGTTTATTATTTTGTGATGTCGTGAAGAATGGTATCAAGAAAATACTGTAACTTGAAAAGTATACACACTTTATCGGTCAAGTTTTCATCCAATATGTTGTGTATATAATATGGAAAATTATGAGAATATTTCTGTTAAGATAGGAATGTAATTTTAGTTTTCTAACAAGATCATAGTTTTTGATGATGCTTTGCACCAGTAAGTAGCCACGCCCCAAGTGAGCTCAGAGATCGTGTCAGCATGATGGAACGCCCCTTTTACCCAGAGTGCATAAAAGATTAGGTAAAAAATTCACGTATCAGACCAGAAAGCATGGAGCGGTGGCTACACGTTTGAAATGGTTAGAATTTTGAACCTCAACACGAGGTGAAGAAGATAAACTCACCAGACTAGACCCGAACATTGCCAGTCTGCAGCTGCGCGTGTAAAGTGGTTTGGAACTTTGATTATCCACACAAGGTGAAGGAAGGAGAAAATCCCTTCTCAGACAATCACTGGTACAGCTGAGTATCCGTTCTGAGGAAACATTCCAATACAGACCAGACAACTAAGGATCACATTTTGACCTCTGGTGGACAATCAGAGCCTTACACGGACACAGGACCACCAGCCAAACCCTTTTCAAGAAAGTTTGGTCCGACAGAGATAAATGACAAACAAAGACATCCACACGTAAATACATTCATGATTTCTTACTCCAAACAGTCGGTGGTTCGTGAGCAAAGTATTATGATTACTTTGAGGGTAGTTTCCAAATGTATCAACTATAAGTGTCTCTTTCTCTTTGTGTCTCTTTCTCTCTCTCTCTCTCCATCCCTCCCTCTGTTGGTAACCAAGCAGTCATGTTGTTGTTAGTCCGCTAGGGACTTTTTATCATGTATTAAGTGTGTATGTTAGTAAATAAATGATTAAACCAATTTGTGTAGTTGTGAATCATAAGTAAAGCTGGGGTTTTTGCGGATCCAAGAAGGTTATTACCGTTCCGAATGATATGATAAGAGGTTATGAATTAATACATTGACTGTTTTATACATATTGATAGGTAAAGACGTTTAGAGTTTAATTCGGGAGATGGTCACTCTTTAAACAACTTCTTCCGTGGTGCCCCAAATCCTAATGAGTTAACTGTTACATGATTCATTTAATTGGATAATAATTAAACATAGTTAGTTGATTAGATAAATAACAGTCATCAGATTAATGTAACTCACGTCACAACACCAGTGTTCCATGCCTATGTACATAGGGCAGCAGCCGCTAAGGTACATGGTACATTCAAATCAAATCAAATTATATTTGTCACATTCGCCAAATACAACCGCGAAATGCTTACTTACAAGCCTTTAACCAACAAAGCAGTTCAAGAAATTAAATTAAAGTAGAATATAAAATATAAAGTAACACAATAAAATAACAGTACAGAGGCTATATACAGGGGGTACCGGTACAGAGTCAATGTGCGGGAGTACAGGTTAGTCGAGGTAATTTGTACATGCATGTAGAGGTAAAGTGACTTTTCATAGATAATAAACAGTGAGTAGCAGCAGTGTAAAATCAAAGGGGGGGGTCAACGTCAACAGTCCAGGTGGCCATTTGATTAATTGTTCAGCAGTCTTATGGCTTGGGGGTAGAAGCTGTTAAGGAGCCTTTTGGACCTAGACATGGTGCTCCAGTACCGCTTGCCGTGCGGTAGCAGAGAGAACAGTCTATGACTTGGCTAACTGGAGTCTTTGAAAATGTTTTGGGCCTTCCTCTGACACCGCTTAGTATATAGGTCCTGGATGTCAGGAAGCTTGGCCCCAGTGATGTACTGGGCCGTACGCACTACCCTTTGTAGCGCCTTACGGTCAGATTCCGAGTTGTTGCCATACCAGGCGGAGATGCAACCGGCCAGGATGCTCTCGAAGGTGCAGCTGTATAACTTTTTGAGGATCTGGGGACCAATGCCAAATCTTTTCAGTCTCCTGAGGGGAAAAAGGTGTTGTCGTGCCCTCTTCATGACTGTCTTGGTGTGTTTGGCCCATGATAGTTTGTTGGTGAACTTGAAACTCTCAAAACGCTCCACTACAGCCCCGTCGATGTGGTTTGGCCCTCTTTTTTACGTAGTCCACGATCATCTCCTTTGTCTTGTTCACATTGAGGGAGAGGTTGTTGTCTTGGCACCACACTGCTAGGTTCTCTGACCTCCTCCCTATAGGAGGTGATCAGGCCTACAACTGTTGTGTCGTCAGCAAACTTACTGATGGTGTTGGAGTCGTGCTTGGCCACGCAATTGTGGGTGAACAGGGAGTACAGGAGGGGACTAAGCATGCACCCATCCAGTTGCAGAGGGAGGAGTTTAGTCCCAAGGTCCTTAACTTAGTGATGAGCTTTGTGGGCACGATGGTGTTGAACACTGAGCTGTAGTCAATAAACAGCATTCTCACATGTAGTGGTCCTCTGTCGCTCAATTGGTAGAGCACGGCGCTTGTAACGCCAGGGTAGTGGGTTCGATCCCTGGGACCACCCATACAAAAATGTATGCCCACATGACTGTAAGTCGCTTTGGATAAAAGCGTCTGCTAAATGGCATATTAATATGACATAGGTGTTCCTTTTATCCAGGTGGGAAAGGGCTGTGTGGAGTGCGATTGAGATTGCGTCATCTGTGGATCTGTTGTGGCGGTATGCGAATTGGCGTGGGTCTAGGGTTTCCGGAATGATGGTGTTGATGTAAGCCATGACCAGCCTTTCAAGCACTTCATGGTACTGGGTGGACGCCGGCTAGTGATGGCTATTTAACAGTCTAATGGCCTTGAGATAGAAGCTGTTTTTCAGTCTCTCTGTCCCAGCTTTGATGCACCTGTACTGATGTCACCTTCTTGATGATAGTGGAGTGAACAGGCCGTGGCTTGGGTGGCTGAGGTCCTTGATGATCTTCTTGGCCTTCCTATGAAACCGGGTGCTGTAGATGTCTTGGTGGGCAGGCAGTGTGCCCCTGTGATGTGTTGGGCAGACCGCACCACCCTCTGGAGAACCCTGCGTTTGCAGACAGTGCAGTTGCCATACCATGCGGTGATACAGCCCGACAGGAAGCTCTCAATGGTGCATCTGCAAAGGTTTGTGAGGGTCTTCGGGGGAAAGCCACATTTCTTCAGCCTCCTGAGGTTGAAGAGATGCTGTTGCGCCTTCTTCACCACACTCTCTGTGTGGCTGACCATTTTAGATTGTCAGTGATGTGTACACCGAGGAACTTGAAGCTTTCCACCTTCTCCACTGCGGCCCCGTCGATGTGGATGGGGGCGTGCTCCCTTTGCTGTCTCCTGAAGCCCCGATCAGCTCCTTTGTTTTGTTGATGTTGAGGGAGAGGTTATTTTCCTGGCACCACTCCGCCAGGGCCCTCACCTCCTCCCTGTAGGCTGTCTCGTCGTGGTTGGTAATCAGGCCTACCACTGTTGTGTTGTCTGCAAACTTGATGATTGAGATGGTGGCGTGCATGGCCACGCAGTCATGGGTGAACAGGGAGTACAAGAGGGGGCTGAGCACGCACCCTTGTGGGGCCCATCAGGAAGTCCAGGACCCAGTTGCACAGGGCAGGGTTCAGACCCAGGGCCCCGAGTTTAATGATGAGCTTGGAGTGTACTATGTTTGAAGGCTGGGCTGTTGTCAATGAACAGCATTCTTAAATACAGTAGGTATTCCTCTTGTCCAGATGGGATAGGGCAGTGTGCAGTGTGATGGCGATTTCATCACCCGTGGATCTATTTGGGCGGAATGCAAATTGCAGTGGGTTTAGGGTGTTGGGTAAGGTGGAGGTGATATGTTCCTTAACTAGCCTCTCAAAGCACTTCGAGATGACAGGAGTGCTACGGGCGATAGTCATTTAGTTCAGTTACCTTTTCTTTCTTGGGTACAGGAACAATGTTGGACATCGTGAAGCAAGTGGGGACAGCAGACTGGGATAGGGAGAGAATATGTCCGTAAACACTCCAGCCAGCTGGTCTGTGCATGCTCTGAGGACGCGACTAGGGATGCCATATTGTCCGGCATCCTTGCAAGGGTTAACACGCTTAAATATCTTACTCACATCAGCAATGGAGAACGAGAGCTCACAGTCCTCGGGAGCAGTCCGTGTCAGTGGCACTGTGTTATCCTCAAAGCAGGCGAAGAAGGTGATTAGCATGTCCAGGAACAAGACTTCAGTGTCCGCGATGTGGCTGGTTTTCCCTTTGCAATTCGTGATTGTCTGGAGTCCCTGCGACTAGGGCTGTGGCGGTCACGAAATTTCGTCATTGTCAAGGAAATAACTGTCGGTCTCACGGTAATTGACAGTTAATTAACATAAACACATTTAGCATCTCCTGGCGTCCCCACATGGTCTACAAGCCATTTAAAAAAGTCTAATAAATCCATGTAATATAGCCTACACCTTCACAATAAATACATTATTTATTTTAGACATGTCTAAAGAAGCATGATATGAAGAAAATGTTGTCTATTTCAGAAGAAAATAATAGCATACTCTGAATTGTCCTCATGTTATGTCCTGATGTGGCTATGCCAAATGGCTGTGGGCTACACTAGTTCATTTAGCAGACAAGATTTGCCTATAATTCCGTGGCATTATTTTATATTATTTCATAGTATGAAGATTACAATTGAACAAAGCTGAATAAAATCTAAATACTTTCTCCATATGATTTGAGGGAGTGCGCACATGCTGCTATTCTGTGTTGAGCGGTTAACAAAGAAATAGGTACTCTTATATGCTTAATTTAGAGTTATTAATGTTACTTTAGTTGTTCTACAAACGTTGGGCTATATGTTTTGATTTTTAATACATTGTAAGGCTGCATGATGAGATTCTAATGAAGATTTGAAAAAAGTCGCTTGAAAGGCATGAGCTCTGCTTTGTTTTTTGCGCAGGCTGTACACACTCCAATAGTCTCTCATTCACAATTTGACAAGCACTTGATAATGCCTTGAATTTCACAGCGGCATCCCCTTTGTGGCCGTAATGCACCCTAAATAAATTCATGCCTTTTGCGGCCCAGAGTGCTGCGTTGTTCCCTTCTCTCTGAGTGTGCTGCGCAATCGGAAGCCCTCTCACTCACAGGGCTCTCTGTCACGTGATCGGGTCTTTCTCAAGGGCTACAAATTAAGACAGAGACATCCGGGACGCAACTGCGTGCGTCCTTATCCAATTCCGAGGTGCATATTGAAGATAATGGAAGAACTTGTCCACATTTACTTTTCGTCAGACAACAAGCTGTGGTCATCACTATCCTCTTGCAATAGGACCAGCTGGATGGCAAAAACAGTGCTAATAGTACCTCAAAAGTAATATTAATCAAAAAAGAACTATTGACCATGCCAAAAGAGTTGAAAAGGAAAGTTTTGAGTGAGGAAAAGAAGGGTTCAATTCTGGCTTTACTGGCAGAGGGATACAGTGAGCGTGAGGTTGCTTCCATCCTTAAAATTTCAAAGACGGCGGTTCATAAGAAGAAGGTCAAGCAGCAGACATTGGGGACAACAAAGCTACAGACCGGCAGAGGGCGAAAACGACTCTCTGCTGACCGGGATGACCGCCAACTCATTTGAATGTCACTCAATAACCATAGAATGACATCAAGTAACCTACAAAAATAATGGCAAACGGCAGCTGGGGTGAAGTGCACGGCGAGGACGGTTCGAAACAGGCTCCTAGGGGCAGGGCTGAAGTCGTGCAAAGCTAGAAAAAAGCCCTTCATCAATGAGAAGCAAAGAAGAGCCAGGCTGAGGTTTGCAAAAGACCATAAGGATTGGACCGTAGAGGACTGGAGTAAGGTCATCTTCTCTGATGAGTCCAATTTTCAGCTTTGCCCAACACCTGGTCATCTAATGGTTAGACGGAGACCTGGAGAGGCCTACAAGCCACAGTGTCTCGCATCCACTGTGAAATTTGGTGGAGGATCGGTGATGATCTGGGGGTGCTTCAGCAAGGCTGGAATCGGGCAGATTTGTCTTTGTGAAGGACGCATGAATCAAGCCACGTACAAGGTTGTCCTGGAAGAAAACTTTTGCTCTGACATTGTTCCCCAACTCTGAGGATTGGTTTTTCCAGCAGGACAATGCGCCATGCCACACAGCCAGGTCAATCAAGGTGTGGATGGAGGACTACCAGATCAAGACCCTGTCATGGCCAGCCCAATCTCCAGACCTGAACCCCATTGAAAACTTCTGGAATGTGATCAAGAGGAAGATGGATGGTCACAAGACATCAAACAAAGCCGAGCTGCTTGAATTTATGCGCCAGGAGTGGCATAAAGTCACCCAACATCAATGTGAAAGACTGGTGGAGAGCATGCCAAGACGCATGAAAGCTGTGATTGAAAATCAGGGTTATTCCACCAAATATTGATTTCTGAACTCTTCCTAAGTTAAAAAATTACTATTGTGTTGTTTAAAAATGAACATGAACTTATTTTCTCTGCATTATTCGAGGTCTGACAACACTGTATATTTTTCTGCAAATAAATGCTCTAAATGACAATATTTTTCTTTGGAATTTGGGAGAAATGTTGTCAGTAGTGTATACAATAAAACAAAAATGTTATTTTTACCCAAACACATACCTATAAATAGTAAAACCAGAGAAAGAATAATTTTGCAGTGGTCTCTTAATTTTTTCCGTAGCTGTATATGTGACATTTGTTTTGATTTAGAATGTACCATTATCATCGAAACAGGGGCAGGGGAAAAAACAAATGTAATCTATGCACTTAAATAGCGAATAGAGGATGCTTTTCCCATGGTTCTTTTTCATGCCAGCCAGGTAGGCTAAACTCCTGTTGTACATATAAGCAATGTGCTTACTATTAGGAAAGTGGAGAAATAAATATAGTAGGCCTAGCCTATAGAAAGGTGATGGGATCCTCCTCTTTTTAATAGCGGCCATCACTCTGTTTTCTCCCGCAATTGCATAGCCTATAGAAATGTTGCGCAACATCAGCTCATGGCCTCTCATTAAGTGTTTGATTAGATTTTCGGAAACATTTGCATTGATGTCAGAGTGATAATAGAGTGCTGAGTACCAGGCAATTAGCAAGTTTGGTAGGCTACTAATGACCAGCAGCAGCATTACATTTACATTTTAGTCATTTAGCAGATGCTCTTATCCAGAGCGACTTACAGTTTGTGCATACATTTTTATTTTTTCATACTGGTCCCCCGTGGGAATCGAACCCACAACCTTGGTATTGCAAGCGCCATGCTCTTCCAACTGAGCTACACAGGGGACCAGTGCTTGGAGAAGCCTAATTATCTTGACTAAAAGGTGATGTGGAATTTGACTGCCTTCATGACTCGTGACTGCCGTGTGGCGGTAATACGGTCACCACAACAGCCCTACCTGCGACATACGTCTCGTGTCGGAGCCGTTGAAATGTGACTCCACTTTGTCTCTGTACTGACGTTTTGTCTGTTTGATTGTCTTACGGAGTGCATAACTGGACTGTTTGAATATGACCATATTTCCAGTCACCTTGCCGTGGTTAAATGCAGTGGTCTGCCCTTTCAGTTTTGTGCGAAAGCTGCCATTTTTCTACGGTTTTTGGTTTGGATAGGTTTTAATTTGTTTGTATAGGTTTTAATCGTCACAGTGGGAACAACATCCCCTATACACTTCTTGATGAACTCAGTCACCGCGTCAGTGTATACGTCAATGTTATTCTCAGAGGCAACCCAGAACATATACCAGTGATTGATCAAAACAATCTTGAAGCATGGATTCTGATTGGTCAGACCAGCGTTGAATAGACCTTAGCACGGGTACTTCCTGTTTGAGTGTCTGCCTATGGGAATGTTCCCTCATGATGAAAGGGGGCCATGACTGAAAAAGTTTGTGAAGCACTGATTAGAAAAAATACAGATGGGCAACCCCATGCTTCAGCCTATTTATTTATAGCCACTATGCTGCATCAGTTTGGCTAGAGGTGATATAATGCTTAGTTATTGCTAATTAACATACCCGCTTAATAATAATATGGATTATCAAGAAAGTTTTGGAAGTATTTTCCCTCCAAAATGTACCAGAAACAACCTTTTCACATCTTTTTTGTTTTTGTTTTTGTCGCCGCCCCCCCTCCTTCCTGAACTCACCTTTGTTGCCAATACCAATGAGCTCAGACTGTGGAATGGAAGGAAGCTACCTCACACAAGTCCCTCAAGAAAACATCCATAATGTGTGGTTGTCTCTAGTTAGGGCTATACACGCACACTCACATATTAATCACCTCACAGTACGGGTAAACTATTCATGAGAAGATTAGTAAATGTTGATATGCAACCTGAGTCACAGCGAAAGTACAGCCGACCAAACCCAGAACATGACTTATTTACAACATAGTTTGCTCATTCTACTCATTCTAAAGGCTTATGTCAACCTAAATGAGGTAATGACAACGTCTTTACTTCCTGTAAAAAGACTCTTCTCTCACCGCTGTTCTGTCAAAGGAAGAGGATTATTTCTCATGTGAACTGGAACCACATCCTACATCCAAGTACCTTTGGGGCGAAGGAAGGGGACAACCCACAACCCACAATGTATCTCCATCAATCTTGACTGACAGTCAATAATATGAGCTGTGGGAAATCCTTTGATGTATGTTGCCATGCCTCTCTGCAGGAGTCCTTTATGTGGGCTAGTGTGGATGGTCTCCATCTCTATCAAGCCTCCACCCTCAGCACAATTCCGACCTCACACCACACCACACCAAAGGCCTGACAACATCTGCAGTTTCTCTGATGTGGGGTCGGTGTGGAGTATTGGCAGCTTCCCATCTCATCAGAGAACATCCTACACCATTTTACCCATCATGGGAAGACATTTACCATGACTTATCCACGTATCCCTTATCCATCCCCCAACACACCCTTACCCCCACCATATAACTTACTTTACTGTACACTCAAGCATGAAGTCATCAAGGTAATAATCATTTTATATCAACTTGTGATGTTTAAAGATTATAAAATGTTTAATTCAAATATAACTGTGACATTCTGACAGTGCTTGACAGTTTTATGTACAGAAAATATTATTTCTGTCTCAAACACATATGATGTCTGTCTAGGTAAATACAAATATTCACACAGACAGATGTACATTAGAGCAAGGCTTTATGATGAAGATATGTACACAGTGTCCTCCTGCCAGGTCCAGTGGCGCCTGGCTATCCTCCAGGAATCAACTCTGTTTGTACCCAGTTTACATAACAGCATAGGAAGCACACTACAGCTGTTTACAGCCTAAGCCAGAGTTTCCCAAACTCGGTCCCCGGGACCCCAAGGGGTGTACGTTTTGGTTTTTTCCCTAGCACTACACAGCTGATTCAAATAATCAACTAATCACGAGCTTTGATACTTTGAATCAGCTGTGTAGTGTTAGGTCAAAAACCAAAACGTGCACCCCTTGGGGTCCCGGGGACCGAGTTTGGGAAACGCTGGCCTAAGCCTAGCTGTCATATCAGTCACACCAATGACGTCAGGTTAGACTCGATGGTACATGAATAAGACCTGACCTTCCCATGGGTGAATCCTTTGACAAATTTGAAATGTAACTGTTAACTGGTTAATCTTGATTGGATTGGATGATAGTAATGAAAGGTGGGTTGTGAAGATGGTGACCCAGATAATCCAGGGTCTTGGGTCATGTTCATTAGGGAGAAAGTGTTTCAAAACGGGGAGGTCGCTGAACTCGCTGAACTTGTCCAATCAAAACAAAGATTGTAATTTTCCATTGCAAGATGTTTTACTATGGTGTGATGATAGGGGTTTGCGGTTGACGTCATTGGTATATTGAAGGGATGTTCTGAGCCAACACTTCAATGCTACAACTGCTATCGGATTTACTATAAATGACAGACCAATGACCCTTCAACTATAACCTTTCAAAATACATAACTCAGATTTTGCATTGATTAGATGCCTCGTAAATGGGATAATGATTTTTATATCACTACTAATAGGAAGTATTGGTGTATAGTTCGGACATAGGAATGTCAAGACTTACCAGGTCCATTCATATATTTAAAAAAAACATTACTATGTGCTGCTAAGCAACCATTCAATTGATTTGGTTAGTGTAATGTTACCTTTCTGAGCTGACAACAAAAGAGGCATCCTAAGTTTTAGCTCTCGAATGGCTGCTGAAACAATGATAGAGGGAAAAGCCCAAGCCTGAGAATTCATATTGAAGTCAGAAGCAGTAGCAAAACCACGATAGAGGATTAGCACGCACACACACATGCATATGCATAAACACACAACAACAACAACAACAACAACAACAACACACACAGAGTGAACTTACTCATTGCTAAGTCTTACAACTGAGACTGCAGAACAACAGGAGACAGGAGGCAACAGACAATCTCTAAGTCTTACTGCTGATTCTTGAAGCAACAAAACAACAAGAGATGCAGCATCATCACGTCAACTCTTGTTCTTTGTGCTCTCTGTGCTCCACCTAAGCACTTCGGAGATGACACACACACACACACACACACACACACACACACACACACACACACACACACACACACACACACACACACACACACACACACACACACACACACACACACACACACACACACACACACACTCACACACACACACACACACACACCCACACACACATACATACACACACACACTGCACACACCCCGCACACACACACTGAACACACACACACACCGCACACACACACACGCACACACACACACAAACACACACTGAACACACACACACCGCACACACACACCACACACACACACGCCCACACACACACACACTGAACACACACAAACACACACAAACACACACACGCCCACACACGCCCACACACACACTATCACACAAACACACACACACACACTATCACACCTAGACATACAATCACACACACTTTTACTTGCACACACACAAACACTACTCAATAAAACATCAAGCTCATCAAGGACCAGCCCAGCACAGCATGTAGCCTCAGCACCTCCACTCTCAACCAAAGCACCGGACCATAAAATATAAATGATTCTTTTTACAGTTTTTTTCGATTGCTTACACACAAAAATTAAACTTTTCCCACAATTAGCAAAACCTTACACTCAAGGAGCAAAACACAAGGCTAGATTTGCACAACTGTGAGCACATTGTCAGCTTCACACTATTTGCAAAACATTACACACAGTGATTTGCAAAATACTAAACACACTTATATACATCAGACACAGAAGTATATCATGATGTCACTTCCTTGCAATTCCAAAGCACTGACTGTCAAATTACCACACCTATGAGCCAATCTGTTAAACACAGCCATCAGGTGCACAAACACATGATTGCTAAATTGTAGACACACCAATCAGGTTTAAGCACAATAAAAATGCAGCAGGTAGGTTCACCTGCCTTCAACCAAAATGGAAGGAGTCAGAAGAAGAGTGAGGGTGAGAGGAAGAGTACACAGAGGAGGAGGAGGAGGAGGAGGAGAAGGAGGAGGAGGAGAAGGAGAAGGAGAAGGAGAAGGAGGTAGAGGTAGAGGTAGAGGTAGAGGTAGAGGTAGAGGAAGAGGCAGAGGCAGAGCCAGAGGTCGAGGAAGACCTGAAGCAGGAGGAGAACATGCACAAAGAAGAAGAGGACCAAACTTATCAAATTACATTCGTGCAACACTAGTGGACCATGTTGTGAACCACAGATTGACGCTGAGGGAGGCTGGACTGAGAGTTCAGCCAAATCTTAGCAGATATACAGTGTCATCTGTCATAAGGACTTTTCGACAGGAAAACAGGTAAAAGAAGATCTGTCTACAGTTACAGTAATCAGCCGCTTATTGTATGCACCATATCAGCACTTGTGATACCCCTTCCTGTGACATTGTACAGTAAGTTACATGTATTATTCTCTACATAGGATTGAGGGTCGGGAACGACAAGGAGGAAGGGGGCCCATATTCACGCAAGAACAAGAAAGAGAGATAATAAACATGGTTTTGGTCAATAATGCTATCCGGCTCAGAGAACTACAAGCCAACATTATCGGTGACCATGCCATTTTCAATAATGTCCATCAGGTCTCTCAGTCAACACTGGCACGCATCCTAAAAAGACATCAGGTTCAAATGAAACAACTTTATCGAGTGCCTATTGAGTGGAATTCAGAGAGGGTCAAACGGCTGCGGCATGAGTATGTGGTGGTTTGTATTGTTCACTTTAGCACTGTGATGTTGCATACTACACACATGACTTTTTTACATTGACTGTATACTAGACCTATCCTGAACTACACAATCTTGTCTTTCACTGTATTTCAGAGTTTTGCAGATGGATGCTGAGGAAATCCTGCATGAATTCATATATATTGATGAGGCAGGGTTCAACCTCACAAAAGCAAGAAGGAGAGGCAGAAATATAATTGGCCACAGGGCTATAATCAATGTCCCAGGGCAACGTGGGGGTAACATCACCCTTTGCGCTGCCATTTCACAGCATGGGGTTCTCCTCCGTCATGCCAAAATGATTCGATATTCAAGACGGTTCTTCCCGTGTTGTCTTGCTAATGAGAATATTGCTTGTGATGTTGATGAAATTCTCTGGCCAGATCCAGCTAGGCGAAGAGATAATGTATAGTATGTTTACTGTAGTATTTTCTGTACAATATTGTCTGTTTTTTTTCAGATTATTTTGTATGTTTGTTGTTATTTACTGTAATTGTAACCTGTACTAGATACAGTATTTTACATTTGTCTGTTGTTTGCTGAGCTAACAGTGTTATGCACACTACTGTAGTAGCATGAAAACTGGGACATGTTTTGTTGTGATTCTCCATGTTGACATGTTGACTGATTTGGGTATATGGAGAGAAATAAATGATATTTTCCTCAGTCTGCAGCATTGGTCTTGTGTAGTGTTTGTATAGTTGCACTTTCTCTGTGTACTTCATTTACAGTACTCTAATCACTGAGAATTAGACTTGCTGAAAGTGTTTTAGGATAGCAACAGCAGTGTGTAACTGGTTCAAAAAGATTGAAGTCATATGAAATGTGTGTTTCGTATGGTAACAAAATATTGTTTTTATGAAGTCGTGTATAGTTTTGACAAAAGTATTCCATTTTGCAAATGATCTGAAGTGTTGTGCTACTTTGGTGTAGGGTTGTGCTAATTGTGTGTAGTGTTTTGACAAACCGGGCCCTGTTTTCAAAATTGTGCTTAAACAATTGAAAAAAACTGTAACGGTAGTTAGAGAATAACTGGCAGGCCTGACCTTTCAGTTCCTTCTGTTAGCAACCAGGGTTAATAATGCATGCCGCTGTGGGCGCCTGAAGATGATATCATCCAAGGGATTCCTCAGGAAGAAGCCCATTGACACACTACTGACGTGTTCATCTTCCATTCTGGAAGAGTCCTGTCTGTGCAACAATGGTCTTCTACCATTGGTGTATAATTAGTTTTACAACACTCCTCAATTACTGACAATAGCATTCAATGTCTGTTTGACCTAGAACCTACCGTCTATCCCAATCTCAATGTATTGTTTCCTGATTGTTTTACATTCTTTCCACATATTTAATCTTGTTTTAAAAAACTTTACAGTACATTCTTTTTATATCTTAAAGCCCTATTCAGACAGGATAAGTTTTACTGGGGGAGCTCTTTTAAAAGATGGAGTGGACGATATTGTGCCAATGAATTGATACATTGCCAAATACGTCAGGAAATTAAATGTCTGCATTGGTTCTTATTCATGTGTATTATTATTTTGACTTTCTCCAAACTGAAGGCCATTAGGACAATATTAGGCTATCCCTAGACATTTGAAATATCTTCACACCTAGAAGAGCCTCCAGACATCCGTCATAACGGTCAATTTTGAATGAAGAAAAAAAAATATTACAGGGGCAGTTTGGTAAAACTAATCCCATCCAAATCGTCCACCGAAAAAACAGACATGCTGGGGTAATAATTACACAACTGACGTTGTATAGTAATACTAGTCCCATGTGAATAGGGCTTTAGCTACTGACTGCAAAGAGACAATAAAAAGAAGGCCATTAACGTTTCTATAAAAATACATGTTTTATTCACAGTATTGGTATAGACTAGACTAGACTGGATCCTGTTCTGTTTTTAGAGTATTAACTTACCCTTATCCAGCTGAGTGAGCATCATACATACACTTTTATGAGTGTTTCCAAACCTGTTTTGCACAAACATTTAGGCAATTAGGCATGTTTTCTTTTGAAGATTCCATACATTGTCACGAGTTGCTAAGCCAGAACCCAGAAGCAGACCAGGACAAGGTAAGTTGAAACGAAGGTGAGTGTTTATTACAAATTCAAGAGTGATGCTGAATAATCCAGGGAACAGAGCGGGCGGCGTTGATTAGTTGTTGGGGGTGCAGTGGTTGATCCCATCCTGGGTCGGCAGCCGCCGACCACCAGGCAGAGGTTGGATGAAGGTTCCGGACGGGTGACTGCAGATGGAACAAAACGGGGGTAAGTAAGCAACCAACCAACAAGGTGCAAAAACAACAAAACTAACGCTAGGCTCTAAGACTGATACTCTGGTAAACCTACTGTTCATGGCTAACCGATCCGGCAGGGACTGGATGTTAGGCCAGAGCCTAAGAAGGGTGATGATCAGGACCAGGTGTGCAGATTGCTGATGGGATGCAGGTGCGGAAATCAAGAGAGCTCCCCGGAGCGTTCCCGAACCCTCGGGAAACTGGAGATCACGAACAGAAAAAACTAGTCACCAGACAGGACCCGACTCAGACTGCCGGGATCGTTACAGTACCCCCCCTCCGACGAACGCCACCGGGCGGACTCCCGGAGCGCCAGGATGGAGGCGGTAGAAGTCACTGATGAGGTCAGCATCTAGGACCTGTCGCCGCGGAATCCAACTCCTCTCTTCAGGACCATACCCCTCCCAGTCCACGAGATACTGGAAACCCCGGCCCCGCCGTCTGGAATCCATGATGCGACGCACCGTGTAGGCAGGACCACCTCCGATCATCCGAGGAGGAGGAGGAGGAGGCGGAGGAGGCAACAGAGGACTGAGGAAGACAGGCTTGAGGCAGGAGACATGAAAGGTGGGATGGACTCTGAGCGTCCTCGGTAGTTTGAGTCGAACTGCCACTGGATTGATCACCTTCTCCACCACAACCGGACCAATGAACTTCGGTAACAACTTCCTAGACTCAGTCCGTAATGGAAGATCCCGTGTGGCCAACCAAACCCTATCTCCGATGGTATAGGTGGGAGCGGGGATCCGGCGACGATTCGCCTGGAGCTGATACCGGTCCGAAACTCTAAGGAGTGCCTTTCTGGCCCGATGCCAGGTCCGGTGGCAACGACGAATATGGGCCTGAACAGAAGGCACTGAGAGCTCCCTCTCCTGAGAAGGGAACAGGGGAGGTTGGTAGCCATACAGGCACTGGAAGGGAGACATCCCAGTGGCAGATGTAGGGGAGAGTATTGTGGGCATACTCAACCCAAGGCAACTGAGAGACCCAGGAGGTGGGGTTGGAAGAGACCAGACAGCGTAGCGTGGATTCCATCTTCTGGTTGGCTCTCTCCGCCTGACCATTGGATTGGGGGTGAAAACCAGATGTGAGACTGACTGTAGCTCCAATGGCCAAACAGAAGGACTTCCAGACAGCAGAGGTAAACTGAGGGCCACGGTCGGAAACGATATCACTGGGCAAACCGTGGACCCTGAAAACCTCCCTAACCAGGATCTCGGACGTCTCCGAGGCAGAGGGAAGCTTGGCAATTGGCACAAAGTGGGCGAACTTGCTGAATCTGTCCACGATAGTCAGAACGACCGTGTTCCCCTCAGAAGCGGGCAACCCAGTGACGAAGTCCAGGGCCAGATGCGACCATGGTCGCGGGGAATAGGAAGGGGGTGAAGTAGTCCAGAGCTGGGCCGATTGGTACTCTTATTCTGCGCACACACTGGACAGGCAGCAACAAAACCCCGAGTATCCTCGGCCATGGCAGGCCACCAAAAACGTCTGCGAAGAAACGCCATTGTCCGAGCCACGCCAGGGTGACAAGCCATCTTGCTGGCGTGGGACCATTTGAGGACAGCAGGACGAACCGACTCAGGCACAAACAACCGACCGGGTGGACCGTTACCGGGACCGGGCTGAGTCCGAAGGGCCGCCAGCACCTCCTCCTCAATCTTCCACATAACTGCTCCCACGACGCAGTTCCGGGGGAGAATTGTCTCGGTCTTGGACCCACTCTCCTCCGTCTTGGAGAACATCCGGGACAAGGCGTCCGCCTTGCCGTTCTTAGATCCAGGTCGGAACGTCAGGGGAAAACTTGAATCGTCCGAAAAACAACGCCCACCTGGCCTGACGGGAGTTGAGACGTTTAGCCGATTGCACGTAAGCAAGATTCTTGTGGTCAGTCCAGACAATAAACGGTTGCTCCGCCCCCTCCAACCAGTGGCGCCACTCCTCCAAGGCAAGTTTCACCGCGAGAAGCTCCCGGTTACCCACATCGTAATTCCTCTCCGCAGGCGAAAGGCGACGAGAGTAGTAGGCGCAGGGATGGAGTTTACTGTCCGTGGAGCATCGCTGCGACAGGATGGCGCCAACTCCCACATCAGACGCGTCCACTTCAACGACGAACTGACGGGCCGTGTCCGGTTGAGAGAGAATCGGTGCGTTGGTGAATCGCCTCTTCAAATCCAGAAACGCTCGATCCGCCTCTGGATTCCACTTGAAGGTCCTGATACTGGAAGTCAAGGCAGTTAACGGAGCGGCCACACGGCTGTAATCCCGGATGAATCTGCGGTAGAAATTCGCAAACCCCAAAAATCTCTGGAGCTGCAATCTCGTACCGGGCTGGGCCCATTCCAGAACCGCTCTAACCTTCTCCTGGTCCATCCTAATCTCTCCCCTGGAGATGATGTACCCGAGAAAGGATGTCGTGTGGGCGTGAAACTCGCACTTCTCGGCCTTCACGAACAGGCGATTCTCCAACAATCGCTGCAGAACCTGCCGGACATGCTGGACGTGGTCGGAAGGTTCCTTCGAGAAGATCAGAATGTCATCCAGGTAAACAAACACAAAGAGACCGATCATATCTCTCAGGACGTCGTTCACCATACTCTGGAATACCGCTGGAGCATTGGTCAGTCCAAACGGCATCACCTGATACTCAAGTGACCCATCGGTGTATTGAAACCCGTCAACCACTCGTCCCCCTCTCTGATCCGGACCATGTGATACGCATTGCGTAGGTCTAGCTTGGTGAACACCGTAGCACCCTGTAAGGAGTCGAAGGCAGAACTCATCAAGGGCAGGGGATACTTGTTCTTGACCGTGATGTCATTCAACCCCCGATAATCAATACACGGTCGAAGAGAGCCATCCTTCTTACCCACAAAGAAGAATCCTGCCCCCAGGGGTGATGACGAGGGACGAACGAGACCAGCAGCTAGGGACTCCTTGATGTAGGTCTCCAAAGCCTCACGTTCAGGTCGGGAGATACTGTATAACCTTCCCTTGGGGTAGACAGCTCCAGGGAACAGGTTGATGGCACAATCATATGGTCGGTGGGGAGGGAGTGACAGAGCCTTCTGCTTACTGAAAACTTCCCCCAAATCGTGATATGTCTCGGGAACCAGGGACAAATCTGGGGGTTTAGCCTCAATCACCTGACTGGGAACCGAATGGGGGCAGGCAGTCTTGAGACAGTTAGCATGACAATCAAGGCTCCAACTCGTTACCTTGCCCGTCACCCAATCGAACGTGGGATTGTGTTCCTTCAGCCAGGGGTATCCAAGGACCAGAGGAACATGGGAAGACGGCAGAATGAAGAATGAAATCATCTCAGAATGATTCCCCGACAACCGCATCTTAACCGGTTCCGTCCTCATCGTGATACGTGCCAGACTACTGCCGTTCAGAGTGGTCGCTTCAATGGCTTCCGCAATTGCTCCTTGGAAAGCCCCAGCTGTTCCACCAACTCGGCATCAAGAAAGCTTCCATCGGCACCTGAATCGATAAAAGCGTTAATCGCTAAGCTCTGATTCCTGTTCACAAGGGTAGCCGGGAAACGGGGTCTGACAGAGGTACTGAGAGGTTGAAACTGGCTCGCTAAAAGTCCTCCCAACTTTAGCGAGCCGGGCAGTTTGACGACCGCCGGGAACAAGTGGAGATGTAATGTCCCGAGCTACCACAGTAGAGGCAGCAGTTGGTCTTACGTCTATGTTGACGCTCCTCCTTGGTTAACCCGTGCCGCCCCACTTGCATGGGTTCAGAATCGGGAGAGAGGACCTCTCCACTAATCCTTTGTGGTGGAGAATGATCGACGTGTTCTGGTCCACCACCCGACCCGACTGGGAACTGAGAAGCTGATCGATTGGACGGACCCCATTGCTTCTCCCTCCTTCGCTCTCGGACTCGATTATCCACCCGAATAGACAAGGCTACCAAGCTGTCCAGGTCACTAGGCTCCGGATAGGAGATCAACTCATCCTTGAGCTGCTCCGACAGACCCTGGTAAAAGGCCGCTTGCAGAGACTCCTCGTTCCACCCACTCTCCACAGCCAACGTCTTGAACTCGATCACGAAGTCGGCCACGCTGCGAGTTCCTTGGTGAAGCGAAAACAGGCGCCTAGCTGCGTCCCTCCCTCGGACGGAATGGTCGAAGAGCTTCCTCATCTCGGCCGTGAACCCCTGGTATGAAGCCATGCAGGGGTCTTGTCGTTCCCAAACGGCTGAAGCCCACTCCAGCGCTCGACCACGCAGCAACGCAATCACAAAGGCTATCCTAGCCTTGTCTGTGGCATAAGAGTAGGGCTGTAGATCGAACACTAATCCACACTGCATAAGGAAGGAACGGCATCTTCCCAGCTCCCCCTCATATCTATCCGGCGTCGGAACCTTGGGCTCACGGAAGGACACAGCTCCAGAAGCGGCAGGCGAGATGGGTGAAACCGGTAGTGGATCCTCCACCGGAAACTTGCGTTGGTTCTGGACCTCCGTCAGACCGGTAGAAAGGTTCCGAACTGACAACGCGATCTCCTGTAGTACCGTGCTATGATGGCCCAACATCTTCTCCTGATGGGTAATGGCATGGCGAACAGAGTCCAGGTCCGCTGGGTTCATTACTGGCCGGATCGTTCTGTCACGAGTTGCTAAGCCAGAACCCAGAAGCAGACCAGGACAAGGTAAGTTGAAACGAAGGTGAGTGTTTATTACAAATTCAAGAGTGATGCTGAATAATCCAGGGAACAGAGCGGGCGGCGTTGATTAGTTGTTGGGGGTGCAGTGGTTGATCCCATCCTGGGTCGGCAGCCGCCGACCACCAGGCAGAGGTTGGATGAAGGTTCCGGACGGGTGACTGCAGATGGAACAAAACGGGGGTAAGTAAGCAACCAACCAACAAGGTGCAAAAACAACAAAACTAACGCTAGGTTCTAAGACTGATACTCTGGTAAACCTACTGTTCATGGCTAACGATCCGGCAGGGACTGGATGTTAGGCCAGAGCCTAAGAAGGGTGATGATCAGGACCAGGTGTGCAGATTGCTGATGGGATGCAGGTGCGGAAATCAAGAGAGCTCCCCGGAGCGTTCCCGAACCCTCGGGAAACTGGAGATCACGAACAGAAAAAACTAGTCACCAGACAGGACCCGACTCAGACTGCCGGGATCGTTACATACATACAATCAAACTCTTGTTCCACTTACTTTATCAATGCGATCACGTTGCATCCAATGTGCACCTTGTGTTAGGCACATTTTATTTGATGTGACTAGCTGGTTGAATGTGCAAAAAGACAGAGTTTTTTGTCCAATTTTAAAAATGTGGTTTATTTGAAGATTAATTCACATTTGTAGTTAACTCAAAAATCAACTAAAATGTCCGGTGGGGTGGGGTCTACAAACTCCCCACTCCAGTTGAGAATATTTTGAGTAGACAGAAAGACAGAAAGAACTTGCTACTCCACAAGTCATCCCAGAGAGGATGAGGTAGGGCATGCATTAGTTATGAGGCGTGATGTAACTTGTAAGCCTGCACTTTCCATGTGTGTGACTACACTCCAGTGGAAGCTGCTGAGGGGAGGACGACTCACATAATAATGGTTGGAATGGAGCAAATGGAATGGCATCAAACACATGGAAACCATGTGTTTGATGTACAGTTGAAGTCGGAAGTTTACTTACACATTAGCCAAATACATTTAAACTCAGTTTTTCACAATTCCTGACATTTAATCCTAGTAAAAATTCCCTGTCTTAGGTCAGTTAGGATCACCACTTTATTGTAAGAATGTGAAATGTCAGAATAATAGTAGAGAGAATAATGTATTTCATCTTTTATATATTTCATCACATTCCCAGTGGGTCAGTAGTTTACATACACTCAATTAGCATTTGGTAGCATTGCCTTTAAATTGTTTAACTTGGGTCAAACGTTTTGGGTAGCCTTCCACAAGCTTCCCACAATATGTTGGTTGAATTTTGGCCCATTCCCCATGACAGAGCTGGTGTAACTGAGTCAGGTTTGTAGGCCTCCTTGCTCGCACACGCTATTTCAGCTCTGCCCACAAATGTTCTATAGGATTGAGGTCAGGGATTTGTGATGGCCACTCCAATACCTTGACTTTGTTGTCCTTAAGCCATTTTGCCACAATTTTGGAAGTATGCTTGGTGTCATTGTCCATTTGGAACACCCATTTGCGACCAAAAATGAACTTCCTGACTGATGTCTTGAGATGTTGCTTCAATATATTAACATACATTTTCTTCCTCATGATGCCATCTATTTTGTGAAGTGCACCAGTCCCTCCTGCAGCAAAGCACCCCCACAGCATGATGGTGCCACCCCTGTGCTTCACGGTTGGGATGGTGTTCTTCGGCTTGCAAGCCTTCCCCTTTTTCCTCCAAACATAACGAGGATCATTATGTCCAAACAGTTCTATTTTTGTTTTATCAGACCAGAGGAAATATCTCCAAAAAGTACGATCTTTGTCCCCATATGCAGTTGCAAACCGTAGTCTGGCTTTTTTATGGTGGTTTTGGAGCAGTGGCTTCTTCCTTGCTGAGCGGCCTTTCAGGTTATGTCGATATAGGACTCGTTATACTGTGGATATAGATACTTTTGTACCTGTTTCCCAAAGCATCTTCACAAGGTCCTTTGCTGTTGTTCTGTGATTGATTTGCACTTTTCGCACCAAAGTACATTCATCTCTAGGAGACAGAATGCGTCTCCTTCCTGAGCGGTATGACGGCTGCGTGGTCCCATGGTGTTTATACTTGTGTACTATTGTTTGTACAGATGAACGTGGTACATTCAGGCATTTGGAAATTGCTCCCAAGGATGAACCAGACTTGTGGAGTTCTACAATTATTTGTCTGATGTCTTAGCTGATTTCTTTTGATTTTCCCATGATGTCAAGGAAAGAGGCACTGCGTTTGAAGGTAGAACTTGAAATACATCCACAGGTACACTTCCAATTGACTCAAATGATGTCAATTAGCCTATAAGAAGCTTCTAAAGCCATAACATCATTTTCTGGAATTTTCAAAGCTGTTTAAAGGCACAGTCAACTTATTGTATGTAAACGTCTGACCCACTGGAATTGTGATAGTGAATTATAAGTGAAATAATCTGTCTGTAAACAATTGTTGGAAAAATTACTCGTGTCATGCACAAAGTAGATAGCCTAACCGACTAACCAAAACTATAGTTTGTTAACAAGAAATTTGTGGAGTGGTTGAAAAACGAGTTTTAATGACTCCAACCTAAGTGTATGTAAAGTTCTGACTTCAACTGTATTTGATACCATTCCATCCATTCTGCTCCAGCCATTACCACGAGCCAGTCCTCCACAAATAAGGTGCCACCAACCTCCTGTGCTACACTCTGTCCCCATAGTATAAGGAAATAAATTATTATCAATGCATAGTCACTTAACAGTGCCTTGCAAAGGTATTCATCCCCCTTGGCATTTTTCCTATTTATTTGCATTACAACCTGTAATTTAAATGGATATTTATTTGGATTTCATGTAATGGACATACACAAAATAGTCCAAATTGGTGAAGTGAAATGAAAAAAATAAATTGTTTCACAAAATTCTAAAAAATAAATAACGGAAAAGTGGTGCGTGCATATGTATTCACCCCTTTGCTATGAAGCCCCTAAATAAGATCTGGTGCAACCAATTACCTTCAGATGTCACATATTTAGTTAAATAAAGTCAAATTGTGTGCAATCAGTGTCACATGATCTGTCACATGATCTCAGTATATATACACCTGTTCTGAAAGGCCCCAGAGTCTGCAACACCACTAAACAAGTGGCAGCACCAAGCAAGCGGCACCATGAAGACCAAGGAGCTCTCCAAACAGGTCAGGGACAAAGTTGTGGAGAAGTACATATCAGGGTTGGGTTATAAAAAAATATCAGAAAGTTTGAACATCCCACGGAGCACCATTAAATCCATTATAAAAAAATGGAAAGAATATGGCACCACAACAAAACTGTCAAGAGAGGGCCGCCCACCAAAACTCACGGACCAGGCAAGGAGGGCATTAATCAGAGAGGCAACAAAGAGACCAAAGATAACCCTGAAGGAGCTGCAAAGCTCCACAGCAGAGATTGGAGTATCTGTCCATAGGACCACTTTAAGCCGTACACTCCACAGAGCTGGGCTTTACGGAAGAGTGGCCAGAAAAAAGCCATTCCTTAAATAAAAAAATAAGCAAACACATTTGGTGTTCGCCAAAGACATGTGGGAGACTCCCCAAACATTTGGAAGAAGGTACTCTGGTCAGATGAGACTAAAATTTAGCTTTTTGGCCATCATGGAAAACGCTACGTCTGGCGCAAACCCAACACCTCTCATCACCCCGAGAACATACATTTACATTTTCGTCATTTAGCAGACGCTCTTATCCAGAGCGACTTACAAATTGGTGCATTCACCTTATGATAGCCAGTGGGACAACCACTTTACAATATATCATTTTTTAAATTTATTTTTATTTTTGGGGGGTGTGGGGTAAGGGGAGGGTAGAAGGATTAATTTTATCCTATCCCAGGTATTCCTTAAAGAGGTGAGGTTTCAAGTGTCTCCGGAAGGTGGTGAGTGACTCCGCTGTCCTGGCGTCGTGAGGGAGCTTGTTCCACCATTAGGGTGCCAGAGCAGCGAACAGTTTTGACTGGGCTGAGCGGGAACTGTGCTTCCGCAGAGGTAGGGGGGGCAGCAGGCCAGAGGTGGATGAATGCAATGCCCTCGTTTGGGTGTAGGGACTGATCAGAGCCTGAAGGTATGGAGGTGCCGTTCCCCTCACAGCTCCGTAGGCAAGCACTATGTGGAGTGTGCGGAGGAGCGGGGTTACGTGAGAGAACTTGGGAAGGTTGAACACCAGACGGGCTGCAGCATTCTGGATGAGTTATAGGGGTTTAATGGCACAGGCAGGGAGCCCAGCCAACAGCGAGTTGCAGTAATCCAGACCGGAGATGACAAGTGCCTGGATTAGGACCTGTGCCGCTTCCTGTGTAAGGTAGGGTCGTACTCTGCGAATGTTGTAGAGCATGAACCTACAGGATCGGGTCACCACTTTGATGTTAGCGGAGAACGACAGGGTGTTGTCCAGGGTCACGCCAAGGTTCTTTGCACTCTTGGAGGAGGACACAACGGAGTCATCATCCCCACAGTGAAGCATGGTGGTGGCAGCATCATGCTGTGGCGATGTTTTTCATTGGCAGGGACTGGGAAACTGGTCAGAAGTGAAGGAATAATGGATGGCGCTAAATACAGGGAATTTCTTGAGGGAAACCTGTTTCAGTCTTCCAGAGATTTGAGTCTGGGACGGAGGTTCACCTTCCAGCAAGACAGTGACCCTAAGCATACTGCTAAAGCAACACTCGAGTGGTTTAAAGGGAAACATTTAAATGTCTTGGAATGGCCTAGTCAAAGCCCAGACCTCAATCCAATTGAGAATCTGTGGTATGACTTAAATATTGCTGTACAACTGCAGAACCCATTCAACTTGAAGGAGCTGGAGCAGTTTTGCCTTGAAGAATCTGCAAAAATCCTAGTGGCTAGATGTGCCAAGCTTATAGAGACATTCCCCGAGAGACTTGCAGCTGTAAAAGGTGGCTCTACAAAGTATTGACTTTGGGAGGGTGAATAGTTATGCATGCTCAAGTTTTATTTTATTTGGTCTTATTTCTTGTTTGTTTCATAAGAAAAAATATTTTGGATCTTCAAAGTGGTAGGCATGTTGTGTAAATCAAATGATACAAACCCCTAAAAAATCCATTTTAATTCCAGGTTGTAAGGCAACAAAATAGGAAAAATGCCAAGGGGGGTGAATTCTTTCAAAAGCCACTGTACCCCTTCCTATGTGTACAAATTGTTGGTTAAGGGCTTGTAAGTAAGCATTTCATGGTAAGATCTACACCTGTTGTATTCAGTGCATGTGACAAATAAAATTAGATTTGATTACAGGGACACTCGACATGTGACCCCAGTCATCCATCTAAGCCTTTTTCTATCCATAGACTACTCTGTCCATTCACTATGAGGGAAAAACACACACTTTCTCAAACTACCAACTAATACTTTCTAAAGTGGCTATGTTGGAATAACCTTAAAATGTATTCTTTCAATTGACCTGAGCTTTCACTGGCTGTTGGTCCTTGCAGAACCACAGTATGAACATGCAAAACAAAATGCAAGCAGAAGTGCCTGGTATTAGTATATATCACAGAGCATGCCATGTGAATATTTAAAATGCATAGACAACTAAAAGTGAGAATATCATTGTAAAAAGCAGGCAGAAATTTGACTTCTATCCATGTCCTGAGGACGTCGTGAAATGCCTTCAAAACTGGCCACTAGGGGCAACAGTAAGCTCTATTACCATCAAGTAGGCATGGGTTTTGCTAGGACATTGTGGACGGGGGTGGTGGATCAGAAAGTTGTGCGTTCGATCCCAGTGGTGGGCACACATTTTTTTGTTTTATTGTTTTAACCCTATCCCAAACCTTAACTCTTAACCTTCTAAATTTGATGTTTGGAGCAACTTCGAAATTTTACGTTTTGGAAACGGAACGATACTGAACAGGAAGAGTCAAACCAGGGTGTCAAAAACACTTCGAAATTTGACGTTTGGACAAACTCCAAAATTTGACATTTGGAGAAACGTGGATAAAAGTCTAATTCTGCAGTGAGACTGTGAGAGCATGATGGTAAAAAGATACTGGCTGTGTCCGAATACCCATACTTGCGTCCTAAATAGTAGGCCGTTTGTGTATGCGAAAAAAGAAAGTTTAATAGTATGCGAGATTTAGGAAATCTGTCATAACCAAAATCGAAAACTGTGATTATTTTTGTATAATTATTTTTTAAATTCCCAGATGTGATATTCTATTCAGCTTTGACAACAGCTGTTCAATTAGATATGGGGATGCACTACCGAAATCAACGAATGACGGGAAATAACGCAATCGTGCATGATGCAGTCTCAGTATGCGAAAATAGAGTATATGATTTTTCGAAAATCAAGTATGGTTTCAATTCCATGATGTTATATTCATTTCATCTCTTCATCGAAGAGAATTCAATGCACACTTTTCCACAACGCATTGGAAGAGGAGGGCTGCGAGTGACAGGCCATAGTTCTCTTCAAGTAGTCAAACAACAAAACTAGGCTACTTAATTGGGAAGATGCTGAATAGCGAAGCCTCTTCAGTGGTGTTCAAATGTCTGCTAAGTAGTTTTTGTTCTCCTTAAAATGATCACGAGTATTTCTGTTTTCTCATTGAAAACCATATTTTTATATCTGAATGTGTTGGCACTGGGACTCGGGATGTGGCTGGCTGCATTATTGATGTCATGTTAATCAGGCCGTTTGATTTGAACATATGAATTGTTTTAGTTTTGTAGGCTAGGCTACCTATTTAATTACTTAATTTATGGATCAAGCCTTAGCAGTCATTCTGATCTCATTCTGATCTCGTTTTTATGTTGCTGTCCAGCGGTTCTGGATTTGCGATGTGTTTTTCTGTGCAATAGCCTTTTGATTTGAACATTTGAAAAGTTATGGTGTGTGTACTAGGCTATTTAATGTAATTTATATACACTGAGTGTACAAAAATGTAGGAACACCTAGTGCTCTATCCATGACAGACTGACCAGGTGAATCCAGGTGAAAGCTATAATCCCTTATTGATGTCACCTGTTAAATCCACTTCAATCAGTGTAGATGAAGTAGAGGAAACAGGTTAAATAAGGATTTTTAAGCCTTGAGACAATTGAGACAGATTGCGTTTGTGTGCCATTCAGAGGGTGCCTTTGAACAGGGTATGGTATTAGGTACCGGTTTGAGTGTGTCAAGAACTGCAATGCTGCTGGATTTTTCACACTCAACAGTTTCCCGTGTGTATCAAGAATGGTCCATCACCCAATAGTGCTGGGCGATTAGTGCTTTTTGACGTCAGTTTGGTTTCGGTTCGATTATAAAAAAATAATCACGGTTTTCGATTTCGGTTTTGATTATTTGGGTTGAATGCTGTAACAACACAGAATAAGCCATTAATAAAAGTCCCATGATAGTAGTGACGGCCCATTACTGCTTATCACTTATTAACCATAATTTACTCAAATTACTTTACTTTAATAAAATATTTAAGTTGTTGTGTATATTACAATTGTTGTATTTTATAACTTTATTACGTCATTCCAAGTCATCATCTCATCTCTATAGAGCTGCTGCCTAGGCTGTCTAAATTCCAACTATCAATCACTTAGATGATGTATTGTTAGGTAGAGATACCTCGCAAAGCAACAGCTGCTCTCTATATGCCCTCAAGATCACGCATTCTTCTGCCTCCTCCGTAGAAGGTGTAAAAGAAACACAGACCAGACAAGTAGATGCGCAATGGATTATGGTCATTGTAATTAATTACCACGTTTATGCGCTAAACTATGTAGAATATTGGCCTGTTGGAAACTACAACTCCCTACTACATTGCACAGTTCAGGCTGGATCTGATTTATCTCTAGAGAAACTGTGCAATGTGTGCATTGAGCTTACAGAAAAAAATGGAACGAAATGGAATTCAAATAATTGAACGACTTCGATCAATTAGTTGTTTAAAAACTGTGGGAAGCATTGGAGTCAACATGGGCCAGCATCCCTGTGGAAGCTTTTGACACCTTGTAGAGTCCATGCCTCGACGAATTGAGGCTGTTCTGAGGTCAAACTCAATGCAACTCAATATTAGCAAGGTGTTCCTAATGCTTTGTACACTCAGTGTATGTTACAGGACTTTGGCTTCACTAATATATGTTGAAATGGAACCAAACAGTCCTAAATAGGATAGATGGGCCATATGGGCTATGGTATAAATCGAATGTGATAGTCTGCCTATAACCAGCCTCAGTAGGCTTATAACTCCATTCCTATTCTATTCAGAGTTTAGATCAATTAATCTAATTGTAAATCAGCTATTATCAGGCTGGTTAACGCGATGCATGTTATTTGAATTTGGAAAATCCACCCGCTCTCGGCCCTACCCCACCTACTTAGCCAGCCAGGAGCCGCTTCTGCGTTGCGGCCTTGGCATACTGCATACTAAACGGTATGTGCTAAATAGTTTGCGACATGAGTACATAGTATGCAGTTTAAGTATGTAGTACGCTAGTATGGGTATTCGGCCAGGGCCACTGAGAAGCATGGATGGGATGTACATCAGACTGTAACTACAGACAGAGAGTGGTAACAAACAAATCTCACACTGAATTCGTGCAAATGTGTACAAAAAGTATTTCAGCAGATTTTGTGCATTTTTGTGTGGCTTAATTCGTGTGAAAATACACATTTTTGTGTGACTTCATTCATAGGGAAAATACTTTTTGGGGGGCAAACTTCGGAACAATATTTTGAAAGTTATTATTTATGATGGAGCGGCAGGTAGCTTAGTGGTTAAGAGTGCTGTGCCAGTAACCGAAATGTCGCTGGTTCTAATCCCCGAGCCGACTAGGTGAAAAATCTGTCGATGTGCCCTTGAGCAAGGCACTTAACCCTAATTGCTCCTGTAAGTCGCTCTGGATAAGAGTGTCTGCTAAATGACTAAAATGTAAATGATGGGCCATGGTGTTCTACACTGCCTTTTTTTGTGTCCCACATTTATATTTAAAAAATAACATGCTAACAACCCAATATTAGTCATCAACCAGGTTGTGACCGAAATAATTATAATATAATAGTAGCCTTACGTTGTTGTTTTTCTTATTAATGCCAATCCTGTTTTATATGCTTGTTTTCGCTTAATACTTTGAGGGTACTGGTGCACTTGTAGTCAGAAAGGCCCTTCTTTCGTGTAGGCAACAGTAGGCCTACACACTTTTCTTCATAACGCATTTCATATTTTGTGGCTCCACGTTTTTGTGTATATTACACAATTTCTTTCATAATGCATTTTATACAAGGCTATGTCGAATTTTATGAGGATTGCCAGATTGGAGAAAAATAAAAATACGGTTTATTTTATTATATGTTTTGGGGTATCGATGAAGGTATTTCATTGGGGAATGGGGATACATTTTTAGGATGGGAAATTATAGTACACACCATAATATACACACACACTCACTTTGTTTGTATTCATGTTATAGACAACTCTTGACTTCTGTATGAATTATTTGTATCTAGTTTTCATGTATTCATTATCTTTAACTGGTTCAATGTTTGTAGTTTGCATGTTTCAGTAATGATTAACATGGATAAATAGTCGTACATCTCTGCTTGATTTAGCTTTTGCTATATTTGGCACTTTTATACATATTCTGTATTTCCACTGAAGAAAGCAATAATGAATCAATACACTACTGTAAATAAATGGACACCTCCTGTTATAAAACGGAAATTGCTCTCTGTAAATAAAGCTATGGGTTTCACTGTCACGTTCGCTTACAGACGGGACGGACCAAGGCGCAGCATGATATGTGTACATGTTTATTAAATATTAAACACAACGACAAAACAACAAACGAAACGTGAAGTCCAAGGCAGCACAGCACAACATACCTTAACTGGAACAAGATCCCACAACCCACTAGTGCCAATAGGCTGCCTAAGTATGGTCCCCAATCAGAGACAACGAGCGACAGCTGCCTCTGATTGGGAACCACACCGGCCAACATAGAAATACAAATACTAGAAATTACAACATAGACAATCACCACATAGAAAATACACACCCTGACTCAACAAATAAGAGTCCCCAGAGTCAGGGCGTGACAGTACCACCCCCCAAAGGTGTGGACTCCGACCGCACAACCTTCACTTAACAGGGTAGGGGCCGGGTGGGCATTCCGCCTCGGAGGCGGATCCGGCGCCGGGCGTGACCACCACCTATTCTCCGCCTCCCTGTTGCGCCCCTGGTCTGGTCTGGACCTCGGCGCACTGCTTCCCCTCTCCTTCCTCCCACTATACTCCAAGCCCTGTCTGGACTCTGGTGTGGGAGACCCCGAACCTGGAGAGGGGCTGACGTCTGGGTCTGGACTGGAGCCGCTGACCGGAGCTGGACCGGGCACCGGTGGAGCGGACTGCTCAGGCTCCGGACTGGAGCCGCTGACCGGATCTTGACTGGACCCCGGTGGAGCGGACTGCTCTGGCTCCGGAGTGGAGCCGCTGACCGGAGCTGGATCAGGCACCAGTGAAGCGGACTGCTCTGGCTCCGGAGTGGAGCCACTGACCGGAGCTGGACTGGACCCCGGTGGAGTGGACTGCTCTGGCTCCGGACTGGAGCAGCTTACCGGAGCTGGATCAGGCACTGGTGGAGCGGACTGCTCTGACTCCTGACTGGAGCTGCTGACTGGTGCCGGACCAGGCACCGGTGGATTGGGCACAGGCCGTGCCGGACTGGACACACTCACCACTGGTCTGGTGCGAGGAGCAGGCACGGGCCGAACCGGACTAGGAACATGCACCACTGGCTTGGTGTGAGGAGCAGGAACAGGCCGGGCCAGACTGGCGACACGCACCACTGGCTTGGTGCGAGGAGCAGGAACAGGCCGGGCCGGACTGGCGACACGCACCACTGACTTGGTGCGAGGGGCAGGAACAGGCCGGGCCGGGCTGGCGTCGCGCACCACTGGCTTGGTGTGAGGGACAGGAACAGGCCGGACCGGGCTGGCGACGCGCACCACTGGCTTGGTGCGAAGGCAGGAACAGGCCGGTCCGGGCTGGCGACGTGCACCACTAGCTTGGTGCGAGGGGCAGGAACAGGCCGGGCCGGGCTGGCGACGCGTACCACTGGCTTGGTGCGAGGGACAGGAACAGGCAGGACCGGGCTGGCGACGCGCACCACTGGCTTGGTGCAAGTGGCAGGAACAGGCCGGGCCGGGCTGCGAATGCGGACTAGAGGTCTGGAGCGGAGAGCTGGCACAACCCGTCCTGGCTGGCTACCCACTTTCGCACTACACGTGCGGGGCGCTGGCACAGGACGCACTGGAATGTGCACGCGTACTGGCGATACAGCTCAGAGAACCGGCGCAGGATATGCGGGACCGAGGAGGCGTACGGGAGACCAGGAGCGTTGAGCCGGCACACCCTGTCCTGGCTGGATGCCCATCTTCGCACGGCACGTGCGTGGTGCTAGCACAGGACGTACAGGGCTGTGCCGGCACACTGGCGACACAGTACGTAGCTCCGCATAACACGGAGCCTGCCCAGTCACACGCCTCCTCGCGTGAGTACGGGGAGTTGGCTCTGCTCTAACACTAGGCTCCGCCAACCACCCTTTTAGTCCCCCCCCAAAAACAATTATTGGGGCTGTCTCTTGGCCGGCGCCTTCTGCATTGCCGCTGCTCCTCTCTATACCGTGCCTCCACTGTCTCCTCCCAAGGACGGCGATCCATCCCGGCCTGAATCTCCTCCCAAGTCCAGGATCCCTTACCGTCCAGGATCTCCTCCCAGGTCCAGGCTGTCTGCTCCTGGACACGCTGCTTGGTCCTCGTTTGGTGGGATCTTCTGTCACGTTCGCTTGCAGACGGGATGGACCAAGGCGCAGCGTGATATGCGTACATGTTTATTAAATATTAAACACAACGACAAACAAAACAAAATGTGAAGTCCAAGGCAGCACAACACAACATACCTTAACTGGAACAAGATCCCACAACCCACTAGTGCCAATAGGCTGCCTAAGTATGGTCCCCAATCAGAGACAACGAGCGACAGCTGCCTCTGATTGGGAACCACACCGGCCAACATAGAAATACAAATACTAGAAATTACAACATAGACAATCAGCACATAGAAAATACACACCCTGACTCAACAAATAAGAGTCCCCAGAGTCAGGGCGTGACAGTACCCCCTCCCAAAGGTGCGGACTCCGACCGCACAACCTTCACTTAACAGGGTAGGGGCCGGGTGGGCATTCCGCCTCGGAGGCGGATCCGGCGCCGGGCGTGACCACCACCTATTCTCCGCCTCCCTGTTGCTCCCCTGGTCTGGTCTGGACCTCGGCGCGCTGCTTCCCCTCTCCATCCTCCCACTATACACCAAGCCCTGTCTGGACCCTGGTGTGGGAGACCCCGAACCTGGAGAGGGGCTGACGTCTGGGTCTGGACTGGAGCCGCTGACTGGAGCTGGACCGGGCACCGGTGGAGCGGACTGCTCAGGCTCCGGACTGGAGCCGCTGACCGGATCTGGACTTGACCCCGGTGGAGCGGACTGCTCTGGCTCCGGAGTGGAGCCACTGACCGGAGCTGGATCAGGCACCGGTGGAGCGGACTGCTCTGGCTCCGGAGTGGAGCCGCTGACCAGAGCTGGACTTGACCCCGGTGGAGTGGACTGCTCTGGCTCCGGAGTGGAGCAGCTGACTGGAGCTGGATCAGGTACCGGTGGAGCGGACTGCTCTGGCTCCGGACTGGAGCAACTTACCGGAGCTGGATCAGGCACTGGTGGAGCGGACTGCTCTGACTCCTGATTGGAGCTGCTGACTGGTGCCGGACCAGGCACCGGTGGAATGGGCACAGGCCGTGCCGGACTGGACACACTAACCACTGGTCTGGTGTGAGGAGCAGGCACGGGCCGAACCGGACTAGGAACATGCACCACTGGCTTGGTGCGAGGAGCAGGAACAGGCCGGGCCAGACTGGCGACACGCACCACTGGCTTGGTGCGAGGGGCAGGAACAGGCCGGACCGGGCTGGCGACGCGCACCACTGGCTTGGTGCGAGGGGCAGGAACAGGCCGGACCGGGCTGGCGACGCGCACCACTGGCTTGGTACGAGGGGCAGGAACAGGCTGGGCCGGCGACGCGCACCACTGGCTTGGTGCGAGGGACAGGAACATGCCGGACCGGGCTGGCAACGCGCACCACTGGCTTGGTGCGAGGGGCAGGAACAGGCCGGGCCGGGCTGCGAAGGCGGACTGGAGGTCTGGAGCGGAGAGCTGGCACAACCCGTCCTGGCTGGCTACCCACTTTCGCACTACACGTGCGGGGCGCTGGCACAGGATGCACTGGGCTGTGCACGCGTACTGGCGATACAGCTCGGAGAACCGGCGCAGGATATGCGGGACCGAGGAGGCGTACTGGAGACCAGGAGCGTTGAGCCGGCACACCCCGTCATGGCTGGATGCCCATCTTCGCACGGCACGTGCGTGGTGCTAGCACAGGACGTACAGGGCTGTGCCGGCACACTGGCGACACAGTACGTAGCTCCGCATAACACGGAGCCTGCCCAGTCACACGCCTCCTCGCGTGAGTACGGGGAGTTGGCCCTGCTCTAACACTGGGCTCCGCCAACCACCCTTTTAGTCCCCCCCCAAAAACAATTATTGGGGCTGTCTCTTGGCCGGCGCCTTCTGCGTTGCCGCTGCTCCTCTCTATACTGCGCCTCCACTGTCTCCTCCCAAGGACGGCGATCCATCCCGGCCTGAATCTCCTCCCAAGTCCAGGATCCCTTACCGTCCAGGATCTCCTCCCAGGTCCAGGCTGTCTGCTCCTGGACACGCTGCTTGGTCCTCATTTGGTGGGATCTTCTGTCACGTTCGCTTACAGACGGGACGGACCAAGGCGCAGCGTGATATGCGTACATGTTTATTAAATATTAAACACAACGACAAAACAACAAACAAAACGAAACGTGAAGTCCAAGGCAGCACAACACAACATACCTTAACTGGAACAAGATCCCACAACCCACTAGTGCCAATAGGCTGCCTAAGTATGGTCCCCAATCAGAGACAACGAGCGACAGCTGCCTCTGATTGGGAAACACACCGGCCAACATAGAAATACAAATACTAGAAATTACAACATAGACAATCACCACATAGAAAATACACACCCTGACTCAACAAATAAGAGTCCCCAGAGTCAGGGCGTGACATTCACAGCCCTATAAGAATGATACAAGTTATATCAGCTTAAAAAAAGGTTTATTTACAACCTATGGGGTATAAAATGTTGGGAATAGTGATATAGGAGAGTGTGAAATGAATGAAATACCCTAACCCTAATCTATGTCAATGTCAGCAGCAATTTCCAGTGAGAAATGATCAGTTTGATTGATTCTCAATTGGATTGAGGTCTGGGCTTTGACTAGGCCATTCCAAGACATTTAAATGTTTCCCTTTAAACCACTAGAGTGTTGCTTTAGCAGTATGCTTAAGGTCATTGTCCTGCTGGAAGGTGAACCTCCGTCCCAGTCTCAAATGTCTGGAAGACTGAAACAGGTTTTCCTCAAGAATTTCCCTGTATTTAGCGCCATCCATCAGTCCTTCAATTCTGAACAGTTTCCCAGTCCCTGCCAATGGAAGATATCCCCACAGCATGATGCTGCCACCACCATGGTTCACTGTGGGGATGGTGTTCTCGGGGTGATGAGAGGTGTTGGGTTTGCGCCAGACATAGCGTTTGCCTTGATGGCCAATTTTAGTCTCATCTGACCAGAGTACCTTCTTCCAAATGTTTGGGGAGTCTCCCACATTGTCACGCCCTGACATTTAGTTTATATATTTCTATGTTGGCCAGGTGTGGTTCCCAATCAGAGGCAGCTGTCGTCATTGTCTCTGATCCGCCAGACGTCAACCCCTCTCCAGGGTCGAGGGCTCCTACACCAGGGTCCAGACAGGACTTGGTGCATCGCGGGAGGACTGCTGGGCCGGGAACAGACGTCAGCCCCTCTCCAGGGTCGAGGGCTCCCACACCAGGGTCCAGACAGGGCTTGGTGCATTGTGGGAGGACTGAGAGGTGGAGCATCGCGCCGGGGTCCAGACCGGACCGGGCATGCAAAGGGGAGGCAGGATGGGAGAGGAGTTTACTGCCTACGTCACGTCCGAAGCCGGAGCCGGTGCCGTCACCGAGGCTAGATGCCCACCCGGACCCGCCCCTAATGAGTCAGGTTTTTGCGGCCGGAGTCCGCACCTTTGGGGGGAATCTAGTCCGCACTAGTTGAGTTGGTCAGGGTGGGAAATCTAGTTTATATATTTCTATGTTGGCCGGGTGTGGTTCCCAATCAGAGGCAGCTGTCGGTCGTTGTCTCTGATTGGGGATCATACTTAGGCAGCCATGTTGCCTACCTCAGTTGTGGGATCGTGTTTCTATTTGTCTTGTTTGATGTTTAGCCTCTTGAACTTCACGTTCTGTTGGATTTTGTTATTTTGTCGGTGTTTATTAAAATAAACGACTATACCACGCTGCACCTTGGTCCGATCCTTTACACAACGAACGTGACACACATGCCTTTTGGCGAACACCAAATGTATTTGCTTATTTTTCTCTTTAAGCCATGGCTTTTTTTCTGGCCACTCTTCCATAAAGCTTAGCTCTGTGGAGTGTACGGCTTAAAGTTGTCCTATGGACAGATACTCCAATCTCCACTCTGGAGCTTTGCAGCTCCAGGGTTATCTTTGGTCTCTTTGTTGCCTTTCTGATTAATGCCCTCCTTGCCTGGTCCGTGATTTTTGGTGGGTGGCCCTCTCTTGGCAGGTTTGTTGTGGTGCCATATTCTTTCAATTTTTTAATAATGGATTTAATGGTGCTCTGTGGGATGTTCAAAGTTTCAGATATTTTTTTATAACCCAACCCTGATCTGGACTTCTCCATAACTTTGTCCATGACCAGTTTGGAGAGCTCCTTGGTCTTCATGGTGCCGCTTGCTTGGTGGTGCCCCTTGCTTAGTGGTGTTGCAGACTCTGGGGCCTTTCAGAACAGTGTATATATACTGAGATCATGTGACAGCCATGTGACACTTAGATTGCACAGAGGTGGATTTTATTTAACTACATATGTGACGTCTGAAGGTAATTGGTTGCACCAGATCTTATTTAAGTGCTTCATAGCAAAGGGGGTGAATACATATGCACGCACCACTTTTCCGTTATTAATTTTTTAGAATTTTTTCAAATAAGTAATTTCACTTCACCAATTTGGACTTTTTTGTGTATGTCCATTACATGAAATCCAAAAAAAAATCAATTTACATTACAGGTTGTAATGCAACAAAATAGGAAAAATGCCAAGTGGGATGAATACTTTTGCAAGGCACAGTAGCAGTCTGGCTATTTAGCAGTCTGATGGCATTGGGGTAGAAGCTGTCTCGGAGCCTGTTGGTCCGAGAGCCGATGAGTGAATAATACTAAGGACATATACACACACACATGCACTCTCTCTCTCTCTATTGCTTGCTCGTTCTCTCTCTCACACAAACACACATACGCACCCCCCCAAACACACACAGACAGACATCACACAATCCCCCACATGCACACACTCTCTCTTTCCCCCACACACTTAAAAGTGCTGTTAAAGAGCTCATGCCTATTTTCACAGTATCAATAATTCACTCTCTCTGCTTCCTCCTGACTGTGTGTTCTAGTACCGTACGTTCTAGCTTCAGGAGGTGATGTTAGCATACAGTAGCAGTAGGTTGATTAACTTTAATAAAGTCTTCGCTCATTTATTCTTCATGGGGAAAATAATTAATTAGCTAGCTGTAATGTTAACTCATGCTCAACCAAACACCAAACACATTAGCTCATATGAGATCCAGGAAATGATGTTTGATGACACAGCAGTGATGGACTGCATGGTAAGAAAAGGAGAACAGATTAATCCTCCCTCCAGATATAAAGAGTGATAAGATTTATGGTATCCTGTCATCACCGGGATATATACTTCAGCCTACAGCCGTTATCAAAGTCCACAGGGCGAATGTTAATATTACGACATGGAGTGGCAGCCATTTTGTTTCACACTGTGTGGCTGCCAGTCTTTTAGAAAGGTTCTAAGGGCATTCAGTATAGCCTGCAATACCCCTAGTGATGAGGCAATGAGGTGATCTACTGCTTATCAGGTGTGTGATAGCTGAATGCTCCCTATCCTTTTGAACTTCCTGTGAGAGGAGGGAGGGTTTGGTTTGAAGTGCCTCTACACACACACACAAACTCACGTACGCACACTCCACACACACACACACACACACACACACACACACACACACACAGACACACACACACACACAAACACAGTCCAGTGTTTACCAGGATGCCATGGAATCTGAACAACATTACAGATATGGTCTGTTGGGAGTTCCACAAGTGGTCCTCTTCAAATAGGGGGCTATTCTGCCCTAAAGATCCAGCATTGGCATTAATAAAAAATAAACATAAGGCTACTATTATATTATAAGTATTTCGGTGACAATCTGGTTGATTAACAATACTGGGATGTTAACACGTTTAAAAAATATATATAAATAAATGTGGGACACAAAAAAAGGCAGTGTAGAACACCATTGCCCAAAATGCATTGCTCCAATAACTTTCAAAAGATTGTTCCGAACTTGGCCCCCCCAAAAATGTTTTTCCTATAAATGAAGTCGCACAAAAATGTGTGTCTTTTCCTACGAATTAGGTCACACAAAAATGTGTGTATTTTCACACGAATTATAATACAAAAATAAAAATAGTAACACAAAAGGAATAAAATAAAATACATAAGAATGGAGCTATATACAGTACATGGAGTACCAGTACCAGATCAATGTGCAGAGGTACAAACTATTTGAGGTAGATATGTACATGAAGGCAGGGTAAAGTGACTAGGCATTAGGATAGATAATAACAAGAGTAAAATAAAGAACAGAGTAGGAGCAGAGTCAGTGCAGATAGTTCAGGTAGCATTATTTTACTATTTAGCAGTCTGGCTATTTAGCAGTCTTATGGCGTTGGGGTAGAAGCTGTCTCGGAGCCTGTTGGTCAGAGAGCCGATGAGTGAATAAAGCTAAGCACATATACACACACACATGCTCTCTCTCTCTCTCTTGCTCGCTCGCTCTCTCTCTCACACGCCAAGAGCTCATGCATATTTTCACAGTATCAATATTTCACTCCCTCTGCATCCTCCTGACTGTGTGTTCTAGTACTGTACGTTCTAGCGTCAGGAGGTGATGTTAGCATACAGTAGCAGTAGGTTGATTCACTTTAATAAAGTCTTTGCTCATTTATTCTTCATGGGGAAAATAATGAATTAGCTAGCTGTAATGTTAACTCATGCTCAACCAAACACCAAACACATTAGCTCATATGAGATCCAGGAAATGATGTTTGATGACACAGCAGTGATGGACTGCATGGTAAGAAAAGGAGAACAGATTAATCCTCCCTCCAGATATAAAGAGTGATAAGATTTATGGTATCCTGTCATCACCGGGATACATACTTCAGCCTACAGCCCTTATCAAAGTCCACAGGGCGAATGTTAATATTACGACGTGGAGTGGCAGCCATTTTGTTTCCATCTGCTTCACACTGTGTGGCTGCCAGTCTTTTAGAAAGGTTCTAAGGGCATTCAATATAGCCTGCAATACCCCTAGTGATGAGGCAATGAGGTAATCTACTGCTTATCAGGTGTGTGATAGCTGAATGTTCCCTATCCATGGTGACCTTTTGAACATCCTGTGAGAGGAGGGAGGGTTTGGTTTGAAGTGACTCTACACACACACACACACACACACACACACACACACACACACACACACGTACGTATGCACACTCTCTCACACACACACATATACACACAGACACACACACACAAACACAGTCCAGTGTTTACCAGGATGCCATGGAATTTTAACAACATAACAGATATGGTCTGTTGGGAGTTCCACAAGTGGTCCTCTTCAAATAGGGGGCTATTCTGCCCTAAAGCTCCAAATAAGCTGATGACCCCTTGCCCAGAGTTCAAGTAAATAAACCTTAACAACAGACAGATAGACAGACAGACAGACAGGCAGGCAGGACAACAGAGCCCTGTGACCAAAGGAAAGGGATGACCAATGATGATTTAGGCCTTTGACTCCTTTTCAATGAAAGTGCATTTAGTTCAAAATAATAAAGTCTTTCATCTGTTATTTTCCTAATCTGGGAAATCCATCAAGGCAATGCTTTGATTGATTGTATATCTGCATGGAGAGATTTGTTTTTATCGAATTTGTAGTGATTTAAATCAACCTAAAGAGAATTTAGTGTGGTCACATGAGGTGGTGTTTAAATATAGCTTTAATCAGGACTAATATCAACTTGATTTTGAATGAATGAAGGAATTAAAAGAACAAACAAACCAAATAATGCACTAACAAAAAACTAACTTAAGACATATGGGGGTGTAGTAAGATACCCAATGGGCTGGATGATTCTCTTCTCATCGATCATCTTGAAAAAACATATACTAAAAATGTGGAAATCAATCAATCCGCCATCATTAAACACAATGGAAAAATCTAATGATTTATTATTGAAATAGCATGGGTGACCGAGAAAAACTAATTGGTACAATTTAAGGCCAAGTGGCAAACAATAATGCAGGCACTAGGGACGGGGGTGTGAGCATGTGGGTCTGGGCAGATGAGATTTAGTCATTGTCTGTGTGCATCTGTACATTTTTGTTCGTATGTATAAGTTTGTATATTGAGTGAAAACAAAAAGAAGAAAAAAAAGAGTATACAAAAATAAAAATAATAATAATAATTGTATTGGTTTTATGATGAGGATAAAAATAGATAATTCTCCTCTTTTATTAACCATTTGACCTCCAGATACAGAGGTGGATGCTCTGAGTCACAGAACAATGCCATATAATAGTAACAAAAAATACACCAGTTATGTACTGTATCTTCTAGGTGGGAGGTCAACTGGACGGATTAATATCTGTTTCCCAACACCTAACCTTCTGTCATAAACCTTCTGACATTTCAATGAGAAGATTCTAAAACAGGGGTGTCAAACTCATTTTGTCCCAGGGACCACATTCTGTCTTCAATGAGGTCAAAATTAGCAAAGAACAGTCCTCTATTCATCGTGCTCTCTGACTGTCTAGCTTTCATTCCGGTGATTATGAGCGAGCTGGACACAGTCAATAAACTGTATGAATGTAGCTCCATTATCATTTTACACAGTTTTGATTTGGTGTTATTCATTATAATGTATTATGAGTTCGCGGGCCGTATGATTGACACCCCTGTTCTACAAGGTCAGATGAGACGAGACATTGGCCACACACATACACATGCATTACATGATATGATCCGTTATTGCCTTTTGTTTGGGAGTGCGTGAATGAATGGCAGCGTTTGTTTAGGGGTCATGTGAACTGTTGTGGTTATATTTGGCTTCCTTTCAGCATCCCATGACATCCTTTGAGGGGAGGGAGGGAGGAAGCCAGGAAGCGAGGGAGCGAGGGAGGGAAGCAGAAGAGGAGAGGGAATGGAAAACTGAAGGCCGGATGATAAGAGAAAGGGAGGTACATCTTGTTGAGTGCAAATTGCTGCTAAATGCATCCAGAGAGTGTACAGTCGTGGTCAAAAGTTTTGAGAATGACATAAGTATTGGTCTTCACAAAGTTCGCTGCTTCAGTGTTATGAGATATTTTTGTCAGATGTTACTATGGTATACTGAAGTATAATTACAAGCATTCCATAAGTGTCAAAGGCTTTTATTGACAATTACATTAAGTTTATGCAAAGAGTCAATATTTGCAGTGTTGACCCTTCTTTTTCAAGACCTCTGCAATCCGCCCTGGCATGCTGTCAATTAACTTATGGGCCACATCCTGACTGATGGCAGCCCATTCTTGCATAATCAATGCTTGGAGTTTGTCAGAATTTGTGGGATTTTGTTTGTCCACCCGCCTCTTGAGGATCGACCACAAGTTCTCAATGGGATTAAGGTCTGGGGAGTTTCCTGGCCATGGACCCAAAATGTCGATGTTTTGTTCCCCGAGCCACTTAGTTATCACTTTTGTCTTATGGCAAGGTGCTCCATCATGCTGGAAAAGGCATTGGTCGTCATCAAACTTTTCTTGGATGGTTGGGAGAAGTTGCTCTCGGAGGATGTGTTGGTACCATTCTTTATTCATGGCTGTGTTCTTAGGCAAAATTGTGAGTGAGCCCACTCCCTTGGCTGAGAAGCAACCCCACACATGAATGGTCTCAGGATGCTTTACTGTTGGCATGACACAGGACTGATGGTAGCGCTCACCTTGTCTTCTCCGGACAAGGTGTTTTCCGGATGCCCCAAACAATCGGAAAGGGGATTCATCAGAAGAAATTACTTTACCCCAGTCCTCAGCAGTCCAATCCCTGTACCTTTTGCAGAATATCAGTCTGTCTCTGATGTTTTTCCTGGAGAGAAGTGGCTTATTTGTTGCCTTTCTTGACACCAGGCCATCCTCCAAAAGTCTTCGCCTCACTGTGCGTGCAGATGCACTCACACCTGCCTGCTGCCATTCCTGAGCAAGCTCTGCACTGGTGGTGCCCCGATCCCGCAGCTGAATTAACTTTAGGAGACGGTCCTGGCGCTTGCTGGACTTTCTTGGGGGCCCTGACACCTTCTGCACAACAATTGAACCTCTCTCCTTGAAGTTCTTGATGATCCGATAAATGGTTGATTTAGGTGCAATCTTACTAGCAGCAATATCCTTGCCTGTGAAGCCCTTTTTGTGCAAAGCAATGATGACGGCACGTGTTCCCTTGCAGGTAACCATGGTTAACAGAGGAAGAACAATGATTTATAATATAATAATAATAATATGCCGTTTAGCAGACGCTTTTATCCAAAGCGACTTACAGTCATGTGTACATACTGTGACGTCACGAGAGGCTACACAGCTTTCAGCGGGGTTGCTCAAGTAGTGCAAGGAGACAAGGTTCAAACAAAACAAGGATTTTATTATAGGTCTTGGGAAATTAACGAAAATATAACAACATTCTGTTCTCTTGTGGCTCTTTAAGGGTTAACAGTTCAGGGATGTCTCTTCCACATCCAAAATCATAATTCTCACTCGCTCAGATAACTTTTCCCCAGCCTTACTGTAGTCCACGTTGCAGCTAGTGGCCAACCCAGCAAAAAGTCCTTCCAAATGTCTCTCACGTATTTCCACAGGTGCATATATCCAAAGGTGAGTATTTCCCAAAGGTAAGTATCTCCAAATCCTTATATTCCTCCTGGAAGTGGACGTGCAGCACTCTTGTCCTCCAGAGAGCCCAGGTTGGAGACTGTGTTTCTTCACCCCCCAACACACCCCCTCAGTGTGTCTCTTCCCTTCCCAAACCTTCAGCTCATCAGCTCCTGATTTGTTTCAGCTGCGTGGGAAGATTGGCCATAGAGGGGTGGAGTTCCCGACCATACCAGCAGATGGAGCCATAGCTGTCTGGGTTTGCAGCCACCTCAGGGGGATGTAACGTCCCTCCAGGACACAGCCTCTCGTGACATCACACATCCCCCTCTCGGGACCGACGTCCTCGTCGGGGTAAAGGCAGCGAAGAAGGCATCACGCCGGAGAGAGGGCGTCCGCATTGCCGTGGTGCTTGCCAGCCCTGTGGACAACAGAAAAGTTAAACGGTTGCAAGCTCAAAAACCATCTGGTTACTCTACTGTTTGATTCCTTGTTCTTGGCCATCCACTGCAGAGGGGCGTGATCAGATACCACCATGAAACGTCGGCCCAGGAGATAGAACCGAAGGGACTCCAGGGCCCAGACTACAGCCAGACATTCTTTCTCCACCGTTGAATAGTTCTTCTCTCTTGGAAGTAACTTTCTGCTTAGGTAGAGAATGGGATGTTCTTCACCGTCATGTGCCTGGGTGAGGACAGCACCCAGACCCACCTCCGAAGCATCCGCTTGGACAATGAATTCCTTCTCTCTCTCTGCCTCCGCATTCTTCATCTTGTACTCCAACACCTTGTACTTCTCCTCTGCCTTCTTCTGGACCTCCTTACTACTGCGCAGGGTCTCCTCACACTCCTCGATGGTCCTGCGCAGCCTCTCCAGCTCCTCCTGTTGCTTAGGGAAGGAGCTCTGTTGGAGTTTAGCCTGGAGGATATCTAACTCTTCTGTCTTCATGTCTAACTGTTGCTTTAACAAACGATACCTCTCAGCGGTCCCCTTCAGACCAGACAGTTCTTTGTCCAGATTCTGTAGCTCCGTCTCTGTGTCGGTCTGGGCACCTGCCATCCCTATCAGAGCCCGGGCGGGAGTGAGTAACTCGGAGGATTGCACCGGAGCCTTCCCAGGATGAGTCTTGCCTCTCCGTTTCCGAGGTACTCGGGTTATCCTCTCCTGAGACTCTCTCCAGAGTGGGTAAAAGGCTGGGCAGTCTCGTCCAATTAGGACAGGGACGGGGAGGGGAATCAACCACCCCCGCCCGTCGTGTGTATGGTTCCCCGTGTGCTGGTCATTGTAAGTTCAGTAATGGGGTATTCTCTGGTGTCCCCATGGACACAGGAAACTGGGAGGACTTTCCCCGGGGTCAGACACGTTGGGCCCACCAAATCCTTACGCACCAGGGTGGCCCGGCTACCAGAATCCAGTAAGGCCTCCACATCATGGTGATTCACAGTTACCGGGCAGGTGGGGGGTCGATCTGGGCCGCCATCTACGACTCCCAAGAGCGAGGCAAACGGGTGTGTGGGTGCTGAGCTGGAGGACTCCGCAGTGGGCATAGGTTCATCGGCTGGTTTCCCACACTGCCAGGAGATATGTCCCATCTCCCCACACCGGTAACACTGTCGAGTTTCCCCCTCCTGGTGTACTCTTCTTGGACCCGCCTGGTTTCTGGCTCCCCCTGGAGCCGGGATAAGTCCTGACGTGGCTGGGTTCGAGACCTTGGGGTCCTTTGGACGGGTTCTTCCCATTTGTGGTGGGGCCGCACTCCTGGGGTCTTTTCGGGAAGCATTCAGCATCTCCGCTGTGGCCTGGTACTTTTCCACAGCTTCCACGGTCAGATCAGCCGTGGTCAAGGCCTGTTGACTGATGAACCGTTTTGCCTCATAAGGCAGGGGCGCGTAGGTAACGATCCACCACAACGGCCTCCACCACCGCCGCTGCTGTATTCCTCTGCGGATCCAGCCATTTCCTTGCGATTCGGACAAGTTCATGCATCTGCGCCCGAGGAGGTTGGTCTGGTTGGAAGGTCCAGCTGTGAAAGCGCTGGGCCATACCAAACGTTGTGAGTCCATATCTGCTGAGGATCTCAGCCTTCAGGGCATCATAGTCAGTAACCTGGTCAGGGCCCAGGTCCCGGACAGCATTCAGCGATTCCCGGTTAGAAAGGGGGCTAACAGACCAACCCACTGTTGCTTGGGCCAGGCTTCCCTAGTGGCCGTGGCCTCAAATGCATGCAGGTATGCCTCAATGTCATCGGTAGCTCCCATCTTAGATATAAAGTCACTTGCCTTTATTGGGCGGGTATTTTGGACAACCCTCTGTCTCTGCAACTGCAATTCCTCTGCCTTCAGAAGGTTGGCTTTCTTTTGCTCCTCCAAGAGAGCCACGTTTGCTTGCATCTGGGCTTGCTGGCCAGCAACAAGGGCTTTCAATATGTCCTCCATTTCAGTCGGCGGGGAGCCTACGGCCAACTTGGAAAACTGGGTGATCAAACCTTCGGTATCCTCCTCTGACATGCACTATTAACGCTTGAGTATGCCCGTATTCTCCACCATCTGTGACGTCACGAGAGGCTACACAGCTTTCAGCGGGGTTGCTCAAGTAGTGCAAGGAGACAAGGTTCAAACAAAACAAGGATTTTATTATAGGTCTTGGGAAATTAACGAAAATATAACAAAAATTCTGTTCTCTTGTGGCTCTTTAAGGGTTAACAGTTCAGGGATGTCTCTTCCACATCCAAAATCATAATTCTCACTCGCTCAGATAACTTTTCCCCAGCCTTACTGTAGTCCACGTTGCAGCTAGTGGCCAACCCAGCAAAAAGTCCTTCCAAATGTCTCTCACGTATTTCCACAGGTGCATATATCCAAAGGTGAGTATTTCCCAAAGGTAAGTATCTCCAAATCCTTATATTCCTCCTGGAAGTGGACGTGCAGCACTCTTGTCCTCCAGAGAGCCCAGGTTGGAGACTGTGTTTCTTCACCCCCCACACACCCCCTCAGTGTGTCTCTTCCCTTCCCAAACCTTCAGCTCATCAGCTCCTGATTTGTTTCAGCTGCGTGGGAAGATTGGCCATAGAGGGGTGGAGTTCCCGACCATACCAGCAGATGGAGCCATAGCTGTCTGGGTTTGCAGCCACCTCAGGGGGATGTAACGTCCCTCCAGGACACAGCCTCTCGTGACATCACAATACATTTTTACGTATGGGTGGTCCCGGGGATCGAACCCACTACCCTGGCGATACAAGCGCCATTCTCTACCAGTTGAGCTACAGAGGACCACAGAGGATTCCAAGCACCACCCTTCTTTTAAAGCTTCAAGTTTGTTATTCTAACTCAATCAGCCTGACAGAGTGATCTCCAGCCTTGTCCTCGTCAACACTCTCACCTATGTTAACGAGAGAATCACTGACATGATGGCCTGGTCCTTTTGTGGAAGGGCTGAAATACAGTGGAAATGTTTTTTGGGGATTAAGTTCATTTTCATGGCAACGAGGGACTTTGCAATTAATTACAATTCATCTCATCACCCTTCATGACATTCTGGAGTATATGCAAATTGCCATCATCAAAACTGAGGCAGCAGACTTTGTGACAATTTGAATTTGTGTCATTCTCAAAACATTTGACCACGACTGTAGGAGTTGGGGATCAATATATTGACACTCGACTAACATGTCAGGAACTAGCTACCCACAACAAACACAACAGTCAGGCCCTCTTCTGACACAAAAAAGTACTCAAGTCCTTTTCTGACACAAACAAATACACACAGCTATCCTCACATAGACATTTACATACAGTACCAGTCAAAAGTTTGGACACACCTACTCATTCTAGGGTTTTTCTTATTACTTACTATTTTCGACATTGTAGAATAATAGTGAAGACATCAAAACTATGAAATAACACATTCATGTAGTAACCAAAAAAGTGTTAAACAAATCAAAATATATTTGATATTTGATATTCTTCAAATAGCCACCCTTTGCCTTGATGACAGCTTTGCACACTCTTGGCATTCTCTCAAATAGCTTCACCTGGAATCTTTTCCAACAGTCTTGAAGGAGTTCCCAAACATGCTGAGCACTTGTTGGCTGCTTTTCCTTCACTCTGCGGTCCGACTCATCCCAAACCATCTCAATTGGGTTGAGGTCGGGGGGTTGTGGAGGCCAGGTCATCTGATGCAGCACTCCATCACTCTCCTTCTTGGTAAAATAGCCCTTACACAGCCTGGAGGTGTGTTGGGTCATTGTCCTGTTGAAAAACAAATGGTAGTCCCACTAAGCCCAAACCAGATGGAATGGCGTATCGCTGCAGAATGCTGTGGTAGCCATGCTGGTTAAGTGTGCCTTGAATTCTAAACAAATCACAGACAATGTCACCAGCAAAGCACCCCCACACCATAACACTTCCTCCTCCATGCTTTACGGTGGGAAATACAGATGCGGAGATCATCCGTTCACCCACACCTTGTCTCACAAAGACATGCGGTTGGATCCAAAAATCTCCAATTTGGACTCATCAGACCAAAGGACAGATTTCCACCGGTCTAATGTCCATTGTTTGTGTTTCTTGGCCCAACCAACTCTCTTTTTCTTATTGGTGTCCTTTAGTAGTGGTTTCTTTGCAGCAATTCGACCATGAAGGCCTGATTCACACCGGTCTCCTCTGAACAGTTGATGTTGAGATGTGTCAGTTACTTGAACTCTGTGAAGCATGTATTTGGGCTGCGATTTCTGAGGCTGGTAACTCTAATGAACTTATCCTCTGCAGCAGAGGTAACTCTGGGTCTTCCATTCCTGTGGCGGTCCTCATGAGAGCCAGTTTCATCATAGCGTTTTTGCATCTGCACTTGAAGAAACTTTCAAAGTTCTTGAAATGTTCCGTATTGACCTTCATGTCTTAAAGTAACAATGGACTGTTGTTTCTCTTTGCTTATTTGAGCTGTTCTTGCCATAATATGGACTTGGTCTTTTACCAAATAGGGCTATCTTCTGTACACCCCCCTACCTTGTCACAACCAGGTGACTACCTCATGAAGCTGGTTGAGAGATTGCCAAGAGTGTGCAAAGCTGTCATTAAGTTAAAGGGTGTCTATTTGAAGAATCTCAAATATAAAATATATTTTGATTTGTTATCACTTTTTTGGTTACTACATGATTCCATATGTGTTATATCATAGTTTGGACGTCTTCACTGTAAAAAATAGTAAAGATAAAGAAAAACCTTTGAATGAGTAGGTGTGTCCAAACTTTTGACTGGTAGTGTACATACAGACCACCCCCCTACACACAATCGCCCAAACATATATGATGCCAAATGCACTAATGTGCAATAACACATCCCCAAACACACTGATACACACACAAATTATGAAAGTAAACTGACAACGTGAACATATTTGCACTGACAAAATTATCTTCACCAACTTCTCTCTCTCTCTCTCTCTCTCTCTCTCTCTCTCTCTCTCTCTCTCTCTCTCTCTCCATCTCTCTCTCTCTCGCTCTCTCTCTCTCTGACATGCTGTGTTTTTGTGCATGGGCGATGTGTCAGTGTCATGGGACTAAGGTCATTCGGTTCGTTACCTGTAAAGAAACGTTCTGTGCAACGTGACAGGGCCCGCCCGGCCCAGCCAGTGCAGCAGCTGGCAGTAAAACAGAGAGAGAGAGCGTGTGTGTGTGTGTGTGTGTGTGTGTGTGCGCATGTGCGTGTGTGTGTGTGCGCACGTGCGTGTGCGAGTGTGTGTGTGTGTCAAACACTCAATCAAATATATTTATATTTATAAATCAACAGTTGTCACAAAGTGCTTATACAGAAACCCAGCCTAAAACCCAAAAGAGCAAGCAATGCAGATGCAAATGAGCTGTGGCTAGGAAAAACTCCATAGAAAGGCAGGAACCTAGGAAGAAACCTAGAGAGGAACCAGGCTCTGAAGGCCAGTCCTCTTCAGGCTGTGCCAGGTGGAGATTATAAGAGTCCATGGCCATTAAGGCCAGAAGGGTCAAAAAATTATATCAGTGGTTATAGATGGTGCAACAGGTCAGCGCCTTTTATAGCCAAGTATTCAGAGGTTGAGACAGTAGGTGTGGTAGAGAGCGAGAGAGGGAGAGGGAGAGAGAGGGTCGAAAACAACAGGTCCGGGGCAAGGTAGCCTGTCCGGTGAACAGGTCAGTGTTCCATTGCCGCAGGCAGAAAAGCAAAAACTGGATCAGCTACACGACCAGGTGGTCTAGGGAAGGGGACAGCCAGGAGTAGTCTGGCCAGGTAGTCCTGAGGCATGGTCCTAGGGATCAGGTCGTCCGGGAGGAGGGAGGGAGGAGAATTAGAGGGAACATACAGTGGGGGAAAAAAGTATTTAGTCAGCCAACAATTGTGCAAGTTCTCCCACTTAAAAAGATGAGAGAGGCCTGTAATTTTCATCATAGGTACACGTCAACTATGACAGACAAATTGAGAAAAAAATATCCAGAAAATCACATTGTAGGATTGTTAATGAATTTATTTGCAAATTATGGTGGAAAATAAGTATTTGGTCACCTACAAACAAGCAAGATTTCTGGCTCTCACAGACCTGTAACTTCTTCTTTAAGAGGCTAATCTGTCCTCCACTCGTTACCTGTATTAATGGCACCTGTTTGAACTTGTTATCAGTATAAAAGACACCTGTCCACAACCTGAAACAGTCACACTCCAAACTCCACTATGGCCAAGACCAAAGAGCTGTCAAAGGACACCAGAAACAAAATTGTAGACCTGCACCAGGCTGGGAAGACTGAATCTGCAATAGGTAAGCAGCTTGGTTTGAAGAAATCAACTGTGGGAGCAATTATTAGGAAATGGAAGACATACAAGACCACTGATAATCTCCCTCGATCTGGGGCTCCACGCAAGATCTCACCCCGTGGGGTCAAAATGATCACAAGAACGGTGAGCAAAAATCCCAGAACCACACGGGGGGACCTAGTCAATGACCTGCAGAGAGCTGGGACCAAAGTAACAAAGCCTACCATCAGTAACACACTACGCCGCCATGGACTCTAATCCTGCAGTGCCAGACGTGTCCCCCTGCTTAAGCCAGTACATGTCCAGGCCCATCTGAAGTTTGCTAGAGTGCATTTGGATGATCCAGAAGAGGATTGGGGAGAATGTCATATGGTCAGATGAAACCAAAATATAACTTTTTGGTAAAAACTCAACTCGTCGTGTTTGGAGGACAAAGAATGCTGAGTTGCATCCAACGAACACCATACCTACTGTGAAGCATGGGGGTGGAAACATCATGCTTTGGGGCTGTTTTTCTGCAAAGGGACCAGGACGACTGATCCGTGTAAAGGAAAGAATGAATAGGGCCATGTATCGTGAGATTTTGAGTGAAAACCTCCTTCCATCAGCAAGGGCATTGAAGATTAAACGTGGCTGGGTCTTTCAGTATGACAATGATCCCAAACACACCGCCCGGGCAACAAAGGAGTGGCTTCGTAAGAAGCATTTCAAGGTCCTGGAGTGGCCTAGCCAGTCTCCAGATCTCAACCCCATAGAAAATCTTTGGAGGGAGTTGAAAGTCCGTGTTGCCCAGCGACAGCCCCAAAACATCACTGCTCTAGAGGAGATCTGCAAGGAGGAATGGGCCAAAATACCAGCAACATTGTGTGAAAACCTTGTGAAGATTTACAGAAAACGTTTGACCTGTGTCATTGCCAACAAAGGGTATATAACAAAGTATTGAGAAACTTTTGTTATTGACCAAATACTTATTTTCCACCATAATTTGCAAATAAATTCATTAGAAATCCTACAATGTGATTTTCTGGATTTTTTTTTCTCATTTTGTCTGTCATAGTTGACGTGTACCTATGATGAAAATTACAGGCCTCTCTCATCTTTTTAAGTGGGAGAACTTGCACAATTGGTGGCTGACTAAATACTTTTTTTCCCCACTGTACATACCTAAGATCACACAGTACACCAGATAAGACAGGGGAATTACACCAGATAGGACACCCTAGCCCCCCGGCACATAGACTATTGCAGCATAGATACTGGAGACTGATACAGGGGGTTTGGGGGACGCTGTGGCCCCGTCCAAAGTTACCCCAGGACAGGGCCAACCAGGCAGGATATAACCCCACCCACTTTGCCAAAACACAGACCCCACACCACCAAAGGGATATCAACAGACCACTAACTTACTACCCTGAGACAATGCGTAGTATAGCCCACGAAGACCGGACAGAAAAATCAAGTCAGAGACTCAACCCACTCAAGTCGAGTATAGTGAAAAAAGCCTGGCACGACGTGATGCACCCCTCCTAGGGACGGCATGGGAGAGCACGAGCAAGCCAGTAACTCAGCCCCCGTAATAGTGTCAGAGGCAGAGAATCCCACTGGAGAGAGGGTAGCCGGACAGGAAGAGACAGCAAGGGTGGTTCGTCATTCCAGTGCCTTGCTGTTCACCTTCGCACCCCTGGGCCAGACTACACTCAATCATAGGACCTTCTGAAGAGATGAGTCTTCAGTAAAGACTTAAAGGTTGACTGAGTCTGTGTCTCTCACATGGATCGGCAGACCATTCCCAAAAATGTTTAGCTCTATAGGAGAAAGACCTGCCTCCGGCTGTTTGCTTAGACATTCTAGGAACAATAGGGAGGCCTTCGTCTTATGACCATAGCGTATGTGTAGGTTTTGTACGGCAGGACCAAATCTGAGAGAGGTAGGAGCAAGTCCATGTAATGCTTTGTAGGTTAGCAGTAAAACCTTGAAATTAGCCTTAACAGGAAGCCAATAGGCTAGCACTGGAGTAATATGATACTATTTGGGGGTTCTAGTCAAGATTCTAGCAGCCGTATTTAGCACTAGCTGAAGTTTATTTAGTGCCTTATCCGGGTAGCCGGAGAGTAGCGCATTGCTGTGGTCTAATCTTGAAATGACAAAAACATGGATTAGCTTTTCTGCATAATTTTAGGACAAAAGGTTTCTGAATTTTGTAATGTTCCGAAGAAGGAAAAAAGCTGCTCTTGAAATATTTTGGATATGTTCGTCAAAAGAGAGATTACGTTCCAGAGAAACGCCGAGGTCCTTCACAGTTTTATTTGAGACGACTGTACAACCATCGAGATTCATTGTCAGATCCGACAGCCGATCGCTTTGTTTCTTGGCACCTAGAACTAGCATCTCTGTTTTGTCTGCGTTTAAAGTAAAATATTTGCTGCCATCCAATTCCTGATGTCTGAAACACGGGCTTCCAGGGTGGGCAATTTTGGGACTTCACCATGTTTCATTGAAATGTACAGCTGTGTGTCATCTGCATAGCAGTGAATGTTGACATTGTGCTTCTGAATGGGTAGCATATTGTGACTTGTTTCAGGAAACTAGGCATATTTTGCGCGTCACTACTTCACAGGAGGCATTTGAACGTAAACATTTTTAATCAAAATGCATTTTTTGGCAGAAATGCCTTCTGGAACATGTGAATAACAAACTTGTATGCCATCTGTAAATATGAACAAAATTGTTCAATTACGAGCCTAGTTGGTTTAGCCAAAAAAAACGACATGAACCTTCCCGCTAGCCATGATTGGCTGAGATAATGGATGGGCTGGACATGCCGAGAGATGAGTTTGGATTGGTCTGCCCTGTAGCACGCTTCTGTCTATAACAAAGGGCTGCTCATTATGTGTAGGTAATCCTTTCTAACTGTGCTTTTTTTAAGATATCATGACTAACTGCAAAAGTGTTGCGCTCCACTTTCTGGAGGACAGAGTATTGAAATCAGTGGAATGCCCGGTGGAAGCAGAGTATGATAGCTAAAGAGATGGAGAAAATGCTGGTGTTTGATTGCAAATATGCAGAGGAAGTCAAAAAGAGAACACACAGAAGGCTGTTGTATAAAACACCTGTCTCCGAAAGAGAGGTAGAAGTGTTCATCCATGTATACGGGTAAGAATCTAGCTAGCTACATTTTCAGCTATTATACGTTTCAAATTTTGTCAGAAAGTTGTTTTCATTGCAAGTTAAACCGTACTGTTAGCTAGCTAGCTAACGTTAGCTGGCTGACTCGATAGCTAACGTTATGTGTATGATCTGTGTAGTAATATTATTCGTATATCAGAGTCATTTGCATTGCTAGTTATAGCCTACCGTTAGCTAGCTAGCTAACCTTGAATCTAGTTGGTTAGCTATTTTCTGTAATTTGCTTGCCATTAACATTTAAGTAAAGATCTTATTTTGAGTTTATTTTCCTGTAATAATGAATAGAAATTAGCTAAAGTTAAGACGTTGTCAGCTATATGACGTGGTCATTATTTGAACTGGCTAGCCAGCTAACTTAACATTAGCTAGATAGCTAACAAGCTAGAAATGATCCAAACATTGTTTAGAAAGTTGCATTTAGTTGCCTGGTTTGCTAGATTGACATATACTAAATTCATTTTTAAATGGATGGGTTTATTGGTGTTAAAATACACCAGTTGTGCTATTTTGGACCAACAGGCTGCTGATGTCATGCATGTGAATCCTTAAAGAGATGGGTGAGGCTTAAGAGGGTGTGAATGATGCTGAATGGGTGTAGACAAAGAAGAGCTCTCCAGTACGTCTACCAAATCATTCAAGGGCCATTTTTTCAAAAGTGGGGATACAAATTTATCAACTTTTAAAGCAGAATTAGTTTCCCATTGTTACTCAACTGTAGTGTATGATATACCATTTTCTAGCTCTGAGTCTCTACTTATGTAAAGAACACAATTTCAAATTTTGCTACACCAGTGGTCCTAGAACGGCACCTTGAGGAACACTGAAATGTATCATTGATTTGTCAGATGACAAACCATCTACAGAGATTAACTGCTGTCTTTCCGACAGATAAGATTTAAACCAGGCAAGAACTGGTCCGCGTAGACCAATTAGGGTTTCCAATCTCTCCAAAACAATGTGTTGATCGATGGTGTCGAAAGCGGCACAAAGGGCTAGGAGCACGAGGACAGACGCAGAGCCTTGGTCTGACGTCATTAAAATGTAATTTACCATCTTAATAATGGCGGCGGAGTGGATGGCTGCCGTTTTACGGGCCCCTAACCAACTGTGCTATTTTGTTAGTTTTTTCGCATTGTTTGTTACTTATTTTGTACATAATGTTGCTGCTACCGTCTCTTATGACCGAAAATAGCTTCTGGACATCAGAACAGCGATTACTCACCTCGAACTGGACGAAGATATTTTATTTAATGAGTCCGACGCGAAGGATATACTGCTTCCCCGAGACCAGGCCCAAATCCCCGTAATGCGCATTAAGAAAATACGGAAAATAGAGGGGGCGGATGTATGCCTTGTGAGAATTAGTCGCCGAGTGGGTAAACCGCCTTTACCATCCGTCCTATTGGCCAACGTGCAATCACTGGAAAATTAACTGGATGATGTATGATCGAGACTAGCCTACCAACGGGACATTAAAACTGTAATATCTTATGTTTCACAAAGTCGTGGCTGAACGACGACACGGATAATATAGAGCTGGCTGGGTTTTCCGTGCATCGACAGGACAGAGCAGCTATGTCTGGTAAGACGAGGGGTGGGTGTGTGTGTCTATTTGTCAATAACAGCTGGTGCGTGATGTCTAAAATTAAAGAAGTCTCGAGGTATTGCTCGCCTGAGGTAGAGTACCTCATGATAAGCTGTGGACCACACTATCTACCAAGAGAGTTTTCATCTATATTATTCGTAGCCGTCTATTTACCACCACAAATCGATGCTGGCACTAAGACCGCACTCAATGAGCTGTATAAGGCCATAAGTAAACGAGAAAAAGAAGCGGCGCTCCAAGTGGCCGGGGACTTTAATGCAGGCAAACTTAAATCAGTTTTACCTAATTTCTACAAGCATGTCACGTGCAACCAGAGGAAAAAAAAACTCTAGACCACCATTACTCGAGTACAGAGCTCTCCCTCGCACTCCATTTGGCAATTCTGACCATATATCTATCCTCCTGATTCCTGCTTACAAGCAAAAACTAAAGCAGGAAGTACCAGTGACTCGCTCAATACGGGAGTGGTCAGATGAACCAGATGCTACGCTAAAGGACTGTTTTGCTAACACAGACTGGAATATGTTCCGTAATTCATCCAATGGCATTGAGGAGTATACCACCTCAGTCACCGGCTTCATCAATAAGTGCATCGATGACGTCGTCCCCACAGTGACCATACGTACGTACAGTGCCTTGCAAAGGTATTCATCCCCCTTGGCGTTTTTCCTATTTTGTTGCATTACAACCTGTAATTTAAATGGATTTTATTTGGATTTCATGTAATGGACATACACAAAATAGTCCAAATTGGTGAAGTGAAATGAAAAAAATACCTTGTTTCAAAGAATTATAGAAAATAAATAACGGAAAAGTGGTGCGTGCATATGTATTCACCCCCTTTGCGATGAAGCCCCTAAATAAGATCTGGTGCAACCAATTACCTTCAGAAGTCACATAACTAGTTAAATAAAGTCCACCTGTGTGTCACATGATCTGTCACATGATCTCAGTATATATACACCTGTTCTGAAAGGCCCCAGAGTCTGCAACACCACTAAGCAAGGGGCACCACCAAGCAAGCGGCACCATGAAGACCAAGGAGCTCTCCAAACAGGTCAGGGACAAAGCTGTGGAGAAGTACAGATCAGGGTTGGGTTATAAAAAATTATCCAATACTTTGAACATCCCACGGAGCACCATTAAATCCATTATAAAAAAATGGAAAGAATATGGCACCACAACAAACCTGCCAAGAGAGGGCCGCCCACCAAAACTCACGGACCAGGCAAGGAGGGCATTAATCAGAGAGGCAACAAAGAGACCAAAGATAACCCTGAAGGAGCTGCAAAGCTCCACAGCGGAGATTGAAGTATCTGTCCATAGGACCACTTTAAGCCGTACATTCCACAGAGATGGGCTTTACGGAAGAGTGACCAGAAAAAAGCCATTACTTAAAGCAAAAATAAGCAAACACATTTGGTGTTCGCCAAAAGCCATGCGGGAGACTCCCCAAATATATGGAAGAAGGTACTCTGGTCAATTGAGCTTTTTGGCCATCAAGGAAAACGCTACGTCTGGCGCAAACCCAACACCTCTCATCACCGAGAGAACACCATCCCCACAGTGAAGGATGGTGGTGGCAGCATCATGCTGTGGGGATGTTTTTCATCGGCAGGGACTGGGAAACTGGTCAGAATTGAAGGAATGATGGATGGATCTAAATACAGGGAAATTCTGGAGGGAAAACTGTTTCAGTCTTCCAGAGATTTGAGGTTCACCTTCCAGCAGGACAGTGACCCTAAGCATACTGCTAAAGCAACACTAAAGTGGTTTAAGGGGAAACATTTAAATGTCTTGGAATGGCCTAGTGAATAGTTATATACGTTCAAGTTTTCTGTTATATTTCTTGGTTATTTCACCCCCCAAAATTGTTTTACATCTTCAAAGTGGTAGGCAAGTTTTGTAAATCAAATGATACAAACCCCCAAATCTCCATTTTAATTCCAGGTTGTAAGGAAACATAATAGGACAAATGCCATGGGGGGTGAATGCTTTCGCAAGCCACTGTACATATCCCAACCAGAAGCCATGAATTACAGGCAACATCCGCACCGAGCTAAAGGCTAGAGCTGCTGCTTTCAAGGAGCGGGACACTAATTTGTACGCTTATAAGAAATCCCGCTATGCCCTCAGACGAACAATCAAACAGGCAAAGCATCAATACAGGACTAAGATTGAATCCTACTACACCAGCTCTGACGCTCGTCAGATGTGGCAGGGCTTGCAAACTATTACGGACTACAAAGGGAAACCCAGCCGCGAGCTGCCCAGTGACACGAGCCTACCAGATGAGCTAAATGCCTTTTATGCTCGCTTCGAGGCAAAATACACTGAAGCATGCATGAGAGCACCAGCTGTTCCGGACGACTGTGTGATCACACTCTCCTTAGCTGATGTGCGCAAGTCTTTTAAACAGGTCAACATTCACAAGGCCGTGGGGCCAGATGGATTATCAGGACGTGTACTCAGAGCATGTGCGGACCAACTGGCAAGTGTCTTCACTGATATTTTCAACCTCTCCCTGACCGATTCTGTAATACCTACATGTTTCAAACAGACTACCATAGTCCCTGTGTCCAAGAAAGCGAAGGTAACCAGGCTAAATTACTTCCGCCCCGTAGAACTCACGTCGGTAACCATGAAGTGCTTTGAAAGGCTGGTCATGGCTCACATCAACACCATCATCCCGGAAACCCTAGACACACTCCAAATCGCATACCGCCCCGACAGATCCACAGATGACGCAATCTCAATCGCACCTCTCAGTGCCCTTTCCCACCTGGACAAAATGAACACCTACAGTACCATTCAAAAATGTGGACACACCTACTCATTCAAGGGTTTTTCTGTCCATTAACATCGACGGGGCTGCAGTTGAGCGGGTCAAGAGTTTCAAGTTCCTTGGTGTCCACATCACCAAGAAACTATCATGGTCCCAAACACACCAAGACAGTCGTGAAGAGGGCACGACAACACCTTTTCCCCCTCAGGAGACTGAAAAGATGAGGCATGGGTACCCATATCCTAAAAAAGTTATACAGCTGCACCATCGAGAGCATCCTGACCGGTTGCATCACTGCCTGGTATGGCAACTGCTCGTCATCCGACCGTAAGGCGCTACAGAGGGTAGTGCGTATGGCCCAGTACATCACTGGGGCCAAGCTTCCTGCCATCCAGGACCTATATACTAGGCGGTGTCAGAGGAAGGCCCAAATAATTGTCAAAGACTCCAGTCACCCAAGTAATGGACTGTTCTCTCTGCTACCACAAACGGCAAGCGGTAGCGAAGCGCCAAGTCTAGGTCCAAAAGGCTCCTTAACAGATTCTACCCCCAAGCCATAAGACTGCTGAACAATTAATCAAATAGCCTTTTACACTGCTGCTACTGCTGTTTATTATCTATGCATAGTCCCTTTACCCCTACCTACATGTACAAATTACCTCGAGTAACCTGTACCCCCACACATTGACTCGGTACCGGTACCCCCTGTATATAGCCTTGTTAATGTTATTTTGTGTTACTTTTTAATTTATTTTGTACTTTATATGGTCTACACCTGTTGTATTCGGCGCATGTTACAAATACAATTTGATTTGATTTGATTTGATTTCACGAGTACAGTGTCAGTACTATGATGGGGTTTAAAATCATACTGGAGCATTTCTTATACACAGTGCTTAATTTGTAAATCGGTAGGTGCCGGAACAAAAAGTGAGCAAGAGAGTGGGGTGAACTGGGGAGTTCTGAGGTACCAGAACGCATGGGGAGAAAAAATCACCTTTATAATAAAACATTGCATGCATATCATTGCATTTGCACAGTGGCATAGAGCAGTAGAGTAGAGGCACTTACAGAAGTTGTACACATATGGAACATTTTTAGTAGCCTAGGGTCCGGGAAAATGTTGGCCTGTTATAAACGCATTTCATTCAATTCTACTTCATTTTACATGACTGGGGACTTTGGCAGAATATTTTTTATTACCGAACAAATGATCGAAATGGCAGGCTACTTTGACACTGACGAACTGAGAATCTGAGATCAATAAAAATTACCTTGTCTTGAATCCATCAATAGCCCAGGCCTAGGTGTGTGGAGACACATATTGTAGGCTTCAATATGAGGAGGAAATTATGGTCCTAAAAATGCTTTCGAGTTTCACTGACTCACCGAATAATGCGCAGCTCACTCGCTGGTGATGGCCAATGCGCTCGTGCCAAAGCCTATCTCTCTCTCTCTCTCTTTTGTAAAAATAATATTTGGAAGTCGATCAAATATTTTGGTAGCCTACAGCATAGTCTTCTGTTTTCAGCAGGAGCCATTTGCGTTCCAACCTGTGTTTTCCCTCGATTGTATTTGAAATACTGTGAAAGGTCTGTTTTGTCTGCTTGCTTTTTTTACTGACAGATCGATTTTCCGCTCGTTCCCGACTGTAGGCTATTCCTTGTTATTAGCGTACAATCCACAGCTATTGATGATCTGTCGCTAAATTATAGGCCTTTTTGTGGTGTAGTAGGCTATTCTGAATTATTTCATTTATTTCTGAACAGACAGCAGTAATTCTATAACTTTGGCAAATTCATTTAAATGTATCAGGGTGCTGCAGTTCATTCAGAACCCTTCGCATGGCTATGATTCTATAAGGAAATAAATGATGAAGTGCAACGCTGGAGAGATGAGAGTTGCAGAGTAGAGAGAAGGAGAGAAATCATAGAAAGTGAATCTCATTCTAGTTATGTGAGACATACTGGCGCGCTTCTCACACAGCCATGGCCACGCGTTGGTCTCAAACATAGGTTACAATGTTGCACAAAGCATAAACCTGGGCCTGCCCAACCCAAATCAACTCTTACAATATTAGGTCCGGGCAGAGAATAAACTTTTTCACAATAGGTTTTTTTGTGGGGGCAGGAGAATTAACTAAGAGGCAACTCGAATGAACTTGATCGCTTTTATTAGAATTTTGACATTGGAAAAAGTGAAAATTATTTCTAATGTCAGGAGAGGTACCGGATCTGGCCAAATAGGTTCCGGAACAAAACAGTCCAAAACGGAAAGGTGCCGGATCCTGTTCCGGCAGAATCTGGCTCAAATTAAGCACTGCATATACATTATTTGTCTTCAGGAAGGCAGTGAGTTGCTTAGCAACAGCTTTTTACCCAAAAATTGAGAGGAATGGGAAATTCGATTTAGGCCAATAGTTTTTTTAATTTTCCAGGTCAAGGTTTAGTTTTTTCAAGAGAGGCATTATTTCTGATAGGTTTAGTGAGTTTGGTACACATCCGGAGGATAGGGAGACGTTTATTATGTTCAACATAGGAGGACCAAGTACAGGAAGTAGTTCTTTCAGTAGTTTAGTTGGAAAAGGGTCCAGTAGACAGCTGGAAGGTTTAGATACCATTACTATTTTCGTGAGAGTGTCTCCATAGATCCGTGGTTCTGGCAGTTCTGTACAGATTCAGGACAACTGAGCTTTGGAGAAATAAGCACATTCAAAGAGGAATCCGTAATTTGTTTTCTAATGATCATGACCTTTTCGTCGAAGAAGTTCATGAATTCTTCACTGCAGAAGAGAAGTAGTTAGCTTTGCAACAGTATCAAAAATACATTTAGGATTGTTTTTATTCTCCTCAGTCTGCTTAGAAAGGTTTCCAAGCTAGTCGGAAGACTTCCAATTTGGTGGAGCGCCATTTCCGTTCCAATTTTCTGGAAGCTTGCTTCAGGGCTCAGGTATTTCTGTATACCAGGGAGCTAGTTTTTGTTTTTAGCAGTGCGACTGCATCTAAGGTATTACACAAGGTTTAGATCTTCTGTTAGGTGGTTAACAGATTTTTGTACTCCAACGTCCTTGGGTAGGTGGAGGGAGTCTGGAAGGGCATCTAGGAATCTTTGGGTTGTTCAAGAATTTATAGTGCTGCTTTTGATAAACGTTGGTTGGGGTCTAAGCTAATTATTTGTTACTATTGCAAATATAATAAATTGGTGGTCCGATAGTCCAGGATTATGAGGAAAAACATTTAGATCCACAATATCTATTCCACGGGTCAAAACTATATCAAGTCCCGAGACATCTTGGATAAAACCAACTGAGTCGATGATGGGTCTGTGGACCTATCCATGTGAATATTAATATGTAATATTATCTGCCATGACTACGAGGTCCGATGGGAATTAAGGGAACTCTGTGAGGAACGCTGTATATGGTCCAGGATGCCTGTAAACAGTAGCTATAAAAAGTGATTGAATAGGCTGCTTAGATTTCGTGACTAGAACCACAAAAGATGAAAACACAATCATTTTTCTTTCTCTGAAATCATAAACACCTCCGCCTTTGCAGGATTTGCAGAGGATATGGTCACTACTGTAACCAGGAGGAGAGTGTGATGCGTGATTTAGAAGGAGTCAGGCGCAGGAGGGTAAATCACAGAATAAATTGTTTATTCTGTAACACAGCGGTACGCAGCTATGCGTAAAACACTCCTGTGCGGAAATAAGGCGCACTGGAAAACAACAAGGCACACGGGTGAATATCCCGGCGATACAAAATACAAAAGAGCTCTACCGAGCTATAATCATCTCCACAATAAACAATCACACACAAAGACAAGGGGGCAGAGGGAACACTTATACCGGTACTGATGAGGGGATATGAACCAGGTGTGTGTAATAAACAAGACAAAAAAATGGAATGATGAGATGATGGCTAGAAGGCCGGTGACGACGGACGCCGAAGCCTGCCCGAAACAAGGAGGCAGCATCGGAGGAAGTCGTGACAGAGAGGCCTCATTAACGTAGTAAATTCATCAGGCTTAAGCCAGATTTCAGTCAGGCCAATCAACATCAAGTTTGTGATCAGTGATTAATTGACTATGACTGCCTTGGAAGTGAGGGATCTAACATTAAGTAGTCCTATTTTGAGATGTGAGGTATTATCACGATCTCGTTCAATAATGACAGAAATGGAGGAGGTCTTTATTCCAGTGAGATTGCTAAGGCAAACACCGCCATTTTTAATTTTGTCCGACCTAGATCGAGGCACAGACACGGTCTCAATGGGGAAAACTGAGCTGACTCCACTGGACTGTGCTAGGGGCAGACTCCTCTAAGCTGGCAGGCTAGCTAACAGCCTGCTGCCTGTCCTGCACCCTGTCTCATTGTGGAGTTAGAGGAGTTAGAGCCCTGTCTATGTTGATAGACAAGATGAGAGCAGCTAGGATAGAGTCCGTCACTCCTCTGCAGGCCAGGCTTGGTCCTCTTTGTGGGTGAGTCCCAGAAAGAGGGCCAATTATCTACAAATTCTATATTTTGGGAGAAACAGAAAACAACTTTCAACCAGCGATTGAGTATTGCGAGTCTGCTGTAGAGCTCAGCACTCCACCTATCTGGGAGGGGGCTAGAGATAATTATTCGATGCCGACACATCTTTCTAGCTACAGTGACTTCCGAAAGTATCCATACCCCTTGACTTATTCCACATTTTGATGTGTTACAGCCTGAATTCAAAATGGATGAAACATCTCACCCATCTAGACATGTTTGAACAAAAATTGAAAATGAAATACAGAAATATCTGATTTATATAAATATTCAAATCCCTGAGTCAATACTTTGTAGAAGCACCTTTGGCAGCAATTACAGCTGTGAGTCTTTCTGGGTAAGTCGCAAAGAGTTTTCTACACAATTTGCCCATTATTCTTTTCAACATTCTTAAAACTCTGTCAAATTGATTGTTGACCACTGCTAGAGAACCATTTTCAGGTCTTGCCATAGATTTTCAAGTAGATTTAAGTCAAAACTGTAACTCGGCCACTCAGGAACATTAACTATCTTCTTGGTAAGCAACTCCAGTGTAGATTTGGCCTTGTGTTTTAGGTTATTGTCCTGCTGAAAGGTGAATTAATCTCCCAGTGTCTGGTAGAAAGCAGACTAAATCAGGTTTTCCTCTAGGATTTTGCATGTGCTTAGCTCCATTTAGTTTCTTTTTTATCCTGAAAAACTCCCCAGTCCTTAACGATTACAAGCATACCAATAACATGATGCAGCCACCCCTATGCTTGAAAATATAGAGAGTGGAACTCAGTAATGTGTTGTATTGGATTTGCCCCAAACATAGCACATTGTATTCAGGACAAAAAGTGAATGCAGTACAATGCAAGTACGAGGTCAGTACAATGCAAGAGGCCAATTAAATGACGAGATTCAGATTTGGAGCAGGTTGACCAATAGGGACGTTTCAGTTTAACACACCCAACCGTAGTTATTGATACCAAGGCCTCTATTTTCGGCTGCCGTTAAGGCGGCACTAGTGTCAAACGCACGTTAGTTTGCAATTTTGTCATGTTAAAAACTGTCGCACTGGCATTTTCCAACCCTAACGCCAGGTTCTGCAATTTACATGCCTTATATCAGTTAGTTTGCGCTCAGATGGGTGGTGTGTAAATATTTGAGGTGTGTCCTTAAAAACATGATCCAAAGTGCTAATTTCAGGCAGCGCTGATAGGGATATTTAATACAACCAAAAGCTGGTTTTAGTGGTAACGAAGTTGGTTATTTCATGAATTTTGACAGTGGAAATGCAGCCTATCCAGTCGTGACGCAAACTGCCCATATGCGCATGGAACAAGAGTAGCCTAATGTGCTTTTGGTGCCTGTATACTTTGTATTTAGAAACATAAAAAACGTTGTTGTATTTTATTAAAAATCAAGCATAGCCTCCCCTCCTCTAAATGAAGACTTTTTTTGTCTTCCCAATGCAATCACGTAGTAATCAAGACTGTGGATAAACGGTTTGGCTCCTGAGACCCCTTGGAAATAAATCTTAATCACCAAAGCTTTATTAAAATATGAAGTTTGAGAGTAGTAAAACAGTGAGCTGACATTCCCTTTTTATCTGTGCATTGTAGGCAGGCCCACATGATTTTTGTCATGCAGGTCCCGTTTTGGACGTGCATTAAATCAAATCAAATCAAATCAAATGTTATTTGCCACATGCACCGAATACAACAGGTGTAGACATTACAGTGAAATGCTTACTTACAAGCCCTTAACCAACAATGCAGTTTTTAAGAAAATAAAAAGTGTTAAGTAAAAAATAGATAAGTAAAATAAATAAATAATAATAATAATTAAAAATATATATATACACAAATTAAATCCCCTCCATAATGTAGGCTACGTGTCCATGCCCATCATGAAAGGAGAGATGAGAACCTCTGGTGAATACAGATTAACCTGTAACCAGTAAATGCTTGTTTTCCTTTTCATATGTTCCAAACCCAGGCCCTCCCTTAGGCATACTATGACAAAGGTTGGTTCAACAGCAATGTGTGTCTTTTTTATCCTGGCCATATTATGATATCATTATATTTTACATTTATTTATTGTTGTTTAAAAAAAACAGGTTGCTTGTTTTTTGTTCAATTTTATTACAACCAAACTTATTAGAATGATTCACCTTCCTGGTATTATGGTGACAACGTATTTCCCCATGGAGCACGTTCTGATTGGCCAGTGAGGGGCCAAGCCTCAACACACACACAACTTGTTTATTTATCAAAACCCCGCCCTTTCGCGCCAATGCCAGCAAGTGCGCCGATAATTGTGATAGTGAATATAGCAAAAATATTTCTGTCACACCCCTGAACCTATAGCACTACCACCTGCACTTAGATTTACCATTGCCTTAGGTTTGTTAAAATGAACCCGAAGACTGCATTGCTAAGTTACGTAACCCCTACACATTCTGTGTGTTCCATCCTGTGTGGGTGTGGATGATTGGTTTGGCCCAGTCATTCTCTGGTTACCCAGTCTGCAGGGTTGCGGCAGGGTAGTGGGGCCTTGCCTGGCGTATCTCTTTTGCTGAAGCAGGCCGAGCCAGGCAGGAAGTTCCTGTTGACATGAATGAACCTGCCCTTTAATAAGGCAGGAGGGCCAAAAGGTTATCTCTCTCTCTCTCTCTCTCTCTCTCTCTCTCTCTCTCTCTCTCTCTCTCTCTCTCTTGTGTGTCTCGCCCCTTCTCACTTTCTCACTCTCTCTCTCTCTCTCTCTCTCTCTCTCTCTCTCTCTCTCTCTCTCTCTCTCTCTATTTTTCTTTCTCTCACTCTTGCTCTCTCTGTGACTCGCTCTCGTTCTCTGTCTGTGTGTCTGTCTCGCCCCTTCTTACTTTCTCTCTCTCTCTCTCTCTCTCTCTCTCTCTCTCTCTCTCTCTCTCTCTCTCTCTCTCTCTCTCTCTCTCTCTCTCTCTCTCTCTCTCTCTCTCTCTCTCTCTCTCTCTCTCTCTCTCTCTCTATTTTTCTTTCTCTCACTCTTGCTCTCTCTGTGACTCGCTCTCGTTCTCTGTCTGTGTGTCTGTCTTGCCTCTTGTTCTCTCTCTCTCTGTCTCCAACTGTCTCTCTGCCTCTCTGTCTCTCCGCTCTCTCTCTTTCTTTCTCTCTCTCTGTAGGGTCTCTTTTTCACTACCACAAATGCATCCCTGCTACACCAGGCCATTCTAGTTAGTCTTATCGGACTTGCAAGCACTACAAATCCCTCATTAAACTGTAGACAACACCTCTGACAACACCTCCAACATTCCAGTTTAGCCATAAAACTAAAAAGAAAAAACACAAAAAGGAAACAAAAAATAAGTTGTTTGGGACCACTCGCAGTGCAGCCTCTCTACACAAAAACAGCTTCTCTTTGATGTCCTCTTCCCCCAAAGCTCTCAACCATTACCCAACCTCACACATACACACACACATCTGGTCCTGCCAGGCCCCGCCACTTCATTATCACCACTCCACGCCACGGCCGCCATATCTGAGGGCGGAAAGTGTCTGTGTGTGTGTGTGTTACCTGCCACAAGAGCTCAGTTTCCCTTTGAAATTCAAGGTATTATGGATTACCGTCTATTTTTTACGCAATAATTCCGCATGTTTACAGTAACATGCTATAAATTACATCAGAGCTTAGCCTCTGCGCTTCACAGCACTGTATGGTTTTGACTGACAGCCGTCCAAATAAAATATTGAAATATTGATCATTTGACCGAGACATGCGCCGACAGAAAGACGCATCAATCTCAGTTAATGCATCAGAGCGAGCGAAACAGCGCCCTTCTGTCTCAGTGTGTGTAGACCATGTATCTGATGCTGTCTGGACCAAAAGAGTATGGCATGTCATACTATTTCTGGCCAGACAGCATCAGATACATGGGCTACATATAGTTAGACAGAGGGGCGCTGTTTTGCTCACTCGGATGCTTTCTCCAGTGATATAGTTTCAGCAGAGAGGAAGAGGTGAAGCGAGAGGGTTCACTCTCTCCAAAGTCTGTCCAGTATAAGCCCAATACGTTTCTATGGGAATAATATGCAGACAGCTTGTCGCCTGCTTTCCCGTTTTTGGGACAAAGACTCCCATTGTTAGGGCGGAGACATGAGCAGCTCGTCATTATATACAGATCTCTGGTTTCAGCCTCTTGATAATTGGAAAGGAAAGTTGACGGGTGCACAGTGCACTGTTGGGATGCTGGATTGCCCTAAACTCCTGTCTAAATAAAATAATTCAAAATACTTCACCAGGGAGCATGACTTAGCAAGAGGATAATTAGCTTCTTAAAATATTTTTGCAGTGGATTGTTTCAAATCACAAGTGTGTTTGGGAAGCCTGCAATTTGGGTAGTCCGTGTGGCAATAGGTCCAGCTGTTTGAGGAGTGACTGTCAGTGAAAAGCGTCTAAAATATGTGTGAAGATAATATGTCTTGAGTATATTTTAAAATGTTGCATCAAAAAGAAGGGGAGCGGGGTGTGGTGAAGATATGGTGCGTCTCCAGAATGCATGCATATGTAGGAAAGTGCCCATTTGGCAATGTGTTATTTCTGATTGTCTTAACTCACCACTCATTTTCTCTTCGCCTCACATCCATTGCGAATGATTGTTCCTCAGTATTTAAAAAATCTTTCCAACACTCTCAGCCTCAATAATCACCAAGCCTCAGTGTGAAAGAGAAAAATATAATGATCTGATGAGCCCATGTATCTAGTGGAAACATAATTAAATAGCACAGGAAACTTTGAGGGCCCGGAATAGGCTAGTTGATACAATGTTGCAAGTTCGTTAGCGACAGCTTCGGGCCAGACCCTGTGATAATTTGATACATTGTTGAACTTCACTAGCAATAGCGCAATACAGATACAAAGGGAGGCAGACAGGGGAAGAAGATAAATTAATGTGATTGAAAGAACCAGAATTTTCATCAGGATATTTTCTACTTTTTTATTTGTCGGCTTTAGGCCTTTGTATTTTACTTAGTTGATGATGGAAGTTTTAGGCTTACTGCTGCATTGGCCTATAGGCTATCTCTGAGTTCCATGCTCACATTTCTTTAGCCGCCAATGGATCATGGTGTATCAATGTGTAAATAAGACAGAGGCTAGTGCTCTCGCCATGGTTGAATTTTTACTTTTAGATTTTAATCATTTTACGTCATACTTTTATGATTAACCATGTGACACTGATTTTGAGAAACGGAAACGTTAATATTGAAATGAAACTGTTCCACGAAAATATACAAATAATCATAACTGGCACGCAGATCGCTCAAAATGGTAGGATAAATTGTAAACTTCACAAATTTTTAACTCATGCTATTACACTCATTTAAAACAAATTGTGCACGCGCGTGCACGCATAGAAGAAGCGGGCCCGCCTATGGAAATCAAATGCTCGTCCAACTGATTCGTTCTGGTGCCGGGTAGTGTGTACGGCCCAGTACATCACTGGGGCCGAGCTCCCTGCTATCCAGGACCTCTATACCAGGTGGTGGTGTCAGAGGAAGGCCCTTAAAATTGTCCAAGACTCAAGCCACCCAAGTCATAGACTGTTCTCTCTGCTATTGCATATCAAGAGGTACCGGAGCGCCAAGTATGGTTACCGTAACAAGTCTGTTACGGTAACCATATTACCACCACACCGGCGGTTACGAGTCATGACCGCAGTCTATGATATACAAGATGGCGCCGACAGACATGGTAGCTCTGCTTCTAGATCCTAAGCAACTTTGCAGTATTTTGTTTTTTTGTGCTTTATTTCGTACATTTTTAGCCGAGAACGTTTTTTTGTGTTATTACATACAGCCAGAAAGAACTTTTGGATATCAGAGCGGTGGTAACTCACCAGCATTATGACTAGGAATACGACTTTCCCGAGTTGGATTCTTTGTTCGTACCCCCCAGGGAAATTGAACTTATCCCAGAGGCTGCTCTAAGACACTGCCAGCGGAAAAGAGGTATTCAGAGTGGACTTCTAGTCCAACTCAGGAGGAGTGCACACCATCCACCGCTTCCGAGTATATTACTCGCTGTTCAGTCTCTGGACAATAAAGCAGATGAGCTCAGGGCGAGGATCTCCTTCCAGAGAGACATCAGGGACTGTAACATACTCTGTTTAATAGAATCATGGCTCTCTCCGGATATACTGTCCCCATCCATACAGCCAGCTGGGTTCTCAGTACATCGCACAGACAGGAATAAAGAAATCTCCGGGAAGAAGAACGGTGGTGTACTGTATGTTTCAAGATTAACTACTCCTGGTGTGATTGTGATAACGTATAGAAACTCAATACCATGGTTAAATGTGAACCATCGCATTTAACCATGGCAAGGTGACTAGGAATATGGTTGAATACAAACAGTGTAGTTATTCCCTCCGTAAGGCAATCAAACAGGCAAAACGTCAGTACAGAGACAAAGTGGAGTCGCAATTCAATGGCTCAGACACAAGACATAGGTGTCAGGGTCTACAGACAATCACGGACTACAAAGGAAAAACCAGCCACGATGCGGACACCGACATCTTGCTCCCGGACAAGCTAAACACCTTCTTCGCCCGCTTTGAGGATAATACAGTGCCACCATCGCGGCCCGCTTCCAAGGACTGTGGGCTCTCATTCTCCGTGGCTGACGTGAGTAATACATTTAAGCTTGTTAACCCTTGCAAGGCTGCCGGCATCCCTAGCCGCGTCCTCATAGCATGCACAGACCAACTGGCTGGAGTGTTTTATGGACATATTCAATCTCTCCCTATCCCAGTCTGCGGTCCCCACTGTCCACCATTGTTCCTGTACCCAAGAAAGCAAATGTAACTGAACTCAATTACTATCGCCCCGTAGCATTCACTTCTGTTATCATGAAGTGCTTTGAGAGGCTAGTTAAGGATCATATCACCTCTACCTTACCTGACACCCTAGACCCACTTCAATTTGCATACCGCCGCCATAGATCCACAGACGATGCAATCACCATCGCACTGCACACTGCCCTATCCCATCTGGATAAGAGGAATACCTAATGTAAGAATGCTGTTCATTGACTATAGCTCAGCCTTCAACACCAAAATACCTTCGAAGCTCGTCATTAAGCTTGGGCCCTGGGTCTGAACCCCGCCCTGTGCAACTGGGTCTTGGACTTCCTGACGGGCCGCCCCCAGGTGGTGAAGGTAGGAAACAACACCTCCACTTTGCTGATCCTCAATACAGGGGCCCCACAAGGGTGCATGCTCAGCCCCCTCCTGTACTCCCTGTTCACCCATGACTGCGTGGCCAAGCACGCCTCCAACTCAATCATCAAGTTTGCAGATGACACAACAGTAGTAGTAGGCCTGATTACCAACAATGATGAGACAGCCTACAGGGAGGAGGTGAGGGCCCTGGAAAATAACCTCTCCCTCAACGTCAACAAAATGAAGGCGCTGATCGTGGACTTCAGAAAACAGCAGAGGAAGCACGCCCCTATCCACATCGTCGGGACCGCAGTGGAGAAGGTGAAAAGCTTCAAGTTCCTCGGCATACACATCACTGACAATCTGAAATGGTCCACCCCCACAGACAGTGTTGTGAAGAAGGCGCAACAGTGCCTCTTCAACCTCAGGATGCTGAAGAAATTCTGCTTGGCTCCTAAGACCCTCACAAACTTTTACAGATGCACAACTGAGAGCATCCTGTCGGGCTGTATCACTGCCTGGTACGGCAACTGCACTGCCCGCAACCGCAGGGCTCTCCAGCGGGTGGTGCGGTCTGCCCAACGCATCACCGGGGCACACTGCCTGCCCTCCAGGACACCTACAGCACCCGATGTCACAGGAAGGTCAAAAAGATCATCAAGGACATCAACCACCCGAGCCATGGCCTGTTCACCCCACTACCATCCAGAAGGCGAGGTCAGTACAGGTGCATCAAAGCTGGGACCGAGAGACTGAAAAACAGCTTCTATCTCCAGTCCATCAGACTGTTAAATAGCCATCACTAGCCGGAACATTCGCGCTTATAGCCTACTGCCGTGTGCGCATTGCTGCGCTTATAATGTAAAGAAATAAACTAGTAGTTAATCAACATTTTAAGCTAAACGTTCTGATCTGTTTCATCAGCGTTATTGCTTTTTTGATGTGAGTGGTTGTATTAATTTGGGATCTATTGCATCCCACAACAGTCCCAGACTATATTTGGAATACTTATTTCTCGCACAGAAGGACAAGTTGACCAATAGAATAGGTCAACTTTTGTACTATGGGGATAGTAGAAGACATAGGCTAGTGCTTTTGCTCAAGGTTTGTATCACAACCAATGTTGCATAAATAACTCTAAAATAAGCATATAGGAGGACCTGTTTCTTTGTTAACCGCTCAACACAGAACATCCACATTTGCGCACTCCTTCAGAAATCGTTTGGAGAAAATATCATTTTTTATTTTATTCAGCTATGTTCAATTGAATTCTTTATACTATAAAATAATATAAAATAATGCCAAGAAATTCTTTGCATATCTAGTCTGATAAATGAACTAGTGTAGCCCGCAGCCATATGGCATAGCCAGATCAGGGCCTAACATAAGGACAACTCAGAGCATTTTTTAATAATTTTATTTAACTAGGCAAGTCAGTTAAGAACAAATTCCTATTTACAATGATGGCCTACCCCGGCCAAACCCGGACGACGCTGGGCCAATTGTGCGCCGCCCTATGGGACTCCCAATCACCGCCGGATTGTGATACAGCCTGGAATCGAACCAGGGTCTGCAGTGATGCCTCTAGCACTGAGATGCAGTGCCTTGGACTGCTGCACCACTCGGTATGCTAGTATGCTCTACTGTTCTTCTGAAATAGACTACATTTTCTTCCTATCATGTTTCTTTAGACCTGTCTAAAATAAATAATGGATTTATTGTGACGGTGTAGGCTATATTTTACATTTCTACATCAGATGTTCTAAATTTCTGCATCAGTGGCTTGCAAGCTATGTGTGGAAGCCAGGAGATGCTTAATGTGTTTATGTTAATTAACAGTCAATTACCATGAGTCCAGCAGTTATTTGCTTGTCAATCACCAGCTGACAAAATTTCATGACCACCACAGCCCTACTCACAAACAAAAAACACACAAACACATACATTTTGACGCCACACACACACATACATAGACACACTTTCACACTCTTCACATACGCTGCTGCTACTCTGTTTATTATCTATCTTAATTGCCTAGTCACTTTTAACTCTACATACATGTACATATTACCTCAATTACCTCAACTACCTCGTACCCCTGCACATTGACTTGGTACCGGTACTCCTTGTATATAGCCTTTTTATTGTTATTTTATTGTGTTACTATTTCCTTTTTGTGTGCTAAAATGTCTTACTTTTTAACTCATTGTTGGGAAAGGACTTGTAAGTAAACGTTTCACGGTCAAGTCTACACCTGTTGTATTTGGCGCATGTGACAAATACAATTAGATTTCATTTGATGAAAACTTTAACATTAGGCATTTAGATTTGCCAATAAGTGTTCTCATCTTGAACACAGGCATTTAGAATGCAAGATTAAGCATCATAGTCCGCTTTTCCCAGTCAGTTTCCAACCAGGAGAACACCTACAGTGCCTTCAGAAAGTATTTACACCCCTTGACTTTTTCCACATTTTGTTATGTTCCAAAGTGGGATTAAAATATATTTAATTGTCCTTTTTTGGTCAATGATCTACGCAAAATGCTCTGTAATGTCCACGTGGAAGAAAAACTATAACATTTGTAAAAAAAAAAAAGAAAGAAAAGTAAAACACTAATATATCTTGATGAGCTAAGTATTCAACCCCCTGAGTCAATACATGTTAGAATCACCTTTGGCAGCGATTACAGCTGTGTGTGTTTCTGGGCAAGTCTCTAAAAGCTTTCCACACATTTTACATTTTAGTCATTTAGCAGACGCTCTTATCCAGAGCGACTTACAGTTTTAGTGAGCGCATACATTTTCATACTGGCCCCCCGTGGGATTCGAACCCACAAACCTAGCATTGCAAACGCCATGCTCTACCAACTGAGCTATGCTCATTTGCCCATTTGCAAACATTTCTAAAAACCTGTTTTCGCTTTGTCATTATGGGGTATTGTGTGTAGATTGATGAGGGATAAAAATAAAATAAAAATTAGAATAAGGCTGTAATGTAAAAAAAATGTGGAAAAAGTCAAGCGGACTGAATACCTTCCAAATGCACTGTATAGTACCGAGTTGGACACCAAAACAGCCTGAATTCTTTGGGGAATGGATTATACAAGATGTGGCGTTTAAACATTACTCAATTGGTATCAAGGGATCTAACATGTGCCAGGAAAACATTCCCCACACCATTACACCACCGCCACCAGCCTGTACCGTTGACACCAGGCAGAATGGTGCGGTGGACTAATGATTGTGCCATCAGCATCATGCAACAGGAATCGATATTCCCTGCTCCAAGGTGAGTCTGCAAACCATCAAGTTGTACATTTAGACAATAATGTTATAACATTTAGATATACGGATCATGTTCTTAAATGCAAGCATTATTTTAGCAATAACAGTACACAATATCAATGTATTACTGTACTTCGCTATTTTAAAATCATCAAGGGGAAAAATAGTTACAGAGGGTTGGCATTTCCCCAACGCCCTTCAGGAACCATATTTTAACCCTGCATAAGCTGGGTTAGGAGCCACGCTCGTCATCACTATGTCAGACACGCACGCACACACATGTACAGTGCCTTGCAAAATAATTCATCCCCTTGGCGTTTTTCCTATTTTGTTGCATTACAACCTGTAGTTTAGATGGATTTTTATTTGGATTTCATGTAATGGACACACACAAATAGTCCAAATTGGTGAAATGAAATGAAAAAAATAACTTGATTCACAAAATTCAAAAAAATAAATAACGGAAAAGTGGTGCATGCATATTTATTCACCCCCTTTGCTATGAAGCCCCTAAATAAGATCTGGTGCAACCAATTACCTTCAGAAGTCACATAATTAGTTAAATAGGCCACCTGTGTGCAATCTAAGTGTCACATGATCTTTCACATGATCTCAGTATATATACACCTGTTCTGAAAGGCCCCAGAGTCTGCAACATCACCACCACCACCAAGCAACTGGCACCATGAAGACCAAGGAGCTCTCCAAACAGGTCAGGGACAAAGTTGTGGAGAAGTACAGATCAGGGTTGGGTTATAAAAAAACATCAGAAACTTTGAACATCCCACGGAGCACCATTAAATCCATTATTAAAAAAATTGAAAGAATATGGCACCACAACAAACCTGCCAAGAGCGGGCCGCCCACCAAAACTCACAGACCAAGCAAGGAGGGCATTCATCAGAGGCAACAAAGAGACCAAAGATAACCCTGAAGGAGCTGCAAAGCTCCACAGCGGAGATTGGAGTATATGTCCATAGGACCACTTTAAGCCGTACACTCCACAGAGCTGGGCTTTACGGAAGAGTGGCCAGAAAAAAGCCATTGCTTAAAGAAAAAAATAACACATTTGGTGTTTGCCTAAAGGCATGTGGAAGACTCCCCAAACATATGGAATAAATTGAGCTTTTTGGCCATCAAGGGGGGGGTGAATAGTTATGCACGCTCAAGTTTTCAGTTTTTTTGTCTTATTTCTTGTTTGTTTCACAAGAAAAAAATATTTAGCATCTTCAAAGTGGTAGGCATGTTGTGTAAATCAAATTATACAAACCCCCATTAAATCCATTTGAATTCATGGTTGTGAGGCAACAAAATAGGAAAAATGCCAAGGGGGGTTAATACTTTCGCAAGCAGCTGTAAAACAGCTTGGAAAATTCCAGAAAATGATGTCATGGCTTTAGAATCTTCTGATAGGCTAATTGACATAATTTGAGTCAATTGGAGGTGTACACACTAAATGTATTTCAAGGCCTACCTTCAAACTCAGTGCCTCTTTGCTTGACATCATGGGAAAATCAAAAGAAATCAGCCAAGACCTCAGAATTTTTTTTTTAGACCTCCACAAGTCTGGTTCATCCACGCCTGAAGGTACCATGTTCATCTGTACAAACAATAGTATGCAAGTATAAGCACCATGGGACCACGCAGCCGTCATACCGCTCAGGAAGGAGACGCGTTCTGTCTCCTAGAGATGAACGTACTTTGGTGCGAAAAGTGCAAATCAATCCCAGAACAACAGCAAAGGACCTTGTGAAGATGCTGGAGGAATTACAAAAGTACAAAAGTATCGATATCCACAGTAAAGTCCTATATCGACATAACCTGAAAGGCTGCTCAGCAAGGAAGAAGCCACTGCTCCAAAACCGCCATAAAAAAGCCAGACTACGGTTTGCAACTGCACATGGGGACAAAGATCTTACTTTTTGGGGAAATGTCCTCTGGTCTGATGAAACAAAAATTGAACTGTTTGGCAATAATGACCATTGTTATGTTTGGAGGAAAAAGGAGGTAGCTTGCAAGCCGAAGAACACCATCCCAACTGTGAAGCACGGGGGTGGCAGCATCATGCTGTGGGGGTGCTTTGCTGCAGGAGGGACTGGTGCACTTCACAAAATAGATGGCATCATGAGGAAGGACAATTATGTGGATATATTGAAGCAACATCTCAAGACATCAGTCAGGAAGTTAAAGCTTGGTCATAAATGGGTCTTCCAATGGACAATGACCCCAAGCATACTTCCAAAGTTGTGGCAAAATGGCTTAAGGACAACAAAGTCAAGGTATTGGAGTGGCCATCACAAAGCCCTGACCTCAATCCTATAGAACATTTGTGGGCAGAACTGAAAAAGCGTGTGCGAGCAAGGAGGCCTACAAACCTGATTCAGTTACACCAGCACTGTCAGGAGGAATGGGCCAAAAGTCACCCAACTTATTGTGGGAAGCTTGTGGAAGGCTACCTGAAACGTTTGACCCAAGTTAAACAATTTAAAGGCAATGCTACCAAATACTAATTGAGTGTATGTAAACTTCTGACCCACTGGGAATGTGATGAAAGAAATAAAAGCTCTCTACTATTATTCTGACATTTCACATTCTTAAAATAAAGTGGTGATCCTAACTGATCTAAGACAGGGAATTGTTACTATAATTAAATGTTAGGAATTGTGAAAAACTGAGTTTAAATGTATTTGGCTAAGGTGTATGTAAACTTCCGACTTCAACTTTATATCCCGAACAGACATGGGTTGGGGTTGGTTCTAGTGTTTAGAATTTTCAGTCTATTCTTTTGGTTCTCATGTAGTGTGCTGTGATTTAGGCCAGGCAGCCTGCTGCAGTTCTTTCAGGCTGTAGTGAATGGGCTGACTGGCTAAATAGATGACTGTGAACACGTGCACGAGTGAACAAAGGTGCCAACACAGCCGACCTACATGACACACTCACACGTACGCAGGCACGCACGCACGCACACACACACAGCACTTAAAACGCTGTGCAATAGAATGGAGCTGCAGGACATTGCCAGACAATGTAAGTTCTGAGTAGTGTTGAATACTACCTGGAGTAGAATTAAGTGGTTGTCAATCCATTTGCTCAGACTGTACACCCACACCATCACGTTCCAGCCCACTGTCTCTTTTCATTGAACACTCCTTGACATACTCTCCTTGGAATTTCTTTGTCATACAAATGAATAGAAACAAGGTTGTTGGGTTAGGAAGGATTTCATGCACACATCAACTGAATAGCCATTCATTCACATTCAAGACACATTCAGTATGAAATGAAAAGAGGTTAGTTGGGATTTCTTGCCTTTATTTTTTATGAATTTATCATTTATATGGGTTATAAACAAAAACAGTTTATATATATATATATATACAAAAGTTTGTGGACACCATTTCTAATGAGTCGATTCGGCTATTTTAGCCACACCCATTGCTGACAGGTGTATCAAATCGAGCACACAGCCATGCAATCTCCATAGACAAACATTGGCAGTAGAATGGCCTTACTGAAGTCCTCAGTGACTTTCAACGTGTCACCGTCATAGGATGCCACCTTTCCAACAAGAAAGTTCGTCAAATTTATTGTGAAGTGGAAACATCTAGGAGCGTCTATAATGGTCTGGGTCTTTTAGCAGACGCTCTTATCCAGTTAGTGAGTGCATACATTTTATTTTTTATTATTTATTTATTTTTCAGTGAAGGGAAAACAACGCTACAGCATAAAATGACATTCTAGACGATTCTGTGCTTCTAATTTTGTGGCAACAGCTTGGGGAAGGCCCTTTCCTGCTTCAGCATGACAAGGTCCCTGTGCAGAAAGCGAGGTCCATACAGAAATGGTTTGTCGAGATCGGTGTGGAAGAACTTGACTGGACTGCGCAGAACTCCATCGAACACCTTTAAGATGAATTGGAACGTCGACTGCGAGCCAGGGCTAATCGCCCAACATCAGTGCCCAACCTAACTAATGCTCTTGTGGTTGAATGGAAGCAAGTGCCCACAGCAATGTTACAACATCTAGTGGAAAGCCTTCCCAGAAGAGTGGAGGCTGTTTTAGCAGCAAAGGGGGGACCAACTCCATATTAATGCCCATGATTTTGGAATGAGATGTTTGACGAGCGGGGTCCACATACTTTTGGTCATGTAGTGTATAATAGAAAAATGTAAACTCCTCACAAACCTAAAGTCTCCATGGGCATACAGGCCAGCAGCACCCTGACCTCCTGATCTATTTACTGTAAAGCTGTCTAACTTGTTTTTTTTGCACAAAAGGATCACAAAATGATCATCATGGCTAATAATGGGAACCTAAAGGAAAGAACTTGACCGATGTGGGGGCTTCAATGGAAAAAATAGGCCGGTTTGGGGGCATCAAGGGGCCGGTGTGTTAGAAATGCCAGGGCAGATTTCTGGTCCCAGTCCGCCTCTGTCTGACCTCGACTGGTGGTGTGATTGCATGGACTCTTTGTTACATGTTGTTCTAGTTAGGATTCTTTTCTCTGCCTCACTTAGCTATCGTTCTTCAGGGCCTCTTTCCTGATGCACAATGGAAGCACCATAAAGTGGCCCTGTTTTTGCCCAATTTTAACCGCACACTTGTTGTTTGTTTACATGTGTACAATTTCTTTATGTCTCCCACATGGTTTTTGGCGAACACCAAACATATTTGCTTATTTTTTTCTTTAAGCAATGGCTTTTTTCTGGCCACTCTTCCATAAAGCCCAGCTCTGTGGAGTGTACGGCTTAAAGTGGGCCTATGGACAGATACTCCAATCTCCGCTGTGGAGCTTTGCAGCTCCTTCAGGGTTATCTTTGGTCTCTTTGTTGCCTCTCTGATTAATGCCCTCCTTGCCTGGTCTGTGAGTTTTGGTGGGCGGCCCTCTCTTGGCAGGTTTGTTGTGGTGCCATATTCTTTTCCATTTTTTAATAACGGATTTAATGCTCCGTGGGAGTTTGGATAATTTTTTATAACCCAACCCTGATCTGTACTTCTCCACAACTTTGTCCCTGACCTGTTTGGAGAGCTCCTTGGTCTTTATGGTGCCGCTTGCTTGGTGGTGCCCCTTGATTAGTGGTGTTGCAGACTCTGGGGCCTTTCAGAACAGGTGTATATATACTGAGATCATGTGACAGATCATGTGACACACAGGTGGACTTTATTTAACTAATTACAGTGTGGGAAAAAAGTATTTAGTCAGCCACCAATTGTGGAAGTTCTCCCACTTAAAAAGATGAGAGAAGCCTGTAATTTTCATCATAGGTACACGTCAATTATGACAGACAAATTGAGAAAAAAAAAATCCAGAAAATCACATTGTAGGATTTTTAATGAATTTATTTGCAAATTATGGTGGAAAATAAGTATTTGGTCACCTACAAACAAGCAAGATTTCTGGCTCTCACAGACCTGTAACTTCTTCTTTAAGAGGCTCCTCTGTCCTCCACTCATTATCTGTATTAATGGCACCTGTTTGAACTTGTTATCAGTTTAAAAGACACCTGTCCACAACCTCAAACAGTCACACTCCAAACTCCACTATGGCCAAGACCAAAGAGCTGTCAAAGGACACCAGAAACAAAATTGTAGACCTGCACCAGGCTGGGAAGACTGAATCTGCAATAGGTAAGCAGCTTGGTTTGAAGAAATCAACTGTGGGAGCAATTATTAGGAAATGGAAGACATACAAGACCACTGATAATCTCCCTCGATCTGGGGCTCCACGCAAGATCTCACCCCGTGGGGTCAAAATGATCACAAGAATGGTGAGCAAAAATCCCAGAACCACACGGGGGGACCTAGTGAATGACCTGCAGAGAGCTGGGACCAAAGTAACAAAGCCTACCATCAGTAACACACTACGCCGCCAGGGACACAAATCCTGCAGTACCAGACGTGTCCCCCTGCTTAAGCCAGTACATGTCCAGGCCCGTCTGAAGTTTGCTAGAGTGCATTTGGATGATCCAGAAGAGGATTGGGAGAATGTCATATGGTCAGATGAAACCAAAATAGAAATTTTTGGTAAAAACTCAACTCGTCGTGTTTGGAGGACAAAGAATGCTGAGTTGCATCCAAAGAACACCATACCTACTGTGAAGCATGGGGGTGGAAACATCATGCTTTGGGGCTGTTTTTTCTGCAAAGGGACCAGGACGACTGATCCGTGTAAAGGAAAGAATGAATGGGGCCATGTATCGTGAGATTTTGAGTGAAAACCTCCTTCCATCAGCAAGGGCATTGAAGATGAAACGTGGCTGGGTCTTTCAGCATGACAATGATCCCAAACACACCGCCCGGGCAACGAAGGAGTGGCTTCGTAAGAAGCATTTCAAGGTCCTGGAGTGGCCTAGCCAGTCTCCAGATCTCAACCCCATAGAAAATCTTTGGAGGGAGTTGAAAGTCCGTGTTGCCCAGCGACAGCCCCAAAACATCACTGCTCTAGAGGAGATCTGCATGGAGGAATGGGCCAAAATACCAGCAACAGTGTGTGAAAACCTTGTGAAGACTTACAGAAAACGTTTGACCTGTGTCATTGCCAACAAAGGGTATATAACAAAGTATTGAGAAACTTTTGTTATTGACCAAATACTTATTTTCCACCATAATTTGCAAATAAATTCAATACAAATCCTACAATGTGATTTTCTGGATTATTCTTTCTCATTTTGTCTGTCATAGTTGACGTGTACCTATGATGAAAATTACAGGCCTCTCTCATCTTTTTAATTGGGAGAACTTGCACAATTGTTGGCTGACTAAATACTATTTTTCCCCACTGTATGTGACTTCTGAAGGTGTTTGGTTGCACCAGATCTTATTTAGGGGCTTCATTACAATGGGGGTGAATACATATGCATGCACCACTTTTCCGTTATTTATTTTTTAGAATTTTGTGAAACAAGTTATATTTTTCATTTCACTTCACCAATTTGGACTATTTTGTGTATGTCCATTACATTAAATCCAAATAAAAATCAATTTAAATTACAGGTTGTAATGCAACAAAATAGGAAAAATGCCAAGGGGGATGAATACCTTTGCGAGGCACTGTACGTGGTCTGTTGTACGGTAATTTGGTAAAAAGCCAATTTGACATTTTCTCAGTACATTGTTTTCACTGAGGAAATGAACTAGTCTTCTGTTAATGATAATGCAGAGGATTTTCCCAAGGTTGCTGTTGACGCATATCCCACGGTAGTTATTGGGGTCACATTTGTCTCCACTTTTGTGGATTGGGGTGATCAGTCCTTGGTTCCAAATATTGGGGAAGATGCCAGAGCTAAGGATGATGTTAAAGAGTTTAATAGCCAATTGGAATTTGTGGTCTATATATTTTATAATTTCATTGAGGATACCATCAACACCACAGGCCTTTTTGGGTTGGAGGGTTTGTATTTTTTCCTGTAGTTCATTCAATGTAATTGGAGAATCCAGTGGGTTCTGGTAGTCTTTAATAGTTGATTCTAAGATTTGCATTTGATCATGTATATTCTTTTGCTGTTTGGTCTTTGTTATAGGGCCAAAAAGATTGGAGAAGTGTTTTACCCATACATCTCCAGTTTGGATAGATAGCTCTTCGTGTTGTTGTTTGTTGACCTGGGGGTTCTATTCGGGGGATATAGGTAGTACACAGGATGACATTTTTCTCTGTTGAGATCATTTCCTTTTGAATTTCTAGCCAAATGTAAAATGTTCCTGTTTTGATTAATTTAATAGAGTGAGTTAGGTCTGCTCTATACCAATTTAGCATACCCCCTGAGTCCCTTCCCTGTTTCACATCTGGTAGTTTGGTGGATGGGACTACCAGCTCTCTGTAACCTAGAGGGCAACCAGTGGGTCCGTAACCTCTATACCATGTTTCTTGTAGGATGACAATGTCTGTATTTCCGATTTCTTTGGTGAAGTCCAGGTTTCCTGCTATTTAGGCCTTGGATATTCCAGGATGAGATAGTGAAGGCTTTGTGTTCCATAAAGTGTCTAATGTTGTTGGTCGTGTGTTTTGGCCTCAGGCCAGTAAGTGTGAGTAGAGCCTGCTGAGCATCTGGTACATGCCATTGGCTTGGACTAATGTAAGAGTGGGGGTTGGGCCAGTTTGCCTGATCACGGCCTGGGCGTATGTGTGACTTTCATGTTGAGGCCCTCTTTGCGGGAGTGGGGGGCATGGGGTGGGTAGGAGGGGCATAGGTCTGATCTGAGGGGCCTAATTGGGATGTGGGCATGGTTGACTTGGGGGGGTGTTAATTGGTTGGGGATGTGCCTGGTGGTGCTGTGGTCTGGATGTAGGGGGGTGTCTCGCTGGTCTGGGCGGGGTGTCCGTTGATCTGTTGCTCATGTGTGAGTTGTTGGGTCTGCGGTTGAGGGCGATATCCTTTAGGGTCCGGGCGAAGGTGGGCACTGCTGCCTTGTGTAGGTGGACCTGGTCGTAAAGGCCAGGGTGGAGTGGTGGGCCAGGTAGACATTTGGTTTTGAAGCACAGTAAACCTCTCTCTCTCTCTCTTTCTTACTCTCTCTCCCCCTCTCTCTCTCTCTGTCTGTCAAATTAAAGGTGACCTCTGTGACTGGGTGGTGACCCCTCTGTTCCATCAGCAACAGGGTGAATGGGGTAGAGAGAAAAAACACCCCTTACATCCTACAGGAAGTCCCTGACCCCTAAACTCCACCTCCTTTTATGACCACTCCACAGCCGCCCAGCACAGAGGGCCCAATTTTCTACACCGTTCCCCACACAAACAGAAGCAGATGAGTTTGCTCGCACACACACATCGTGCCTGCAGATTTTACCTCAGTGTGGGTAAATACATGCCAAATGCTGCTATTTAAGGCGATATAGGCTGGAAAACTCTATGGCAAAACCAGTGGCTATGTTTTTTTGCGCATGCCAAATGAATGTCTATATAAACGTGTACTTTTATGGGCTTGTGATGTTGCAGTTTCAAAAAAATGTTTTATATACCATGTCAAAGCCTTTTTTAACCTCAGACATATGAATCAGCTCACTGATACAGACAAAGTGTATTCTAGAAATGACCTAAATGCTTTTGCATCAGCACTTTTAGAGAGTTATACCAACTGATAAACAAACCCGAAAGTAACAAACTATGCACCTACTGCCTTTTTAAACACACTTTTGGGACAGACCGGCATGTACGTACAGTTGTATCCAAGCAAAATTGAAGCTCTTTTGCAAAATCTTTACTGTAGATTATACAACGACATTAGGGATCTTTTTCGTCAATGGTCTAGATGAAAATAAGAAATTGAGTGAAATGTTATCAGGTAACAATAATGGAAAGCAGCTGTCGCTCGTTGTCTCTGATTGGGGACCATACTTAGGCAGCCTATTGGCACTAGTGGGTTGTGGGATCTTGTTCCATGTTAGGTATGTTGTTTGTGTACCTTGGACTTCACGTTTCGTTTCTTGATTTGTCGTTGTGTTTATAAGTCTAATAAACATGTATGCATATCACGCTGCGCCTTGGTCTGACCAGTTCATGAATTAACGTGACAGAAGATCCCACCAAACGAGGACCAAGCAGCGTGCCCAGGAAGAGCGAATTGCCATGTCACAGGTGGGCAAATTGTGGTCATGGGAGGAGATATTTGCGGGGCAAGGGCCATGGGCGAAGGTAGATGCCCAGGCAGGAGAGGAGCAACGGCAACACAGAGGACGCCGGTCGAGAAGGAAGCCCGAGAGACAGCCCCAATAATTTTTTTGGGGGGAGCTAAAAGGGTGGTTGGCAGAGCCTAGCGTTAGAGCAGAGCCAACTCCCCGTACTCACGCGAGGAGGCGTATGACTGGGCAGGCTCCGTGTTATGCGGAGCTACGTACTGTGTCGCCAGTGTGCCGGCACAGCCCTGAACGTCCTGTGCTAACACCACGCACGTGCCGTGCAAAGATGGGCATCCAGCCAGGACGGGGTGTGCCGGCTCAACGCTCCTGGTCTCCAGTACGCCTCCTCGGTCCCGCATATCCTGCGCCGGTTCTACGTACTGTATCGCCAGTACGCGTGCACAGCCCAGTGCGTCCTGTGCCAGCGCCCCGCACGTGTAGTGCCAAAGTGGGTAGCCAGCCAGGACGGGTTGTGCCAGCTCTCCGCTCCAGACCTCCAGTCCGCCTTCGCAGTCCAGTCCGTTCCTGCCCCTCGCACCAAGCCAGTGGTGCGCGTCGCCAGTCCGGCCCGGCCTGTTCCTGCCCCTCGCACCAAGCCAGTGGTGCACGTTGCCAGCCCGGTCCGGCCTGTTCCTGTCCCTCGCACCAAGCCAGTGGTGCGCGGCGCCAGCCCGGCCCGGCCTGTTCCTGACCCTCACACCAAGCCAGTTGTGCGCGTCGCCAGCCCGGCCCAGCCTGTTCCTGCCCCTCGCACCAAGCCAGTGGTGCGCGTCGCCAGCTCGGCCCGGCCTGTTCCTGCCCCTCGCACCAAGCCAGTGGTGCGCGTCGCCAGCCCGGTCCGGCCTGTTCCTGTCCCTCGCACCAAGCCAGTGGTGCGCGTCACCAGCCCGGCCCGGCCTGTTCCTGCTTCTCGCACCAAGCCAGTGGTGCATGTTCCTAGTCCGGTTCGGCCCGTGCATGCTCCTCGCACCAGACCAGTGGTGAGTGTGTCCAGTCCGGCACGGCCCGTGCCCGTTCCACCGGTGCCTGGTCCGGCACCAGTCAGCAGCTCCAGTCCGGAGCCAGAGCAGTCCGCTCCACCGGTGTCTGATCCAGCTCCGGTCAGCTGCTCCACTCCGGAGCCAGAGCAGTCCACTCCACCGGGATCCAGTCCAGATCCGGTCAGCGGCTCCACTCCGGAGCCAGAGTAGTCCACTCCACCGGTGCCCAGTCCAGCTCCGGTCAGCGGCTCCAGTCCGGAGCCTGAGCAGTCCGCTCCACCGGTGCCCGGTCCAGCTCTGGTCAGCGGCTCCAGTCCAGACCCAGACGTCAGCCCCTCTCCAGGTTCGGGGTCTCCCACACCAGGGTCCAGACAGGGCTTGGAGTATAGTGGGAGGAAGGAGAGGGGAAGCAGCGCGCCGAGGTCCAGACCAGACCAGGGGCGCAACAGGGAGGCGGAGAATAGGTGGGTGTCACACCCGGCCCCTACCCTGTTAAGTAAAGGTTGTGCAGTCGGAGTCCGCACCTTTGGGGGGTACTGTCACCCCCTGACTCTGGGGACTCTTATTTGTTGAGTCGGGGTGTGATTTTCTATGTTAAGTTGTTCTATGTTTATATTCTAGTGTGTGTATTTCTATGTTGGCCGGTCTGGTTCCCAATCAGAGGCAGCTGTCGCTCGTTGTCTCTGATTGGGGACAATACTTAGGCAGCCTATTGGCACTAGTGGGTTGTGGGATCTTGTTCCATGTTAAGTATGTTGTTTGTGTACCTTGGACTTCACGTTTCGTTTCTTGTTTTGTCGTTGTGTTTATAAGTGTAATACACATGTATGCATATCACGCTGCGCCTTGGTCTGACCCGTTCCTTAACGAGCGTGACAGTATTATAGATGGCGCCTGTACCATGTTTGAATATGATTGTTTTTAGTGTCTAAATAAATCAACTTGAGTGGTCCACAACGTAAGAAAAACAACAACATCTGTATTGTGTATTATTGTGGAGTGACACTTAAATAAATGTTTCTAAACACAAACACTCCACTATCCTTATATACTGTAGCGACAGTAATCCAAACGTAGTGGCCCATCAGAGATGAACTAGGGGCAACTCCTCCTCCCATACATTCCCCATGAGCACCCGACATGATAGCCCTAGAGGGTCACTACAAAACATCTAATACCCACTATATTCTGCCCCATAACTTCCCTATCCTTGTCCTGCTCTCTAGCCCTCTATCTATTATCTAGACCCCCCTAACATACACAATCACATACGAAAACAGAAGGTAGGAGAAAGCAACGCTTCCCCTAGGGAACAGGCTTTTGGTGGTGCGGAGGAGATGGATGGGGGGGATGGAAAAAAGGCATTACTGCACCACATTGTCCCCCACTAATCCCACCACCTCCTCCATCACCCCTTCACAAAAATATTTAGCACCTTTCAATAGAGGGGCCGCCCCCTCCTATACCCCCCACTCTTCTTTCCTCCTTTCCTTCTCAGACAGTGTGAAATCTTCCCCCTGAAAAAGAGGTGGGGGCACTCGCCCGTTACTATCCCCCACTCCTTTCTAACCTCCTTTCATCAATTCTCTCCATTCACCATGGGTCCGCCCTGCCCCAGGGCCCCATAAACCCTTTGTGCAGATCGAGACTTGTCCCCCTGCCAAAGGTGGGGTAATACAGCATTGACCTGCTGACCTCTCTCACAAACTGTCCTCTGCTCATTTGGATAGAATGTATCTTCTCCTCCTTCCTTCCTTTCGTCACCCCTTTCTCCATCGGTACAATCCAACCCCTTGCCCCCTCCAGGGGATGTTAAAATGCAGCTGTCCCTCAAAGTTCAGTGTTACCCGCACCGAGAGGAGGGAGGGAAGGATGGTGGGAGGGAGCGGCAGGGTAGAGGAGTGAAAGAAGAAGAAAGTATTTGATTTGATTTGATTTGAAGTATAGGGGGATATTTTAGAAGGGGTGTCGTTGAATCCCTAAAATAGGTGTTGTGTATGCTTCTATTCCTCTCTCTATCTCTATTCCTCCCTCCCTCCCTCCCCCCTCCCTCTCTGTCTCACTCAATTCAATTCAATTTAAGGGCTTCATTGGCATGGGAAACATATGCTCTCTCTCTCTCTCTCTCTATCCCTCCCTCCCTCTCTCACTCTCTCTCTCCCTCTGTATCTGTATGAATTTGTAAAACCCTATGGACGGAGTTGATCAAATGCATGTGAAAAATGCGTTAAAACCCCAAATAGAACTGATAAAAAGTAAGCCGTTGAATTTGGCCTTTACTACTATAGTCTATAGAAACGCATTGAATAACACATTCATACAAAATAATGAGGAATAAGTGTCTGTCCTATATCTAGGATATATAAGAAAACTACCTCCATGCTTACCTCCATGCTTCCATTTGTTTGTATGGTATACCTTCAGACAAGTCCCTTGACACTTGTGGGGGTTGTAGAGCAAACCGGAGAACATCGATGTGTTCGTGAGAGTGTCCCCTTTCTACAGTGTTGTCATGTTAGTTTGTAGACCAAACGGTTGGGACGCTACAGTCAAACAATGGCACATCAACGTTACCGACTTCAGACGAGTCCTGTGGGGCTTGTGGGGGTCGTAGAGCAAAACGGAGAACACCATCATGTTCGTGAGAGTCTCCCCTTTCCATAATATTTTGTAGGCCAAACCGTTCGGACGCTACAGATGTTTTCGTGAGGAGACCGATTTTCAGGATGTCTCATGGTCTGACAAACACCGCTGTAGCTCGGCCACCTTCCACTGCAGATGCGAAAGGCCGACATATGCGGATGCAGTGGATTGAGACGCAGCCCATGCAAAAAACTGATATTTTTATTTATTTTTATTTTCTTATGTTACTTAGATGGACGCACAGGTGCGTCAATAGAAGCTTAAGGATTTCAAAGTAAATGTACAAGCTCTTCGGGATAGTGGTAGCAGTTCTAAGACATCATAACAGGGGCATTATAGACAGGATGTCTTTGGAATTGGTTTCTAATAAATATTTTTTCCAAAAGGCCATTGTCACAGCGGTGCAGTAAAGGTCACATTAATGCATCGCAGGAGTGAGAGAATAGCCCCCCACAGTGAGACAGACTCCCACAGACCTCCGCAGTGACCCAAACGAGCACAACCAAAGAGTGGAGAGCAAAATAAATAAAGGGAGGGAAATTACATTTGTCTTAAAAGTAATTCAATTTCCAGGCTCAGCTTGAGGTCTGGTTCTCTCTTCATGTTTTTCTTTCTTGGTGGAAGTCCACCATAAAGCAACAGCAGGCTAACGTGGCTAATGCTAGGCTAATGCTAGATCCTCTGAGGCCAGCCAACCATAGAGCAGCAGCAGCAAGCTAACGTAGCTAACGCTAGCTAGCTCCTTTGCTATTTCACCTCTACCACCAGGAAAACAATGGAAACTGAACTGATCTGTTGCCACCCTATCCAGCTCACTCCTCCAGAGTCAATTTGGGGTGGGTTGAACGAAGGGTCAAGGTAATTTAATACCACTGCATTGTGAGAGGGTGGAAGGGGTGATGAGCGGGGTTCATGACTTGGCCAGGCACCCAGTGTCGGGTCTGAAGTGTAAAGTCACGATCTCTGCTGGTCGGCTACTGCTTAGCAACCTAGTGGTGCCAAAAGCCATGGTCTGGCATAGAAAGCCTATGTAAATTACAATCGGCAGAACGGCCAAACATTTATTTTATTTTTACGTCCGTTTTGGACTCTAAAATTAGTTTATTATGATCAAATTCGATCACCATGATGAGTTCACTACAAATCGAGATATTTAATTAAATAGTGATCCATTCTGACTACGACATTTGTCGTCACACCACGTGCTGACACAGACCAATCACGGGCCGTTTCCACTAGATAGCACAGCCACAAAGTCGAAATTGCCTATATCATAAAAATGTATGAAAACAAAATGGTGCTTAATTTAGGTTTAGGTTTTTAGGTTTAGGTTAATGTTAGGCATAATGTTAGCAGTGTAATTAAGGTTATAATTAATGTTAGGGTTAAGGTTAGAGTTAGGTTTGAAATAAAATTTTAAGAAGATAAATTGAAGAAATAGGTCGGGTTTATGACTTTGTGGCTATGTTAACTAGTGATGACCAGAGGCTCCACAGACATTTAGGTTGACACTCTCAGGCAGGATGAAAACAACTACATCGACCATGATCCTTTGGTAGTTACAGCCACTTTCACCATGATCTTTCACCATGAACCTTAGCTATTTTTTGGTGCCATTCAGCCCAATTCAGCAATATGGTGTGCTTTAAATTCAAATACTACCAGCTTCATGCGCCATCTGGAATTTTCCATAGGAAAACGTGGATGATGTCAGCGCTATCACTATCTACTGGTTTTAATGTGTATGGACTGGGCAGGTGGTGGTCAATTTAACAGGGGCCGTGTGCATTCCAGGGGTGAGAGTGGACATGATGGGAGGGAGCAGGAAGCAGAGTGTGGCATTAGTAAACATCATCACAAAGTAGGGTGAGAGGTAGGGGAGAGGTAAGGGGGAGGTAGAGGTACTGTATATGAAGGGTGAGGAAGGAGTGAGGGAGTCTACACAGGCATTACTTTCGGTCTCCAGGGCCAGGCCAAGGAGGGGAAGTGGGAGGGAGGGTATAATGAGGGTGTAGAAGGGATTGGGGAATAATATGGCTAAGGTCTAGCGTTTCATGATGGCCAAAACAGCAATACCCAGGGAGATTGTGTTGTTCAGCCTGCCTAGATCCTAGAGCCTACTGCTACAGCAGTGAGTTTGTTTGTCTGTTAGTTTGGTATGTTCTACTAGGGAGTCCGTTGGTTGCCATGACACTGATTGTAGCAATGTTTTTGACCCCACTAGCTTGACTGAAAAACTGTTAATATAATAACAGGTGGCATTTTTGTGGTTGAACATAAAAACAGTTATCAGGATTTTGGATTATCCATCCAGCAGAGAAAATAAAGTCAGTAAAATCTTGTTTAGAGTAACAGATGGATCAGCCCACTTATATTCTATTGCTGGGTGTGATCTGATAGTGTCATCTGGAAGATATGCACTCACATTAACCCCATTTCAATATCCCCTGATTCGACCTCTAGTGAACATAAACATTTCTTCTCCGAAGACAGGCTTGGACATTTACCCTCGACATTACTGATCTCTGTCAAAAAGAGAGCTCTAAGAATAAACCGATGCTTCGCTTTCATGTCACTCTAACCCATACGTTATCCAAGAGAGGCCTCTTTCAGTCTGTCAGCATTGTAGCTGTACGATGCAAAACCTTCCTAAATCCATTCACTAGCAGTTTAACATGTCTGGATTGCGGCGGAAGTGCGAGAGAGAGAGGTGAGAGCTCAACAATGGGGATATTGATTTCAGGATGCTTCCTGTTCTTAGCTTTCACCTCTGCGTCAGTCCCACAAAGAGAACACAGAGGCCCATGGAGGGGTTGAGTCTCAAATTGCATCCTATTCCCTATATAGTGCACTATGACTCTGGTCAAAGTAGTGCACTACATAGGAAATAGGATGCTATTTGCCATTTGGAATGCACACAGGGACTCAAACCCTGGTGCTGCATATACTTTCATATGTCAGACCATGCCCCTGTTACATTATACCGTTTTCACATAGGATTTATGGTATTTTGCCTGTAAAAAATAAATTTGGCAATGTTTATATGACCCTCTTACAAAGAGGCCCATTTGTACCACAATCTTGTCTGCGTACGTCTTTTATACCTCCCCTGCGCATGCCAGCATGCCGGTGACAAGTGGTAGTAGTGGTTTGCAGATGTGGGTGGATGTTTATTTAAAATAAATCTATTGAATATACACAATCAAAAATAAATCCATTATTAATTCATTTAGGCAGGTCCTAAGAAATATTATAAGACTAATAAAATGTATTTTCAAAACAATATAATTTTCTGTTTAATTTTCTGTTACCTCCAAGTTAATTAAATGAATAGTTCATTATTTTGTTCATTAAACAGACAAGACACACCTACCCCGATCACTGTCAACACACATACAGTTGAAGTCGGAAGTTTACATACACCTTAGCCAAATACATTTAAACTCAGTTTTTCACAATTCTTGACATTTAATCCTAGTAATAATTCCCTGTCATAGGTCAGTTAGGATCACCACTTTATTTTAAGAATGTGAAATGTCAGAATAACAGTAGAGAGAATGATTTATTTCAGCTTTTATTTCTTTCATCACATTCCCAGTGGGTCAGAAGTTTACCTACACTCAATTAGTATTTGGTAGCATTGCCTTTGAATTGTTTAAATTAGGTCAAACGTTTCGGGTAGCCTTCCACAAGCTTCCCACAATAAGTTGGGTGAATTTTGGCCCATTCCTCCTGACAGAGCTGGTGTAACTGAGTCAGGTTTGTAGGCCTCCTTGCTCGCACACTCTTTTTCAGTTCTGCCCACATATTTTCTATACGATTGAGGTCAGGGCTTTGTGATGGCCACTCCAATACCTTGACTTTGTTGTCCTTAAGCCATTTTGCCACAATTTTGGAAGCACGCTTGGGGTCATTGTCCATTTGGAAAACCCATTTGCGAGCAAACTTTAACTTCCTGACTGATGTCTTGAGATGTTGCTTCAATATATCCACATAATTTTCCTTCCTCATGATGCCATCTATTTTGTGAAGTGCACCAGTCCCTCCTGAAGTAGAGCACCCCCACAGCATGATGCTGCCACCCCCGTGCTTCACGGTTGGGATGGTGTTCTTCGGCTTGCAAGCCCCCCTTTTTCCTCCAAACATAATGATGGTCATTATGGCCTAACAGTTCTATTTTTGTTTAATCAGACCAGAGGACATTTCTCCAAAAAGTACGATCTTTGTCCCCATGTGCAGTTGCAAACCGTAGTCTGGCTTTTTAATGGTGGATTAGGAGCAGTGGCTTCTTCCTTGCTGAGCAGCCTTTCAGGTTATGTCGATATAGGACTCGTTTTACTGTGGATATAGATACTTTTGTACCTGTTTCCTCCAGCATCTTCACAAGGTCCTTTGCTGTTGTTCTGGGATTGATTTGCACTTTTCGTACCTCTCTGACCCACTGGGAAAGTACGTAAATCTCTAGGAGACAGAACGTGTCTCCTTCCAGAGTGGTATAAACGGCTGCGTGGTCCCATGGTGTTTATACTTGCGTACTATTGTTTGTACAGATGAACGTGGTACCTTCAGGCATTTGGAGATTGCTCCCAAGGATGAACCAGACTTGTGGAGGTCTACACATTTTTTTTGAGGTCTTGGCTGATTTCTTTTGATTTTCCCATGATGTCAAGCAAAGAATACTGAGTTTGAAGGTAGGCCTTGAAATACATCCACAGGTACACCTCCAATTCACTCAAATGATGTAAATTAGCCTATCAGGAGCTTCTAAAGCCATTACATAATTTTCTGGAATTTTCCAAGCTGTTTAAAGGCACAGTCAACTTAGTGTATGTAAACTTCTGACCCACTGGAATTGTGATACAGTGAATTATAAGTGAAATAATCTGTCTGTAAACAATTGTTGGAAAAATTACTTGTGTCATGCACAAAGTAGATGTTCTAACCGACTTGCCAAAACTCTAGTTTGTTAATAAGACATTTGTGGAGTGGTTGAAAAACAAGTTTTATTGACTCCAACCTAAGTGTATGTAAACTTCCGACTTCAACTGTATACACTGAGTGTACAAAACATTTAATACAACGGGTTGGTTTAATCCTGAATGCTAACTGGTTAAATCCGTATTCCAACTGGTGTCTTTTCCACAAGCTCCACCGGCTAAATCTATGATGTTAAAATGCCTATTTACTCTGTTCCATCAGATCAGCCCAGACAAGCAATTTTTAAACTTGATCTCCACTATAAAAATAATCTATACATGATCTCACATTTCTTTTAGACTAACATTTAGTTTTCAACAGCGGATATTTGTATAAACCTAGCTGTCTGTCTCTCCGACATTTGCAACATTGTTTCAATATTCAAATTTGATCTCCAGCTGTCCCATAGTAATGAACGTGTTGGGAGTCGGCACGAGACAGACAGGCAGGCAGCATTTCTCAGCCAGTCGAAATCATGAATCAGCATCATTTTTATGGATATATACAAAGAACTATCAATAGAAAACAGGTAAAACAAAACAAAGTACAGCTAGTTTGCTGTCTTTCCAGCTTCAGTTTGAAGTGATTGTGTTAGCTGTGTTATTCGTGAATCCAGGTGAAAGCTATGATCCCTTGTTGATGTCAACTGTTAAGTCCACTTCAATCAATGTAGATGAAGGGGAGGAGACAGGTTAAATTATACTTTTTAAGTCTTGAGACAATTGAGACATGGATTGTGTATGTGTGCCATTCATAGGATGAATAGACCAGACAAAATATTTAAGTGCCTTTGAACAGGGTATGGTAGTAGGTGCCAGGTGCACTGGTTTGAGTGTGTCAAGAACTGCAATGCTGCTGGGTTTTTAACAGTTTACCGTGTGTATTAAGAATGGTCCACCACCCAAAGGACACCCAGCCAACTTGACACAACTGTGGGAAGCATTTAAGTCAACATGGGCCAGCATCACTGTGGAACGCTTTCGTCACTTTGTAGTCCATGCCCCGATGAATTGAGGCTGTTCTGAGGGCAAAATTGGATGCAACTCAATATTAGGAAGGTGTTCCTAATGTTTTTCACATTCAGTGTGTTTTTATGTAAGAATGTAATGGAATAACATTTTTCCCACACAACGTGTCATGGGAACGTGAAACCCCTGTCATTTTAAAAAACACGGCTATTTTGAAACAGAGCCCAAGCCCATGCTTTTTTTATCCACTTTTCATCTCTTTCCTACCCTTACTCCACTTTGTTAGGGTCTTACATTGAGAGTATCTTCATCATGATACCTATAGAAAATAATAGCAATCCTAGTTTCAAAAGCATGTGAGTCTCCTGTTCATATTTCACAACCTCCAAAAAGCTTTTGGAGTTGCCTATACGCGATCGAATAAAATAATAAGCCTACACTTGATTTGGGCTACATTATTGCATGCTACATGTTCTTGATCAGTGATAGATGAGCAAACGAATAGATGAGCTATACCACCTCCACTTATTTGCCCAGCCAGCCAATTAACCAAATAGCCTATACAGACAGACATTCAGTGAAACAAAATCACATTGTTTGAGGCAAGTAAGCAGTGGTGTTTATTCATGGATACCAAGGGAAGCCAGGCTTCCCCAAATATTTGACCAATACATTTTTAAAATAATAAAATAATTTATCTTTCGTCGCTCTGTGTTTTCATAATTTTCTGGCTGAATCTCACTGGAGAAATCGTCAGCGCGAGGGAAACAGCGCCCCTCTGTCTCAGTATGTGTAGCCCATGTATCTGATGCTGTCTGGAACCAAATAGTATGACATGTTGCCGCAGTAGCATTTGATTGATTGATGCCAGCAAGCATTTGACACCCGCCAAGGGAGGCCAGTTTGGATTTGTTTTCACACCAATCAAATCACATCCTGAGCAATCCATTATAATTGTCAGAAAAACATGTCTGTTTCTGGTCTGTTTGTTTTGATGCCCCTCCCAGTTGACCAGGTACTGGAGAGAACCCCACACAACGCCTTGAGTCCAACAGGCTGCGGACGGAGTACGCCGGGGCTCCCTCGACATCCAAGCTAGATGAGGTGCATTGTGGGGTCCAGCAGTAGCCAAGGGACCAGCTGCCACCGTCCTGAGGAGAGATACATGAAATGAGGGTGAGATATGGTAATTTGATGGGGAGCTGTAATCTGTATGTCACCTCATTGATTCTCCTCAGGACTTTGAACAGCTCAGCTCAGGCAGGGCAGGCGGAGCGGCAGGTCCTTCGTAGAAAGCCAGACCCTGTCACCGGGGTGAAAGACCAGGGCCACACTGCGGTGACGATCGGCCTGTGCCTTCTGCCGGAGGACGACGCGCTGGAGACGTGTGTACGCTGTGTTCCATACCTCCTCGGCGCGCCGGAACCAATCGTCCACCGCAGGTGCCTCGATCTGATACCGGTGCCAGGGTGTCAGGGCCGGCTGAAAGCCTAGAACACACTGAAAGGGTGTGAGGTTAGTGGAGGAGTGACGGAGGGAGTTTTGTGCGTATTCTGCCTTAGGCAGAAACGCAGTCCACTCGCCCGGCTGGTCCTGATAGTAACTACGAGGTACCTACCCAGTTCCTGATTTACCCATTCCACCTGCCCATTAGATTGTCCTCCGGGATCCCATAGTGCCTGAAGACGTGAGAGAAGAGAGCCTCCATGGTCTACGTGGCCGTAGGAAGACCAGGCAGAGGAATCAAACGATAAGCTTTGGAAAACCGGTCCACAACGACCAGGACGGTGGTGTGCCCCTCCTAGGGGGGAAGGTCTGTGACAAAGTCCATGGAGAGATGGGATCAGGGTCGTTGTGGAACCGGCAATGGGTGGAATTTGCCATAGGGGAGGTATCTCGGTGTCTTGCTCTGTGCGCAGGTGGAGCAGGAAGAGACATAAACCCAGATGTCTTGGGCCAAGGTGGGCCACCAGTACTTGGCGGAGAGACAGTCGATAGTACAGGCTATATCCAGGTGCGCCGACACAGGTGCTGTGTGTGCTCAGGCGAGGAGACAATCCCGCACATCAGAGGGCACGTAGATACACCCCTTGGGACAGTGGGCAGGTGAGGGCTCCTGTCTCAGGGCTCGAGGGATGTCCACGTCCACATTCCACACGACAGGATCCACAATGCGGGACAGGGAAATAATGGGTGTCACCAAGGCCACCTTTAGGTCCCGGTATTCCTCCAGGATAGGGACGTGGGTGGCCTGGTCCGGACTTTCCACGGAGGTGGCACAGATTGACACAGAGAGACACCTCCCCTGACACTCCTGCGACCAACCAAACAACCTCCTCTCTGTCCACGATATACTGGGGTTATGCAACTGTAGCCAGGGGAAACCTAAAACTACGGGGTGTGCAGGAGAGTCAAACATGAGGAAAGTGATGCATTCATGGTGGTTGTTATTAACTGTGAGCGAAATGGGAATTGTGGTCTGGTGCACCAGTCTTGTTCCTAGGGGACGGTTATCTAGGGCATGGACTGGGATAGGGGGTTGTAAAGGGACTAGAGGAATGCGTAATGAAAAGGCCACTGACCGGTCTAGGAAATTGCCTGCAGCACCTGAGTCCACTAGGGCAGGACTCAGTGGGGGACCAGGATTGTCAGGGAAGGTGACAGGGAGGAGGACGGGCTGGGCGGACAGAGAGGAGCAAGGCACGTCCATGCCTACCTGGGAAGGTGCAGGAGCGCACCTCGGCCAGTCGTTTCCTCACCTGGTTCTCCTTCTGGGACAGGTGTTCCAGGAGTTGTCCGACTCCCCGCAGTAGGAGCAGAGACCCTGTTGACGGTGGCGTTGACATTCCGTAGGGGGAAGGTGCATCGTGCCCACCTCCATGGGCTCAATCTCGCTGGAGGGTCCTGGGAGAGACCCGAACCCCGGGATGGGTGACGACGGGCACGCAGGAGATTATCCAGGCGGATGGCGAGGAGCTGGTCCAGTGTGAGGTCCTCATCGCGAAAGGCCAGCTCGGTCTAGACGTCCGCCTGTAGCCCGCTGCAGAAAACCGTCAACAGGGCCTGGTTGTTCCAGCCAGTGGCGCAGCCACTGTCTGGAAATCCAGAGCGTACTCCGACGCTGTCCTGGACCCCTGGCGTAGACAGAGGAGATGCTCACCTCCCTCTCTGCCCTCTGTTGGTGGTCAAAGACAGCACAAAAGAGTTGGGTGAAGCACTCATGGGACTGCACTTCTGGACCGTCCCTCACCCAGACGGTATGCCTCCACTCCAGAGCCCGGCCTGTCAGCACCTAGATCACCAAGGCGTATGACCCGGAGTTGGCGTACGACCCGGAGAAGCTCGTCCATGGAAGTACCGAGGCGCTGCAGGCACGAGTTGTGGTGGCGGAGCTTCGCTCCTACAGCGTAGAGGTCGGGATGTCCTGCACTTCCTATTTTCTTGGGTCGGTCATTCTGTCACAAGTGTAGAGTGGAGTAGGCAGGAGGCAGTCACAGGTTTAGAACTACTGAATTTATTAAAGCACCATAGCTTAAAGCGGGACGAAACCCACTGTGCAAAATATAAAGTACAGTCGTGGTCAAAATGTTTGAGAATGACACAAATACTAATTTTCACAAAGTCTGCTGCCTCAGTTTTGATGATGGCAATTTGCATATACTCCTGAATGTCATGAAGAGTGATCAGATGAATTGCAATGAATTGCAAAGTCCCTCTTTGCCATGAAAATGAACTTAATCCCAAATAAATATTTCCACTACATTTCAGCCCTGCCACACAAGGACCAGCTGCCATCATGTCAGTGATTCTCTCGTTAACACAGGTGAGAGTGTTGACAAGGACAAGGCTGGAGATCACTCTGTCATGCTGATTGAGTTAGAATAACAGACTGGAAGCTTTAAAAGGAGGGTGGTGCTTGAAATCATTGTTCTTCCTCTGTTAACCATGGTTACCTGCAAGGAAACACATGCCGTCATCATTGCTTTGCACAAAAAGGGCTTCACAGGCAAGGATATTGCTGCTAGTAAGATTGCAGCTAAATCAACCATTTATCGTATCATGAAGAACTTCAAGGAGAGAGGTTCAATTGTTGTGAACAAGGCATCAGGGCGCCCAAGAAAGTCCAGCAAGCGTCAGGACTGTCTCCTAAAGTTGATTCAGCTGCGGGATCGGGGCACCACCAGTGCAGAGCTTGCTCAGGAATGGCAGCAGGCAGGTGTGAGTGCATCTGCACGCACAGTGAGGCGAAGACTTTTGGAGGATGGCCTGGTGTCAAGAAGGGCAGCAAAGAAGCCACTTCTCTCCAGGAAAAACATCAGGGACAGACTGATATTCTGCAAAAGGTACAGGGATTGGTCTGCTGAGGACTGGGGTAAAGTCATTTTCTCTGATGAATCCCCTTTCCAATTGTTTGGGGCATCCGGAAAACACCTTGTCCGGAGAAGAAAAGGTGAGCACTACCATCAGTCCTGTGTCATGCCAACAGTAAAGCATCCTGAGACCATTAATGTGTGGGGTTGCTTCTCAGCCAAGGGAGTGGGCTCACTCACAATTTTGCCTAAGAACATAACCATGAATAAAGAATGGTACCAACACATCCTCCGAGAGCAACTTCTCCCAACCATCCAAGAACAGTTTGGTGACGACCAATGCCTTTTCCAGCATGATGGAGCACCTTGCCATAAGGCAAAAGTGATAACTAAGTGGCTCTGGGAACAAAACATCACAATTTTGGGTCCATGGCCAGGAAACTCCCCAGACCTTAATCCCATTGAGAACTTGTGGTCGGTCGATCCTCAAGAGGTGGGTGGACAAACAAAAACCACATCCTGACTGATGGGCTGCCATCAGTCAGGATGTGGCCCAGAAGTTAATTGACAGCATGCCAGGGCGGATTGCAGAGGTCTTGAAATAGAAGGGTCAACACTGCAAATATTGACTCTTTGCATAAACTTAATGTAATAAAAGCCTTTGACACTTATGGAATGCTTGTAATTATACTTCAGTATACCATCTCAAATATCTCATAACACTAAAGACCAATACTTGTGTCATTCTCAATACTTTTGACCACGACTGTACTCAGGAAATAGTAGGAGAGATTCCTCTCAGGAAAACAAGCAACATATACAATGACCGACAAAGACAAATGACAGAGGGAGTATTTATACAGTAATAGAGTGGGAATTGGAACCAGGTGTGTGTAATGATGACGAGACAAGTCCGGGGTTGATGAGTGAAGTGTGGGTTCGGCAGCAGCTAGAAGGGCGGCGACGCCGAACGCCTGAGCTGGACAGGAGGGTGAGCCAAAGTGAAGAGAGATGTGAGAGGGTGTCTGTTCTCAGCCGCAGCTCTACAGAGAAAGCGAGAAAACATTACATTACAGACACTAAAATATTTACAAGGCTCCATCAGCTCTGCTAGGCCCCCAGTCCTTATCATCATCTTCTAATTCCAGCATCCAGAGTGGCCTCACTGTTCATTAATGGACTTCCTATAACACTGAGGCTGCCTCTCCTCACCTCTTGCCTTACAGAGGGAACGCTGCTAGGTTAGGCAGCCTCTGGCATTATTCAAGAGTGCACGTGAGGATATGGAGGGGTGGAAGGAGGGCTAGGGCTGTTTCTGTGTGTAACTTGAGAGCAGATATTAATCAGGAAAAGTTGATTTCCCCCTCATCAAATCCCTGGTGTGCAAATTAAGTATTAATCGAAAAGACAGACAAAATATTGCTAATGGATGATAGAGTCACACAGACACACACAGAGACAGGGAGACAGACAGACAGAGCGAGAGACAGACAGACTAGACAGTCAGTCAGACAGACAAGATAGGAAGAGAGACAGACAGACAGACTAGACAAACAGACAGACAAGATAGGAAGACAGACTAGACAGACGGACGGACGGACGGACGGACGGACGGACGGACGGACGGACAGACAGACAGACAGACAGACAGACAGACAGACAGACAGACAGACAGACAGACAGACAGACAGACAGACAGACAGACAGACAGACAGACAGACAGACAGACAGACAGACAGACAGGTAAATGTTGAGGAACGCAGCATTGCAGTAGTCTCCCTCCTTGACAGTAGGCAACTTTTTCTGGAAATCCCATGCGAGTGGGTCCTGTCTCCCTGCACTGCTTAACTGGCGACATCCATTCACTGGCTCGTTCACCCCATTCACAGGCAGAGAGCGAGAGCTCATTCATGCCGAGGACAGGTTGCGCCACGGCCTTCTCTTTTTCTGTTTGTTTTTTTCAAACCTCCGCTGGGCTGACTGTCACTCGGACTGTCACTTTGTTTGTTTGTTTATTTATTTAGGCCGTTGTTGGCATAGCAACTGTGCCGTGTGGTGAGTCAAACGACTACTGCTTGTTGTGAAGGCAGACAAAAAAAGGAGGTTGGAGGGGGGGGTTATGCTCCGAATTTGATTATTTTCTCTAAATAGAGATCATTAGTGACAGGCTTTTTGAAGACAATGAAAAAGTTGAGCAGGGATGTCCTAGCATCTCACCCATTTACACTTTCCTCTAAACCAGGTTTAGGGTGAAAGGCAGTGCCCACAAAACCCAGAAACCTTCTTCAAAAAAGATGGAGAAAACCCTGCACATACAAGTCACAATGACACATCAACGCCTCTCTCGTCTTCCTTTCAGACACTCTCTCTCCCCTCCTCACACTATATGTGAGGTTGTTCCCTGAAGTAGCAGGGTTTAGCAGTGTTGTGTGAATAGCATTACTCACCCATGGAGGGGATGTATTGGGCAGGTGGGCGGCGGGCCTGAGTCTGAGTTTGACTGCCCTAACCACTAACTTCCTGTTCACTACGTGCCAACAGCCTGGAGTGGGCTGACAGAAAATGACTGGCAAGAGTCTTGACAAAATGGGAAGGGAGAGAAATAGCGAGAGAGCGAGATAGTGAAGGAGAACGCGAGAGCGAGAGAGAGAGAGAGAGAGAGAGAGAGAGAGAGAGAGAGAGAGAGAGAGAGAGAGAGAGAGAGAGAGAGAGAGAGAGAGAGAGAGAATCAAAACATTATAATAAGAGATAGAAAATAGCAAAGAATAGAGAGATAGAAAGTGGGAAAGATAAATGGATAGCTAAAATATGGGGAGAAGAGGTAGATATGGAGTGAAAAGATAAAAAGAAAAATGGAGAGCGTGAAGTTCCATTAGCGTGGAGGTACATTAGTGATTTATAGTCCGGTTTAACACCAGATCTGTTGAAGGGTGTGTGGGCTCCACTTGACTGTGATGTTTTCTCATCTCTTTCTCTCCACAGCGTCATTTATAATCTTATTTTAGATGATAATTACTATTTATACTCCTGCTCAGCTAAACCCTCTGCGTGGGCTATATGGAGACAAAGGAACTTGCCTTTTGTCAACCATCGCTTCCTCACATTCTCTTTATCTGCTTCTTTCTCCACCTTTCTCCAACTCTCTCTTTCTCTTCCCCTGCCTCTCTCCATGTAAAATAAATGTCGTCCCAGGCAGCTCAAGGATGCTGCATAGAGTCTCAGGTATTCCGACTGGGGTGGAGATGTCGATCCAAGGTTGTCAAGATGTTTCAAGGGTTTCTTTGAACCAAAAATATGAAATGTCATCCCAGGTATAGCCTCCATTTCCTCCATATTCTTTCCTTCATGAAAGCTGATTTGAAAGGAAAGAAAGGTGTTGAGGACACACCTTTAGGTAGGGTAAATACCAATACCAGATATTACCCCCTTCTGTGGAGTAAGTGTGACATTATCTTTTCACGGGTGTACTATTTCTATCACAAGAGCAACCCCTGAGACAGACAGGTTGTGTCTGTTCATCTCTCAGACTGGTGACATCTCTCTGTACCAGAGGCTCAGAAAACACTATTTATGGAAGGGAATACAAGGCATTAAACATTGTATTTCCCTATTCCCAATGCAACCTGACAGACGCCTTGAGTAAGTAAACTTCTCAGGAAAGTTACAAGTCAATTCCCCATGCCCCTGCCAGAGTTATCAGTAAAAATAGACAAAACTTGTGAATCAACAACCTTTTCACGAAAGCTGTAAAGCACCGACAATTACAGTCAACAGGGCACTTCTGACAAAAAATGTCTCCTGTGCTGTGAAAAGTGAGTGGGCTGCAGGGCTGTAAAAGAGAAACCAGTGTATTCCACGACAACAAGTCCGAACCAGAGGCCATGGAGAGCAACAACCAACAAAACACTGAGTTCCAAAACAAAGCTGTTCATTCTGACCTCACTCCCCCGTAGTACTCTGGAGATATTCCATCCCAGCATTCCACAGTTCCACAGAGGGCGTAGGTGGGGTCAGGGGTCAGTCAACAGAGCTAAGGATGGTTTTAACAGTGTCACTCAGAGGCTGTACGTTAATGAAACACAGACACACATGCACACATTGCTTTGACAGAGTATTGAAAGTGTTCCACCTCCATATTACATTCAGCTCTTTTACGTAATAAAGAAAAAGAGAAAAAGACAGACAGACAGACAGACAGAGAGAGAGAGAGAGAGAGATAATAAGAGAGTGAGAGACAGAGAGAGGAGAGAGACAGAATTACATAATAGACAGAGAGAGATAGCAAGCTAGAGAGACAGACAGAGACAGAGAGAAAGCCAGGCACACACAGAGCACAGGAGGGAAAGAGATTAGTAGTTCCGGTGGTGGTGGTGAGTGCTGACTAGCCCGGCAGAAGCTCTCTCTCCATGTGGGTGGTTCTGGAAAGAGGAGGGGAGGAGAGGAAGACAGGAGAGGCGCTGATAGCTGAGTATCATAGCAGCTCTCTCAGTACCCATAAAACAGTCTGTTTACTCCACAACCACAACCCTCTATGTCTGGTTAGGCCATGATGAGAGAGCTGAGCGGTGGAACACAAGTCCCTATAAGGTCTTCTGTCAGACTGATTATCTTAGCAGTCCTCCTGTCTGTCGTTGACTCTCTGTCTGTAGGTTTGGTTTCATCTGTTGTTGCTGGTTGAGTAAACTAATTTAAAAAATGTGTGCCACATGATTGTAAGTCGCTTTGGATAAAAGTGTCTGCTAAATGGCATACATGCATTAATTAATGAATGGATTAATTAATTAATTTATTAATTAATAGGTGCCCACTGCGCTGCAGATTAAAGGGAAAATTAAAAACCACTGCAAGCCTTTTAATTAGCAGTCTTTCTGCTGCTCAATTAGGAGACATTTACAGCTGTGCCAAGACAAACACACACACACACACACAACCAGCACTCACACACACAACCACCCCTTACACACACACCTAAATGAGGGCTGTATTCCACAGATGTGCTTGTGTGTGTCATCCCACCACCTCCTCCCTTACCCTTTTCATATCACCACCACCTCATTACACGATAACAAGCCCTGGAGTGGGTCAAGGACACTATTAGAAGAAGGGGATTCATACACAAGGGAGGTGTGTGTGTGTGTGTGTGTGTGTGTGTGTGTGTGTGTGTGTGTGTGTGTGTGTGTGTGTGTGTGTGTGTGTGTGGCTGGCAGAAGAGAGGGAGAGAGCAAGAGAGAGAGAGAGAGAGAAAGGAGACAGTGGACAAGAGAGCATGGCATGCATGCAAGGGCAGTATGTGTGCGTGTGTGTGCATATGTGGAGAGGCATCCGATGGAGAACATGATCTGCACTAGAACACTAGAACAGGAAATTGCTGGAGGGGGGACAGGGGTATGAGGGGCAGTGGGGTGTAGGGGGCTAATGGTGTATTATCACTGGTGAGTAAAAAGCTAGCTAACATGACTAATTATCCATTCAGGTTAAATAGACCTAGCTATCAGAATTACATATTATCTCAGTCATTGACAATTTTAGATCATGTTAGCAGTGGCTGTAGAATGCTTGTCTTCTGTAAACCTAACTTTAATGTTATTGTGTTATGCATTTCCTTTCACGTCAGGTAGCTAACTAGATAAGTTCATTTAGGTTTCTCACTCAAACAAGCTCAAACAAGGTTTCTCACCCGGTTTAGCTAGCTAGACCAGGTAGCTAGCTATAGATTTTACTAAGCTAGCTAGGCCTATTCCCTGTGTTAGAGCGGATTTAGACATATTTGTATAAAAGACAGAACATACAGAGTCCTAGCTAGACGCGAGAGAGGTATAGTCTTTGACCATACAGACATACATATAAACAGGCCATATTATGTATTTTTCATGTCAAGTAATCTATGCTTTAAGGTGATTGGAGAATCATTTGTTAGATAGAAGAAGAATAACTGGATCTCATTGAATGTTTTTGCCGTTTGGGAACTTCGAATGTGGACTGTATGCGTCCGAAACAACCACGCTTCAGGCTTGGGCAGTGGCTATGGTCAATTGGTAAGGAAGCCACTACACCCTGTCTCTAAATAATTTAACATTGTTGTAGCTCATTGGTGCCCAGGACGTCGATCGCGGTCGACCGGTCAATAGCAAACATCTTTCTAGTAGACCACATAAACGTTTTCAAAATGTATGCACTAAAAATATATATTTTGGCAATTCACAGCGTTACCATCGAGTCTGCTTAAAAATAATAAGGTCCACAGTTCTGAAGCACCGTATGCTTTGCTTACAGGTTAGCTTCTTTGTCGAATATTACTGCACAGCCAAAATATTAAAAAACTGCTTCATTGACATAAAATTGGACCAACCCGTGGCACTATAGTTGCTGCATTTGTTTTCCAAACTTTTAAATTTCCACGCTTGCGAGACCTGTAACAGACCTGTAACAGAATATTATTTGTTGTTCCAGTTGTTTTTTTACTACGTGTTTTTCTATGAAGTTGCGGTTACGTTTTTAATATGAGTGCTGGACCAAGCAACAACAAACCGAAAATCTACCACTTTCACAGTGAGCGGGAAGAAGATAATTTTTTCACCACAACAAATTCAAAATGTGTGTGACTGATCTGCCATTCAAACATAGCTCTTGCTAAGAAGGGAAATGTCGAGAGGCATTTCAAAACTGTTCACAAGAAATATGAAAGTGACTTTCCAGCTAAAAGTGAACTACGTAAGAGAAAAGTAAAAGAGTTGAAGTCTCAACTAGCTGCCCAACAATCGATCTTTACAAGGCAGCCACGATTGCATCATTCCGGGTGAGTCGCATACTAGCAAAGCACAAGAAACCATTCCAGAATGGAGAAATGGTAGAAGAGGCCTTTTTAGAGGCAGCAGAATCATTGTTTGATGATTTCAAAAATAATATAGAAATCATTTCCGCTATTAAGGATGTTCAGCTATCCAGAAATATTGTTACATGGTGCTGTGAAATGATGGATGAGGATTTGAGGGAGCATCTTAAAAAATACTTTGCGATCCTGGAACCTGTGGCAACATTTATGTGCTTTCCGTTTCATGTGGAAGTTGATGTTGACGAAATTGCTAAATCAATTGCATCATTGTTTCATATGGAGACATCAGCCGTCGAGAGTGACATTTTGTCTCTGCCAATTGAACTCCAAATCAAATCGAGGGCATCGGGGAACACTTTCGGAACTTTATCGTGGAGGTAAAATATCCAAACATGAGAAAAGTTGCCATGTACTTGACAGCATTTTTTGGATCTACCTACATTTTACATTTCAGTCATTTAGCAGACGCTCTTATCCAGAGCGACTTACAGTTAGTGAGTGCATACATTTTCATACTGGCCCCCCGTGGGAAACGAACCCACAACCCTGGCGTTGCAAGCGCCATGCTCTACAACCTGAGCTACAGGGGACTACCTTTGCGAGTCAGCATTTTCAGACATGAAGATCATCAAGTCAAAATACCGGTCCACTCTAACAAATGATCACCTGGACACCTGCTTGAGGCTAGCCATCAGTAGCTACAACCCAGACTATGCAAAGCTTGCTGACAGCATGAAGTGCAAATCATCCAATCAATAAGGTGAAATGTTATTTAATATTGGCGGGGGGGAGGGAGGGGAAGAGGGTAGAAAAAGTAGATCCTATGTAACTAAAGTCTGGACACCCCTGTTGTAGCTATTTGGCAAGGTTATAACTCATGCTTTTATGGTGGTTAAATTACTGTATGTGTAACGATCCCGGCAGTCTGAGTCGGGTCCTGTCTGGTGACTAGTTTTTCTGTTCGTGATCTCCAGTTTCCCGAGGGTTCGGGAACGCTCCGGGGAGCTCTCTTGATTTCCGCACCTGCATCCCATCAGCAATCTGCACACCTGGTCCTGATCATCACCCTTCTTAGGCTCTGGCCTAACATCCATTCCCTGCCGGATCGTTAGCCATGAACAGTAGGTTTACCAGAGTATCAGTCTTAGAGCCTAGCATTAGTTTTGTTGTTTTTGCACCTTGTTGGTTTGTTGCTTACTTACCTCCGTTTTGTTCCATCTGCAGTCACCCGTCCGGAACCTTCATCCAACCTCTGCCTGGTGGTCGGCGGCTGCCGACCCAGGATGGGATCAACCACTGCACCCCCAACAACTAATCAACGCCGCCCGCTCTGTTCCCTGGATTATTCAGCATCACTCTTGAATTTGTAATAAACACTCACCTTCGTTTCAACTTACCTTGTCCTGGTCTGCTTCTGGGTTCTGGCTTAGCAACTCGTGACAGAACGATCCGGCCAGTAATGAACCCAGCGGACCTGGACTCTGTTCGCCATGCCATTACCCAGCAGGAGAAGATGTTGGGCCATCATAGCACGGTACTACAGGAGATCGCGTTGTCAGTTCGGAACCTTTCTACCGGTCTGACGGAGGTCCAGAACCAACGCAAGTGTCCGGTGGAGGATCCACTACCGGTTTCACCCATCTCGCCTGCCGCTTCTGAAGCTGTGTCCTTCCGTGAGCCCAAGGTTCCGACGCCGGATAAATATGAGGGGGAGCTGGGAAGATGCCGTTCCTTCCTTATGCAGTGTGGATTAGTGTTCGATCTACAGCCCTACTCTTATGCCACAGACAAGGCTAGGATAGCCTTTGTGATTGAGTTGCTGCGTGGTCGAGCGCTGGAGTGGGCTTCAGCCGTTTGGGAACGACAGGATCCCTGCATGGCTTCATACCAGGGGTTCACGGCCGAGATGAGGAAGCTCTTCGACCATTCCGTCCGAGGGAGGGACGCAGCTAGGCGCCTGTTTTCGCTTCGCCAAGGAACTCGCAGCGTGGCCGACTTCGTGATCGAGTTCAAGACGTTGGCTGTGGAGAGTGGGTGGAATGAGGAGGCTCTGCAAGCGGCCTTTTACCAGGGTCTGTCGGAGCAGCTCAAGGATGAGTTGATCTCCTATCCGGAGCCTAGTGACCTGGACAGCTTGGTAGCCTTGTCTATTCGGGTGGATAATCGAGTCCGAGAGCGAAGGAGGGAGAAGCAATGGGTTCCGTCCAACCGATCAGCTTCTCAGGTTCCAGTCGGGTCGTCAAACTGCGCGGCTCGCTAAAGTTGGGAGGACTTTTAGCGAGCCAGTTTCGACCTCTCAATACCTCTGTCAGACCCCGTTTCCCGGCCACCCTTATGAACAGGAATCAGAGTTTAGCGATTAACGCTTTTATCGATTCAGGTGCCGATGGAAGCTTTCTAGATGCCGAGTTGGTGGAACAGCTGGGGCTTTCCAAGGAGCAATTGCCGGAAGCCATTGAAGCTACCACTCTGAACGGCAGTAGTCTGGCACGTATCACGATGAGGACTGAACCCGGTTAAGATGCGGTTGTCGGGGAATCATTCTGAGATGATTTCATTCTTCATTCTGCCGTCTTCCCATGTTCCTCTGGTCCTTGGATACCCCTGGCTGAAGGAACACAATCCCACGTTCGATTGGGTGACGGGCAAGGTAACGAGTTGGAGCCTTGATTGTCATGCTAACTGTCTCAAGACTGCCTGCCCCCATTCGGTTCCCAGTCAGGTGATTGAGGCTAAACCCCCAGATTTGTCCCTGGTTCCCGAGACATATCACGATTTGGGGGAAGTGTTCAGTAAGCAGAAGGCTCTGTCACTCCCTCCCCACCGACCATATGATTGTGCCATCAACCTGTTCCCTGGAGCTGTCTACCCCAAGGGAAGGTTATACAGTATCTCCCGACCTGAACGTGAGGCTTTGGAGACCTACATCAAGGAGTCCCTAGCTGCTGGTCTCGTTCGTCCCTCGTCATCACCCCCTGGGGGCAGGATTCTTCTTTGTGGGTAAGAAGGATGGCTCTCTTCGACCGTGTATTGATTATCGGGGGTTGAATGACATCACGGTCAAGAACAAGTATCCCCTGCCCTTGATGAGTTCTGCCTTCGACTCCTTACAGGGTGCTACGGTGTTCACCAAGCTAGACCTACGCAATGCGTATCACATGGTCCGGATCAGAGAGGGGGACGAGTGGTTGACGGGTTTCAATACACCGATGGGTCACTTCGAGTATCAGGTGATGCCGTTTGGACTGACCAATGCTCCAGCGGTATTCCAGAGTATGGTGAACGACGTCCTGAGAGATATGATCGGTCTCTTTGTGTTTGTTTACCTGGATGACATTCTGATCTTCTCGAAGGAACCTTCCGACCACGTCCAGCATGTCCGGCAGGTTCTGCAGCGATTGTTGGAGAATCGCCTGTTCGTGAAGGCCGAGAAGTGCGAGTTTCACGCCCACACGACATCCTTTCTCGGGTACATCATCTCCAGGGGAGAGATTAGGATGGACCAGGAGAAGGTTAGAGCGGTTCTGGAATGGGCCCAGCCCGGTACGAGATTGCAGCTCCAGAGATTTTTGGGGTTTGCGAATTTCTACCGCAGATTCATCCGGGATTACAGCCGTGTGGCCGCTCCGTTAACTGCCTTGACTTCCAGTATCAGGACCTTCAAGTGGAATCCGGAGGCGGATCGAGCGTTTCTGGATTTGAAGAGGCGATTCACCAACGCTCCGATTCTCTCTCAACCGGACACGGCCCGTCAGTTCGCCGTTGAAGTGGGACGCGTCTGATGTGGGAGTTGGCGCCATCCTGTCGCAGCGATGCTCCACGGACAGTAAACTCCATCCCTGCGCCTACTACTCTCGTCGCCTTTCGCCTGCGGAGAGGAATTACGATGTGGGTAACCGGGAGCTTCTCGCGGTGAAACTTGCCTTGGAGGAGTGGCGCCACTGGTTGGAGGGGGCGGAGCAACCGTTTATTGTCTGGACTGACCACAAGAATCTTGCTTACGTGCAATCGGCTAAACGTCTCAACTCCCGTCAGGCCAGGTGGGCGTTGTTTTTCGGACGATTCAAGTTTTCCCTGACGTTCCGACCTGGATCTAAGAACGGCAAGGCGGACGCCTTGTCCCGGATGTTCTCCAAGACGGAGGAGAGTGGGTCCAAGACCGAGACAATTCTCCCCGGAACTGCGTCGTGGGAGCAGTTATGTGGAAGATTGAGGAGGAGGTGCTGGCGGCCCTTCGGACTCAGCCCGGTCCCGGTAACGGTCCATCCGGTCGGTTGTTTGTGCCTGAGTCGGTTCGTCCTGCTGTCCTCAAATGGTCCCACGCCAGCAAGATGGCTTGTCACCCTGGCGTGGCTCGGACAATGGCGTTTCTTCGCAGACGTTTTTGGTGGCCTGCCATGGCCGAGGATACTCGGGGTTTTGTTGCTGCCTGTCCAGTGTGTGCGCAGAATAAGAGTACCAATCGGCCCAGCTCTGGACTACTTCACCCCCTTCCTATTCCCCGGCGACCATGGTCGCATCTGGCCCTGGACTTCGTCACTGGGTTGCCCGCTTCTGAGGGGAACACGGTCGTTCTGACTATCGTGGACAGATTCAGCAAGTTCGCCCACTTTGTGCCAATTGCCAAGCTTCCCTCTGCCTCGGAGACGTCCGAGATCCTGGTTAGGGGAGGTTTTCAGGGTCCACGGTTTGCCCAGTGATATCGTTTCCGACCGTGGCCCTCAGTTTACCTCTGCTGTCTGGAAGTCCTTCTGTTTGGCCATTGGAGCTACAGTCAGTCTCACATCTGGTTTTCACCCCCAATCCAATGGTCAGGCGGAGAGAGCCAACCAGAAGATGGAATCCACGCTACGCTGCCTGGTCTCTTCCAACCCCACCTCCTGGGTCTCTCAGTTGCCTTGGGTTGAGTATGCCCACAATACTCTTCCTACATCTGCCACTGGGATGTCTCCCTTCCAGTGCCTGTATGGCTACCAACCTCCCCTGTTCCCTTCTCAGGAGAAGGAGCTCTCAGTGCCTTCTGTTCAGGCCCATATTCGTCGTTGCCACCGGACCTGGCATCGGGCCAGAAAGGCACTCCTTAGAGTTTCGGACCGGTATCAGCTCCAGGCGAATCGTCGCCGGATCCCCGCTCCCACCTATTCCATCGGAGATAGGGTCTGGTTGGCCACACGGGATCTTCCGTTACGGACTGAGTCTAGGAAGTTGTTACCGAAGTTCATTGGTCCGTTTGTGGTGGAGAAGGTGATCAATCCGGTGGCAGTTCGACTCAAACTCCCGAGGACGCTCAGAGTCCATCCCACCTTTCATGTCTCCTGCCTCAAGCCTGTTTTCCTCAGTCCTCTGTTGCCTCCTCCGCCTCCTCCTCCTCCTCCTCGGATGATCGGAGGTGGTCCTGCCTACACGGTGCGTCGATCATGGATTCCAGACGGCGGGGCCGGGGTTTCCAGTATCTCGTGGACTGGGAGGGGTATGGTCCTGAAGAGAGGAGTTGGATTCCGCGGCGACAGGTCCTAGATGCTGACCTCATCAGTGACTTCTACCGCCTCCATCCTGGCGCTCCGGGGAGTCCGCCCGGTGGCGTTCGTCGGAGGGGGGGTACTGTAACGATCCCGGCAGTCTGAGTCGGGTCCTGTCTGGTGACTAGTTTTTCTGTTCGTGATCTCCAGTTTCCCGAGGGTTCGGGAACGCTCCGGGGAGCTCTCTTGATTTCCGCACCTGCATCCCATCAGCAATCTGCACACCTGGTCCTGATCATCACCCTTCTTAGGCTCTGGCCTAACATCCATTCCCTGCCGGATCGTTAGCCATGAACAGTAGGTTTACCAGAGTATCAGTCTTAGAGCCTAGCATTAGTTTTGTTGTTTTTGCACCTTGTTGGTTTGTTGCTTACTTACCTCCGTTTTGTTCCATCTGCAGTCACCCGTCCGGAACCTTCATCCAACCTCTGCCTGGTGGTCGGCGGCTGCCGACCCAGGATGGGATCAACCACTGCACCCCCAACAACTAATCAACGCCGCCCGCTCTGTTCCCTGGATTATTCAGCATCACTCTTGAATTTGTAATAAACACTCACCTTCGTTTCAACTTACCTTGTCCTGGTCTGCTTCTGGGTTCTGGCTTAGCAACTCGTGACAGTATGTCTTTTAACTGCTTCTCTGAGTTAGCTAGCTAGCATTTTGACTCTCCACTTAAACTGTGTTAACGTTAAGTATTTGTCCCCATATACAGTGCATTCGGAAATAATTCAGACCCATTGACATTTTCCACATTTTGTAACGTTACAGCCTTATTCTAAAATGGATTACACACAGCACCCCATAATGACAAACCAAAGACAGGTTTTAAAAAATGAGTGCAAACTTATTACAAATGAAAAACAGAAATACCTTATTTACATAAGTATTCAGACCCTTTGCTATGAGACTCGAAATTGAGCTCAGGTGCATCCTGTTTCCATTGATCATCCTTGAGATGTTTCTACAACTTAATTGGAGTCCACCTGTGGTAAATTCAATTGATTGGACATGATTTGGAAAGGCACACACCTATTTATATAAGGTCCCACAGTTGACAATGCCAAGCCATGAGGTCGAAGGAATTGTCCGTAGAGCTCCGAGACAGGATTGTGTCGAGGCACAGATCTGGGGAAGGGTACCCAAAAATGTCTGCAGCGTTGAATGTCCCCAAGAATACAGTGGCCTCCATCATTCTTAAATGGAAGAAGTTTGGAACCACCAAGACTCTTCCTAGAGCTGGCCGCCCGGCCAAACTGAGCAATCGGGGGAGAAGGGCCTTGGTTAGGGAGGTGACCAAGAACCCGATGGTTACTCTGACAGAGCTCCAGAGTTCCTCTGTGGAGATGGGAGAATCTTCCAGAAGGACAACCATCTCTGCAGCACTCCACCAATCAGGCCTTTATGGTAGAGTGGCCAGACAGAAGCCACTCCTCAGTAAAAGGCACATGACAGCCCATTTGTAATTTGCCAAAAGGCACCTAAAGGACTCTCAGACCATGAGAAACAAGGTCTGGTCTAATGAAACAAAAATTGAATTCTTTGGTCTGAATGCCAAGCGTCACGTCTGGAGGAAACCTGGCACCATCCCTACTGTGAAGTATGGTGGTGGCAGCATCATGCTGTGGGGATGTTTTTCAGCGGCAGGGACTGGGAGACTAGTCAGGATCGAGGGAAAGATGAATGGAGCGAAATACAGAGAGATCCTTGATGAAAACCTGCTCCAGAGCGCTCAGGACCTCAGACTGGGGCGAAGGTTCACCTTCCAACAGGACAATGACCCTAAGCACACAGCCAAGACAACACAGTAGTGGCTTCGGGACAAGTCTCTGAATGTCCTTGAGTGGCCAAGCCAGAGCCCGGACTTGAACCCGATCGAACATCTCTGGAGAGGCCTGAAAATAGCTTTGCAGCAACGCTCCTCATCCAACCTGACAGAGCTTGAGAGGATCTGCAGAGAAGAATGGGAGAAACTCCCCAAATACAGGTGTGCCAAGCATGTAGCATCATACCCAAGAAGACTCAAGGCTGTACTCGCTGCCAACGGGGCTTCAACAAGGTACTGGGTAAAGAGTCTGAATATTTATGTAAATGTCATATTTCAGTTTATTTTTTATATATAAATTTGCAAAATTTATAAAAACGTATTTTTGCTAAATACGACATGGCCCTGAGAGTGTTTCTCCCACCACCAGTGTAACGAGTTGGAAGGACGATTGCCCTCCCAAGCATTGATGAGGCCCGAAAGTCTTATTGTAGCTTAAATATACAGTACATGTGGAATATTTAACACAATTTAATATGTAATACTGTAAACCAGAGGTGGGAAGTAACTAATCACAAATACTCCCGTTACTGTAATTGTGTAGCTTTTCAAAGTACTTTTACCTTTTTGAGTATTTTTCAGTCAGTAATTTTACCAGGCAGGTCACCCGTGATGCAAGTCAGTATTCAATGTCCACCCATGTCTGAGGACGTCGGGAGATGGCGTGGAAACCGGCCACTAGGGCCACCAGTGAGAGCTATTACCTTCAAGTAGGTTTTGATTTTGCTAGGGCATTGTGGACAGGGATAGCGGATGGGCGTAAGCATCTGCCTCTGGTTCCATGTTCAAATCCAGAGATAGAAAGTTGTTTTTGATATTTTTGTTTTAAGCCTACCCTAAACTTTATCACTTAACTTAACCATTCAGAGGTAATGCCTAATCTTAAAAATTCATACTAAATGCCTAAACTTTACCTTAAACACTTTGAAATTTGAGGTTTGGAATAACTTCAAAATGTAAAGTTGAGAAACATGGATGAACGTCTAATTCTGACGTAAGACTGTGAGAGCTTGTTGAATTTTACTTCTACTTGAGTAAAATGTCATTAAAGTAACAGTACTTCTACTTGAGTAGGATATTTCAATACTCTTCATCACTGATTTTATTTTAATTGAATATTTAATTTATTTTCACATATTAATAGTATATTTTTGACAAATCCTTAGTTGTTTTTACATACAGACAACAACTCATAAAATAAATAACTTAGTTCCTACTGTACATTATTTCCCCCTTCCTTTTTCAATCAATGCATGGAAAAGATCATGTGTAACAACATTTAATTAATCTTAGCAAAATGTGCTAATTGTCTTGGTCAATGTTTTTATTTTAGAAGTAACTCAATTACATTTACTCTGAGTACTTTTTAAATGAGCTACTTTTTACTTTTAGTTGAGTAATTTTGTTTATACAAGTAGTTTTACCTCTACTTGAGTCACATTTCATTGAAGTAACAGTACTTCTACTTGAGTCGGATATTTCAGTACTCTTCCCACCCCTGCTGTAAACCACGCACAAAGTGTCTGGACTGAATAACTTTCTTCACACATCAATAGACTGTATAGGAGTACAGCATGTTCTGAGCAATAGGAAAGGCTACCATTTGCATGGGCTTGTGAAAGAGTGTGATGATTGTCTTGATTATTGTTCAACATTTTATAATCATATTCTCTAATCCCCAGGTTGGAAACAATATGACTGAATATCTCAGACAGGCGACCAAAAGAACCAGAGCCCGAACCCTTTGTTCTGACTCTTTGGACAATAACCTCTACTCCCTAGCATTCACCATCATTAATGGGCAGGCTCTGGAGCAGAAGACATTGTTTCATTGTTGTTGTTTTACATAAATTCATATTAAAAATGTATACCTCGTTTGGATTGGGGAAGTAGAGGGTAAAGTGTTTACTTTTCTTCAGCCCCATTCCTCAGCTTTAATTTGTAGGGCTACTGTGATTTGAAAAATTATAGTAACTAAAGTTTTTGTGTATTTGTGTGTACCTGATTTATTGTTTATCTTTTGCATTACTTCATTTTGTAGCTGAAATTAATAACTGAAAATAAACATATAGTATTTTATCTACAATTTATCTTGTTCATTTAAAAAATGTAATAGACTGTGTAGTAACGTTGTAACATTGATTGTTATTGTTAGAAGTATTTGTGCCTTTAGAAAGTTAACAGATTCTGTAATACAGAGAAGGTAGAAAAACAAATCCCAGAAATAAAGTAAGAAATATCCCACTGCTGGGTCAGAAATACATGAATAACAATAACCCAGCAAAAGAGTAAAAAGCAACCCAACTGCTGGGTCAAAATAACCACATTTTTGGGTTAATCAAGTAACCCAACATGTTGTGTCATTCACGTAACCCAACAGTGCTGGGTTAAAATAACCCAGTGCTGGGTACAGTATGTACTATAGTGACCCAGCACTGGATTACAGAAATGACCCAAATTAGGTCAATTTTGACCCAGCATTCTTTTTGAGTGCATAATTATGCGTATTTCACTCATCAACTCACCCATTCTCTCCTTTTCTCCTCCTCCATCATACTATACTTAATTTATTTAATCTGTTGTTATTATATGTGTGAAATTAGTGTCGGTATAGTTTAGGTTTAGTTCTAGGCAATTATCGGGGTGATTATCAACTGGGCATGGAACATTCAAATCAAAGAAGGAGCGGAGCAGGCCAGGGAAAAAATCAATCCAAAAATGACATGCCCTCCTTAAGCCGGTTATAACTCCAGTTCTGTTTGTGATATTAAGATTCTAACAACGACAATGTGTTATATAGACTTATTTAGGAAAAGTCAAGGACAAGGGGGACATGACTTTAAAAATGGCAGAGTAATTAAACATTTCAATTAGTTTTGAGTCATTATGATGCTCTCTGCCTTTCTAATGTTAATATACACAATCACAATTAAACCCATTAATATTTCATTTAGGAAGGTCATAAAAAACTTGATACAAGGCAATTTATTTAAAACGAACAGAATAGCATGTTTTGAGTTGTATTTATCTGTGCTTAGTGGCCAAGGCTATGGCTGCGCCATGCCAATGAAATCAACTTGTTTGTTTAGCAGACATCACAGGCCCTGCCCTACCACAGTCAACACACATATTTTACAGAATATAATGGAATATCCCAAATGGCTATTGCTGATAGTCAGTAGCCTACTCACATGAGGAATGCATGGAGCCATGGTTATTCTAGAAAAGTTATATTTGAAATAGAGACCATCCGTGCAATTTGTACAGTTGTTTCATGTTTGGCAAAAATAGTTTAATTAGAAACCTTGGAATCTGCTTTTTCTGATAGGGTATAGCAATCAAAATGTCTGGCCTGCATGGTCCTCTGTAGGATGATATAGAAGAAGTGCTATTTTGTAAGCTCCTAGTTTCTTTGTCAATGCACACTGTCAATGCAAGCTGCGCAGGTCATCAGTCTCATCATTCTCTATTAAACAACTGATAATATTGTCACCCCATCATACTATTGTCAATGTCATCTTGACTTTTGGCCACATCTATTATTATTGTTATTATATGTGTGAAATTAACTAAAATATAGTTTAGGTGTAGTTTGGACAGGCCAGCTTGGCGGGAAACTGTTGTCTTACAGTCAGAAAATACACTATCATCTTATTTGAGTATTTACAGTCTATGCACTTCTGGATCAATCAATATATTTTCTGACTGATTTGCATTTGGTGTCCTGAGGTGTTATTTATTGTTATTTATACAATTGAAATATCAACTGTCATAATGACTGTCATGGCCATTTGAGTAGTTATGGAATTCCATCACTCTGTGTGCTAGCAATGATCAACAATCAATTTGACAGAGCTTGAAGAATTTTGAAAAGAATAATGGTAAGAATGTTGCACAATCCAGGTGTGGAAAGCTCTTAGAGACTTACCCAGAAAGACTCAAAGCTGGAATCGATGCCAAAGGTGCTTCTATAAAGTATTGACTCAGGGGTGTGAATACTTATGTAAATTAGATATTTATGTATTTCATTTTCAATATTGTGTGTAGATGGGTGAGATTATTCTTTTTTAAATCAATTTTGAATTCAGGCTGTAACACAACAAAATGTGGAATAAGTCAAGGGGTGTGAATACTTTCTGAATACTTTCAATCAAATATCACACATTATATCACACATTGACATCCACAAACCACTGTCATGGTTAGAAAATAACATATTTTAAAATGTCTTGCCCACAAAATATGGCCACGTTCCAACAGGGGTTATGACGACCCGCATCAATAGCATAGCTCTCCCAGAGACCCAGAGCTCTGAATGACAGGCCACTCATATCAGCTGAGGAATGGAATGCTTGTGTGGCGTGGCCCCCTTCACATCACAGCCAGCGGGCCCCTGCCTTCACTGATCTGCTATAGGGGCTGTTCACAGGAAGTCAATGGACAACCAGGAGCTGGCTGGAGCCAGATAGCTTTCTGTCTGATTCAGCTACTTGACTTTAGTCAGACATTTAGCTACGAGAGCAGCTAGGGTCAAACAGAGTTTGTGTGGGTAATGTCAAACACCGTATGTGAGTTTGTATTGAAAACTCCTCTTTCTATTCTGATTAGAGCCAGTTTGCGCTGTTCTGTGAAGGGTGTAGTACACAGCGTTGTACAAGATCTTCAGTTTCTTGGCAATTTCTCGCATTGAATAGCCTTCATTTCTCAGAACAAGAATAGACTGACAAGTTTCAGAAGAAAGTTCTTTGTTTCTGGCCATTTTGAGCCTGTAATCGAACCCACAATTGCTGATGCTCCAGATACTCAACTAGTCTCCAGAAGGCCAGTTTTATTGCTTCTTTAATCAGCACAACAGTTTTCAGCTGTACTAACATAATTGCAAAAGGGTTTTATAATGATCAATTAGCCTTTTCAAATGATAAACTTGGATTAGCAACCACAACGTGCCAAAGGAACACAGGACTGATGGTTGCTGATAATGGGCCTCTGTACGCCTATGTAGATATTCCATTTAAAAAATCAGCTGTTTCCAGCTACAATAGCCATTTACAACATTAACAATGTCTACACTGTATTTCTGATCAATTTGATGTTATTTTAAAGGACAAAAAAATTGCTTTTCTGTCGAAAACAAGGACATTTCTAAGTGACCCTAAGCTTTTGAACGGTAGTGTACCTAACTACTCCCCCCATCTCACACCCTCACCCCCTTCCTTACCCCTACCCCTCCAGAGCCCTGTATGGCTTGTCATGTCACAAAGAGGTGCCACAAAGAGGTGAGAGCGAGTGTGAGGGATGAGGTTGCCAGTCCCTGTCCACGTCCGCATGCCCTTCTAAATATAGAGAGGTAGTTTCCTGTGTCCTGTAATACGGGGCATTAAAACAGCAAAGGCCAGGCCAGCGGACAGGAAGAGCCAGCATGAGGCCCAGAGAGCCTGGCGTACCACACATTCCCCCCAGCTGTCAATCAACAGGCCAACCCAACATTACATCAGAGGGATACTAAATATAGTCTAGTCGCTCAGGTACGGTGTCTGCACTATATTCTCTCTGACACAGTGTTGGCTGTTGGTTCCAAAGTATTATTGAAAAATTATTAGGGGTTCACAGCTAAATAATAAGAATTAGCACATACTCTAATATGCTAAAAGGTGCTAAAAATACATACAAAATCTTCTTCTCATGAACCGTAGAACCAAATGACACCAACTTTGGAATGTAGGTCCATGGTGCATGTCTTAACGTAGTTTGAGAAAAGCTAATTGGTCAAAAGATGGCTGATTTATTGACAAATCAAAAATCTGTTTTTATGTTTAAACCACCGTAAATCCACTCCACAGTGGTCTATCAACTTGAAACTCTGTCATCGCGATCATGGACATCCATAAGATGAACCACACTGAATTTAGTATTAATCTCTCAAAAAACAAGTAAACTATTCAATCAATCAATCAATTTTATTTTATATAGCCCTTCTTACATCAGCTAATATCTCGAAGTGCTGTACAGAAACCCAGCCTAAAACCCCAAACAGCTAGTAATGCAGGTGTAGAAGCACGGTGGCTAGGAAAAACTCCCTAGAAAGGTCAAAACCTAGGAAGAAACCTAGAGAGGAACCAGGCTATGAGGGGTGGCCAGTCCTCTTCTGGCTGTGCCGGGTGGAGATTATAACAGAACCATGCCAAGATGTTCAAAAATGTTAATAAGTGACAAGCATGGTCAAATAATAATCAGGAATAAATCTCAGTTGGCTTTTCATAGCCGATCATTAAGAGTTGAAAACAGCAGGTCTGGGACAGGTAGGGGTTCCATAACCGCAGGCAGAACAGTTGAAACTGGAATAGCAGCAAGGCCAGGCGGACTGGGGACAGCAAGGAGTCACCACGGCCGGTAGTCCCGACGTATGGTCCTAGGGCTCAGGTCTCTCAGTTGGCTTTTCATAGCCGATCATTAAGAGTTGAAAACAGCAGGTCTGGGACAGGTAGGGGTTTCGTAACCGCAGGCAGAACAGTTGAAACTGGAATAGCAGCAAGGCCAGGCGGACTGGGGACAGCAAGGTGTCAGCATGCCCGGTAGTCCTGACGTATGGTCCTAGGGCTCAGGTTCTCAGAGAGAAAGAGAGAACGAGAGAATTAGAGAGAGCATACTTAAATTCACACAGGACACTGGATAAAACAGGAGAAGTACTCCAGGTATAACCAACTAACCCCAGCCCCCGACACATAAACTACTGCAGCATAAATACTGGAGGCTGAGACAGGAGCGGTCCGGAGACACTGTGGCCCCATCCGAAGAAACCCCCGGACAGGGCCAAACAGGAAGGATATAACCCCACCCACTCTGCCAAAGCACAGCCCCCGCACCACCAGAGGGATATCCTCAACCACCAACTTACAATCCTGAGACAAGGCCGAGTATAGCCCACAGAGGTCTCCACCACAGCACAAACCAAGGGGGGGCGCCTATTAACAACTCATTCTTTGCATGTGTAGCGATAATGCTCAAAATCATCTGCAATCGTCTTCTCCTCATGAACCATACATCAGATTCACTCCAGCTTTTGTATTTAGACTAATTACACAAGTCTTTAATGTTTTTGAGTAAACCGTGTTGCTGCATTCAAAAATGGCCACACTATACCTATAGATGCATGTTAGCACATATGCTACTGTAGTTCCTACATGATAGAGAGTTCGCTTTGTTATCCAACTGATCTTGTGTGCTTTCTGTCAACCTGTGAACCCCGTTCATTGATGCTCGCAGTTATATTTTGAATGTGTTTAGTTTGTGATGGTGAGGAGTAAATTAAATTTTTGTAAAGCCCTTTAATATACTCAAACCATTATCTTTAATTTGTTTCAAATTTTAGGAATTTTGGAAATGCATTGCTTGACAATTCAGATCATAGCATGTGGAAATCCTAGGTCCACCATCTGAAAATAATTGGCTAATCTACAGAGTTGCATGTACTGTAGGCCTATAGAGAGTCCTGCTTTCATATCACACCAAAGCATTAACACACTAATACACTCCAATAGCCTATATCAATAACTTTAAGCATCAGTTGTCAGAGCACCTTACCGATCACTGCACCTGTACACAGCCCATCTGAAATTAGCCCACCCAACTACCTCATCCCTATATTGTTATTTATTTTGCTCTTTTGCACCCCAGTATCTCTATTTGCACATAATCTCTTGCACATCTAGCATTCCAGTGTTAATACTATTGTAATTATTCTGCACTATAGCCTATTTATTGCCTTACCTCCATAACTTGCTACATTTGCACACACTGTATATATATTTTCTGTTGTATTTCTGACTTTATGTTTTTTTTTTTTACCCCATATGTAACTCTGTGTTGTTTTTATTGCACTACTTTGCTTTATCTTGGCCAGGTCGCAGTTGTAAATGAGAACCTGTTCTCAACTGGCTTACCTGGTTAAATAAAGGTGAAAAAAAAAAAAAAAAATATGTGCTAATATGTGTGTGTGTGTGTGTGTGTGTGTGTGTGTGTGTGTGTGTGTGTGTGTGTGTGTGTGTGTGCGTGCGTGCGTGCGACAATCAGTCACTCCACCGACTTGGCATGATTTAAATGTGTGAACTGCTGTTAGCATTGCGTGTGAACATGATCTCCTGCTTAGCCGTGAGGATTGTCTCTCAATACCCTACAGGTCTTAACAAGTATGCACCATACCATGCCATCCACAGTGTCAGATAACACTATGTTTAGGGACTTTCAGTTCCCTTTGATGGGCTGCTGTGCTCAAACAAAGGCCATCACCTTCAGGAAGTGCCTCAGGAACTGAATGTGTGTGTGTGTATGTGCCCCAAACGCCCCAACCTGGAAAAACCAGTCCTTCAGTGATTCAGTCAGTGTGACTGGAATCACTATGTGTTCTGATTATGTAGTGCACATGTTCAGTAACATTTTGGACGAGTTCCCAAAAGAACATAATGTGCCAGTGAGACACATCATGTTATACAACACTGGTGGTGTGACAACGTGTTAAATGTTATTTGTATTGGATAATTGCTGCATTTGAGAGATTAGATGTCTTAACCTTTGTGGTTAAAGGACACCCATATATTTGTGAATGGCTCCTTCTGAGTCATCTGGCTGATGATTGTCACGCACACACACAGTATGTGCAATGGTTTAAGTGGAACCGAGGAATCGGAGTCCACTTACAGTACATAATGTCAACAAACTGTTGAGGAATGAAAAAAGACATTGGTAGAAGTAGACAAAATAGTAATTTATTAATAACTTATAATTTCTTTACATTCGTAAGAGAGGAGTGTAGACTCGAGGAGTGGTGGTTGTTGAAACCAAAATGTCTTTCCCCCATAGACAGGCTTTCTCTCAGAAGGAAGGACAACAAAATCATTTTTTTCTCAACCAATAAAAAACTGCATTTCACAGAGGCAAGGTGAGCAAGGCCTACTGCTTTGTCAACATCTCCCAGACTTTGAAAAGCCTTGCTCACAGATAAGAATTCACTTCTGTTAACCCTCATTGTTCCCCACTAAATAACAACATAAACAGAAGGTAGCAATCTTAACTTGGCTTCCAAAAAGCTATTTCTATCTAACTTAACTGAATAACAATTCAAGTTTCTTAACATAGCCATGCACTGACAGTTTCAGTGATTTGTTGTAAAATTATTATAAAAGTAATTTTGCTATGGTTCAATTTGGTAGAATTGTGATAGGTGGTGAAAGCATAGCTCGGGCAAAGTCCTTTGAGGGTTAATGCACGATAACACATCTATGTACAGAACTAAGGCATACAACCAAGGTGACTTTTATTTGGGTGAGGGTGGGTGCAAAAAAGGCCTGTCGGCCGAATTCACATATAAAGCAAATATGAAATATATTACACATATATATCTTTTTACGATTCTTGGAAAACCTACTAAATTTTTTGGCATAATAAACTTAAACATACTGATCAATGTACAGTTGGTTTGCTGAAATAAAGTAGAAGATGAAAAAAAAGTATCTTCAGTACCCACTTGTTGCAAAGGGTATACTAGAGCAAGGCTTTACTTTATTGTATTTTATATTAAGATATATACACATGTATAAATGATTCAAATGACTCCACACATGTAAAATGTAGTTCAATATACTGTGGCGTCTTAACCAGGGGTGTTTCAACCCCAAACAGGCAAATCTTCACAGAAGACAAGTAATATGCACCCGAAAAAAAGTATTGAAGGTGCAAGTGCTAGCCCAAAAAACAAAAAGTATTTATAATCATATATATGTTCAGATAGAACAATCCTGTCTCTTTGGCACACCAGCCTTTCGTTGTGAAGTTAAACGTACACTTGACCACCAGATCACTTTACGTCTCTTTCAATGCATTGACAGAAAAAAATCAAGGCAAAAACCTAATCCAGTCCAAAAGCGATATAGGGTTCTAGAAAGTTAATGTGCTTTCTTTTTCTCTCTCTTCCCCATCTTCTCTCTTTCATTCATTCATTCATTCATTCTTTCTTTCTTTCTTTCTCTGTCCCTGTTTTTGCAGCAGCTGCTTCTGAGCCTTCGGGCAGATCGACCACGTGCCCTTTCAGCAGCCATGCTTGGCAGCTGGTAACCTCAAGCCAACTGTGTCAATAACGGCAGGATGTCACCATGTCACAACAGGTGACGGAAATAAAGTAGAGAAACATTGCAGCGTTTCAGGTTTCATTACACCTCCGAGCCAGTAAGGGGCGACGATGGCACTGCCTCACGTGGACTCCAGAGGGTCCAGCTGGAAGACGTTGTGGTTGGTGGGGGTGGTGAAGTACAGGGGTTGTGTGGGGGCCGCCACCCGGTTATCACAGAGGCTCTTCAGGCCCAGGGTGCGCTCAAAGTCCAGGAGCTGGCCCATGAAGTTGAAGTTGGGCGAGATGTTGGACTTCTTCATCTTGACAATGTCGTAGGCGTCGTTCATGGACAGGTTGAGCTTCTGCATGAGGTACGCCACGGTGACTGTCACCGAGCGGCTGATGCCGGCCAGACAGTGGACCAGGACGCCGCATTTCTGACTGCGAGCCTCATCTGAGAAGGACAGAAAAAAAGAAGAAGAACATGTTATAGACTTTTGTCAGATATGCATAATGTGTATTCTGAGAAAACACAGCGATACAAAAACAATTGCTCTGAACATATAGATACTGAAAAATAAACTTAGGCTGTGGAAGGACTAGTGGAAGGGCTACCAGATAAAACAGTGCCTGTGGACAACATTGACTAAACCAGTTCCACGCTTAAGCGGCTGAAGTCTGAAACGATCATAACAGTCTCAGGCCCAGACACATCCATCAACAAACGGCTGTGGTACTCTGCGCATAAACAGAGCCGACATTCTCTAATTTGGCCTGGAGTACCACGACTTGGAAATTGACTATTAACGCTCTATCAGGCTTCCCGAGTTACTTGACATTGGTGCCATTTGGGCGTATAAACGTAGGAGTCATGAGGGCACCCTGTCAGGGCTAACAGGATGTCAACAGAGCCTGTAAATGGTTCTCTTTGTGAAGGGAACACATCGCTGGGCTGTCCTAGATTACTTTCAATGGCCGCTTCCTTCCTGTTGTGCTCAAATTACCCCCTCCCTCTGCTCTTTCTCCCCCTCTCCAATTTCCACACAGGCCTTTGTATTACAATTACACAAGCCTGAGGTAAGCTAGGCCCCGGCTGCAGACCAAAAAAGCAGGAAGTGTTCCATTGAAGTTTAATCATTGTAATTTGGGAGTAGTTTATTGTTATGGGCCATAGAACTAGAATAGTATTTCTCTGCTTGGCACAATGGACTTAATATTGTTCCCTCTGTATTATTCTCTTTGATTGACTGATAAGAAAGTACTCCAGGACATGTATAATCCAAATTGCACAATAATAACTAAAGAACTTCCTGGTGATAAGATATCTTATTAATAAGTGTAAATTCCCATACTGTGGGCCTGTGGCTTTCACTAGTTAGGCTAATATAGGCCTAAATGTACAACAACTACATTTTTTATCCTGAATTCATTCTGAGGTGATATAAAATATACCTGTTTTATTTATTAACCCTGTGCGTTAAAATGAATTATTGTGTGTAAATTAGAATCGGAGAGGTATCCGTGTGCTTGAATATAAGTTATTGGGCTTACCTATGAAGCTAATGGCTTCCGGGAAGAACTGTGACAGATTCTGGCTCCAGTGATCAGAGATGGGGATCTGCTTGTACTTGAATTCCCCGGCGTTCTCGAACATGTTGGGCAGGTTCGGAGTCACGTTCAGAATGTACTTGATGCCGAACTCTTCCAGAATGTCCAGGTTGGTGGAATCCTTGGCGCAGCCCAGGTAGAGGTGCGGGAGGATCTCCACTGGGAAGGAGGGCTGGGGGTTGGAGAGGGGACTGCCGTCTGAGTCTGTGGCGCTGCTCGGGTCCCTGTCGATGTCGGACTCGATGTCGGAGGAGTCGGAGCTTATCCGCAGCCCCCCGAGGCCGAGCACCTGGGCAGTGGGAGAACTGCTATTGAAACAGCCATCAAGATTGGTTTCGCACAGGGCAGGGAACTCGGCTTGGAATTTACTGAAACCACCTGTAAGATGAATGAAATAATATTGTTAGACAAATCCATTGATAAAAACATGCCGAGGCTACACAATGTGGTGACCTAATATATTTGCATTATCCTATTCGTTTTAGCGCCAAATGCATCCAAATATTCACTTATTCATTATTAATTAATTTACCGAATTAGGCCTACATTTTAGTGGAAAATATGCGCTTCTGGAAAAATAACAACTTCACTCACCCTCAAGGTAAAACGCCTTGTAGCCCTCGTCTTTCATCCTCTTCAGCAGCAAGCCCAGCACGGAGCCCCCGTCGACATTTTCGTTCCATTCCCTGCTGTACTCGTCATACAGCACAATAGTATCCGTCTTGCACCTCCGCGCAAATCTCTCCCGGTCCTCACCGTTTGAGAGTAGGGACTTGATGGGAAGATTGCCCTTCTTCAGCCGCCGGAGCATCAGGCTCGGGATGGCCACGTTAATCGCCGTTTCGACGTGAGAGGACTCGTATAGCTCCAGCGCTCTGCAGTCCATTACCAATAGGCAGTCTTTGCGCGTCTGGAGCTGCTCCTGCAGCCACTCCACGGTCTTGCTGATCGCCATTACCGATTCGAACTGAACGGGCTTGGGCTTGTCAAGCATTTAGCAAAACAAATATGTTAACTTCAATGCAGGAAAATTATGTGGTCGGTCCCTGTAGGCTACAGCAAAAGGCCTTCAACAACAGAGCGTTATGACGACTGGAGCATTGAGGAAATGGCAGCGCACACTGGTCGAGGAAAAATTATATTCTGGAATAACTGCAGAAATGAAAACGGATATAGGCTATTGCATTTATCACGAAAATCAGCAAAACACGAATGTTTCTTAAATATTCGACTGCAGATTGCCTATACACTAGCACTCATTCATGCAGCCGCTGGAAGAATGTCCATGTATTTATCAATGACTCACTGGCCAGCACTGACGTTGTCTTCGTATTATATAACTCAGGATTTTGCAGTAGAAAATATTATTCTTCTGTAAAAATCAAAATTAGACGGATTGATTGCAGGACAGTTGCAGATAAAAGGCATTTGTAATCATTTCCAATAATGTATTTCTTCTAATGTCGTCTATCCCCAACGTTCTCGTTGTGAATAAGCCTATTTTATTGTTGTCGAGGCTGGAACGTTGATGATGCGCTCTCCGCAGCGCCAAGCTAGTGAATGGTTACAAACGCGAGGCCTTTCAATGGATACATTATATCAGCCAGCCAATCAGAGGGCGCCGAGCAGTCGTTGCCCTGGAAACGAGGCCGGATGGAAGAAACTGTGTTGATGAATTGTTAATATGTTTGTCATTCACAAAAACGGAAAGTAATTTCCGCTCGGGATCAAGTGAGTGCAAACAAACAGAAGCGGCACTGCAGGGGAAGGAAGGAGAGGGCTTTTACTTAGAGGGTAGAGGGGGGGAATCCTTCCTTGTGCTCAGATTTCTTAATGCTAAAGTTGCGCTATGACAAGTGATTTGCACGGTGAGGCAGAGTTGTAGAGAGGTAGCCTATTTGCGTACGGGACACATGATTGTACTTTGGAACCTTTTGGAACCTCTGTCTAAATGCATCCGTTTTTCATTGTTGCATTTTGTCAATGAAATAAAACAATTGTATGATTCCATGAAATGTTAAACAATTTGATAAATGAATTGATATATTACAATTACAACACTCTTCTAATTTAACATGGTTTGTAAAGTACAGTACCAGTTAAAATGTTGCACATACAGTTGAAGTCGGAAGTTTACATACACCTTAGCCAAATACATTTAAACTCCGTTTTTCACAATTCCTGAAATGTAATCTTAGTACAAATTCCCTGTTTTAGGTCAGTTAGGATCACCACTTTATTTTAAGAATGTGAAATGTCCGAAAAATAGTAGAGAGAATGATTTAATTCACTGGAATTGTGATACAGTGAATTATAAGTGAAATAATCTGTCTGTAAACAATTGTTGGAAAAATTACTTGTGTCATGCACAAATTAGATGTCTTAACCAACTTGCCAAAACTATAGTTTGTTAACAAGACATTTGTGGAGTGGTTGAAAAACGAGTTTTAATGACTCCAACCCAAGTACCTACTCGTTCCATTTCTTTATGTTTACTATTTTCTACATTGTAGAATAATAGTGAAGACATAAAAACCATGAAATAACACATATGGAATCATGTAGTAACCAAAAAAGTGTTAAACAAATCAAAATATATTAGTAGCCACCCTTTGCCTTGATGACAGCTTTGCACACTCTTGGCATTCTCTCAACCAGCTTCACCTGGAATGCTTTTCCAACAGTCTTGAAGGAGTGCCTACATATGCTGAGGACTTGTTGGCTGCTTTTCCTTCACTCTGCGGTCCAACTCATCCCAAACCATCTCAATTGGGTTGAGGTCGGGGGATTGTGGAGGCAAGTTCATCTGATGCAGCATTCCAGCACTCTCCTTCTTGGTCAAATAGCCCTTACACAGCCTGGAGGTGTGTTTTGGGTCATTGTCCTGTTGAAAAACAAATGATAGTCCCATTAAGTGCAAACCAGATGGGATGGCGTATCGCTGCAGAATGCTTTGGTAGCCATGCTGGTTAAGTGTGCCTTGAATGATAAATAAATCACCAGCAATGCCAAAGTTAAAGTTCGCTTACACGCCTACATTAAGGACCAATAAACATAAATTCTGCTCACAGCTAATTTGTCCTATAATAACAAAACAGATGCCATACATACATTTTGCTAAGGACGTTTCTACTTAAGCAATAAGGCCTGAGGGGAAGTGGAATATGGCCAATATGCCAAGGCTTAAGCATGACGCAAAGCAGAGTGCCTTATTGCTATTATTAACTGGTTACCAATATAAATATAATACTAATCCTCAAATTAAAACCAGAAAAAAGACATTGTTGACCCTGTGTTTGTTGTCTGCAGCCATATTGGTATAGGCCTATCTCCAGATTCTGTGATGTCTTCTCTCACACCTCAGTAATCTGAACTGCCTTGCATGATGTCACAAAACAGTACCACAGAAGACAATAGTGTTTATCTTGTGAAATCTTAAGGCTCTTTTAAGTTAAAGTTGTTATAAAGCAGGGGTGTCAAACTCAATCAGTGCACAGGGCAATATTGAAAAACACAACAAATTTGTGGGCCAGACATAGCCTATTATGTTTGTTTTCACACAAAAAACGTGCATACAACTGCAAAAATGGCCATTGTTTTAATTGAACAAATGTGGCTCTTTATAATGTCCACTGATGTACATAGGATGCTGTATATAGCATTTTAACATATTAAAACAAAAGAAGAGATAAAAAATATGTGTCCAGACTTTGTTGCTATGCTTGCAGATGTGCATAATATGCTAATCAAAAAGCATTTAACAACTCCAAATAACAACAACATAGCTAGGTTGTTGTAACATTTAAACTGAAAACATATTTTTCATTTTGTGGTACTGCATGGATCACCGGTGCGATTGAATGCAGCATTGTTGTACGGCGCACTCAAAATGTCTTTAGTTGAGTAGCCAGTCTAGGCTATTGCTCAAATGTTGCCGTAATAGACCTACATGTTTCTCATTTGCATGGTGTTTTGTTGCAGGTTTTGTTTTTTTTAGTTATTAATTGACAAGCTTTAAAATCCGAAGCCAGACTGCAACATTTTAGTAGCCTAGCTAGGACTGTGGCATGTGTCTGTACACTTTCCCTCCTCTGCACGCTGTAAACCTGACACAGGAAAATCAGCGCAATTGACATTGAATTCAGCAATGCAAGCTCACAAGGCTGTAATTTCAATTATACTTTTTGACAAGCAAGATTACATTTTCTGTAGGCTACAGCAATGACCTGTTGGTACCGAAACTTGGTTAGCCTACAACACGTTTAAACTTTCGGTCCGGTAGAAGATTCGGTCAGTGCCATTAGTGATATGATACAGGGCACTGGCTGGCTGTGTGTGGGTGTGGGGCTGGGAGGAGGGGTGTGTGGCAATGCACTGCATGCAGCAGGTTGGCAGTGCTTGCAGTGACTTGTAGTGCAGCACATCGCAGACTGTATGGAAGAGGGCCAAAATTAATTGACAACCCAAATCGTTGCGCATGCCAGATAGAAATACAAAAGCCTTCATAACACAGTCATAAGAAAACCTAACATGCCAAGGTATGACAATAGTGATAATATCATGCCACTGTATTTACTGAACTTAACTAGGGTAAAAGTTTACTGAATTGTACTTGGGTGACATAATGAGCTTAATTTTTTTAGAGTAACTAGTGTATAGGGCTAGTCCCATGCAAGCACGCATGCACACACACACACACACATTCTCTGTCTTTCAGGAACAAATGGCCCCTGCCCCCTTTACTCCCTCCCCCTCCCCCACCCCCCTTTCTCTCTCCACCACCCTCCCTCCCTCGCTCTCCTGCTAATCTACTTGCCCTCCTCCTTGTTTCTCAGCCACTGGGTGCTTGTTGTCTAACTGGGAAATCCTTTGTCCGTTCACAAAAGCTCCCTGTATCCAGCAGTCGTGAGGTCTGGACTGGAGCCGCGCCACTGTACAGATGGGGTCGGGGAGGGAGTGCGTGTGTGCATGTTTGTGTGTGAGAGCGTGAGGGAGAGAGAGATTGAACTAGAGAGAATGTGTGTGTGTGTGATAATGTGTGTAGGCTGAACAGGGTAGGAGTTTATCTTTCTGTAACTATGGCCTGTTCACAATATTCAACTTCCTGTAAGTTCCCTCCGTGGGCCACCAATGGAGAGAAAGTTCCAGACATCCCAGAAAATACATAACACAGAGTCATGTCAGACTACTGTCACTGGGTGATAAGAACCACAGTCTTTCTCCTGTTTTCACAACAATGATGTTATCTGCTGTAGTCAACCCAAACTGGGATCACACACACACACACACACACACACACACACACACACACACACACACACACACACACACACACACACACACACACACACACACACACACACACACAGGGCTAAATGCTTTCATGCACCCAAATGAGCAGCATATTATACTCCAGTTGGAGCCTGAGATAATGAAGAATGGTGCCGGAGGAGATGCCTGCCATTTTACGGGCTCCTAACCAATTGTGCTATTTCGTGTGTTTTGTGAGTTTTTTCACGTTGTTTGTAACTTATTTTGTACGTAATGTTTCTGCCACCGTCTCTTTAATCGAAAATAGCATTTTTTATTTAACGAGTCGGACGCGAAGGATTTACTGCAGATACCGGACCAGGCCCAAATCCCCGTCATTCTCATGAAGAGAAGACACCGATACAGGGGAAGCAGGTCCGGGTGCCTTGTTAGTGGGTGGGTAACCCGCCTCTACCATCCGTCCTATTGGCCAACGTGCAATCATTGGAGAATAAATTGGATGAGCTCCGTTCAAGTCTATCCTACCAACGAGACATTAAAAACTGTAAAATCTTATGTTTCACTGAGTCGTGGCTGAATGACGACATGGACAATATACAGTTGGCTGGGTTTTCCGTGCAAGACAGAACAGCTGCCTCCGGTAAGATAAGGGGTGGCGGTCTGTGTCTATTTGTCAATAACAGCTGGTGCGCGAAATCTAATATCAAGGAAGTCACTAGATTTTGTTCACCTGAAGTAGAGTATCTCATGATAAGCTGTAGACCACAGTAAGCTGTAGACTACACTATTTACCAAGATAGTTTATCTATATTTTTCATAGCTAAGACCGCACTCAACGAGCTGTTAAAGGCCATAAGCAAACAAGAAAATGCTCATCCAAAGGCGGCGCTCCTAGTGGCCGGGGACCTTAATGCAGAGAAACTTAAATCTGTTTTCCCTAATTTCTACCAGCATGTTACATGTGCAACCAGAGGAAAAAAAACTCTCGACCACCTTTACTCCACACACAGAGACGCGTACAAAGCTCTCCCTCGGGGGTGCGTGTACTCCCTGTTTACCCATGACTGCGTGGCCAAGCACAACTCATTAAGTTTGCCGATGACACAACTGTGGTAGGCCTGATCACCGACAACGATGAGACAGCCTATAGGAAGGAGGTTGAGAGCTACAAGTTCCTTGTTGTCCACATTACCAACAAACTATCATGGTCCAAACACACCAAGACAGTCGTGACGAGGGCACGACAATGCCTATTCCCCCTCAGGAGACTGAAAATATTTGGCATGGGTCCTCAGATCCTCAAAAAGTTATACATCTAATCAAATGGCTACCGGGACTATTTGCATTGACCCCCCCCCCCCTTTACGCTGCTTCTACTCACTGTCTATTATCTATGCACAGTCACTTTACCCCTACCTACATGTACATATTACCTCAATTACCTTGACTGACCTGTCCCCCACACATTGACTCAGTATCGGTACCCCGTTATTGTTATTTTATTGTTGCTCTTTAATTGTTTTTATATTTTAAAACTTTTGTTTATTTAGTACATATTTTCTTACCTCTTATTTTTCTTTCAACTGCGTTGTTCGTTAAGGGCTTGTAAGTAAGCATTTCACGGTAAGGTCTACACCTGTTGTATTCGGCGCATGTGACAAATACAATTTGATTTGATTTGATTTGATTTGAGATAAAGCCTCTGGCTGACAGTGTGACAGGCCTATTCAAATGGAAATACAGGGGCATTCATATTGACAACAGAAACAACATGGGGTCTGACTCTGGAGAACCACAGGGCAGCACACACACACCACACACACTTCCTGTAAGAGATGGAATGGGGATGTGCCCCCCTGATAAACACACATACACACACACACCACTTTCCTGCGTGGCTCTAGGGTGGAGGTGGGGTGACCACTGCTGTTTCGTGAGAGGCCACACAGACAAACACACAGTCTCTGAAAATAGAGAAAATAGAGCTCTTTAGCCATGCATATCAGTGGTGGGTTTGTCATCAAAATAAGGATGCATAATAGAGATAAGAACCCCATACCTACTGTAAAATATGGTGGTGGATCTTTGATGTTATGGGGCTATTTTGCTTCCACTGGTCCTGAGGCCCTTGTCAAGGTCAACGGCATCATGAACTTTACCCAGTACCAGGACATTTTAGCCAAAAACTTGGTTGCCTTTGCCAGGAGGCTGAAACTTGGCCGCAAGTGGAACTTCCAATAAGACAATAACCCCAAGCACACATCAAAATCCACAAAGAAATGGTTAATTGACCACAAAATCAACATTTTGCAAAGGCCATCTCAGTCGCCGGACTTGAACCCCATTGAAAACCTGTGGTTTGAATTGAAGAGAGGAAAATTCTGTATGTAGGAATGGTCCAAGATCCCTCCCAATGTGTTCTCCAATCTCATAAAACATTTTAGAAAAAGGCTCAGTGCTGTTATCCTCGCAAGAGGAGGGTGACGGAGTATTGAAAACAGGGGTGCCAATAATGTTGTCCCTTATCTTTAGAGATTAAAGCAATTGTAGTAGTATTAAAAAATATAATTTTCCCATTTTGAGCATACAATATAATTGTAACAGACACAGTAGGTCAAGGGTCATGCACGGTGGGGGTGTCACGGTCGTCTATGTCGTCCAAGTATGACCAAGGCGCAACGTGTCCAAGAAACATGACTTTATTTAGCAAAGTAACCAAAATCCAAAACAAAAGACGACTCAATGAAGTCCACGGTACACAGACCGAAAACGGAACAAAAACCCACAACTCCCACAAGAAAACATACAGATTAAATATGGCTCCCAATCAGAGATAACGAGCCGACAGCTGACACTCGTTACCTCCGATTGGGAGTCATAGACAAACCTAGACATGAACCCAACAGAAAGGCAAACCTAGAAATACACACAACAGAACTACCAACATAGAAATACACCCCAAATAATGAAAATGAACAACCCTGGCTCAACAATCAAAGTCCATGGAGCCAGAGTGTCACAGTACCCCCCCCTAAAGGTGCGAACCCCGGGCGCACCAACATAAGGACTAGGGGAGGGTCTGGGTGGGCGTCTGTCCACGGTGGCGGCTCTGGCCCCGGTCGTGATCCCCACCCCACCACAGTCACAACCTGCTTCAGTAGCCTCCTCCCAATGACCACCCTCCAACTAACCCCACCTGGACTAAGGGGCAACACCGGACTAAGGGGCAGCACCGGACTAAGGGGCAGCACCGGGATAAGGGGCAGCACCGGGGTAAGGGGCAGCACCGGGCTAAGGGGCAGCACCGGACTAAGGGGCAGCACCGGGCTAAGGGACAGTACCTGACTAAGGGGCAGCACCGGACTGAGGGGCAGCTCCGGACTGAATGGCGGATCCTGGCTGGCTGGCTCTGGCGGATCCTGGCTGGCTGGCGGATCCGGGCTGGACGGCTCTGGCGGATCCTGGCTGGACGGCTCTGGCGGATCCTGGCTGGACGGCTCTGGCGGATCCTGGCTGGACGGCTCATGGCTGGCTGACGGATCTGGCTGCTCATGGCTGGCTGACGGATCTGGCTGCTCGCGGCTGGCTGACGGATCTGGCTGCTCATGGCTGGCTGACGGATCTGGCTGCTCATGGCTGGCGGAAGGCTCTGGCTGATCCTGTCTGGCGGACGGCTCTGGCTGATCCTGTCTGGCGGAAGGCTCTGGCTGATCCTGTCTGGCGGAAGGCTCTGGCTGATCCTGTCTGGCGGAAGGCTCTGGCTGATCCTGTCTGGCGGAAGGCTCTGGCTGATCCTGTCTGGCGGAAGGCTCTGGCTGCTCCTGTCTGGCGGAGAGCTCTAGCGGCTCCGGTCTGGCGGACGGCTCTGAAGGCTCATGGCAGACGGGCGGCTTTGCAGGCTCAGTACAGACGGGCAGTTCCCGCGGCGCTTGGCAGACGGACAGTTCAGACGGCGTTGGGCAGACGGGCAGTTCAGACGGCGTTGGGCAGACGGACAGTTCAGGCCCCGTTGGGCAGACGGGCAGTTCAGACGGCGTTGGGCAGACGGACAGTTCAGGCCCCGTTGGGCAGACGGCAGACTCTGGCTGTCTGAGGCGCATCGTAGGCCTGGTGCGTGGTGCCGGAACAGGAGGTACCGGGCTGAGGACACGCATCTCAGGGCTAGTGCGGGGAGAAGCAACAGGGCATGCTGGACCCTGGGGACGCACCGTAGGCCTGATGCGTGGTGCCGGAACTGGAGGTACCGGGCTGAGGACACGCATCTCAGGGCTAGTGCGGAGAGAAGCAACAGGGCATGCTGGACCCTGGGGACGCACCGTAGGCCTGATGCGTGGTGCCGGAACTGGAGGTACCGGGCTGAGGACACGCATCTCAGGGCTAGTGCGGGAAGCAGGAACAGGACGCACAGGACTCGGGGAACACACAGGAGGCTTAGTGCGTGGTGTAGGCACTGGTGGTACTGGACTGGAGACAGGAGGTGGTGCCGGAAATACCGGACCGTGCAGGCGTACTGGCTCCCTTGAGCACTGAGCCTGACCAACCTTACCTGGTTGTATGCTCCCCGTCACCTGACCAGTACAGGGAGGTGGAATAACCCGCACCGGGCTATGTAGGCGAACCGGGGACACCATGCGTAAGGCTGGTGCCATGTAAGCCGGCCCGAGGAGACGCACTGGTGACCGGATGCGTGGGGGCCGGCCTCATGACATCTGGCTCAATGCTCAGTCTAGCCCGGCCGATACGTGGAGCCGGAATGTACCGAACCGGGCTATGCCTGCGTACAGGAGACACCATGCGCTCTTCTGCGTAACACGGTGTCTGCCCGTACTTCGCTCTCCACGGTCAGTCCAGGGAGTAGGCGCAGGTCTCCTACCTGACTTCGCCACACTCCCTTCTAGCCCCCCCAAGAAATTTTTGGGTAGTACTCTCGGGCTTCCAGCCTTGCCTCCGTGCTGCCTCCTCATATCGCCGCCTCTCGGCTTTAGCTGCCTCCCGCTCTTCACGAGGACGGCGATATTCTCCCGGTTGATCCCAAGGCCCCTCACCATCCAGAATCTCCTCCCATGTCCATGAATCCTTTATGGGAGTCCATAAATCCTGTGTAGGTAGGTCCTGTTGCCGCTTGACACGCTGCTTGGTCTTTTTGTGGTGGGTTTTTCTGTCCATGGTCGTCTATGTCGTCCAAGTATGACCAAGGCGCAATGTGTTCAAGAAACATGACTTTATTTAGCAAAGTAACCAAAATCCAAAACAAAAGACGACTCAATGAAGTCCACGGTACACAGACCGAAAACGGAACAAAAACCCACAACTCCCACAAGAAAACATACAGATTAAATATGGCTCCCAATCAGAGATAACGAGCCGACAGCTGACACTCGTTACCTCCGATTGGGAGTCATAGACAAACCTAGACATGAACCCAACAGAAAGGCAAACCTAGAAATACACACAACAGAACTACCAACATAGAAATACACCCCAAATAATGAAAATGAACAACCCTGGCTCAACAATCAAAGTCCATGGAGCCAGAGTGTCACAGGGGGTGGCACCCCTCCCGCCAGTACAAGCACAGAATGTCTAAACCCAGAGGCGCAACATCGCGAGACTTCCGACAATACTTATAATAATATGCCATTTAGCAGACGCTTTTTTGTGTGCATACATTTTTACAAATGGGTGGTCCCGGGGATCGAACCCACTACCCTTGCGTTACAAGCGCCATGCTCTACCAATTGAGCTACAGAGGACCACTACTACCACAACACTTGCAAAGAAGACGCGGCAGACCAATTGTTTGAGAAGTCAATGAGAAAAGTGAAAACATCTTCCGAAAGGCATAACCTAGATTCAAGCCAATATCTTAAGACGCTGAACATGTTATTACTCCAAACTTGTGAAAGTGACAAACGGACACATTTTCATCAAAAGCTAGTGTCTTTGATTTGTTGTCGTGCACATGTGCAGTTCTGCGCGAGACCGTTAGACCCGATGACGTGTTTCTGCGCATGAGCTTAGCAAGCCAACGTTGCCATGACATCGCCTACCAGCGGGATCGAGGATTTTCTGCCTATCTTCATACTGTACTGTCTTTGGCACAAGTGTGTGTGTGTGTGTGTGTGCGTGCGTGTGTGCATCCGTGTGTGTGTGTGTGTGTGTGTGTGTGTGTGTGTGTGTGTGTGTGTAGAGAGGGAGAGGAGGATTTCCTCTATGCTGGGTGTCTACATCCTCTCCCATTGCTCCACTTCTGACAGTTTCACTGGCCTGTTCTCTCCGGTTTCTGCCTTCACTTCCTCACACCAGCATTAAGAAACATCCTCTATGTGTGCAACACATTTTGGCAACACTTTCCATTCCATAGGTGTTATTTCAGGGTAACTATAGGAGAATAATGTAGGTTAACAGGGGAATATGTACTATACCTTGTAACAAGTACAAACATTTAGATGTAGCCTACTTAGCACTTATTTCTGCTCATTTTGCTTTCAAGACAAAGTGAATGCCAATGTGGTAAGCAGGGATTGGAACTGGTACAGGGAACAGTCCCGTGTGGCTCAGTTGGTAGAGCATGGCACTTGCAATACCAGGGTTGTTGGTTTGATTCCCACGGTGGACCAGTACAAATTAAAATATATACAGTTGCTCTGGACAAGAGCGTCTGCTAAAATATAAACAGAACCGGGAACAAAAGTGATCTGTTACGGAACACAGCCTTTATTTGACGAGCATGGGAACTGGTTAATTATGTTCTGGGTGTTTTTTCCAGTCCCACAAAAATCCCAACAAAGCGCCTATGCAAAGCCCTCACTCTGTCACTCAGAAACGTATTCCAGTGTGTAGGCAGAGCTGTAACTACAAATGAGGACACAGCGGTCCGGGCCTCAGTAATTCTTTCTAATTTGACATTTTAAAACTGTTTCACAACTCCTGCGTGTCTACAGACATCCCCCAAATAAATAAAAACTGACTCTCAGAGAATGAGCGCACAACTGGTAAATAGTCGCTTATAGATACAGCATGTCAGTCAGTCAGGTGGCTATAGCTGCTGGCAGAGACTAATGCAGTAACGTTGAAGAGCTCGGCTAGTATTACTTAGCCAGTTAGAAGGATGAAGTAAGAAGCTAATGTTAAACAGAGCCTACTTCAGCAGGAGCATGATATAGGCTAGTAAGTTCTCATTATAACTTTGCTTTACAGAGTAGGCTTCTGAGACAGACAGTAATATGGTGCTCAGTGGTGAGGCTGAGGAAGGCTGCAATGCATGCAGGAAGAAGCAGATGAGACAGAGAGAGAGAGAGGAAGCACGCAGAGAGAGAGGTTAGTACAGTGGTTCCCAAACCTGGGGTCGAGGCCCCATGTGGGATCCCCTGAAAGAATCTGTACTAATCTTATCAAACAAGTTAGAAACTTTAAAAAATAAGAGATTTTTCAATATGAACATCTCCACATGGCCATTTCTTCCCTATAGGCCTACATTAAAATGCAATCAGAATGCAAACAATACAGCTCTAAAAATGTCTTACGTTTTCGTTTCTATCAGTGGTTGTTTGTCTTCTCTCGATTGCCCACTGGAGTTTATAGTTTACTCATTTTTTTGGTATTTTTTTGTATTTATTAGGGATCCCCATTAGCTGCTGCCAAGGCAGCAGCTACTCTTCCTGGGGTCCAAACACATTAAGGCACTTACGTTACACATAAAACAGTACATCATATAACATTGTTACACCACTACATATCTACAACACAAAATGTATGATACCACCATAAAGAAATATTACAATGTACGTATGTGTAGAGTTTGTGTGCTAGCGCCCGTGTGCATATGCGTGTGTCTGTACCTGTGTGTGTGTCTCTTCACAGTCCCCGCTGTTCCATAAGTAATATTTTATCAGTTTTTTTAAAAATCTGATTCTACTGCTTGCATCAGTTACCTGATGTGGAATAGAGTTCCATGTAGACATGGCTCTATGTAGTACTGTGGGTCTCCCATAGTCTGTTCTGGACTTGGGGATTGTGAAGAGACCTCTGGTGGCATGTCTTGTGGGGTATGCATTGGTGTCCGAGCTGTGTGCTAGTAGTTTAAAACAGACAGCTTGGTGCATTCAGCTTGTCAACACTTCTTACAAAACAAGTAGTGATGAAGTCAATCTCTCCTCCACTTTGAGCCATGAGAGGTTGACATGCACATCATTATTGCTAGCTCTCCGTGTACATTCAAGGGCCAGCCATGCTGCCCTGTTCTGAGCCCATTTTAATTTTCCGAGGTCCCTCTTTGTGGCACCTGACCACACGACTGGACAGTAGTCCAGGTACGACAAAACTAGGGCCTGTAGGACCTGCCTTGTTGATTGTGCGGAAAGACTTCTCCCCATCTTAGCTACTGTTATATCAACATGTTTTAACCATGACAGTTTACAATCCAGGGTTATTACAAGCAGTTTACTAGTCACCTCAACTTGCTCAATTTCCACATTATTCATTACAAGATTTAGTTGAGGTTTAGTGAATGATTTGTCCCAAATACAATGCTTTTAGTTTTGGAAATATTTAGGGCTAACTTATTCCTTGCCAACCATTCTGAAATTAGCTGCAACTCTTTGTTAAGTGTTGCAGTCATTTCAGTCACTGTAGTAGCTGACGTGTATAGTCTTGAGTCATCCGCATACATAGACACACTGGCTTTACTCAAAGCCAGTGGCATGTCGTTGGGAAAGAAAAAAGTAAGGGGCCTAGACAGCTGCCCTGGGGAATTCCTGATTCTACCTGGATTATGTTGGAGAGGCTTCCATTAAAGAACACCCTCTGTGTTCTGTTAGACAGGTAACTCTTTATCTACAATATAGCAGGGGGTGTAAAGCCATAACACCTACGTTTTTCCAGCAGCAGACTATGAATGATAATGTCAAAAGCCGCACTGAAGTCTAACAAAACAGCCCCCCCAATCTTTTTATCATCAATTTCTCTCAGCCAATCATCAGTCATGTGTGTAAGTGCTGTGCTTGTTGAATGTCCTTCCATATAAGCGTGCTGAAAGTCTGTTGTCAATTTGTGTACTGTAAAATAGCATTGTATCTGGTCAAACACAATTTTTTCCAGAAGTTTACAAAGGGTTGGTAAGAGGTTGATTGGTCAGCTATTTGAGCCAGTAAAGGGGGCTTTACTATTCTTAGGTAGCGGAATTACTTTTGCTTCCCTCCAGGCCTGAGGGAACACACTTTCTAGCAGGCTTAAATTGAAGATATGGCAAATAGGCGTGGCAATATCGTCCTGAATGCGGGAGAGTGTAGATGTGCCCCCACGGGAGGGTAGAACCAGGCAGTAGGTCAATATTGCAGTCTCATGGGCGATGAGGGGGCAGGCACGTGGCACGAGTCTTTGAAAAGGCCACCAGTAGGTCCCGGTATTCTTCCATGATAGGGATGTGGGTGGCCTGGTCTGGATTTCCACTGAGGTGGCACAGATTGACACAGAGAGACACCCCCAGACACTCCTGCGACCAACCCAACAACCTCCTCTCTGTCCACGATATACTGGGGTTTTGCAACTGTAGCCAGGGGCTCAGTCTTGCTAGAGGTTCCTTGGAGAGACCATAACGGGCATGCTGGAGATTGTCCAGGCGGATGGCCATGGCGATGAGCTAGTCCAGCGTGAGGTCCTCATTGCGACAGACCAGCTCGGTCTGGACGTCCGCCTGTAGCCCGCTGTGGAAAACCTTCAACAGGGCCTGGACATTCCAGCCAGCAGACACATCCACCTTATGGAAATCCGGAGCGTACTCCGACGCTGTCCTGGACCCCTGGCGTAGACAGAGGAGATGCTCACCTCCCTCTCGGCCCTCTGTTGGGTGGTCGAAGACGGCACGGAAGAGTTGTGTGAAGCACTCATAGGACTGCACTTCTGGACCGTCCCTCTCTCAGACGGCGTGCACCCATTCCAGAGCCCGGCCTGTCAGCACCGAGATCACCAAGGCCACCTTGTCCCTCTCAGAGGCCGTCCCGGCATGACGGGCAAGGTGGAGGTCACACTGCAGGAGAAACCCCCTACAGTGAATTGGGGTGCTGTCAAACCACTCCGGGAGGGGCAGGTGGCCATTGCTGATTGGACCGGGTGATGTAGATGGTGGTGGCGTGGCTGGAACGACCGCGGGGAGCTGGCAAGGTGGTGGTGTAGCCTGCAGTTAGCGTACGGCCCGGAGCACCTCGTCCATGGCAGTCCCGAGGCGTGGTGGCGGAGCTTCGCTCCTACAGCGGAGAGGTCAGGATGTCCTGCTGCTTCCTGTTTTCTTTGGTCGGTCATTCTGTCACTAGTGTAGAGAGGAGTAGGCAGGAGGCAGTCGCAGGTTTAGAACTACTGAATTTATTTAAGCACCATAGATCAAAGCGGGACGAAACCCAAAAGCTGTTGTGCTCAAAATATATCTTCATAAACGAAAAGGCACAGGGCGAACCCAAAGTGCAAAATATAAAGTAATCAGGAAATAGTAGGAGTGAATCCTCTCAGGAAAACAAGTAACATTTTCAATGACCGACAAAGACAAATGGCAGAGGGAGTATATATACAGTGATAGAGTGGGGATTGGAACCAGGTGTGTGTAATGATGATGAGACAAGTCCGGGGTTGATGAGTGAAGGGCGTTTGCCAGCAGTAGGTTCGGCAGCAGCTAGAAGGCCGGCGACGCCGAATGCCTGAGCTGGACAGAAGGGGGAACCAAAGTGAAGGCTGGTGTGACACTGTGTGTGCAATAATACTGTTTAAAATGATTTTTTTATGACTAGTTCATCTCTGTGCCCCACACATACAATTATCTGTAAGGTCCTTCAGTCGAGCAGTGAAATTTAAAACACAGATTCAACCACAAAAAAGGGCATCTATTGGTAGATGGGTTAACATTTTAAAAAGCAGACATTGAATATTCCTTTGAGCATGGTGAAGTTATTAATTACACTTTGGATGGTGTATCAATACACCCAGTCACCACAATGATACAGGCATCCTTCCTAACTCAGTTGCCGGAGAGGAAGGAAACCGCTCAGGGAGTTCACCATGATGCCAGTGGTGACTTAAACAGTTACAGAGTTTAATGGCTGTGATAGGAGAAAACTAAGGATGGATCAACAACATTGTAGTTACTCCACAATACTAACCTAATTGACAGGGTGAAAAGAAGGAAGCCTGTAAAGAATATAAAATATTCCAGAACATGCATCCTGTTTGCAACAAGGCACTAAAGTAATACTGCTAAAAATGTGGTAAAGCAATTCACTATTTGTCCTGAATAAAAAGTGTTATGTTTGGGGCAAATCCAATACAACACATTACTGAGTATCACTCTCCATATTTTCAAGCATAGTGGTGGCTGCATCATGTCATGGGTATGCTTGTAATCATTAAGGACTGGGGAGTTTTTCAGGATAAAAATAAACGGAATGGATCCTAGAGGAAAACCTGGTTCAGTCTGCTTTCCACCAGACACTGGGAGATTAGTTCACCTTTCAGCCGGACAATAACCTAGTACACAAGGCCAAATCTATACTGGGGTTGCTTACCAAGAAGACAGTGAATGTTCCTGAGTGGCCGAGTTACAAATGTTTCACAATCCATGTTTCTGTTTTTCCATCCAAGACGTTTGCAAACATTTCTAAAAACATGTTTTCACTTCGTCATTATGGGGTATTGTGTGTAGATGGGTGAGAATGTTTTTTATTTATAAAATTTTGAATTTTGGCTGTAACACAATATGTGGAATACGTCAAGGGGTATGAATACTTTCTGAAGGCACTGTAGCTAACTTACCTAGCTAATGTAACTAGCCAGCGAACTACATTTGTTAATCTAAACCAAAATCTAGCTAGCTAGCTTTCATTATATGCTGAATTGACATTCCTAAGCAAAATGTAATTAGCCAGCTGTTTTCTGTGATTTGTAACTTTGCAAGCTAATGTTAGCTACAGCCTACTGGACCGTATCTAACCGTTAGCTAGCTAGCTAACTAACTAACTACCGCAGAGGATAATGTGACTGGCCTATCTGTTCTATTTACAGAGTACGATCCCATTAACATCTGCAGTGGCATCAACATCAAGCTCAGCACCAGGAACTAGTGTAAGTCACCTTTGCTAAATATAATCTAATTGTAGCTATATCAATACACATTGCTGTGAATTGTCTATTTATTGAATTGACGTGTCTCTACTTCAAATGCCCTGAAGTTCTGCGTACGCTTTTAGCCCCAGAGCATCTTTTAAACCAAAGCAGGTCTTTATCCATCTATCTACTTTGCAAATATGATATTGACCATATGCTATGACACGGGCAGCTCCATTGAGTTGCGGAAGCGGAGCGAAGGTTCAGAGGTGCTTGGATAGTATGTAGGATAGCCACAGGCTCTGAAAACCTTTCTCTGATCTTCTGTGTCTGATTCTCAAATGTAAGTCTTCCTCTGGGCAATGCTGATGTAGAACCCAGGCCCATGTCATAGAATGTTGCTAGGGCCTGGAGGAAAAATGCATTTCTCTTTCCTCTGATGAATAACTTCACTTCTCTGTGGACGAGCTCCAGCTCTCCTGCCTATGTCTACTTTGTTCTCTCCAGGAGGGTTAGCTGTGCTCAGTGTATCCCTGCCATTCACTGACCTTTTCGCTGTTAGCATCGTTGGGCTAATCTCAGGGCTATCACTCAACACTAGGAGTTAAACAGGGGAAAAGTATATAGAATGAATCACATATGTAGCTGGTCCTATTTCTATTCATCCACTTGTACATGGAGCGTAATATAAAACAGAATCTTTGTAGTACATTTCAAGGGCAGAAGTTGACACATTTTTCTCTAGAAACTCTGCAAACCCTCTCACAAAATGGGCGTCATACTGACTATCATTTCAAATCAAGATATTAGCCATGATAAGTGTATATGACAGCTGAGCAGGCATGTCTCTGGCTGAAGTGTAGAATAATTAAGCGTTTTGTAATACGATATGGAATATTCAATACCACCAGACAAAACCCTCACAGAGATCTGCTGAGGGAGTTTATTACTTTACTTTTCACCAATGAAACACCTCATCACTTTTACAATCACAGAAGAAAAACACACTATTCGATCACATCCTGGAGCGACTGTACCGCCACTCACAGAGGCTGAGCCCTGCGTGGGAGAGAGAGAGGGAGAGGCAGGCACAGAATTGTATGTGCTGAAAAAAAGGACTCATTTATTTTTCAGTCTGTGTTTCACAATGCATGTGTGCCTGGAGAATTGCAGCTAAATTTCACATGGGGAGGGAGGTGGCCGAACCCCCTGTCTTGCAAAAACTCACAAGTAAAAAAAAACGGAGCGAGAGCGAGGGGAGAGAGAGAAAATAAAGAAGGGGGGGATTAAAGGGGTGAGGGACTTTCCACATGAGAACACCTTGCACACACACACTGCCAAGGTCAAGTATCTTAATATAGATTACACAACCAGGCCACCCTAGGCCTTATCTGCCAAAACCCAAGAATCGAACAAATTGGATCAGACATTTTAAAGGAGGAGTAAAAGTGAGAGAGGGTAGAGGAATGGGAGTGTAAAAAAACATACACACTCACAAAGTTGCAAGGGATAAAGTGGGTGAGGGCATAAATATTGTTAATATTACTAAAATCATGGGCATTTGATTGCCAAACAAAAGTTATCCAAAACTAAATGTATCTTTAATCAGATAATAAAAATCAAGATTTCTCTTTTATTGTGAAGCTTCCGAGCTGAGATCGACCTCAGACTCTGGCCTAAATTAAACTGTTGAACTTGGGTTAAGAGTTAGCTGTGGGTCTACAGTCTTCAACATCCTCTGCCTCACTGGGTCTAAGAAGCCTATGTCTGGTGTGTATAATTTCTGCTAGGATTGCAATTTGGGCATTTTCCAAATCCTACATAAAATGGAAAATGTGCCCATACAGTATTTGCTAAGACTACAAAGTAAAATTGTTATTGTTTCTAAGATACATTTTCCGACACAGTATGAAATGTTCCCACATTCAATGTGTGGATTCATGAATGAGATGATGCACAGGGCCTATTCAGAATAGAAACCCTATAAGTAGGCTACAACTTTAGTTGTATCTGTATTATGGAGGCTTAGTTGATTGTTTATGCAAAGCTTAAAGTCTAAATTGGAGAAAAGCAGAGTTATTAGTAAGGAGGGGATGGTGTGGATGACTGACTGGTTTCTGCTGGGGCTGGGTATTGTGTGTGAAGGTTAGTATGCATGCTATATTAACACGAGGGGGATGGGTGGATATAGTACCTTGTTTGAGTGTGTATTGATGGGGTTAAAGTAGTCATATGTTGGCTAATCACTGACTACTGCGTGTCCTACAGACTAATCCTGCTGCTGGTGATGATCCTGACACCAGCTCTAGTAGTACAGATCCTGTAGACCCATTGGATGAAGGCTTTCAGGCGGGAACAAGCTCAAGCTCAACATCATCTGACTCAGAAGAGGAAAAGACTGCACACGGCTGGCAAGAGTCAAAGTGTATAGTCTATGAGTGCAAGATCATGGAGCTCATGAAGTTCTGTCAGACCAGCTGCCATTGCCCAACACAAGACAAGGTTCACCAGCTGAAGAATATTCAGGACACTGCCTGGAACATTCAACCAACACAACAACCACATTCAGCTAGACTGATGTTGTAGTATAATATAGAATGCCTAGTATGCTCACAACTGCATTGTGGTATAGACATTGACAGCTCTTGTATATGTACAATTGAAGTCGGAAGTTTACATACATTTAGGTTGGAGTCATTGAAACTCGTTTTTCAACCACTCCACAAATTTCTTGTTAACAAACTATAGTTAGGACATCTACTTTATGCAAGACAAAAGTAATTTTTCCAACAATTGTTTACAGGCAGATTATTTCACTTATAATTCACTGTATCACAATTCCAGTGGGTCAGAAGTTTACATACACTAAGTTGACTGTGCCTTTAAACAGCTTGGAAAATTCCAGAAAATGATGTCATGGTTTTAGAAGCTTCTGATAGGCTAATTGACATAATTTGAGTCAATTGGACGTGTACCTGTGGATGTATTTCAAAGCCTACATTCAAACTCTATGCCTCTTTGCTTGACATCATGGGAAAATCAAAAGACATCAGCCAAGACCTCAGAAAAAAAATTGCAGACCTCCACAAGTCTGGTTCATCCTTGGGAGCAATTTCCAAACGCTTGAAGGTACCACGTTCATCTGTACAAAAAATTGCATGCAAGTATAAACACCATGGGACCACATAGCCTTCATACCATGCCATGTGGTCCTCTGTAGCTCAATTGATAGAGCATGGCGCTTATAACGCCAGGGTAGTGGGTTCGATCCCCGGGACCACCCATATGTAAAAATGTATGCACACATGACTGTAAGTCACTTTGGATAAAAGCGTCTGCTAAATGGCATATTATTATTATACCGCTAAGGAGGAAGGAGACGCGTTCTGTCTCCTAGAGATGATCGTACTTTGGTGCGAAAAGTGCAAATCAATCCCAGAACAACAGCAAAGAACCTTGTGAAGATGCTGGAGGAAACAGGTACAAAAGTATCTATATCCACAGTAAAACGAGTCCTATATCGACATAATCTGAAAGGCCACTCAGCAAGGAAGAAGCCACTGCTCCAAAACCACCATAAAAAAGCCAGACTACGATTTGCAAATGCACATGGGGACAAAGATCGTACTTTTTGGAGAAATGTCCTCTGGTCTGATGAAACAAAAATAGAACTGTTTGGCCATAATGATCGTTATGTTTGGAGGAAAAAGGAGGTAGCTTGCAAGCTAAAAAAAACATTCCAACCGTGAAGCACGGGGGTGGCAGCATCATGCTGTGGGGGTGCTTTGCTGCAGGAGGGACTGGTGCACTTCACAAAATAGATGGCATCATGAGAAAGGAAAATTATGTGGATATATTGAAGCAACATCTCAAGACATCAGTCAGGAAGTAAAATCTTGGTGGCAAATGGGTCTTCCAAATGGACAATGACCCCAAGCATATTTCCAATGTTGTGGCAAAATGGCTTAAGGACAACAAAGTCAAGGTATTGGAGTGGCCATCACAAAGCCCTGACCTCAATCCTATAGAAAATGTGTGGGCAGAACTGAAAAGGCGTATGCGAGCAAGGAGGCCTACAAACCTGACTCAGTTACACCAGCTATGTCAGGAGGAATGGGCCAAAATTCACCCAACTTATTGTGGGAAGCTTGTGGAAGGCTACCCAAAAACGTTTGACCCAAGTTAAACAATTTAAGGCAATGCTACCAAATACTAATTGAGTGTATGTAAACTTCTGACCCACTGGGAATGTGATGAAAGAAATAAAAACTGAAATAAATCATTCTCTCTACTATTATTCAGACATTTCACATTCTTAAAATAAAGTTGTGATCCTAACTGACCTAAGACAGGGAATTTGTACTAGGATTAAATGTCAGGAATTGTGAAAACTGAGTTTAAATGTATTTGGCTAAGGTGTATGTAAACTTCCGACTTCAACTGTATATAACATGACATGCACTAAGTTTGATAAAATGTTTATATAATATTGTGTCTAATATTTTTTACATGTGTACTAACGATTTGATTTGATTTTTGATTTGACAAGTGACAAAATGATTCCAGCTGCATCAGTAACCAATAAAGTGTTGACTTCAACTTCTGGGTCAATTCATTGTGATATTCATGAAATGTATTTGGAAGTAACTACCTACAATCTTACTGCTAAAACAAATGATGCAGGGAGTTGTTGTATCATTTTAGCTTACAATTTGTTAGCAAGTATACATGTTCTAATGAAACAGTAGATTAGTCTGTCAATGTCGCAAATAAGTAGACATGGCTTGTATTCAAGACAAAGTTTATTTTCTCTGGAGACCAAAGTGAGTTTACACAGCAGTATGCAGGATTGGCAATGTATGACATACACTAAGTATACCAACCATTAGGAACACCTTCCTAATATTGAGTGGCACCCCCCCTTTTGCCCTCAGAACAGCCTTAATTCGAAGGGGCATGGACTCTACAAGGTGTCAAAAGCGTTCCACAGGGATGCTGGCCCATGTTGACTTCAATGCTTCCCAAGTTGGCTGGATGTCCTTTGGGTGGTGGAATATTCTTGATACACACGGGAAACTGTCGATCTTGAAAAACCCAGCAGCGTTGCATTTCTTGACACAAACCGGTGCGTCTGGCACCTACTACCATACCACGTTCGAAGGCGCTTATATTTTTTGTCTTGCCCATTCACCCTCTGAATGGCACACATGCACAATCCATGTCTCAATTGTCTCAAGGCCTCCCCTTCATCTGCACTGATTGAAGTGGATTTAACAAGTGACATCAATAAGGATTCATAGCTTTCACCTGGATTCACCTGGTCAGTCTATGTCATGGAAAGAACAGGTGTTGTTTTGTATAATGAGTTCTTCTATACAGTAGAAGAAAAATTTACTTACTACTAACGCCTATAATAAATACTACAGTTCAACAAAGGGAATACTCTCATATGGTGTGTTTGGGGGGTGTGGTGTGATGTTCGTAGTCACTTTGATACAACGGGAGATTGTTGTTATGTAACCTTTCACATCTCCTCTTGAGTCATCAACTTATTTTTATCCAACATACTGTCCATCGTGTGAGGGATAAATTGCTCAAATGACCCCAACAACACACGCAAGCAAGGGGATTGCATAGCTTCTCCCCACGTAGAACAAACTCCAACAAAACGTCTGTAGGCCACCAAGCGCTATTGTCTGTAAGAGAATGACAAAAACGCTATTAGATTTTGATGGGCAATCGTTGTGTATTGTGTGTATTCCTACAGTAGCAGCACGATGCAGAATATTACACATCTCACAGACACACGTTAGCTAGCTAGCCACAACACACAGGTATAGTTACTCAAAGACTAGGTAATATGAGTCATAAAGCCAAAGTCATTCCTTTACTCTTCGTCATCATCATCAAAACATTTATCCAGTTTTGCTCCTATTGAGATGCACTGAGGCTAGCTAGGCTACGTTAGCTAGCTAACGCTTGCTAGCTAGCTATAATGTTAGGCTACAGTACATTTTGGCTATAGCAAACAACGCTAGCTAGCTCAACTTGGCTAGCTTGGCTTGTAGTGATACTAGCAAGCCCCATTATGGCCGAATCGATCACAAAATGATATTGTACTGAACAACACTGGCTCGTGTAAAAAGAGAGCTTATATTGACAGCTAGCTACCGACAGCAAAACAACTTACTTGTTTGTAATTTGCCTTCCTGGTCCAGCTGGTCTAGGCTGCCACCACCAGTTGATCTTGGAGGTTCTGAAGAACGTCTCCAGCACCCCTCTATCCATACGTGTGTCAGAACTTACTTTGATGGTCTGTCACACACACACGATCCATGGTGTCTGCAGTGACCTTCTCCAGTAAGAACTGTCCGAGATCGAATTCGTTGCAGCACAGACATTCCTCTTCTGTGGGTATGGCTGGACAGCACCCGCATAGGCACCACCAGTCGGAGTCTGACTGTGGCTGCACATCGCTGCTTGCTGGTCTCGCAATTCTCGTTCTCACTGTCTCAACTCCTCTTCAGTGTATTCTTGCTCAAATTAATAAGGCTGTATGCCCCTATGTAAAAGAACATCAAAACTGTTTTGTTGTCCAGCTCTTCATGGAATGAGGACTCATCAGAAGCATCCATTGTAATTATTTAGCAATCTCGGATAGAGAGTGCACGGTAACATAGCTCCCGTGAACCTGTAGAAACCAGTACTGCCCCTGTTTTGAAAAGCCTGCCTTCGAGGGTGGGAACATAATTGGACAAGGAAGTAGGGCTCTCGTCAGGCTGTAGTCTTTACAAAGCCAGGGTAAATGAGTCAACCTTGATATCCTGCAATGTTGTGGCAGATCGTTGAGACAAGTCCAATGGCTCTATTGAACAAGGACAACCAAATCTACTCACTCCTAGCATGATCGTGCAAATCGGCGAAACACAAAGACCACAATAATTGCTACAAAACACGACTCCATTCATTTTTAGATCAGACAGCAGGCTCAATCAACCTCTCATCACTGCTATGGTACATAATTATGTCTGAAACACCTCTCATCACTCATAATTATGTAGGGAGACTGGAATAACACCCCAAATAGTGTCTATCGGTGAGTTCCCCTTTAATCCAAATTTTTTGCAGTTTTACTTTAGTGCCTTATTCTGTACAGGCTTCCTTCTTTTCACTCTGTCTTTTAGGTTAGCATTGTGGAGTAACTGCAATGTTGTTGATCCATCCTCAGTTTTCTCCTATCACAGCCATTAAACTCTGTAACTGTTTTAAAGTCACCGTTGGCCTCATGGTCAAATCCCTGAGCGGTTTCCTTCCTCTCCGGCAACTGAGTTAGGAAGAACGCCTGTATCTTTGTAGTGACTGGGTGTATTGATACACCATCCAAAGTGTAATTAATAACTTTACCATGATCAAAGGCAGGATTCTCCAACCCTGTTCCTGGAGAGCTACCCTCCTGTAGGTTTTCGCTCCAACCACAGTTGTAACTACTCATTTTTATTTAATTTGTAATGGTATTGTGTGTAGGCCAATGACACAAAATCTCAGGCTGTAACACAACAAAATGAGGAAAAAGTCAAGGGGTGTGAATACTTTCTGAAAGCACTGTATCTTCCTCTATCTTTTTTACTACAAAACATAGAAACACACCATTTTCACATATTTTGATGTTGGGGTGGTGCTGGAGATGAATATGAAGTTGAAAAAGTTTGAAATGTCCCTTTAACAACTTTCCTATAAAGATTAAATAGCTTACCCGCTCCATAGCAAGCTGCACTATCCGCACTGATTGGTGAAGTGTCACGGATTCTGCCGAGGCTGCTCCTCCTCCTTGCTCGGGCAGGCTTCGGCGTTCGTCGTCCCCGGAGTACTAGCTGCTGCCGATCGATGTTTCGGTGTTTGTCTAGTTTAGTCTGTATTGTTTACACCTGTTCTCCATTATGTTTGATTGTATGCCCTATATTTACCGGTGGCACCGGTGGTGTGGGAGGTCGACGCGGAAATCGAGCGAGCGTTACGTACCGACCCTACTCCCCCAGAGTGTCCAGAGGGGCGGAGGTACGTGCCGCTCGAGGTACATGATATTGGGCTCACACGTCACCCCCCTCTGGTCATCCTGCTATTGGTCGGACGGTGCACTGCCTTAGCGGGAAGTACTGGTGGCCCACCTTAGCTAGGGACGTGAGGGTTTACGTTTCTTCCTGCTCGGTGTGCGCCCAGTGTAAGGCGCCTAGACACCTGCCCAGTGGGAAGTTACAACCTCTACCCGTTCCACAACGGCCGTGGTCTCACCTGTCGGTGGATTTTGTCACGGACCTTCCCCCCTCCCAGGGGAATACCACGATCTTGGTCGTTGTGGATCGGTTTTCTAAGGCCTGCCGTCTCATTCCTATGCCAGGTCTTCCTACAGCCCTACAAACGGCCGACGCCCTGTTTACTCACGTTTTCCGGCACTACGGGGTGCCTGAGGATATAGTGTCTGATCGGGGTCCCCAGTTCACCTCTAGAGTTTGGAGGGCGTTTATGGAACGTTTGGGGGTCTCGATTAGCCTTACCTTGGGTTTTCACCCTGAGAGTAATGGGCAGGTGGAGAGAGTAAACCAGGATGTGGGTAGGTTTCTGATGTCCTATTGCCAGGACTGGCAGGAAGAGTGGTCGGGGTATATCCCCTGGGCAGAGATAGCCTAAAACTCACTCCGCCACTCCTCCACTAATCTTACGCCTTTTCAGTGTGTGTTGGGTTATCAGCCGGTTCTGGCACCCTGGCATCAGAGCCAGATCGAAGCTCCTGCGGTGGATGAGTGGTTTTGGCGCTCGGAGGAGACATGGAACGCTGCGCATGTCCATCTGCAGCGGGCCATCAGACGGCAAAAGGCGAGCGCCGATCGCCACCGCAGTGAGAGTCCGGTTTATGCACCGGGAGATCGGGTCTGGCTCTCGACCCGAAACCTGCCCCTTCGCCTGCCCTGCCGGAAGCTGGGTCGGCGGTTTGTGGGGCCATTTAAAGTCCTGAGGAGATTGAACGAGGTATGTTATAGGTTACAACTGCCCATTAATTACCGCATTAACCCCTCGTTCCATGTGTCTCTCCTCAGGCCGGTGGTAGCTGGTCCACTCCAGGAGAATGAGAAACGAGAGCCTCCTCTGCTCCCACTAGACATCGAGGGGGCTCCGGCATACTCAGTCCGTTCCATCGTGGATTCGAGGCGTCGGATGGGGGGTCTGCAGTATCTCGTGGAGTGGGAGGGGTACAGTCTGGAGGAACGGTGCTGGGTCCCTAGGAGGGACATCCTGGATCCCTCCCTGTTGAGGGATTTCCACCGGAGTCATCTGACTCGCCCAGCTCCGCGTCCTCCTGGCCGTTCTGAGGCCTGGAGCCGCGCGTCAAGGGGGGGGTACTGTCACGGATTCTGCCGAGGCTGCTCCTCCTCCTTTCTCGGGCAGGCTTCGGCGTTCGTCGTCCCCGGAGTACTAGCTGCTGCCGATCAATGTTTCGGTGTTTGTCTAGTTTAGTCTGTATTGTTTACACCTGTTCTCCATTATGTTTGATTGTATGCCCTATATTTACCCCTGTCTCTCATTTGGATTTTGTGTGTGATTGTTTCTTTGTGACGTGTGTCGTTGGTGAGCGGGTTAGTTCCTCCCTGTGTGGAGGTATTCTGTTTCGTGTTCTTGCATTCTGAGTAAAGTACGTTTCCGAGAGTTCTGTGTCCTGCGCCTGACTCCTTCCACCGCATTTCACTGACATTCGTGACATGAAGTCATTTAATGTTGGGCTAAATTATTTAAAAGGAACAGAAAGGAACTACACATACCAGGTTCGAACCTGTTCAAAACTTAATTTTGCTGGTCGGAACAGTGGAACGGAACAAAAAAACATAACGGTTCTGTTCAGAACTAAAAGATTGGAAAATAATTTTGGTTCCACCCCTGGTGGTAATTACAGTACTTGATAAGTATTTACTCTCGTGTCCGACCTATGTAATGTAATGTTTGGTCCACGTTTCCCTGTTGGGGCAATCTCATTGCACAATAATAAAATACTGGGGATGGGAAGGATATCAAAACAAACAGCCTCATACGAACAGGCGTCCACGCCAATGTTATGTCAGTAAGTATTACTCAGTGTTATATGTCATAACACTTGAACTCTTGGCACTGTACACTCGTAGAAAAAATGGTGTTATCTAGAACCTAAAATAGTTATTCAGCTGTCCCCATAGGAGAACCCTTTGAAGAACCCTATTGGGTTCCAGGTAGAACCCTTTTGGGTTCCATGTACAGTGCATTCGGAAAGTATTCAGACCCCTTGACGGTTTCCACATTTTGTTACATTACAGCCTTATTCTAAAATCTACACACAATACCCCCATAATAACAAAGCAAAAACAGGTTTTTAGAAATATTTGCAAATGTAGTAAAAATAACAAACTGAAATATGATATTTACATAAGTATTCAGACCCTTTACTCAGTACTTTGTTGAAGCACCTTTGGCAGCGATTACAGCTTCGAGTCTTCTTGGGTATGAAGCTACAACCTTGGCACACCTGTATTTGGGGAGTTTCTCCCATACTTCTCTGCAGATCCTCTCAAGCTCTGTCAGGTTGGATGGGGAGCGTCGCTGCACAGATATTTTCACGTCTCTCCAAAGATGTTAGATCGGGTTCAAGTCCGGGCTCTGGCTGGGCCACTCATTGACATTCCTGCGTTGTCTTGGCTGTGTGCTTAGGGTCGTTGTCCTGTTGGAAGGTGAATCTTTGCCCCAGTCTGATGTCCTGAGTGCTCTGGAGCAGGTTTTCATCAAGGATCTCTTTGTACTTTGTTCCGTTCATCTGTGCCTTGATCCTGACTAGTCTCCCAGTCCCTGCCGCTGAAAAACATCACCACAGCATGATGCTGCCACCACCATGCTTCACAGTAGGGATGGTGCCAGGTTTTCTCCAGACGTGACGCTTGGCATTCAGGCCAAAGAAAACTTGGTTTCATCAGACCAGAGAATCTTGTTTCACATTTTCTGAGAGTTCTTTAGGTGCCTTTTGGCAAACTCCAAGCGGGTTGTCATGTGCCTTTTACTGAGGAGTGGTTTCCGTCTGGCCACTCTACCATAAAGGCCTGATTGGTGGAGTGCTGCAGAGGAACTCTGGAGCTCTGTCAGAGTGACCATCGGGTTCAAGGCCCTTCTCCCCTGATTGCACAGTTTGGCCGGGCGGCCAGTTCTAGGAAGAGTCTTGGTGGTTCCTAATTTCTTTCATTTAAGAATGATGGAGGCCACTTGTGTTCTTGGGGACCTTCAATCCTGCAGAAATGTTTCGGTACCCTTCCCCAGATCTGTGCCTCGACACAATCCTGTCTTGGAGCTCTACGGACAATTCCTTCAACCTCATGGCTTGGTTTTTGCTCTGACATGCACTGTCAACTGTGGGACCTTATATAGACAGGGATGTGCCTTTCCAAATCATGTGCCTTTCCAAATCCTCACAGGTAGATTCCAATCAAGTTATAGAAACATCTCAAGGATGATCACTGGAAATTGGATGCACCTGAGCTCAATTTCGAGTCTCATAGCAAAGGGTCTGAATACTTATGTAAATAAGGTATTTCTGTTTTTTATTTTTAATACATTTGCAAAAATGTCTAAAAACCTGTTTTCACTTTTTCATTATGAGGTATTGTGGCTCAATCAGGATCCGGAGCATCAGGACTCATGGAGATAGTGATGGACACATTGGCAGGCAGAGGGAGGTCTCTGATGAAAGACCCAGCACCACCAACCCTCCCTGCCTTCCCTTCCCTTCCCTACTTGCCTTCCTCTCCCTGGGAAGAGGCCTGGCTCTCCCGATACCTGCGGCCCAGGTCCCTAAGGAGAGCCCCATGGTCCTGAAGACCCAGGCCCAAGACTCAGTACAGCGAGCTGTTCCCCAGTACAATACAGCGAGCTGTTCCCCAGCAGGCCAGCATGCTGCCCCTCCTCCTGCCAGGCCTGAAAACATCCCTGGTGCAGGGAGAGCCTCTTCATCCAGAAACCCCAAGGTCTCACCTCTCCTCTGTCTCTCCTTCAGTTCCTTTAGAAAGACTTAAGAGGACCACCTGTGATTGTGAAGGGTTGGTTGAAAAATGTATGCACTCACTAACTGTAAGTCGCTCTGGATCAGAGCGTCTGCTAAATGACTAAAATGTAATGTAAAAATGTAGATTGATGAGGAAAATGTTTTATTTAATCAAATTTTAGAACAAGGCTATAACATAACAAAATGTGGAAAAAGTCAAGGTGTCTGAATACTTTCCGAATGCACTGTATAACCCTTTCCACAGAGGGTTCTACATGGAACCCAAAAGGGTTTTACCTGGAACCAAAAAGGGTTCTACCTGGAGCCAAAAAGGGTTATCCTATGGGGACAGTCAAATAACCCTTTTGGAAACCTTTTTTCTAAGTGTGTAGTAAACAAAGAACCATTAACACACCAACACACCAAGACAGTCGTGAAGAGGGCACGACAAAGCCTATTCCCCCTCAGGAGACTGAAAAGATTTGGCATGGGTCCTCAGATCCTCAAAAAATTCTACAGCTGCACCATCAAAAGCATCCTGACTGGTTGCATCACCGCCTGGTATGGCAACTGCTTGGCCTCCGAACGCAAGGCACTACAGAGGGTAGTGTGTACGGCCCAGTACATCACTGGGGCCAAGCTTCCTGCCACCCAGGACCTCTATACCAGGCGGTGTCAGAGGAAGGCCCTCAAAATTGTCAAAGACTCCTGCCACCCTAGTCATAGACTGTTCTCTCTGCTACCGCACGGCAAGCAGTCTAGGTCCAAAAGACTTCTCAACAGCTTCTACCCCCAAGCCATAAGACTCCTGAACAGCTAATCATGGCTACTCAGACTATTTGCACTGTCCCCCCCACCCCCATCTTTTTACACTGCTGCTACTCTGTTAATTATTTATGCATAGTCACTTTAACTCTACCCACATGTACATATTACTTCTACTACCTCAACTAGCCGGTGCCCCCGCACATTGACTCTGCACCGGTACCCCCCTGTATATATAGCCTCCCTACTGTTATTTTATTTTACTTCTGCTCTTTTTTTCTCAACACTTTTTTTGTTTTATTCTACTTTTTTATACAAAAGAAATGCACTGTTGGTTAAGGGCTGTAAGTAAGCATTTCACTGTAATGTCTGCACCTGTTGTATTCGGCGCATGTGGCCAATAAAATTTGATTTGATTTGATTTGATTTGAGAATACATGCCAAGGTGTGTATGTGTGTGTGTGTGTGTGTGTGTGTGTGTGTGTGTGTGTGTGTGTGTGTGTGTGTGTGTGTGTGTGTGTGGACCAGAAGTCCCCACAAGAATAGGACACAAAACAAAAATTTGACCAACTGGGGACATTCTGTTAGTCCCAACGAGGTCAAATGCTATTTCTAGGGGGGTTAGGGTTAAGGTTAGAATTAGTGTTAGGGTTAGAATTACATTAAGGGTTAGGGTTAGGAGCCAGGGTTAGTTTTAGGGTTAGGGTTAGGATCTAGGGTTAGGGGTTAGGGAAAATAGGATTTTGAATGGGACTGAATTGTGTGTCCCCACAAGGTTAGCTGTACAAGACTGTGTGTGTGTGTGTATGTGTGTGTGCGAGTGTGAGAGAGAGTGTGTGTGCTTGCATATTGTGATACAGCAGTTAATGGAAAGTTCAAATAAATGTTTTGGACCAGCAGGGCACTGCAGAGGGAAACACATTCCTACTCTGCACTCTCTCTCTCTCTCTCTCTCTCTCTCTCGCTGGCCTAATGAAAACAGGAAGTGGTGTTGCGCTGAAAGGCCTCCCCTGAGAGCAGGGAAGCAAATGCTAACTAGACTCATCCAATATGTACACAAACACACCTCACTATTCTCACTGTGCTGTTAACTATTTTCCACCCCGCCCAGTCATGTTGTGCAATGGTCTCATTGTTTGTGATATGGAAAGCACTGTCCAGTATTCCAGACTATCGTCACACAATAGGGTGTGTCTAGTCAAAGTGTTTCACACACACAAAGGTGCATTTTGTCACCCAATCAGATGGCATTAAACACCAACATCACCACAAGAACCACAACAAGACTCCAATTACCTCACCTCCAACCTCTCTCTATTAACAGCTCTTTATAACAAATGGGCCTCCACTTTTAAAAAGCGAAACAATTGGGCTTTCTCAATGTAACAACATAGCCTCATGATGACGAATGATGAAGTCTCGGTATGTCGCATTCCAGCGCTGCATGCTTTCCACTAGAACATCCATGGCGGCCCCTCTGTCTATCGAAGCATCTAGCGCATGCCAGGATATGAATCAAGGCACATTTTGTACAATCTCGGACATGAACTCCTTCACTCCTCGACAGCTGTTTTCATCCCCCTCTCCCTCCCTCCATCTCTCCATTCATCCCTCTCTCCACCCCTCCACAGCTCCCAGAGTGGGTGAAATATGGGAGGAATTTAGTAAACACTTAGCGAGACGGGGGCCCGGGCGGCCCTAGAGCATCGTGGGTAATGACCCCCGGAGCGGAGCCCGTGATTAGCTGAGAGCAGGATGAGGGCCATTATGTGGTTGTTGGACGGTTGTTGTGTGACTTTGCCGTACAGGGAGCCCTGTAAATGCACTGTAGTGTTATTATGAGAGTCTGGACAAATCGGCAGACCCAAACACCGCGCTGCTGAGGCCTCCGCTTCGCCACATCCTCCCCTACGGCTTTCCCGAACATTGAGGAAAGAGAGAGAGAATGTGTGTGTTTGTATGCGCGAGTGCATGCGTATGTATAGGGACATGGGTGGTTAATTTCAGCAGCATATATCACATCAAAACCTGCTTGATCAACCTGGACTCAGGGGTAGACATGACGTAGTGAATGCCATTTAGCAGACGCTTTTATCCAAAGTGACTTACAATCATATGTGCATACAATTTACGTATGGGTGGTCCCAGGAATCGAAACCACTACGCTGTCATTACAAGCACCATGCTCTACCAACTGAGCTACAAAGGACCATAAGTAAAAGTAAATCCTGGATATGTTCCGTTTTGTATGGTATGTATTAATTTGTCCAACATCCATTTCATATGATACTGTATGTTATGAATTACAATTTGTATGATATGTTTCAAATTGCAATTCGTACAATATGTTATGAATTGCAATTCGTACAATATGTTACGAATTTGCAAAATGTATGATATGTTACGAATTCCAATTTGTTGTGGCTAACATTAGCTAGGTGGCTAACGCTAATATTAGGCTAGGGGTTAGGGGTTAGGTTAGGGGTTAAGGTTAGGAGTTAGGTTAAAGGGTTAAGATTAGGGTTAGCTAACATGCTAAGTAGTTGCAAAATAGCAAAAAAGTAGTAAGTAGTTGCAAAGTTGCAAATTACTAAAAATGCTAAAGTTGTTCTCTCGCAGCTCACCTCTTACAGTTACATTTACATTTACATTTACGTCATTTAGCAGACGCTCTTATCCAGAGCGACTTACAAATTGATGCATTCAACTTATGATAGCCAGTGGGGGGTGCACCATGATCTTGTAGTAGATGCGAGCCTCAACTGGTAATAGTTACCAGTAGCTACCCGCTAGCTAGCTTTATTGGTCCAGGTAGTGGGTTAGCTAGCCTCGTGCTTCACCGGGCTCAGTCGAATACAATACTTACCTACAATAATTACCTACAATAACTACCTAGATAAACTACCTACAATACAGTACCTAAGTACAATACCTACCTACAATCTAAATACATGGTTTAAGCTTCTTCGAAGAAGAAGAAGCCAAGCTTACCTCCCGCTTAGAGAAACACAACCTCACCGCATCGCTTCACCCCTGCATTGTGGAAAAGTGAGCATCGAATTCTACTAGATTAAGAGCCGAAATGAGTATAACATCCTGGCATTTAAACCATACTCGATTTTCGAAATGTCGCATACTATTGAACATTCTATTTTAACATACTGAGAATGCATCATGCGTGATTATGTTGTTTCCTGCTATTCGTTAATTTCGGTAGCGCATCCCCATATCTAATATATCAGCTGTTGTCAAAGCCAAAATTAGTATGACATTCGGGCATTAAAAGTATACTCAATTTTTGAAATGTCGCATACTATTAAACTTTATTTTTTTGCATACTCAAACGGCATACTATTTAGCATGTAACTATGGGTATTCGGACAAAGCCAATGTTTTACAAGAACACCCACCCACTCACTTAAAGAGATAGAATGGGATCTTAATTGCTTACAAATTTGTAACATATTGTACAAATTGTAATTCACAATTTTTGAAAGACAAAACATATCAAACGAAATAGATGACGTTGTACACAATTGTGCACAATTTTCAGGGACCCATTTTTGCTCGTGAGTGCTACTTTCAGAAATGGCAAAAACATTTAATAAAAATAAAAAATAACTCTGGAATGCACCTTTAATATGTCCAAAACATGTATTGCTCATTTCTAATACAGTACTTGTAAGACTCTACCCCATATGACTTCAAATTCTTCCAGTCTCTTAACGTTGGAGTATAATTTGACTTGTCTTGAAATATGCAGATAGACGGATTAAAAGTAGAACTTACATTGTAAAACTTCTGCCAGCCAGCCTTCTAACTCTGCCCATAACTTTTGGACTTTTTAGAAACAACATTGGGTGTGGATATGGTGGTAACATGTGAGTCTGAGCAAGTGTGATGTCATTCATGTTTGTGGAAATGTATGTATGTAAACGTTAAGTTTGTGTCTTTGCTAGTTTTTTGTTTGTTGTCTAAAAAACACACAAAAAGTACAATAAAATACTACAAAAAATAAAACATGTATTGTTCAGTAGGGCAAAAATGCTAGCTTCAGATACAAATATCTAACAGCACCTCCTACCCTCCTTCCTTTCACAGAATTCACACATTATTATCATCACATTTACGTCACATCCCACATATTGGAAAAACACATTTCTCATAACTGGCCTCACATTTGATACCTGTAGCACTTTTTACGGTGGAGAAATGACCAGGTATTATGAACCTCAAAGAAACAAACAAGTAATTCATATATTTGTACTGTGTCATTACAGGACACTCATATGAAGTCCATTTGACTACTGGAGTTCTTTCCACTGAAGCTCCAGAGGGGATTGTTTATAGACCTACATGAAGGTCACAGACCATATCAGCCAGGAGGGGTGGTTGGGTTTACAGCGGACCCCCTTGACCCACACACAGCAGACCAGAGACACCCAGACCACCCAGGCAGAGATATGGGCCAACCCAGACCCCAGCACAGACCACCACCCACGGTTGTCATTGTTCTCCTCTCCGGCTCCTTGGAAGAGGTCCAGGATCAGCAGTTCTACCGTCATTACGTCCTCTTGAAACAATTACTATGAGAATAACCTTTGACCCCTCAGAGGCCATGGGAGGGAAATCAACAGACTGCAGTCTAAAAGATGGGGTAGTTGTGGTAACATAGAATGTCTCTACAGATGCTAAGCCAATTTGTTAAGCTTTCGGTCAGTAGTGACCTTCGTCTGAGGTGTGGTAACAAATATATGTTGTTTTCTTTGTTTCTAACTTCCTTATATGACTCTGTAAAGTGTTATTGGTGAAGTGTTTTTTCCATATAGTAGGCTACTATTGACAGCTCCAAAGAAGGGGTGTGGCTGTTATACGTGGCTTTATTTTGTTCATGACACCTTTGTGTGACTGTATGACTTCACTTTGTTATTGTATGGCTCATTGTTTTTGTCATATAGTACAAGTCTTTGTCTGGATTGCACAAAGGCAACATCGTGCCGTTCCTATTCAGAACTGATAAAGGCTTGTGGTACAGAGATGCATTGATTGAAAATCAATGGGTTACTTGCACCAAGGACTCCCAAATAAAGGCATTTTCATTTCTATTTCATAAAGTGTGGTCTATTGACTATAAATTAATATCTTACTGAATTCAAGCTACAGTTTAAAGATTCTTATTACTGTCTAGTAAGAGGTCCTATAAGTGTTGGACAGAAAAGCACTGACTGTGATTCTGATGTAGCAGCACTAGTTTACAAACACACTCCACTCACAAGCAGCAAGTCTACCACATGTTGCTCACTGATCGCTGTTTAAAAGTATATGGCATTGTATGTGGTAATTTTGACAGGAAACTGGAGTATGACAGGAAACTGCCCAGTTGGATAAATGTAGGCCTACCGCACATTACCACCAGCCATCACAACGTCTGTCGTGAATTTGTGGGAGACGTGAAAACAACCATATGGTAAAAGAGGTTACTTTTTGACCGTCAGCTTGATGACAATGACGCTACTCTTTAACCTGTTAACCCAGTCTTCACATGCACCAACTATGGGCCAACTGACATGGACTTTCTGTCAAGATGACAAGCACGAACGCACACACACACACAAAGACAGAACATACGCGCACTGCACACACACATTTGACCAGGTTGTTTCTGTAAAAGAAAGGTTGAAATACCCCCCCCCCACACACACACACACACACCAACCTGCCACCCCAAGCCCACACACCCTTATTTCCATTCTCAGCCAAACATCCCTAATCCTCTATGCTGCTCTGTGTTCTTCTGTACCACCGGGATGAGTGATGTCAGGGCTTTGGTGGAGTGAGACAGGCGTGCCAGCTTGCCCCCGCAGTGCCCTGGCATACCGTCCTCCCTCCCTTCATCCCTCCTTTCATCCATACCATCTGCGACGGCTGCCAGTAGGGCCAGCTGCCAGTGGGTCTCGTGCACGGCAGCAGCATCTTAAAGGATCTCCCTGGCCCTAAAGCCACTTAAGCGCTTCAGAGAGAGCAGAGGGGCTCAGCCTGCCTTAGATCAAACGTCACAGTCCTCACCCGACTGCATCTAAGTCACTGGTCCACTCTAACTATAGCTAAGCTCTCTCCACACAGCCTGGTAGGAATGACTGTATTACTGTATCTGTATGTGGCCTAGTCTTGTCCAGAGAGGTTAGGAGACAGAGACTAGGGAGGGTGTCATTTTAAAGCTTTGCAATGACGCTGTCTATTGATCTGTCTATCTATATCAAATATTGTGGCTGTGTACCATGCCTTTCTAATACACAGACATATGTGCATGCACACATGCACACACCAAGATAAATAAGGCATATCCTAGAGTGGATGCAGTCATGTCTGTGTAGGTGTGAGGTAACCTCCACTGTGCTTCGTCGTTCTTCGATAAAATGTTTCGCCAAAGATATTTGTGTGGTTACTGTGTGTATTTGTGTTTTGTTTGTGCACTGTGTAAGAAACAGAGCATGAATTTGCTTAATAATCCAAGTTATATAAAACAGAAAAGTGTAATGAAACATTGTGTGTATGTGAAAATCTGCTTCCTGACTTCCTGGCACCTGATTATGACATAGTCACTACAGAATGCTGCAGTCCCAAGCAACAGTCAAGAAGAGAGGCTGAGAGGGCATGAGGTCACTGATTGTTTGGTTGAGTAGGGCACTCAATGAGACAACAGATTCTTTGTATGACAGGCTGACAGGTCCTCAGGCGACATCAACTCAATGTCTCCATGATTAACAGTTCAAAAGGCAAAGAGAGCGCAGCTAGATTAAACAAAACAAAGTGACTACAGTAGGGATCTACACAGTTGACTGACATTTACATTTTACTCCAACAGGGCATTTAAATAATTTACATAGATGCAGTTTAAGGGCAGAAATGAGCGACAACCTAAGACTACCAGTAGCATGAAAAATATACATAATCAGAAAGCCAATAAGGGCATATTGTACAGTATTTATCATGAGTATACTAGCAACTCGGTATCACAGATTATTGTGAAATAGACATGAATTTCTTATTGGACATTTGTGACAGGCACATGAAAAAGTATATTTTTTTGTGTGCAGTACACAATTTTGATTACGGTGCATTTTAATCACAGATAAAGACAGCAGGTTACTTAAGACAGAAACGATAGGAGGGAGGTTGGTCAGGGAGGTTGGTCAGGGAGGATGAGTTGGCGTATAACGCGAACGTCTAGCAATCCAAAGGTTGTGTGTTCGAATCTCATCACGGATAACTTTTGCAAATTAGCTACTTTGCAACTACTTAGCAAGTTAGCTAACCCTAACCTTAACTCTTTAACCTAACTCCTAAAACTAACAATTTAACTACTTAGCTAGCATGTTAACTAGCTCTAACCTTAACCCCTAACCCTAACCTTAACACCTAGCCTAGCTAACGTGAGCCACCTAGCTAGCCTAGCTAACGTTAGCTAAACAAAATAGAATTTGTGTAATGTAATACACACAAAATGAGTTGTGATAAAACATCTTCCTCTAGACTCAGTTATGACAGATAGGAGTGGCGATAGATTCAGCTACCATCCTCATTAGCTTTCCATCTAAGTTGTCAATGCCAGGAGGTTTGACATTATTGCATGTTTCGTCACAATATTGTTTCGAACGTTCATTTTGGACTGATGCCCGACTGAGCATTCTACTCAATACGTCGTCAATGAGCCCTGATGAAGATTTCATCAAAAGTGCATTACAGTGGCTTGGAAATACAATGACATTCAAAAGGAGGCAAATAAGGGGTCGCGAAGCTAGGAAGAAGCATGACCGAGAGCGCCCGATAAATCTTTAACAAAGGTATCCTAAAACTTTATAACTTCACCCATGCTGATCACTACACTGTAGCCAAGAGCACCACAACAGACTAAGAAACGACAGAGAAAGAACATCTGACTATGGCCTCCTCGGAAACCCAAGAAGGCACCATGACACCTCAGGAAGAAGCTAGGCTAGCTCACATCCTCAAAGTGATCAAAGAAGGCAATGACTCCTGTACAACACTATTTAACTTGAAATGGCTGAGATCAGCTGCTCCATCTCAGCACAGCTGGCTGAAATCAACAACTCCATCTCAGGTTTGACAACATCTATAAACACGCTAGGATCACAAATGGAAGAAGCTGAAGAGAGCATCAGCACTGCTGAGGACAAGCTAGAGGGCATGGGGACGGAATTACAGAAACTGCGCAAAAACAATAAATACCTGATGAATAAGGTGAACCATTTGGAAAACTACAGTAGGGGAAACAACATTAGAATTATCGGCCTCCACGAGGGCTGTGAGGGGATGGACCCCATTGATTTCTCTGCTGACATTATCCCCTCCCTACTGGGCAAAGAACATTTTGCTGAGCCCCTGGTTATCAAACGGGCACACAGGTCAATCGCCCCTCACCCATCCCCTGATCAGAACCCACGACCCTTCCTAGTCCAGTTCCTAAGGTACCTAAGTTCTCAGAACCGCGCCCAAACATTTCAAGGAGAAGGTAGTGATCCTACACAACGGGGAGGTGCATAGATTCTTTCCAGACATAAGTCCCGGGATGGTCAAACGCAGGAAGGAATTCGACCAGTTGAAGAACATTCCCTTTGCGCTGCTTCAACCTGCAACGATGAGAATCATTCATGGCGTACAGAGAATATTCTTCAAAACGCCCAAAGAAGTCGCAACTTTTCTCCGCGGACTGCAGGCAACCGGCTCAGGACATGGTTGATTGGCTAGCGGACCAGTCTAATTTCACTGCTAGCTGGGCTGTGTCCCACTAGCCTGCCTTATTACTTGTATAACCAGTAGGACTGCTTTGCTGGTTATACTATAGCTTAATTGTTAAGGACAGATCAATGAGGTAAGATCCCAATGTCCATGTAAACAAACTATTTGTTTTCACCAGAGAGTGACACTTTGTTTTTACATTGTTATTTGGGACAGGCATGGTCTTCAGAGGTGTCAACGTGATTTGATAGACATTTTTGTATGGCTAAGCCATGACGTCTTATACAGTATATATTTTTTGCTCCCTGTCATGGTATGTGTGTTGGGATCAGGCCAACCTTTATTGGTTTTGTTTTTAACTTGCATCAAATAAGGATGGGTGAAGAATTTTCTATTTTTGTTAATTTATTGGGTTCGAGCTCCAGGTTCACGTTTACCTTCATGTCAGAAATTGAGTTTAGGAATAGCAACACTGGGAGTGTAGATCCACTACAGGTGGGATTTGGCTGGGCGCGTTCAAGAACAGCACTGGGGGGGAACTGTTTGTTTTGTTTACTTTATGTTACAGTATTGTTTTGTGAGAGACCTTTATTGCTTATTCGACATATTCCTGACAATTACATTCACGTATTGAGTGAACAATATGGCTAAGATAGTAAATCATACATCATTGAACGTTAATGGACTGAATGGATCTGTTAAACGAAAATGAGTGCTTATGTACTTGAAAACGCTAAAGACTGACATTGCGTTTAAACAAGAGACACATCTAACAGGGGAAGAACATAAAAAGTTAGAGGGAATGGTGGAACAGGTCTTTGCCTCTTCATTTAACACAAAGACACAGGGAGTAGCTATGTTGATTAATAGGAATTTACCCTTCTGCGTAACGAAAACAATAATTGATCCACTGGGATATTATGTAGTGGTCCATGGCAGAATATATTTTTAATCTTGGACCTTGCTAAATGTATATGCACCTAATTATGATGATCATATCTTTATTCAAGATATATTCCTCAAGATAGCAGAATTTCACTCTTAGTTGGGGGCGACTTCAATTTGTCTGGATCCGATTCTGGATGCTCAACTAAAGCAACCTTTATCATTTATGAAATATTTAAATTTGAGAGACACATGGGGACAGCTCCACCACCAAGATAAGGATTACTCATTCTATTGCTGCCCTCATAACTCTCATACCCGGATTGATTATTTTGTCATATCAGCACAGTTAACCCATAGATTTGTGGAAACTAAGTATGTACACAGAACTATCTCATATCATTCTCCCCTCACACTTTGCTTGGATGCCAGATGGAGTTCAAGGGATCTATAGACGGCGACTAAACCCAACTTTTTTGAAACAGGCAGAATTTTGTCAAATTGTCAGAGACCAAATTAAGTTTTTTGTGAAACAAACTGTCCGTCCTCTCCCAATAGTTTTGTACTCTGGGATACATTAAAGGCCTTTCTTAGGAGTCAAATCATTTCCTATACCAATGGTCTCAAAAATAAATATACTGCTGAATTGAATAAATTAGAGAACGACATTCTGTTACTACAAAAGGAACACAAAGAATCTCTAAAGAAACATACCACTCATTGGTGAATAAAAAACTTAAATATAATACCCTAAGTATTTACAAAATATACTCTACAATGCTCTTCCTATAGGCCAATCTCGCTCCTCAATGCCGACTATAAATCGATTTCTAAGGCGATGGCTAATAGATTAGGACAATATTTGCCAAACCTATTCAACACCGAGCAAACTTTATACAGAAAAGATCCACCACCAATAATTTGCGCAGGTTATTCAACGTAATTCACATGGCCAGTGTGAGGAGTGATCCTAGTATAGTAGTATCTCTAGACGCTGAAAAAGCCTATGATAGGCTGGAGTGGCAATACCTATTCAAGGTCCTTGCCAAGTTTAACTCTGGCCCTTCGTTTGTCAACAGGGTTAAGACTTTATACCATGAACCACAAGCCAAGGTCCCCACTAATAGATCCTTTTTCAGTACATGACACACTGACGTCACGTACAGATGCGCGCGACTCTTGACTGCAGTAACAAAATAACTTTTTGGGGTTCTCACAGACTTACAATTATGTTTTGATTCTTGCTTGAACAGTCGCTAAGATTATATTTGGTTGTGATCTTTGCAAAATAAATATTTTGGATGCAGCAGTTGTTAGCTAGAATGCTAACGCTAATTGATATAGGCTGTAAAAAAAAGCCAGCCAAAGAGCCATTTTAACGGTTGAAGTTGAAGGTTTTTTAAAGTATAATGCAGTTGATTTGCGATGACACAAACATTATATTAAGCAGGACATTCTTACAAGCCTTAAAATCCTATTATAATCCAAAAGTAGTGTGAAACGCAATCATAAGCAACATGTAAATAGAGGCTTTTTTTTGCTGGAGTTTTATAAGAACTCCCCCTTGTTCTGCCACCAACTTGTGTGCATCGCTCTTGTGCAGCAATGTTTGCAAACACAGAAAGGGGTCTATGGCATGATGTCAGCAACTTTCTCACTCTTTGGAGGTACTAGACAAGGCTGTTCACTTTCCTCGCTCCTTTTTTTTCTCCCCAATGTTGTGAAATCCAATTGGTAGTTACAGTCTTGTCCCATCGCTGCAACTCCCATACAGACTCGGGAGAGGCAAAGGTCAAGAGCCATGCATCCTCCGAAACACAACCCTGCCAAGCCGCACCGCTTCTTGACACACTGCTCGCTTAATCCAGAAGCCAGCCACATCAACAAGTCAGAGGAAACACTGCACAAGAGTGCGATGGGACAAGGACATTCCGGATGGCCAAACCCTCCTCTAACACGGGCCAATTGTGCGCCGCCTCATGGGTCTCCCGGCAGCAGTCAGCTGTGATACAGCCTGGGATCGAACCCAGGTCTGTAGTAACGCCTCTAGCACTGCGATGCAGTGCCTGAGACTGCTGCGCCACTCGGGAGGCCCAAAACAAAAGTTCATTTAACTGCCACAGCCTGAACCCAGGTCTGTAGTGACGCCTCAAACACTGCGATGCAGTGCCTGAGACAGCTGTGCCACTTGGGAGGCCCTCCCCACTCCTTTTGGTGCTAGCCATAAAACCCCTGGCGGAGGCCATAAGAACAGATCCTGGCATAAAGGGCTTTCAGGTGGGCCAGATAATGCACAATATCTCATTGTTCGTAGACAAAATTATTTTGTTCTGACATGACCGGATCCCTCTCAAAACTAGAGACACTTTTGGGTACAAACAGCTCTATATCAGGTTACAAAGTCAACATGGACAAAAGTGAAATACTTCCACTGACTCGCTTTGACTATAGCATCTGCGAACAGACAGGTCCCTTCAGATGGTCGCCACAGGGGTTCAAATGTCTATAAATCACAGTGGATAATGACTTAAGAAATTGTACAAGTTTAAGTACTCTGTCTTGGTTCACAAGGTGGTGGATGACTTGAATAGATGGATAGATCTGCCTCTTACATTATTTGGGAGAATTAACTGTTTTAAGATGAACGTTCTAAGATTATGTATCTATTTCAATCTTTACCCATATTCCTACCCAATAGTTTCGTTAAGTCCCTTAACAAGACCATAAGACAATTTGTATGGAACTGTAAATCTCCAATGGTGAGCCTGGACATCAATATAGTAAGATCTTGGCATGAATCAAGACTTGTCACCTAAAACACCCCTGTGGCAAAACAGACTCCTGCCAAGGATCTTGGATAGCCAAAATGTTCAACATTGGCATGAGAAGGTAATATCAAATTAAGAACATTATTATGTAGATGGGGTGCTTATGTCATTTCAGCAACTAAAAGAGAAATGGCAGTTATCCAATAATAATTTATTTTGTTGTTTACAATTAAGAAACTTTCTCAGAAGCACTATTGGAGATATGAATTTACCAAATCTATCAAGTATTGAACAACTACTCCATGATTACCATGGCTCATTTAGATTTATATCCAGAGTGTACTCATTGTTAATGCAACAATGCCCAAAACCAGTTGTACAGTCAAGAGAGTGATGGGAATCTGATTTGAATATTACAATTGATGAGGAGCTATGGTTGGACCAATGCCAAGACAGTGTATCAGCGACCTTCAACTCTATTAGAGGCCTAGGCGTTGTGTCATGAGCCCTCTCACTCCACCGGGTTACCACCTTAATGTGTTTCCACTATCTTCCACTCTGCTCATCTCTCTCTCTCTACTCAGCCTAACGAGCTCCACCTGTCCCTGCTCTGCTCGGCTCTAATTACTCTGCCAGCTGCGCTGCATTACCCACTAACCTCTCCCAGTATTTAAAGTCCCGTCTCTCAGCTCTCCTTTGTCAGATCGTCTGCAAAGCTCACACCCGGATCCTGTGTGCTCGCGCTTCTGGCTCACCCTTGTTTTGTGACCCCGGACCTGCCTGATTCTTGGATACTCTTCTGCCCCAGGAAAACCAGACCTGCTTTCTGCCATTACGACTCCTGACTACTCTTCGACCCCGGTAACTCTGACCAGCCTTCTGCCTTGCTACAACGTATTTGGATTTCCCTTGAACTGTACTTCTGCCTTGTTTCATCCGCCCCGTTGTGTCTGTGTTTCCTCCCCCCCCCCAGGACTTCTGGACCACCAACCACCGGCGTCATCGGACGCACCGCTGCCACTGGGGGGGGGGCACAGACCCAGCACATTGGACGGGATACCCCTGGAGCCTTCACTCACTCCCTACTTCCCTTTTCCCTTAAGTTTTAATAAACTTTCTGGTGTGACGCAATTGTGGTCCTCTTGTCGTCTGTCTGAACCGTGACAGTACGATCTGATCATCATGGACTCAGCGCACACTTCCCCCGACATGGAAACCGAAGAACCTGAGCAACCCACCGCCATGCTACGCCTGGAACACACTGAGAGAGAGCTAGGCCGCATGAGCGGCGACATCACCTCTCTGCTTCAGGTCGGCCACCAACAGCATCAGCAGTTCCAGCAGCACCAGCAGCAGTCCCAGCAGCAGCAACAACAACTCGCCAGGATCATCCAACTCCTCACCAACCTTACCCCAGCCAGTCTGCCCACCAGCCCTGCCTCCGAGTTACCTGCCCCGGTCATTTCAGCCGCTGCCCCGGAACCCAAGATTGGAAACCCCGAGCGGTTCAACGGCGATTCTACCCAGGTCCGGCCATTCCTGACTAGCTGCCGACTTCAGTTCTCCTTGCAGCCAAGGACCTTCGCCACGGAGGGGGCTAGGGTCGGGTATGCCATCACTCACCTGACGGGCCGAGCTCGGCTCTGGGGAACAGCAGAGTTCGAACGTCAAACCCCCGCATGTGCAACCTTCGACCTGTTTGCTGAGGAGATGCTGAAGGTGTTTGACCTGGATTCACCAACCGCAGAGGCGTCTCGTGAACTGTTCAGTATTCGACAAGGCAGACGTACAGTCGCAGACCATTCCATCGACTTCCGAACCCTGGCAAGACGAAGTTCTTGGAACACACCATCGTTGGTGGACGCGTTCTTCCATAGCTTGGCTGACTATATCAAGGACGAGTTGGTCTCCCATGAACTGCCTTCCACTCTTGATGAAGCCATCGCACTGACTGTCCGGATCGACAGAAGGATACAGACCCGTCGTCGTGAGAGGGGGCGCCAAGGTCCACCAACTACCGGCATTCGGAGAGATCCGACTGGGCTCCTGTCAGCTACTGCCACTCACCCAAGTCAGCTTGATCAGTCTGAGCCTATGGAGATTGGGCGAGCCTCTCTCACTCCTGCAGAGGCGCCAGCGCCGCTTCACCTCAAACCTCTGCCTCTATTGTGGAGGTGATGGACATCGTGTGGTAACCTGCCCTTTAAAAGCCGAAGCTCACCGGGCATAGGGGGAGTCCGGTTGAGCTCAATGACCATCCAGTCCTCCGACCGCAAACCCTTGCTGCAAGTTCACCTCCGCCTCTCTGACTCTACTCACACCCTGGCTGCTCTGGTGGATTCTGGCGCCGAAGCCAACATAATGGACATCAAGCTGGCACGCCAACTGGGACTGGAGAACCTCCGTTTGACACCTCCTATTCCTGCCCGGGCACTGGACGGACACTTACTCGGATCGGTCACTCATGTCACGGCCCCGGTCTTGATGGGTCTGTCCGGAAACCATCAAGAAACTATCCAGTTTCACCTGCTCCCCTCTCCAGGCCAACCCCTCATCCTGGGTTACCCATGGCTCCGCCGGCACAACCCTCAGCTCGACTGGGTGACCCGGGGTGATCAGGGAGTGGGGAGAGGACTGCCACCGAACCTGCCTGCTTGCTGCCGCACTACCCCCTCGGCCAGTACCTACTAACTCCGCCCCTGACCTCTCCCATGTCCCAGAATGCTACCATGGTCTCAGAGAAGTGTGAGTTTCACGTCAAGACAGTGGCCTTCCTGGGGTACATAGTGGCAGAGGGAAGTATCCAAATGGATCCTGCCAAAGTATCAGCAGTCACGTCATGGCCAGTTCCGGAGAACAGAAAGAAGCTGCAACAGTTTCTGGGGTTTGCTAACTTCTATAGAAAGTTTATCCGGAACTACAGTACCGTTGCTGCCCCTCTCACTGCTCTAACCAGCACCAAGCAACCCTTCACCTGGACCCCAGCAGCCGACAAGGCCTTCAGTACCCTCAAGGTAAGGTTCACCTCCGCTCCCATCCTCCAGATGCCTGACGTGGACCGGCAATTCATTGTGGAGGTGGACGCCTCGGATGTGGGAGTTGGTGCTGTGATTTCTCAGTGGGCTGCGGAGGATAGGAAGCTCCATCCCTGTGCCTTTTTCTCACGTCGGTTGTCCCCCTCTGAGTGCAATTACGACATAGGGAACCGAGAGCTGCTGGCTGTGAAGCTTGCCTTGGAGGAGTGGCGTCACTGGCTGGAGGGGTCCACCATTCCATTTCTCGTTTGGACCGATCATAAGAACTTGGAGTACATCCGCACGGCCAAACGGTTGAACTCCAGGCAGTCCCGCTGGGCCCTGTTCTTCACCAGGTTTAATTTCACTCTGTCATACCGGCCTGGATCACGCAACACCAAGCCAGACGCCCTCTCCCGTCAATTCCAGAAGGATGACAACCCCTCCAAGGATCCTGTGTCGATTCTGCCAAGTCCCTGCATCGTAGCAGCTCTGACCTGGGCTGTTGAGGAACAGGTGCTGGAAGCTCTCCGTAACCAGCCCGGTCCCAGCACTTGCCCAGCTGACCGCCTTTTTGTCCCCGAAAACCTAAGGTCCCAGGTCGTTCAGTGGGGACATGACTCCCGCCTAGCTTGTCACCCTGGCTCCACCCGCACTTACAACCTGCTCGCCCAGAGGTTCTGGTGGCCCGCTCTGAGAAAGGATGTACGGGAATTCGTCCAAGCCTGCCCCATCTGCAACCAACACAAGTCGTCCTGCCAGCCCCCCAGCCGGATTGCTGCAGCCCCTGCCTGTGCCCAGACGTCCCTGGTCTCACATCGCCCTTGACTTTGTCACGGGGCTGCCCCCTTCAAGGGGCAAGACCGTCATTCTCACCATAGTTGACCGATTCAGCAAGATGGCACACTTCATTCCCCTCCCCAAGCTCCCAACCGCCAAGGAGACCGCCCAGGTGGTCCTGGAACACGTCTTCCGGATCCACGGACTGCCAAAGGATGTAGTTTCTGACCGTGGTCCACAATTCTACTCCGCTTTTTGGAAGGAGTTCTGTCACCTGCTGGGAGCCACAGTCAGTCTGACTTCCGGATTCCATCCCCAATCCAATGGGCAGTCAGAGCGGGCAAATCAGGAGCTCGAGAAGGCACTGCGATGCATGACTTCACGCAACCCCCACTCCTGGTCGCAGCAATTGACATGGGTGGAGTACGCACACAATTCTCTGACCTGCTCTGCCATCGGTATGTCCCCTTTCCAATGTGTTTATGGATACCAGCCTCCTCTATTTGCCAGTCAGGAAGGGGAGGTTACTTGCCCATCTGCACTTGCGTTTGCCCGTCGATGTCGCCGCACCTGGTCACAGGCCCGAGCCACACTTCTCAGATCCGTTGCCAGCTACACTACCGGGGCCAACCGTCGGAGAATCCCTGCTCCCACCTACCATGTTGGTCAAAGGGTGTGGTTGTCGTCAAGGAACCTGCCACTCAGGGTGGAGTCGCAGAAGTTGGCACCTCGGTTCATTGGCCCATTCCCTATCATAAGAGTGATTAGCCCAACTGCTGTCCGGCTCCAACTGCCTAATTCCATGAGGGTGCACCCCACTTTCCATGTGTCTAAGATTAAGCCCATTCATGAGAGTCCGCTGGTCCCTGCTGCGCCTTGTCCTCCTCCTCCACGGCTCGTCGATGGTGGTCTGGTTTACACCGTCCGCCGCCTGCTTCGGTCCAGACGGAGGGGTAGGGGTCTCCAGTACCTCATTGACTGGGAGGGCTATGGACCTGAGGAAAGGACCTGGGTGCCAGCTAGTCGGATTGTGGATAGGACTCTCATCACCGCCTTCCACCAACGGCATCCTGATCAACCTGCAATCCGTAGGGGCCGCCCCAGAGGGATCCCTAACCGTCCTGCCCGCTCGGCTTCCTGTCCTGTGCCTGATCCTGTCTCGGGACCTGTCCCATCTCCCGACCACGGCCCTCCGGCTTCCTCCGAGGATGAGGGCGTTCGCTCGGGACCGTTCGGAGGAGTTCTAGCCCTCCTCCGGCTCCCTCCTCCCGCCCGGCGTGGTGTTGCTCTTGGGACTTCTGGGGCCGTCCCTTGGGGGGTTCTGTCATGAGCCCTCTCACTCCACCGGGTTACCACCTTAATGTGTTTCCACTATCTTCCACTCTGCTCATCTCTCTCTCTCTACTCAGCCTAACGAGCTCCACCTGTCCCTGCTCTGCTCGGCTCTAATTACTCTGCCAGCTGCGCTGCATTACCCACTAACCTCTCCCAGTATTTAAAGTCCCGTCTCTCAGCTCTCCTTTGTCAGATCGTCTGCAAAGCTCACACCCCGGATCCTGTGTGCTCGCGCTTCTGGCTCACCCTTGTTTTGTGACCCCGGACCTGCCTGATTCTTGGATACTCTTCTGCCCCAGGAAAACCAGACCTGCTTTCTGCCATTACGACTCCTGACTACTCTTCGACCCCGGTAACTCTGACCAGCCTTCTGCCTTGCTACAACGTATTTGGATTTCCCTTGAACTGTACTTCTGCCTTGTTTCATCCGCCCCGTTGTGTCTGTGTTTCCTCCCCCCAGGACTTCTGGACCACCAACCACCGGCGTCATCGGACGCACCGCTGCCACTGGGGGGGGGCACAGACCCAGCACATTGGACGGGATACCCCTGGAGCCTTCACTCACTCCCTACTTCCCTTTTCCCTTAAGTTTTAATAAACTTTCTGGTGTGACGCAATTGTGGTCCTCTTGTCGTCTGTCTGAACCGTGACACGTTGTTGTTCACTAGTTTACTCCAAGTGGGGAAAGGGTGGCGGGGTTGGAAAGTAATAAAGGGGAATATCCTGTATATATATTTTTAAAGGATACGTATGTATGTATGTATGTATGTATGTATGTATGTATGTGGGTGTGTATGTGTGTGTGTATGTGTGTATATGTATGTGTCAGTGTTGCTGTAGGTGGGTGTGGTGGTGGAATCAGGCGCAGGACGCAGAAAGTAAGTCCAAAAGACTTTAGTGGATGCACAAACACAAGCACGAATAAATGCCCTGAGGCGAGAACTCCGCACGCAGGCGAAAACAAAACGGGCGCACTAAACAGGTGCAACAAAACACTCCAACACAATGGAGAACAGCTCAACCGAGCAAACAGTATACGTACTAGCCAAACGCACGACAGTGAAAACAATCACACACAACACTTGACAAACACAACGAGAACTTATAGGACACTAATGACACTAAACGATAACAGGTGTACAAATACCAGACCAGACCAAACGAACATAGAAACATACAACGGTGGCAGCTAGTATTCCGGAGACGACGAACGCCGAAGCCTGCCTGAGCAAGGAAGAGAGGCAGCCTCGGCCAAAACCGTGACAGTACCCCCCCCTTGACGCACGGCTCCAGACGTGCGCCGACTCGGCCTCGGGGGACGACCAGGAGGACGCGGAGCAGGGTGCGTCGGGTGACCATGATGGAATTCCGTCAGGAGAGACGGGTCCAAATGTCTCTCCTCGGCACCCAGCACCGTTCCTCCGGGCCGTACCCTCCCACTCCACTAGATATTGGAGACCCCCCATCCGACGTCTCGAATCCAAGATGGACCGCACGAGTACGCCGGTGCCCCTCGATGTCCAATGGGGGCGGAGGAGTCTCCCTGATCTCATTTTCTTGGAGTGGGCCAGCTACCACCGGCCTGAGAAGAGACACATGGAACGAGGGGTTAATACTTTTATACTCAACAGGTAGTTGTAATCTGTAACACACCTCGTTCAATCTTCTCAGGACTTTAAATGGCCCTACAAACCGCCGACCCAGTTTCCGACAGGGCAGGCGGAGGGGCAGGTTTCTGGTAGAGAGCCAGACTCGATCACCAGGTGCGTACACCGGTCCCTCACTGCGGTGGAGATCGGCGCTCGCCTTTTGACGACGGAGGGCCCGCTGCAGGTGGACGTGTGCAGCGTTCCATGTCTCCTCCGAGCGCCGCACCCACTCATCCACCGCAGGAGCCTCGATCTGGCTCTGCTGCCAAGGTGCCAGAACCGGCTGGTAACCTAACACACATTGGAAAGGGGTTAGGTTAGTGGAGGAATGGCGTAGGGAATTCTGGGCCATTTCGGCCCAGGGAACGTACCTTGCCCACTCCTCCGGCCGGTCCTGGCAGTATGTTCTAAGAAACCTACCCACATCCTGGTTCACACGTTCCACCTGCCCATTACTCTCCGGGTGGTAACCCGAGGTGAGGCTCACCGAGACCCCCAACCGCTCCATAAAAGCTCTCCAGACTCTGGAGGTAAATTGGGGACCTCGATCAGACACAATATCCTCGGGTACCCCGTAGTGCCGGAACACATGGGTGAATAGCGCTTCGGCGGTCTGCAGGGCAGTAGGAAGGCCCGGCATAGGGAGCAAACGACACGCCTTAGAGAACCGGTCCACAACGACCAGTATAGTGGTATTCCCCTGTGAAGGAGGAAGGTCAGTGATGAAATCCACCGAGAGGTGAGGCCATGGTCGTTGTGGAACGGGCAGGGGTAGTAACTTACCCCTAGGCAGATGTCTAGGCGCCTTACACTGGGCGCACACCGAGCAGGAGGAAACATAAACCCTCACATCCCTCGCCAACATGGGCCACCAGTACTTAGCACTAAGACAGTGCACTGTCCGGCCGATACCAGGGTGTCCAGAGGAGGGTGACGTGTGAGCCCAATAGATCAATCGATCCCGAACCTCGAGCGGAACGTACTTCCGACCCTCCGGGCATTGAGGTGGACTAGGGTCGGTGCGTAACGCCCGCTCGAGTTCAGCATCGACCTCCCACACTACCAGTGCCACCAGACAAGACTCCGGCAGTATGGGAGTGGGCTCCACGGACCTCTCCTCCGTGTCATACCGCCGAGACAGTGCGTCTGCCTTACCGTTCTGTGACCCAGGGATGTACGTGATCTTAAATATGAACCGGGTCAAAAACATATTCCACCGCGCCTGGCGAGGGTTCAGTCTCCTCGCTGCCCGGATGTACTCCAGGTTACGGTGGTCCGTCAAAATGAGGAAAGGGTGTTGAGCCCCCTCAAGCCAGTGCCTCCACACCTTTAGGGCCTGTACCACGGCTATCAGCTCCCTGTCCCCTACGTCATAATTTCGCTCCGCCGGACTGAGCTTCTTGGAATAAAAAGCACAGGGGCGGAGTTTAGGTGGCGCGCCGGACCGTTGCGAAAGCACGGCTCCTATACCGGCCTCTGACGCGTCCACCTCTACCTGAAATGGTAAAGAGGGATCCGGATGCGCCAGCACCGGGGCCGAGGTAAACAGGTCCTTCAGCCTCCCAAACGCCCTGTCCGCCTCGGCTGACCACTGCAGACGCACCGGACCCCCTTCAAAAGAGACGTTATGGGAGCTGCCACCTGTCCAAAACCCCGGATAAACCTCCGGTAGTAATTCGCAAACCCCCAAAAACTGCTGCACCTCCTTCACAGTGGTTGGCGTTTGCCAATTACGCACGGCTGACACCCGGTCTACCTCCATCTTCACCCCTGACGCAGACAACTGATAACCCAAAAAGGAGACCGACTCCTGGAAAAACAGACACTTCTCTGCCTTGACATACAGGTCGTGCTCCAACAGCCTCCGCAACACTCGGCGCACCAGGGCCACATGCTCGACTCGGGTAGATGAGTACACGAGAATGTCATCTATGTACACGACCACCCCCTGCCCCTGCATGTCCCTGAAGATCTCATCCACGAATGATTGGAAAACTGAAGGAGCGTTCATCAACCCGTATGGCATGACAAGATACTCGTAATGGCCCGAGGTGGTACTAAAGGCTGTCTTCCATTCATCGCCCCCCTAATGTGCACCAAGTTGTACGCACTCCTGAGATCTAATTTAGTGAAGAAACGCGCCCCGTGCAATGACTCCGTCATGGTCGCAATCAGCGGGAGTGGATAACTGTACTTCACCGTGATCTGATTGAGACCACGGTAATCAATGCACGGGCGTAACCCACCATCCTTTTTCTTCACAAAAAGAAACTCGAGGACGCAGGGAAGTGGAGGGCCGTATGTATCCTTGTCTCAGAGATTCGTCTATGTAAGTCTCCATAGCTCTCTTCTCCTCCTGAGACAGAGGATACACATGGCTCCGTGGGAGCGCAGCTCCTGCCTGGAGGTCTATCGCACAATCTCCCTGCCTATGGGGGAGGCAACTGCGTCGCCCTCGACTTACTGAACACAATAACCAAATCCCCATACTCAGGGGGGAACGTGCAATGCGGGCACCTGGTTTGGACTCTCCACCGAGGTAGCCCCTACGGAAACGCCTAAACATCGACCCACACACTGAGCAGACCACTCCATCAGAGCCCTCTCCTGCCACGAAATAGACGGGTTATGGGTACTCAACCAGGGCATGCCCAGCACCACCGGATACGCAGGCGAGTCGATCAGAAATAGCTGGATCATCTCCTGATGACCCCCCTGCGCACACATCCTAAGTGGCGCCGTGACCTCCCTGATCAAGCCCGCACCCAACGGACGGCTATCTAGGGCATGAACGGGGAAGGGGACGTCAACAGGGAGAAGGGGAATCCCTAAGGCTAAACAAAATCTCTTATCAACAAAATTCCCAGCCGCGCCTGAATCTACCAGCGCCTTATGCTGGGAATGAGGTGCGACCTGTGGAAAACGCACAGGTATACAAAAGTGCGCAACAGAGAGCTCTGGGTGAGTGGGGCGCCTACTCACCTGGAAGGGCTCCCCAGTACGGGGCCTGTCGTCTTCTCCCCTAGGAGGCCATCCCCAGCACCTAGCCGCGGTGTGTCCTCCCCGACCACAGTTGGTGCAGGAGATGGACCCCCTCGTACTCCGACCCCTCCTCTCTCTAGCGCCAGCGCCCCCGAGCTCCATGGGGCACGGCTCGGAGGCGCTGGAGGGTGAAATGGACGGACCCCCCTCGGGACGTCCGCGGGTAGCTAGCAGGGTATCCAGCCTGATGGACATGTCGACTAACTGGTCGAACGAGAGGCTGGTGTCCCGACAGGCCAGCTCCCTACGGATGTCCTCACGTAGACTACAGCGGTAGTGATCAATGAGGGCCGGCTCATTCCACCCTGCATCCGCCGCTAGAGTCCGGAATTCCAACGCGAACTCCTGGGCACTCCTCTTCCCCTGCCGGAGGCAGAACAGACGCTCCCCCGCCGCTTTCCCCTCCGGGGGATGGTCAAACACCGCCCTGAAGCGGCGGGAGAACTCGGCGTACGTGATGGTGGTAGCGTCTATTCTCCTCCACTCGGCGTTGGCCCATTCTAACGCTTTGCCGGAAAGGCAGGAGATCAGGGCGGACACGCTCTCGTGTCCCGAGGGCGCCGGGTGCACGGTGGCCAGGTAAAGCTCCACCTGGAGAAGGAAGCCCTGACACCCGGCAGCGGTCCCATCGTAGGCCCTCGGAAGCGAGAGTCGAACTCCTCTGGGTTCCGGAGCGGGAATGGGCTGACTTGCCGATGGTGAGGGCAGGGAAGATGGCGTTGGGGGTGTCCCTCGGGTCTCCCAGCGTTGGAGGGTGGTGATCACCTCCTGCAGGGCGGACCCCATCCGCAGGATCTGGTCATTCTGTTCCCGGACCCTGTCCTCCAACGTCTCCTGTGCTGCTGCGGCTCCTGCTGATTCCATTCGAGCAGGTGTGTGATTCTGTCAGTGTTGCTGTAGGTGGGTGTGGTGGTGGAATCAGGCGCAGGACGCAGAAAGTAAGTCCAAAAGACTTTAGTGGATGCACAAACACAAGCACGAATAAATGCCCTGAGGCGAGAACTCCGCACGCAGGCGAAAACAAAACGGGCGCACTAAACAGGTGCGACAAAACACTCCAACACAATGGAGAACAGCTCAACCGAGCAAACAGTATACGTACTAGCCAAACGCACGACAGTGAAAACAATCACACACAACACTTGACAAACACAACGAGAACTTATAGGACACTAATGACACTAAACGATAACAGGTGTACAAATACCAGACCAGACCAAACGAACATAGAAACATACAACGGTGGCAGCTAGTATTCCGGAGACGACGAACGCCGAAGCCTGCCCGAGCAAGGAAGAGAGGCAGCCTCGGCCGAAACCGTGACAGTATGTGTGTATATATGTATATATATATGTATTTATATATGTATGTATATATAAAAAAAACATGGGGGATTGGAAGTGATGCAGACAATTACATTGATGGAAGTTACAATCTATCTGCAATATTAAGCTGATCAACCCCCCCCCCCCCAAAAAAAAAAAACTCTAGATACAGACTTATACATTACAACTTCCTCCACCAACTCTATCTGACACCTCAGAGGCTACATAGGTATAACCCTGAATTATCAGAAATGTCTTTTAGATGTAGAACAACAGAAGGCACTTTTTGCATTCTACTTGGCAGTGTACTAAATTACAAGCCTTCTTTGTGATACCCTGGCCTTAATTATGGAGGTCCTTTCCCACTTGACCCAGAAATATGAATTCTAGGTAACTTTACAAACGTGAATTTGAGGAATAACTTCAATATAAAATGTACAGAAATTGCCCTTGCCACTGCAAGAAAATGTGTTGCATTGACATGGAAATCTGGCTCCCCTCTCCCAATTACAAGATGGCTCTCTGAAATGAATATGTTTATTCCTATGGAGAAGATGACCTATGCTCTTAGAAATAAATTCAACTACTTTGTGAAAATATGGCTACCCTTCCTGGACTATATGGAAACATCCATTGGGGTTGGTGGATGTGGGCTTGTAGATCGATGTAGATGTTGTCTCTTTGTAATGTACTGTTTGTATTGCTTTGTGTACTGTATGTGTTGGTCTCTTTTGTCTTATATTGTCATTATTATTATTATTATTATTATTATCATTATTATTGTAATTGTTTTATTTATTTATATTATTTTTATTTTGTAATTATAATATACTCCTGTGATTTCTATGGATATTTACTAAATTACTTGTAGTTTTTCATGTTGTCTGTCTGTAATTGTGTAATGACTTGGTGCTGCCTATCTTGGCCAGGACGCTCTTGAAAAAGAGATTTCAAATCTCAATGAGCCCTTCCTGGTTAAATAAAGGTTAAATAAATGTTTTAAAATATATATTGTTTACATTTTATTTAGTATTTTTGTGGGAAGGGGTGGGGAGGGTTGAATGACCTTTTGTTGTGGTACTTACTCTTGCTGTTGTCACGATCGTTTACAGACGAGAAGGACCAAGGCGCAGCGTGATAAGCATACATGTTTCTTTAAACGAATGAACACGCGACAAAACAACAAACGAAACGTGAAGTCCAAGGTAACACACAAACATACCCTAACTGGAACAAGATCCCACAACTAACAGGTGCCAAAAGGCTGCCAAAGTATGGTCCCCAATCAGAGACAACGAGCTACAGCTGCCTCTGATTGGGAATCACCCCGGCCAACATAGATCTACACATTCTAGATCTAAAACATAGAAAACAACATAGCAAACACAACAAAGAAAATACACACCCTGACTCAACAAATACAAGTCCTCAGAGTCAGGGCGTGAAAGTACCCCCCCCCCAAAGGTGCGGACTCCGACCGCGCCACATAAACATAACAGGGTAGGGGCCGGTTGGGCATTCCGCCTCGGAGGCGGATCCGGCTCCGGGCGTGACCACCACTTACTCTCCACCTCCCTGTTGCGCCCCTGGTCAGGTCTGGACCTCGGCGCGCTGATTCCCCTCTCCTTCCTCCCACGAAGTACCAAGCCCTGTCTGGACCCTGGTGTGGGAGACCCCGAACCTGGAGAGAGGCTGACGTCTGGGTCTGGACTGGAACTGCTGAAAGGAGCTGGACCCGACGACGGTGGAGCGAACTGCTCTGGCTCCGGAGTGGAGCCGCTGACCGGAGCTGGATCAGGCACCGGTGGAGCGGACTGCTCTGGCTCCGGAGTGGAGCCGCTGACCGGAGCTGGACTGGACCCCGGTGGAGCGGATTGCTCTGGCTCCGGAGTGGATCCGCTGACCGGAGTTGGACCAGACCCCGGTGGAGCGGATTGCTCTGGCTCCGGAGTGGAGCAGCTGACCGGTGCCGGACCAGGCACCGGTGGAACAGGCACGGGCCGTGCCAGACTGGACACACGCACCACTGGCTTGGTGCGGGGAGCAGGAACGGGCCGGACCGGGCTGACGACGCGCACCACTGGCTTGGTGCGGGGAGCAGGAACGGGCCGTACTGGACTGGCGACGCGCACCACTCGCCTGGTGCGGGGAGCAGGAACAGGCCGGGCTGGCGACGCGCACCACTGGCTTGGTGCGAGGGGCAGGAACAGGCCGGGCCGGGCTAGCGACGCGCACCACTGGCTTGGTGCGAGGGACAGGAACAGGCCGGACCGGGCTGGCGACACGCACCACTGGCTTGGTGCGAGGGACAGGAACAGGCCGGACCGGGCAGGCGACACGCACCACTGCCTTGGTGCGATTGACAGGAACCGGCCGGACCGGGCTGGCGACTCGCACCACTGGCTTGGTGCGAGGGACAGGAACAGGCCGGACCGGGCTTGCGACGCGCACCACTGGCTTGGTGCGAGGGACAGGAACAGGCCGGACCGGGCTGGCGACGCGCACCACTGGCTTGGTGCGAGGGGCAGGAACAGGCTGGGCCGGGCTGGCGACGCGCCCCACTGGCTTGATGCGAGGAGCAGGAACGGGCCGGACCATACTGGGAACACACACCACTGGCTTTGTGCGGGGAGCAGGAATGGGTCGGGCCGTACTGGGAACACGCACCACTGGCTTAGTGCGGGGATCAGGAACGGGCCGGACCGGACTGGCGACACGCACCACTTGCTTGGTGCGAGGAGCGGGACTGGGTTCCTTTATAAACCCCCGCTCCTTCTGCTGCCTAACCAGCTCCTCTCGCCGTTTCTCTACACTCTCCTTCTCCCTTATAGCCTCCTGTAGCTCCTCCCTCTGATCAAATAACTCCTGCTCCCTCTGAACCAATAGCCCCCTTAACCTGGTGGCCTCCTCTCCTAACCTGCAGATCCGCCCTGTCGCTGCCTCCTGCTGCCTCGTCGTCCACACCGTGTGCCCCCCCCCAACATTTTCTTGGGGTTGCCTCTCGGGTCTCCGTCATCGGCACTGTTGGCGCCGTTTCTCCCCTCCTACCTGGGCATCCTCATTCATCGCCCTCCGGTAACGGACGGCCTCTTCCTCCGTAATTCTCCCCCAACCGAGGAGGACATCAACTAATGTAACCTCCCGTTGAATTCCCGGCGTTTGCTCCTGAACACACCGCTTGGTCCTCGTTTGGTGGGATCTTCTGTCACGATCGGTTACAGACGAGAAGGACCAAGGCGCAGCATGATAAGCATACATGTTTATTTAAACAAACGAACACGCGACAAAACATCTAAAACATAGAAAACAACATAGCAAACACAACACAGTCCTCAGAGTCAGGGCGTGACAGCTGTATTGTTTGTTCTGTTGTTGAATAATTTATACAAATAAAATACAAAAAAATACAAAAAAAGGAGGCAAATAATTAGTAGGAAAACATTTTGTCATGATTTTGATGTCACCAGATTGACTTTAGATGCAGTATTTTGTTAGCTAGCTAGCTAACATTGAGGGGAGGCCACCAAATTTTTGCTAGCTAACGTTAGCATTGCTAGCTATTTTTGACTAACTTTGCTAGCTAAAGACAACATTGCCATCTGTCAAAATTAACATTGACGACATGATAACGCTGGCAAAGTTGTCTCTTACTAAAATGTGACTATTTTAGCAATGTCATCGCATTTCCAGGTACTAGTGTAATTTAGACTAAGCAGTAGTTAGCCTCCATCCAGAAAGACTGGGCTTATCACCACTTTAGAGCACCTCAATGGCGCCACCGATAGAGCGTGGCTTGAGAACATTCATAACAATGGCATGATGCGACCGAGTGACGGAGGTGCAACCTATGAATAGACACTGATAATAACACTATCAGTTCAGGAAGCAAGTGACACATCTATGCACGGCTAAAAGCTCTCATCCTCCCTTTCATTCATCTGTCATCTTTCCCTTTCTCCCTCCTCCCTCCCTCTCTCCAGTTTGGGATAGACTAGCTGACAGATGGGCATATAATGGGCCTACATATGGGCCTAGCTAAAACAACATTGCTAGATGCCAGGTACAAAATCCTCCTTACAGGCTAAGGATCTGTCTGATTACAGAGATGGAGGGATTGCGGGATAACAGAGGGGTGGACAGGGAAGGAGAGGCGTGAAGGGTGGCGGGAAAGGATGGGCGGCGGGGAAGAGAGAGGAGGTGGGTAGAGGAGAGGGGAGGGGGGGCAGTTTGGGGTTTGGACGGGAGAGCATCTGGTGAGGATTAAAGAGGGGTGTAGGGAGGAGGGAGGGATGGAGAGAGGCGGGTAAACCCAGAGCTCTTGTTGTGTTCTCTAGCCCAGTGCTTTGCACTTCTGTGGATTAGACACACACACACACACACACACACACACACACACTATAATATATTTACTATACTTGTGAGGACTTTTTGGGGACCAACAATTGATTCCCATTCAAAATCATATTTTCCCTAACCCCTAACCCTAAACCTAACCCCTTTTGGTTTACTATTCTTGTGAGGACATCTGGTACTCACAAGTATAGTAAAACAAGCACACACGTATGCACACACACAGACATACACACACACACACACAAAAGTTTGCCCTTTCCCAAAAAGTACATTTACCTAAGCTTACCATTTTACAGATGCCTATTACAAAGTGTTCTCTCCTTGGTTGAAGAAAAAAAAGAAGTATTTTAACAATTGTGACAGACAATAAATGTCACTTTAAAAGCATCACTTTGGTCGACCACAGGTGATTTCCTATTGGCTGGTAAATTGTATGAAATGAGTGGGAAAGATGCTAACTACCAAAGCTATTAGAGAGGCCAGGGATGGAGGAGTTTGTCTGTGCTTCATCAAACAGACAGGTCTAAGTGTGACACATACACACAACTTCTGTATTAACCAGACAGGAAAGAGAGAAAGAGGGAGAAATAAAGAAATCAAGGGTAATAGAAAAGCTAGAGAAGGCGTCTCAGACCCAAACAGATGGAGGATGAGAATGGAGAGAGCAGTAAACAAAGGACAGTTGAGTGAAAGGCAGAGGTGGCCAATCCAATCAGTGTATGAGAAGAGGATGGATGCAGCGGTGGCCCGCCCAGTAGGGTGTTAGTGGCAGCACCCTACTTGTGGTTGAAAAAAACAAAACACTTGTGATTGGTCAAAACAAAAGTTACAATATACACTACCCAGTCCAAAGTTTGGACACACCTACTCATTCAAGAGTTTTTATTTTTTTATATTTTATTTTACATTGTAGATTAATAGTGAAAACATCAAAACTATGAAATAACACATATGTAGTAACCAAAAAAGTGTTAAACAAATCAAAATATATTTGAGATTCTTCAAATAGCCATCCTTTGCCTTGATGACAGCTTTGCATGATAATAATATGCCATTTAGCAGACGCTTTTATCCAAAGCTTTTTTTTAACCAACTTACAGTCATGCGTGCATACATTTTTGTGTATGGGTGGTCCCGGGGATCGAACCCACTACCTTGGCGTTACAAGCGCCGTGCTCTACCAGCTGAGCTACAGAGGACCACGATCTTGCCGCCCCGGGTATTCAGCCATTCAGCGGCTGCCACTGGATAGAGGGATGAGAGGTGGAAGAATGAGAGGTGGAGGGATGGAGTAAAGGATCAGCGGTGACTGGTGACAACAGACTTGCTTTCACGAGCAGGGAAGAGGACAGTAGAGTGGTGCATGATGGGAGCTATACTCAGCCTTGTCTCAGGGTAGTAAGTTGGTGTTCTGTTGATATCCCTCTAGTGGTGTGGGGGCTGTGCTTTGGCAAAGTGGGTGGGGTTACATCCTGCCTGGTTGGCCCTGTCCAGGAGTATCGTCAGACAGGTCCACAGTGTCCCCCGACCCTCCATATCTCAGCCTCCAGTATCTATGCTGCAAAAGTCTATGTGCCGCGGGGCTAGCGTCAGTGTGTCCTATCTGGTGTGCTCTCTCTCTCTCTAACGTATGTTAACATTGCCAAAGCAAGTGAAGTAGATAGTAAACAAAAGTAAAATAAACATTTTACATTTACATTTTAGTAATTTAGCAGACGCTCTTATCCAGAGCGACTTACAGTTAGTGAGTGCATACATTTTTCATAAACAATAAATATTAACAGTAAACATTACACTCAGAAGTTCCAAAAGAATAAAGACATTTCAAATGTCATATTATGTATATATACAGTGTTGTAACAATGTGCAAATAGTTATGGGTTGTATTTACAATGGTGTTTGTTCTTCACTGGTTGCCCTTTTCTTGTGGCAACAGGTCACAAATATTGCTGCTGTGATGGCACACTGTGGTATTTCACCCAGTAGATAAGGGAGTTTATAAAAATTGGGTTTGTTTTCTAATTCTTTGTGGATCTCTGTAATCTGAGGGAAATATGTGCCTCTAATATGGTTATACATTTGGCAGGAGGTAAGGAAGTGCAGCTTAGTTTACACCTAATTTTGTGGGCAGTGTGAACATAGCCTGTCTTCTCTTGAGAGCCAAGTCTGCCTACGGCGGCCTTTCTCAATAGCAAGGCTATGCTCCCTGAGTCTGTACATAGTCAAAGTTTTCCTTAAGTTTGGGTCAGTCACAGTGGTCAGGTATTCAGCCACTGTGTACTCTCTGTTTAGGGCCAAATAGCATTCTAGTTTGCTCTGTTTTTTTGTTAATTCTTTCCAATGTGTCAAGTAATTCCCTTTTGTTTTCTCATAATTTGGTTGGGTCTAATTGTGTTGTTGTCCTGGGGCTCTGTGGGGTCTGTTAGTTTGTGAACAGAGCCCCAGGACCAGCTTACTTAGGGGACTCTTCTCCAAGTTCATCTCTCTGTAGGTGATGGCTTTGTTATGGAAGGTTTGGGAATCCTTTTAAGTGGTTATAGAATTTAACGTCTCTTTTCTGGATTTTGATCATTAGCGGGTATCGGCCTAATTCTGCTCTGCATGCATTATTTGGTGTATTCCGTTGTACACTGAAGATATTTGTGCAGAATTCTGCAGGCAAAGTCTCAATTCGGTGTTTGTCCCATTTTGTGAAATCTTGGTTGGTGAGCGGACCCCAGACCTCACATCCATAAAGGGCAATGGGTTCTATAACTGATTCAAGTATTTCTAGCCAGATCCTAATTGGTATGTCGAATTTTATATTTATTTTGATGGTATAAAGGCCCTTCTTGCCTTGTCTCTCAGATCGTTCACAGCTTTGTGGAAGTTACCTATGGCGCTGATGTTTAAGCTGAGGTATGTATCATTTTTTGTATCCTCTAAGGCAACAGTGTCTAGATGGAATATGTATTTGTTGTCCTGGCAACTGGACCTTTTTTTAGAACACCATTATTTTTGTCTTACTGAGATTTACTGTCAGGACCCAGGTATGACAGAATCAGTGCAGAAGATATAGGTGCTGCTGTAGGCCCTCCTTGGTTGGTGACAGAAGCACCAGATCATCAGCAAACAGTAGACATTTGACTTCAGATTCTAGTAGGGTGAGGCCGGGTGCTGCAGAATGTTCTAGTGCCCTCACCAATTCGTTGATATATGTTGAAGAGGGTGGGGCTTAAACTGCATCCCTGTCTCACCCCATGGCCCTGTGGAAAGAAATGATTGTGTTTGTCAATTTTAACCGCACACTTGTTGTTTGTGTACATGGATTTTATAATGTCGTATGTTTTCCCCCCAACCCCACTTTCCATCAATTTGTATAGCAGACCCTCATGCCAAATTGAGTCTAAAGCTTTTTGAAATCAACAAAGCATGAGAAGACTTTCACTTTGTTTTGGTTTGTTTGTTTGTCAATTAGGGTGTGCAGGGTGAATACGTGGTCTGTCGTACGGTAATTTGGTAAAAAGCCAATTTGACATTTGCTCAGTACATTGTTTTCATTGAGGAAATGAACTAGTCTGCTGTTAATGACAATGCAGAGGATTTTCCCAAGGTTGCTGTTGACGCATATCCCACGGTAGTTATTGGGGTCAAATTTGTCTCCACTTTTGTGGATTGGGGTGATCAGTCCTTGGTTCCAAATATTGGGGAAGATGCCAGAGCTAAGGATGATGTTAAAGCGTTTAAGTATACCCAATTGGAATTTGTGGTCTGTATATTTTATAATTTCATTGAGGATACCATTAACACCACAGGCTTTTTTGGGTTGGAGGGTTTGTATTTTTTCCTGTAGTTCATTCAATGTAATTGGAGAATCCAGTGGGTTCTGGTAGTCTTTAATACTTGATTCTAAGATTTGCATTTGATCATGTATATTTTTTTGCTGTTTGTTCTTTGTTATAGGGCCAAAAAGATTGGAGAAGTGGTTTACCCATACGTCTCCGTTTTGGATAGATAGTTCTTTGTGTTGTTGTTTGTTTAGTGTTTTCCAATTTTCCCAGAAGTAGTTAGAACCTATGGATTCTTCAATTACATTGAGCTGATTTCTGACATGCTGTTCCTTCTTTTTCCGTAGTGTATTTCACTCACTCTCACTCACTCTCACTTTCTCTCACTCACTCTCTTGGAGGACCTGAGCCCTAGGACCATTTCTCAGGACTACCTTGCCTGATGACTCATGGCTGTCCCTAGTCCACCTGGTTGTGCTGCTGATCCAGTTTCTACTGTTTTGCCTGTGGCTAAGGAACCCTTACCTGTTAACCAGACGTGCTACCTTGTCGTGCTGCTGCTCTTGTTTCAACTGTTCTGCCTGCGGCTGACCTGTTCACCGGATGTGCTACCTTGTCCCGGACCTGCTGTTTTCGACCCTCTCTCCCTCCCTCCCTCCCTCCCTCCCTCCCTCCCTCCCTCCCTCCCTCCCTCCCTCCCCCCTCCTCTCACTCTACCGCACCTGCTGTCTTGACCTCTGAATGCTCAGCTATGAAAAGCCAACTGACACTGCTGACATGTTGCACCCTCTACAACCACTGTGATTATTATTTGACCCTACTGGTCATCTATGAACATTTGAACATTTTGAAAAACTAGTTGGCTTAATGGCCATGTACTCTTATAATCTCCACCTGGCACATCCAGAAGAGGACTGGCCACGCCTCAGAGCCTGGTTCCTCTGTAGGTTTCTTCCTAGGTTCCTGCCTTTCTAGGGAGTTTTTCCAAGCCACCGTGCTTCTACATCTGCATTGCTTGCCGTTTGGGGTTTTAGGCTGGGTTTCTGCTGATGTAAAAAGGGCTTTATAAATACATTCAATTTGATTTGAGCTGACCTGGAGAGGATAATGGTTGGCGGTGGTGGTGGGGGTGATGAATTAAATTAGTAAATAAAATGAGTGTCTCTCTGGCATAGGAACAGACATAGTATAGTAAACACTCCAATTCAACGATTATACCAATAGTGTGGTGATTTGTAATGATGAGGTATTAGTGCACGGTCCCGTGTAGCTCAGTTGGTAGAGCATGGTGCTTGCAAGGCCAGGGTTGTGGGTTCGATTCCCATGGGGGACCAGTATGAAAAAATAAATAATGTATGCACTCACGAACTGTAAGTTGCTCTGTAGAAGAGTGTCTGCTAAATGTAAAAATTTGTGTTTATAATATTTTGTTGTGGCATATGTATGATTCCTATCCACCTGTATTTTCCATCTAAAATTGACACATAATATTGCCAGGTCTAAGACAGAAATAGCATAACTGAGAACCATATAACTGTCTACCTGGTCTGTTAGAACTATCTGTGGTATTCCATCTGGTCTCATGATGAGCCTGCCTGGCCCCACTCAGAGCAGTAAGGGCCAGTCGGGGACAGGAGGACAGACTGAGAGAAGAGTGGGTTGAGAGTGGGGCTTAGGGAAAAACCATTAGCCAAGAAGTCTGGAGCTAGACATGACAGATGAGACACATGGCTATGAGGAGATTGAGAGAATGAGTAAGAGAGAGGGAGAGAGAGGGAGAGGGAGTGAATGATTGAGGGAGAGTTGACTGACACAGTCACCAAGTCATGTGAAGGCCATTCAGGTTCCCAAGCTGTCACTGCTCATTCTGCTTGAGTCCACACACACCAGGACCAGCGAATAATCCGATGACTGTTAACATCAGGAACTGTGTGAACCTTAACCAGGGTACCAGTACCTCTATCTCTAATATTATTTTATCAGTATGCTCAATAGGCTACAAGTGATTTTAACTGTTAGAAACACCACAAACTAAAAGGATCTTACAATATGTCAAAGATGGCCAAAAATTAGTTGCATGGTCTACATCTGTGATTTGGGGACACGGTGGAGAGTTGTGGAGAGCTGAATGAGATGGTTTGGGTTGGGGAGGAGGGTTAACGGGGGCAGAACGGGAGGTGCCAGCTGGAGCTGCCTGCCACCCACCACCCAGCTGGCTCTTCCCGGAAGTCTGAGTCCACAGCTGCCACCCACAGGCTTCAAGGGTTCAGCAGGGGCTAACACACACAGACGAGCCTGCACACACACACAAGTACGCACACACGTAGACACACCCACACACACGATAGCAGACACACCCAAACATACACACACACACACACTGTCATTATACTTTCAAAAACAAGACTTGTTCAAGCTCTATGCAGCCATTCAGTTTGGCAGTTACAGTGGGGAAAAAAAGTATTTAGTCAGCCACCAATTGTGCAAGTTCTCCCACTTAAAAAGATGAGAGAGGCCTGTAATTTTCAACATGGGTACACGTCAACTATGACAGACAAAATGAGAATATTTTTATCCAGAAAATCACATTGTAGGATTTTTAATGAATTTATTTGCATATTATGGTGGAAAATAAGTATTTGGTCAATAACAAAAGTTTCTCAATACTTTGTTATATACCCTTTGTTGGCAATGACACAGGTCAAACGTTTTCTGTAAGTCTTCACAAGGTTTTCACACACTGTTGCTGGTATTTTGGCCCATTCCTCCATGCAGATCTCCTCTAGAGCAGTGATGTTTTGGGGCTGTCGCTGGGCAACACGGACTTTCAACTCCATCCAAAGATTTTCTATGGGGTTGAGATCTGGAGACTGGCTAGGCCACTCCAGGACCTTGAAATGCTTCTTACGAAGCCACTCCTTCGTTGCCTGGGCGGTGTGTTTGGGATCATTGTCATGCTGAAAGACCCAGCCACGTTTCATCTTCAATGCCCTTGCTGATGGAAGGAGGTTTTCACTCAAAATCTCACGATACATGGCCCCATTCATTCTTTCCTTTACACGGATCAGTCGTCCTGGTCCCTTTGCAGAAAAACAGCCCCAAAGCATGATGTTTCCACCCCCATGCTTCACAGTAGGTATGGTGTTCTTTGGATGCAACTCAGCATTCTTTGTCCTCCAAACACAACGAGTTGAGTTTTTACCAAAAAGTTATATTTTGGTTTCATCTGACCATATGACATTCCCCCAATCCTCTTCTGGATCATCCAAATGCACTCTAGCAAACTTCAGACGGGCCTGGACATGTACTGGCTTAAGCAGGGGGACACGTCTGGCACTGCAGGATTTGAGTCCCTGGCGGCGTAGTGTGTTACTGATGGTAGGCTTTGTTACTTTGGTCCCAGCTCTCTGCAGGTCATTCACTAGGTCCCCCCGTGTGGTTCTGGGATTTTTGCTCACCGTTCTTGTGATCATTTTGACCCCACGGGGTGAGATCTTGCATGGAGCATCAGATCGAGGGAGATTATCAGTGGTCTTGTATGTCTTCCATTTCCTAATAATTGCTCCCACAGTTGATTTCTTCAAACCAAGCTGCTTACCTATTCCAGATTCAGTCTTCCCAGCCTGGTGCAGGTCTACAATTTTGTTTCTGGTGTCCTTTGACAGCTCTTTGGTCTTGGCCATAGTGGAGTTTGGAGTGTGACTGTTTGAGGTTGTGGACAGGTGTCTTTTATACTGATAACAAGTTCAAACACGTGCCATTAATACAGGTAACGAGTGGAAGACAGAGGAGCCTCTTAAAGAAGAAGTTACAGGTCTGTGAGAGCCAGAAATCTTGCTTGTTTGTAGGTGATCAAATACTTATTTTCCACCATAATTTGCAAATAAATTCATTAAAAATCCTACAATGTGATTTTCTGGATTTTTTCCCTCAATTTGTCTGTCATAGTTGACGTGTACCTATGATGAAAATTACAGGCCTCTCTCATCTTTTTAAGTGGGAGAACTTGCACAATTGGTGGCTGACTAAATACTTTTTTCCCCACTGTAGTAGTTTATCCCTTTCTCTTTCACTTCACTGACAAAATTGAGTGAAAGGCAGAGCAATACCCTCCTCTCCTCCCTCTCTCTTTCTCCCGCTTGGATCATTGATTTGGTATCCTCATGTCCAGCCCAGCAGACCCTGTCCACTGTAAGGTATACTGGACACAATCAGGGCATGGAGTTTTTCCAGTTTTTCCACTGATCAAGCAACCAGGTAAAACAAGCAACCAGGTAAAACTCCAGGCTTCAGAAATAATTGTGGGCGGCAGGTAGCCTAGTGGTTCGGAGCATTGGGCCAGTAACCAACAGGTTACTGGTTTGCTTCCCCGAGCCGACTAGATGAAAAATCGTTCAATGTGCCCTTGAGCAAGGCACTTAACTGTCACACCCTGATCTGTTTCACCAATCTTTGTGCTTGTCGCCCATTATCCCCTGTGCATATATACCGGTGGTTGTCTGTTGCCAGTTCGTCTTGTTTCATCAAGCCTACCAGCGTGTTTTCTTGAGCCCGGTTTTCTATTTTTCCAGTTTTTTGACCATTCTGCCTGCCCTGACCCTGAGCCTGCCTGCCGTTCTTTACCGTTTGACACTGCCCTGGATTACTGACCTCTGCCTGCCCTGACCCTGAGCCTGCCTGCCGCTCTGTACCTTATGGACCCTGCCCTGGACTACCGACCTCTGCCTGCCCTTGACCTGTCCTTTGCCTGCCCCCTGTTATATAATAAATGTCCGTTATTCGAACTGTCTGCATCTGGATCTTTTCCTGAGCCGTGATACTTAACCTTAATTGCTCCTGTAAGTCGCTCTGGATAAGAGTGTCTGCTAAATGAGAGTAATGTAAAATGTAAACAGAGAGTAAACAAACAGAGTGATAAGGGGTAGGGAGTGAGAAAAAGACAGAGAGAACAGATCTCCTAAACAGATAATGTAGTGTATTAGAAAGACAGAACGGATGTGTGATCCAGCAGAGTTTACCTATGGAGCGTGGACACGGCCCTGGACCAATCACACGCCAGGAAGGTGGGAAGTCCACCGCTTCCTTATCATGTGGTCGGGGATGAAGTGTTCCCAAGTTTTCCCTCTTCCACCAAACGGAAACCGGAAAAAACACAGATAGCCATGCTAGCCATGAGGACGGAAGAGAAAAGGGTTTGTTATGGCAGGTGGGGGGGGTTCTGGGAACTGGGGAAAAGTGCTGAGGTTGACCATAGTAAGAGTTGTTATGATGGTCACTAGGACAAAAACAAGGTTGCAGGGTTGAATAATAAGTCAGTAATAATATGCTACATTATTGCAAAACAATACACTTTTAAACATACTATGCTATCCAAGTCATAAGAAATGTGTGATCCAACTGTCAAAGCAAACAAAAACATTGAAGATAATTCGGACCGAATTCAATATTTTCCTTCTGCATATGCTACGAAACTGCTTCCATTGGTTTTAATGTTCCTTGGCACTATGACACTGTTTAAAATACCTGACATAGATGTGCCTAAAGCATATCTTCCTCCCATTTCCTCTTCCATGACTGTAACTACAAGATAAGTAATGCTTTTCTGAACCTACTGTACATTGGCTTCTTCCTACTACTCAAACAACCCCTATAGTTTCAGTGGGCCTAAATAGTTATTTTCTCTTTCTCGTACTGTTCAAGGTAATTCAACAATTCAAAAACGAAGGATATGACCTTACTTTCCCTGTAAGACAGGAAGGCAACCTTTAGAATGGCTGTGTCCAAAATGACACCCTATTAACTACAGTGTTCTATTTTTGACCAGGGCCCAAAGGCAAAGGCTTGACTGTTACAGAAACCTCAACAGTGAACACTTGACTTAACATTACATGGAAATTATTCCAGCCAGGCATACAGGCATTTATGTAATATTTACCATTGTTAATTCGGTTTTCCAAGAAAACACTGACTAACTGTAGGTCATAGAAGTCCTTTTGTTCTCCCGATTTGGAATACCTCACTATCAAATGCTGACCGCATTACCTCCCGAGAGAATTCTCTTCGGTCATCGTCACGGCCATGTATCCGTGTACATTCCCCCTCAAGCCGACAACGCGATGGCTCTCAAGGAACGACACTGGACTTTGTGCAAACTGGAAACCACATATCCTGAGGCCACATTTATTGTAGCTGGGGCCTTTAATAAAGCACTTCTGAGGAAAACACTACCAAAGTTTTATCGCTTTAGTGCTACTCGTTCATTGATAACTGTTGACCATTGCTACTCCCCCTTCTGGGATGGCTACAAGGCCCTCCCCCGCCCTCCCTTAGGCAAATCAGACATGCCTCCATTCTGCTCCTCCCTTCCTATAGGCAGAAACTTAAACAGGAAGTTCCATCGGTAACCCACGTCGTGGACAAATACGCCTTACTCCCAGACAAGCTAAACCCTTTCCTCGCCCGCTTCGAGGAAAACACAGTGCCGCTGATGGGAGCCACAGCTGCTCATGAGGACTGTGAGCTCTCGTTCTCCGTGGCCGATTTGAATAAGACATTTTAAGCATGTTAACCCTCGCAATGCTGCCGGCCCAGATGGCATCCCTAGCCGCGTCCTCAGAGCATGTGCAGACCAGCTGGCTGGTGTGTTTACGGCTATTCGATCTCTCCCTATCCCAGTCTGTTGTCCCCACTTGCTTCAAGATGTCCACCATTGTTCCTGTACCCAAGAAAGCGAAGGAAACTGAACTAAATGACTATCGCCCCGTAGCACTCACTTCTGTCATCATGAAGTGCTTTGAGAGACTAGTTAAGGATCATATCACCTCCACCTTACCCGACACCCTAGACCCACTACTATTTGCACACCGCCCCAACAGATCCACGGATGACGCAATTGCCATTGCACTGCACATTGCCCTATCCCATCTGGTATGGGATAATAATGATGACAGAACCCTGTGAGTTTGTATTTTGAATTTCGTGATCTCACATTGAGATTTGTGGTTACAAGTACGATTCACAAATGTGTAATTTCATTTCATGTGGGAAAAATGTAACAACATTCACAAACGTGTAACTTGGCATTTGAATACATTCAATAAGATTTGCAAGCATAATTTCATAAATCAATTTATGACTATGAATATTCTGCTGTGAATAAAAAATACACTTGCAGATTTTTAATATGCGTACACTCGGAGTTCTGTCACTGTTGTCATGTTTTTTGTATTTTTTTGTATTATTCTTTATTTTTTATTAACCAATCCTCTTCGGAGGACTCATGTCTTTGTAGCTATTTTTTGCAGCTTTTCTGCTACATATAGCAAAAAAGAGACCATGTTTGATTGCGGCTTTATTAACGCAATGATTTTATTGATTTTATTAACATTGTTTGCAAACTGATATGTGACACGTATTAATGCCATAATAACATTGCAAAAATGTTGGGCTCATAACAGGTGGGGCTGCCCTGAATAACATGTCGCCACTGATCATCACACAGACAGACAGCCAGAGTGAAGAAGGTTTACATAGTGCATACATTATATTACCACCAGCAGAGCTTACTTCTCTGTGCTCTGGAGTGATCGCAGGTAGTTGTTCAGAAGGCTCTAGAGGTTCTTGGAATATTCTCTCTGTAGCACCTGTAGAGAGATGGCTAGAGTTACTGAATGCAATTGAAAGAGAGCGTAAGAGAGTTAACATTTACATAGTTGATTATTGAGGACTATAAGGCTGCCTTCCAATCAGACAAATGGATGTTGAAAAGACACAGCACCCCAATGGCTTTCAAATGTTGGAGTGTGTTGGGGGAGAAACTTGTGTTGTGCTGTCATTAGAAAAATTGCAAAGACTATCCTTCAATGAATTAAAAACATAAAAAAGCATTTTTCCCGACCAAGCAGCTGTGTTGGATATTTGTTTCATGCATTTTGGTTTGAAAGCAGCCTTACTCTGTGGTTCAAGTTGTATCTTCATGTCTGTAACTTCGCTCTCAGCTCTTCACCCTTGACCTTCCATTGGCCTAGGGCCTCCTGCCAAACCCTCTAATGAGTCTCTTTGACAGGGAGTTACTCCAGGAGTAGACATGTTTATTGTGCATAGGGCTTCCCCACTCCTCATGAGTGTGAGTCCAAATCAAAGTTTGCGAAATAGACCACGGAGGGCATTTCTCGAATGCCTACTTTTTCGTACATATTTTGAAGCATGCATCGATGCAAGCTTCAACAGAAAGTATGCAAAGAAAAATTACAAAATATTTATTGAAATCAATGGCAGCCATTATTTGAGCTGAAGCAAGAGAAAATACACTCATATGTTGTCTGACTACAATATTATATCTTGATACGTTAATAAATACATGCAGTGTTTAGCTGCCTACGTACCATGGATCACAAGTCCATAATAAGTCAATAGGGCTAGCTACTAGTACTGTTCGCTAGCCAGATAGCCACAAAGAATTGTTAGCTAGCTACCCATGAAGAATTTACATCTATATTGCATAATATTGGTTTAAGGTCATTCTTTCATGTTAAGCTATCTGGTTAGCTACATTATTACGATTCACATATAGCTAGCGGATAGTTATGAAGTAAAATAGTTGCTTTGTGTATATCTTGTTTCGTCTCTATTGCCATTGTTGTCCTGGCGGGAAGACCCTTCAGTGAATGGGAACTCCATAATAAGTCAATAGGGCTAACTGGCTGGCTAGCTAACCACGAAGAATTGGTTGCTACCCACAAAAATGTACATCTACCTTGCATAACATTAGCTTTAGGTAATGTACTCAAGAGAACATGGTTGGAGAATGCACTCGGAACATGAGCGTGTGGAGCAAGGCGGTATGCATATTGAGAAACACCCCATGTCTCAATTGTCTCAAGGCTTAAAAATCCTTCTTTTTTTATCCTGTCTCCTGCCCTTCATCTACACTGATTGAAGTGGATGTAACAAGTTACATCAGTAAGGGATCATAGCATTCACCTGGATCATCTACAGTACCAGTAAGAGCAAGGAAAAAGGCTAGATTGTGAAATCCACTTCAATCAGTCTCTCTCTCTCTCTCTCTCTCTCTCTCTCTCTCTCTCTCTCTCTCTCTCTCTCTCTCTCTCTCTCTCTCTCTCTCTATCCCCTCAAAGTGGAGAAAAGGAACAAGAAAAACAGGGATCAAATGACAACAAACCAATCATGCCGGAGCAGACCTCCCTTTGAACCTCTCTCTGCGGAAGTCCGTTTTTTTCCCCTCTCTCTCTCTTACCCCCCCTTCCCTCCCTCCCTACACCGGAGATGGGCTTTCAACACACAAAGCCATGGAAAAACAGGCCATGAGTGCCTGAGCCCTGGCCTTGTCTGTGGAGCAGAGGTGTCACAACACTTTGTGGGTCCTGTCTACACCAGGCAGTCACTGTCTCTCTGAGCCTATCCCAGGTCTCTGTACTAACAGGGTTGTATCAATAAGATTAGCCAGCAAACTTTAATCATTGATCATGCCCTCACATCAAAACTCAAGTGAATTTCTCATTAACAGAAAGCTCAAATGTAATGTAAGTTACTGAGAGTATATAGTCAGTTAAACTATTTCAAGCTTCTCATTAGAGAAGTTGTGAATATCTGGGAAAGTTAAATAGCAAAGTAAATGATCCTCCTTTATTAGAGAAAAAACTGGTGTGTGTCAGATCTGTTAACATCTTTATGCAGCTTGTGGTCATTGGGCTGCGGCCAACAAACTCTGCATCCAACAACCTTTCTTCCTGCCCTTATTTTCTTCCCTAAACGACTGAGATACTGGATAGATAAACAACATTTTGTTTACTTAGGTAGTAGCTACACATCTCAACTTCTATAGTAGTGGTGGACATAGGGGAAAGGATAAGAGAACGGGCATATTTAGGATACAACTTCTGTCTACTATACTATATGTTTCCGTGCAGGACAGAGGGTCGAGCTATAAAAAGAGAATGTACAACTAACTGGAACAAACAGTAAGCTAACAGTATGCAGGTACAGTTGAAGTCGGAAGTTTACATACTTCTTAGCCAAATACATTTAAACTAATTTTTTTCACAATTCCTGACATTTAATCCTAATACAAATTCCCTGTTTTAGGTCAGTTAGGATCACTACTTTATTTTAAGAATGTGAAATGTCAGAATAATAGTAGAGAGAATGATTTATTTCAGCTTTTATTTCTTTCATCACATCCCCAGTGGGTCAGAAGTTTACATACACTCAATTAGTATTTGGTAACATTGCCTTTAAATTGTTTAACTTGGGTCAAATGTTTCGGGTAGTCTTCCACAAGCTTCCCACAATAAGTTGGGTCAATGTTGGCCCCTTCTTCCTGACAGAGCTGGTGTAACTTAGTCAGGTTTGTAGGCCTCCTTGCTCGCACATGCTTTTTCAGTTCTGCCCACAAATGTTCAATTGGATTGAGGTCAGGGCTTTGTGAAGGCCACTCCAATACCTTGACTTTGTTGTCCTTAAGCATTTTGCCACAACTTTGGATGTATGCTTGGGGTCATTGTCCATTTGGAAGACCCATTTGCGACCAAGCTTTATCTTCCTGACTGATGTCTTGAGATGTTGCTTCAGTATATCTACATAATTTTCCTTCCTCATGATGCCATCTATTTTGTGAAGTGCACCAGTCCCTCCTGCAGCACAGCACCCCCACAGCATGATGCTGCCACCCCCGTGCGTCACGGTTGGGATGGTGTTCTTCGGCTTGCAAGCGTTCCCATTTTTCCTCCAAGCATAACGATGGTCATTATGGCCAAACAGTTCTATTTTTGTTTCATCAGACCAGAGGACATTTCTCCAAAAAGTACGATCTTTGTCTCCATGTGCAGTTGCAATCCGTAGTCTGGCTTTTTTATGGCGGTTTTGGAGCAGTGGCTTCTTCCTTGCTGAGTGGCCTTTTAGGTTATGTCGATATAGGACTCGTTTTACTGTGGAGGCACTTAGTTTGAACGTAGGCCTTGAAATACATCCACAGGTACACCTCCAATTAACTCGAATTATGTCAATTAGCCTAACGGAAGCTTCTAAATCCATGACATAATTTTCTGGAATTTTCCAAGCTGTTTAAAGGCACAGTCAACTTAGTGTATATAAACTTCTGTCCCACTGGAATTGTGATGCAGTGAATTATAAGTGAAATAATCTGTCTGTAAACAATTGTTTGAAAAATTACTTGTGTCATGCACAAAGTAGATGTCCTAACTGACTTGCCAAAAATATAGTTTGTTAACGAGAAATTTGTGGAGTGGTTAAAAAACGAGTTTTAATGACTCCAACCTAAGTGTATGTAAACTTCCGACTTCAACTGTATGTCGCAGTTAACCTGTCCCTTCTGCCTATTTGAACAGTTGTAACTGTGTGTGTGTGTGTGTGTGTGTGTGTGTGTGTGTGTGTGTGTGTGTGTGTGTGTGTGTGTGTGTGTGTGTGTGTGTGTGTGTGTGTGTCGTAGGGCTGTGATGATCATGGAAATTTTGGATGACAAATTACAGCATTCTCCATAATAACCTTTCCAATAGAAACACTTTTTTTTACACACATTTTTTCCTTTCCTCCGCTCCTGACAACATGTGCTGCCATAGAAAAATAATTAATAGAACGGGCGTCTCCATTCAAGTCAATGATGGCATAATGGGTGGACTGGTGTACCCACACACAGTGTACCCTTTTTGTCTGAGAGGGAACGGCTTTATCATGTGTGCCCTCAAGGCAGAAGCACTGCTCAAGTGATCCCTTCTGCCTGGCTTGTGCCACCGACTCACGCGCACGCTCACACACACACACACACACACACACACACATCCTGAGCAGTAAACTGTACCTGCATGCCGCTGTTACTCTGTTGCTGAGCCTTGTAACATACATTCTAATTGTCAACAATAGCATCTGTAGGTCGTTCCACCTCAAAAAGCACAAGAAAGTGGATTTCGACACCCACCATCTCAGATTGTTCTGAAATAATTTTTGTTGTTAGAAACAGATAAGATTATCATTCCTACAACATTATTTTGTTGAAAGACCATTTAATCTCTGAGACATTAACCTAATTGATTGTACCCAAATTGGCCATTTTAATTTATAGGATTCATATAACATTGAATAAATATAGTACCCAATTTCCGATTTGGACCAAACTTTTTTAGAACAATGAGTTAGACACACCCCACGCCAATCCGACCCCAACCATGAGTATATAGTATTAGTTCTCTATATTTGACAAGTAGTATGGAGCTGCAGCTCGGAGTATTGTTTTTCATCCTATGTAATGTATTCTCAGTGAATTTGGTGATGTTTTTTTCCTCCTGTTCAGAGAAATGTGTCATTGAAGTTGTTGGGTTTATGTCCCAATTTACATCCTGATATTACCAGGTTCTGATCACTAGAGGGTGCTGTTCCTGCTATTAGGTGGTACTTTTTTAAAGAATCACTATTCCCATTGTTAAGGGGATAGTTCACTAAAATTACAAAATTACATATTGGTTTTCTTACCCTGTAAGAAGTCTATGGACCAGAGGAGTATCCTATGAAGCAGGTTTGAGGAGTTAGGTAACTTTGGTCAACTATGAGTTCAACTTGGGATAACCAGTACATTTCTATGGCATCAAATCCTTCAGAACTAACCAGCTCCTGGGCAGGCTGACTCACGGCTAACTCCACTTACCCTGAATGAAATGACTGAGCCACGAGTTGAGGACCAATGACACAGATTCCAAAGATTGCAAAGATTGCGTCATCATACGCTTAATTTGAAGAAGATGACTGATTATAGATTTTATTAACCTCTACGAGATCGGTGTCCCATATATGGGACGGTTGAGCTAACGTGCGCTAATGTGATGAGCATGACTGTTGTAAGTAACAGAAAACTTTCCAGGACATAGACATGTCTTATGTGGGCAGAAAGCTTACATTCTTGTTAATCTAACTGCACTGTCCAATTTACAGTAGCTATTACAGTGAAAAAATACCATGCTATTGTTTGAGGAGAGTACACAACAACAAAAAGCGTATCACGGCAACTGGTTTGATACATTCACCTCTGAAGGTAAATAATGTACTTACATTCAGTAATCTTGCTCTGATTTGTCATCCGAAGGGTCCCAGAGATAAAATGTAGCATAGTTTTGCATAGCATTTTTATATTCAAATGTAGGAACTGGGTTCTACAGATTAAACCCCTGCTGTCTCTGGCTCCACACCCACCCCGCCCGGCCATCTAGATGTGTGAAAGTTATTGTATAAGCTAATGATCCATCATATATGACATTCCTGGGAGTGTGTACACTTACATTTTGTATTACCATATCATTTTTGTATGTTTTCCATAGTTATGTACTTGAAAATGTATCAATTGACAAATTCGGCACATTTGGGCAGACTTGATACAAAATAGTCCAGTATTGCAATGCTTCACTGGATCAATCTGAAACTTTGCACACACACTCCTGCCATGTAGTGACCAAAATCTAAATTGCAACTAAACTGCAATATTATATTGTGGCGTTTCTCTGGCATTTCAAAGACGATGGAAAAAGAATAATACAATTTTTTTTATTGTTTTTTTAAATAATATTTTACCATATCTAATGTGTTATATTCTCCTACATTCATTTCACATTTCCACAAACTTCAAAGTGTTTCCTTTCAAATGGTATCAAGAATATGCATATCCTTGCTTCAGGTCCTGAGATACAGGCAGTTAGATTTGGGTATGTCATTTTAGGCGAAAATTTTAAAAAGGGGTCAGATCCTTAAGAGGTTAATCAAATGTTTTTTGTGTGTAAAAAAATAGTCATGTTAAAATTCAAATAACTGAAAGTGAGAGGTTGTAATCTGAATAAAGGGAAAAAGGCCATTCTTGAATATTGGGTGAGACAATCTTACTAATTTGCTAGAGAACCAGTTCGGATTTAAATATAACTTTTGTATGACTGAAGCTTTTAGTGATAGGTCTAATGCTTTAATATTTAATCATTTCTGTCCTCAGAATTAATATTCATTATAGAAATAGGCCCGTTTAATTTAGTCTGGCTTGCCGTTCCAAATAAAATTGAATATTTTTTTCTCATATAATTTAAAAAACTGTTCGCTAGGTGTAGGCAAGACCATAAGCAAATAGGTAAACTGGGATAATACTAAAGAGTTAATCAGGGTGATTTTTCCACAAATGGACAGGTATTTACCTTTCCATGGTAGCAAGATCTTATCTATTTTTGCTTCCTTTCTATTAAAATGTATTAGAGTGAGAGCATTTATTTCATTTGGGATATGTATTCCCAAACTACATGGTAATGTAAAAAAAAAAAAATGTGTGATCCAAAACGTAATATAGTACATTTATTTATAATTTGGTTGTAATTCGGAGAGGTTAGAAAATGTATCTTGATCCTCTATGAGGCTGTGGAGGGATTCAAGTTTAAAACTTTCTGAGAAATAGCCATTATTTACTATTTTACACCTAGGGTTACTATACATGATTTTAACCCATTTTATAAGAGATTTATTTATCATTATATATGTTTGTAAATTTACCAATAAAAAATACCATAGTGATTGAGTGTCCATATAGCTGTACCATGATATTTGCAATTGCTACTAAGTAACCCTCCAATTGTTCTCTACTAATTCCCCCACTAAATTCCCTCCCCATCCTGAGTTGGGCCGTCATCCCAGTGATCGGCATACCACCCCCGTCCCTCCGGATCCCTAGGGCCCCAAGAGGCCAGGACCCATCCATCGAAAACAGCACACAGTGCCACCCACAAAACAGAAGCAGGTCAACCGCACTCACCTCAATATATACAGTGGGGAGAACAAGTATTTGATACACTGCCAATTTTGCAGGTTTTCCTACTTACAAAGCATGTAGAGGTCTGTACTTTTTATCATAGGTACACTTCAGTCAGGTCAACACCCTGGTGAGGACGATGAGCAAACAAATGAGATTCCCTGAGAAAGTTTCTGACAGTTTGTGCAGAAACTCTTTGGTTGTGCAAACCCACAGTTTTATCAGCTGTCCGGGTGGCTGGTCTCATACGATCCCGCAGGTGAAGAAGTCAGATGTGGAAGTCCTGGACTGGTGTGGTTAGATCCGGTTGGACAAATTCTCTAACACAACGCTGGAGGCGGCTAATGGTAGAGAAATTAAAATTACATTCTCTGGCATCTGCTCTGGTGGACATTCCTGCAGTCAGCATGCCAATTGCACGCTCTCTCAAAACATGAGACATCTGTGGCATTGTGTTGTGTGACAAAACTGCACATTTTAGAGTGGCCTTTTATTGTCCCCAGCACAAAGTGCCTGCGTAATGATCATGCTGATTAATCAGATTCTTGATATGCCACACCTGTCAGGTGGATGAATTATCTTGGCAAAGGAGAAATGCTCACTAACAGGGATGTAAACAAATTTGTGCACAAAATGTGAGAGAAATAAGCTTTTGTGCATATGGAAAATTTCGGGGATATTTTTTTTCAGCTCATGAAACGTGTGACCAGCACTTTACATGTTGCATTTATATTTTTGTTCACTGAAGAACAAAATAAATGCAATATAAATTTTCCATGCGAAGAAAAAGCTTAATTCTCTCAAATTTGTTTACATCCCTGTTAGTAAGCATTTCTCCTTTGACAAGATAACGCATCCATCTGACAGGTGTGGCATATTAAGTACTGATTAAAAAGCATGATCATTACACAGGTACACAATGCCGTCGGAAAATACCTCTTTGCAAACCAAACAGCCAATAATACAGTGGCTTGCAAAAGTATTCACCACCCCTGGCATTTTTCCTATTTTGTTGTCTTACAACCTGGAATTAAAATTGATTTTTGTATCATTTGATTTACACAACATGCCTACCACTTTGAAGATACACAATATTTTTTATTGTGAAACAAACAAGAAACAAGACAAAAAAACAAAACTTGAGCGTGCATAACTATTCATCCCCCCCAAAGTCAATACTTTGTAGAGCCACCTTTTGCAGCAATTACAGATGCAAGTCTCTTGGGGTATGTCTCTATAAGCTTGGCACATCTAGCCACTGGGATTTTTACCCATTCTTCAAGGCAAAACTGCTCTAGCTCCTTCAAGTTGGATAGGTTCCACTAGTGTACAGCAATCTTTAAGTCATACCACAGATTCTCAATTGGATTGAGGTCTGGGCTTTGACCAGGCCATTCCAAGACATTAAAATGTTTCCCCTTAAACCACTCGAGTGTTGCTTTAGCAGTATGCTTAGGGTCATTGTCCTGCTGGAAGGTGAACCTCCGTCCCACTCTCAAATCTCTGGAAGACTGAAACAGGTTTCCCTCAAGAATTTCCCTGTATTTAGCGCCATCCATCATTCCTTCGATTCTGACCAGTTTCCCAGTCCCTGCCGATGAAAAACATGGTGTTCTCGGGAGATGAGTGGTGTTGGGTTTGCACCAGACACAGCGTTTTCCTTGATGGGAAAAAAGCTCAATTTTAGTCTCATTTGACCAGAGTACCTTCTTCCATATATTTGGAGAGTCTCCCACATGCCTTTTGGTGAACACCAAACGTGTTTGCTAATTTTTTTCTTCACGCAATTGCTTTTTTCTGGCCACTCTTCCATAAAGCCCAGCTCTGTGGAGTGTACGGCGTGAAGTGGTCCTATGTACAGATACTCCAATCTCAGCTGTGGAGCTTTGCAGCTCCTTCAGGGTTATCTTTGGTCTCTTTGTTGCCTCTCTGATTAATGCCCTCCTTGCCTGGTCTGTGAGTTTTGGTTGGCGGCCCTCTCTTGGCAGGTTTGTTGTGGTGCCATATTCTTTCAAATTTTTTATCATGGATTTAATGGTGCTCTGTGGTATGTTCAAAGTTTCGATATTTTTTTATAACCCAACCCTGATCTGTACTTCTCCACAATTTTGTCCCTGACCTGTTTGGAGAGTTCCTTGGTCTTCATGGTGCCGCTTGCTTGGTGGTACCCCTTGTTTAGTGGTGTTGCAGACTCTGGGGCCTTTCAGAACAGGTGTATATATACTGAGATCATGTGACAGATCATGTGACACTTAGATTGCACACAGGTTGACTTTATTTAACTAATTATGTGACTTCTGAAGGTATTTGGTTGCACCAGATTTGATTTAGGGGCTTCAAAACAAAGGGGTTGAATACATATGCATGCACCAACTTTCCATTATTACTTTTTTTGAATTTTTTGTCCATTACATGAAATCCAAATAGAAATCAATTTAAATTACAGGTTGTAATGCAAAAAAAATTGAAAAAACGCCAAGTGGGATGAATACTTTTGCAAGTCACTGTATGCAGCTCCACTACATGATACATTCTTTAAAAAGCCGCGTTAGACAGGATTACCTAAACATATTGACCAGCTCAATTAGACAGAAGCTTTCTATATGCTAGACCAATCCGAACTCCTCTCTCGGCAGGTCCAGCCCACTCATTATCTCAGCCAATCATGGCTAGTGGGAAGGTTGCTGTCTTTTTCTGTGGCTTAACCAACAAGGCTCATAATTTAACAATTTTACAGACGTCATACAAGTTTGTTATTAAGGCACAAGAAAGGTCACATGTTCCAGAAGGCATTTCTGCCAAAAACGCATTTTGATTTTAAAAAATGTTCATTTGACTCTCCTGTGAAGTAGTGATCCGCGACAAATGCCTAGTTTCCTGAAACGAGTCACAAATGTGTTTGATGGATCGCGGGAAAATAGCAGGTATAGGCTTCTGTAGGCTACAGTCCAAGCTATGTCTTCCAGTGGTGCAACTACTGTCGGCATCCAAAGATGATCCAACTTCAATAAACGGTTGGAGGAAAGGACGACAGCAGCGTACGGGTGATACGGTTATCACTTAGGCTATTATTGATATCTACATAGAATGATGTGAATCACACTGCTGCTCTCTCATTTATCTTTTTGCGCCTTATGGATTGTTGTTGTTGTTGTTGTGGATCCCCCCCCCTTTGGTTTTCCGTGCATCGGCAGGACAGAACAGATATGTCTGGTAAGATGAGGGGTGGGTGTGTGTGTCTATTTGTCAATAACAGCTGGTGCGTGATGTCTAAAATTAAAGAAGTCTCGAGGTATTGCTCGCCTGAGGTAGAGTACCTCATGATAAGCTGTAGACCACACTATCTACCAAGAGAGTTTTCATCTATATTATTCGTAGCTATCTATTTACCACCACAAACCGATGCTGGCACTAAGACCGCACTAAAGTAGCTGTATAAGGCCATAAGCAAACAAGAAAATGCTCCTCCAGAAGCGGCGCTCCTAGTGGCCGGAGACTTTAATGCAAGCAAATTTAATCAAGTTTACCTCATTTCTACCAGCATGTCACATATGCAACCAGATGAAAAAAAACTCTAGACCACCTTTACTCCACACACAGAGATGCATACAAATCTCTCCCTCGCACTCCATTAGGCAAATCTGACCATAATTCTATCCTTCTGATTCCTGCTTACAAGCAAAAACTAAAGCAGGAAGTACCAGTGACTCGCTCAATACAGAAGTGGTCAGATGACGGGGATGCTACGCTACAGGACTGTTTTGCTAGCACAGACTGGAATATGTTCCGGGATTCATCCAATGGCATTGAGGAGTATACCACCTCAGTCACCGGCTTCATCAATAAGTGCATTGACGACGTCGTCCCCACAGTGACTGTGCGTACATATCCCAACCAGAAGCCATGGATTACAGGCAACATCCACACCGAGCTAAAGGCTAGAGCTGCCGCTTTCAAGGAGTAGAACACTAATCCGGATGCTTATAAGAAATCCCGCTATGCCCTCAGACGAACCATCAAACAGGCAAAGCGTCAATACAGGACTAAGATTGAATCCTACTACACCGGCTCTGATGCTCGCCGGATGTGGCAGGGCTTGCAAACTATTACGGACTACGAAGGGAAACCCAGCCGCGAGCTGCCCAGTGATGCGAGCCTACCAGATGAGCTAAATGCCTTTTATGCTCGCTTTGAGGCAAGCAACACTGAAGTATGCATGAGAGCACCAGCTCTTCCGGACGACTGTGTGATCATGCTCTCCGTAGCCGATGTGAGCAAGACCTTTAAACAGGTCAACATTCACAAGGCTGCGGTGAAATAGTACAATAAGAACTAACCCAAACAGCAATAGGCAAGGCATATTGACATGGGAGAGAGGCATAACGCAATCACAGGTGTTATTCGAGAGAGCTAAGACAACAACTGGTAATGGCAACGAAAGTTTGGGCTGAGGCTAAACAGATAAACAGGATGGGGTACCGTGTAAAGGAACAGTCCAGCAGGCATCAGCTGTGTAGCTGAGTGATCATAAGGTCCCGTGAACAGCAATAGGTGAGTCCGGGAGCAGTTCATAGGCTGCTACAGCACAGGCGAGCAGGAGGCACGGCTGTTGATTGCGTGTGCTAGCGCACCGGGGCTAGCAGATGGATCTTCGTGGTCGTCGCAATGGGAAGCCTGTTGAAACCACATCAGACGATTACGTCGGCAGACCAGTCGTGATGGATCGGCGGGCTCCGTGTCAACACTAGGATGTCCCATCCGGTTGACAGAGAGGTAGATAGCCGGGAGATGGGCCTGGCTCAAGGCTAGCTCAAGGCTAACTGGTGCGTGCTTCGGACAATGGTGATTAGCCATCAACAACAACAGCCATTCGGTTGCAGCTAGCTAGTTGCGATGATCCGGTGTTAAGGTCCAGTGATTCAGTGATTCCGGCAGAAAATCCGATATGCTCTGGGTCGATAGCACGCTGTGCAGACTGGCCAATAATTGTCCAGGCTAGAGCTGGCTGGTAGGTAGTGCAGGCCACGGACAGTGGTGAAGACCACAAACAGTGGCTAATAGCAAGTAGCTAGTTAGCTAGCTAACTGGCTAGCTGGCTAGTTTCAGTCAGAGGTTCTTGATAAAAGGTATAAAGAAATAATAGAATCCGTTCCACATTGGGTGAGGCGGGTTGCAGGAAAGTATATTGAGTTAAAGGATGTAAAAGTGAGATAGAGAAATGTATACGAAAAAAAGACAAAAAAACAGGCTATTTACACAACAGAATACAAAACCGCACTGCTAAGCCATCTTGGAACTAATAGCCCTACCAAGTTGAAAGTCATTATACAGCCTAGACTAGATAAAATATTAACTAGGCCTAACACTGTTTTGTTTTGAACAATGGCTTAATGAGATTGTGTGTGCCTTTTGTAACAATTTAAATAAGAAGAATGACATTATGCACCCAATCACAGTTATGGTATAACCAATGTGTCCTTTATATTGCGATCTTCCCGACAATTGACCCCTCTGTGCTCAACGCGTGTCACGTTCGTTGTAAGAAGCGGACCAAGGCGCAGCGTGATATGCGTACATCTTTTAATGAGTACTTTATACAAATGACAAAACAACAAAACGATTCGTGAAGTCCTAGGTTAAACACCAAAACAAACCTTACGGAACAAGATCCCACAATGAACTGTGCAAAACAGGCTGCCTAAGTCTGGTTCCCAATCAGAGACAACGAGCCACAGCTGCCTCTGATTGGGAACCACCCCGGCCAACATAGAAATACACGAACTAGAACATGAACATAGAAAACACAACACAGACACTACACACCCTGGCTCAACTTTTAAGAGTCCCCAGAGCCAGGGCGTGACAACGCGATATAGATATCAATGATGTTTGGCCACGACGATGGGACTATGTGTCCTTCCAGACGCCCAACCCTACCTCAAGATCTAGATTGTTTTTGAATAGGATCATAACACATTTTGAATTCCTTAATCCATGACAGAAATAGATTTTAACAGCCACTTCGTCAGAATACAGTGTCTTGCAAAAGTATTCATCCAATCTGTAATATAAATGGATTTTTATTTGGATTTCATGTAATGGACATACACAAAATAGTCCAAATTGGTGAAGTGAAATGAAAAAAATAACTTGTTTAAAGAAATTTTACAAAATAAATAACGGAAAAGTGGTGCGTGCATATGTATTCACCCCCTTTGCTTTGAAGCCCCTAAATAAGATCTGGTGCAACCAAATACCTTCAGAAGTAACATAATTAGTTAAATAAAGTCCACCTGTGTGCAATCTAAGTGTCACATGATCTGTCACATGATCTTAGTATATATACACCTGTTCTGAAAGGCCCCAGAGTCTGCAACACCACTACGCAAGGGGCACCACCAAGAAAGCGGCACCATGAAGACCAAGGAGCTCTCCAAACAGGTCAGGGACAAAGTTGTGGAGAAGTACAGATCAGGGTTGGTAAAAAAAAAAATCAGAAACTTTGAACATCCCACGGAGCCAAAACTCCCGGACCAGGTAAGGAGGGCATTAATCAGAGAGGCAACAAAGACACCAAAGATAACCCTGAAGGAGCTGCAAAGCTCCACAGCGGAGATTGGAGTATCTGTCCATAGGACCACTTTAAGCCATACACTCCACAGAGCTGGGCTTTACGGAAGAGTGGCCAGAAAAAATCCATTGCTTAAAGAAATAAATAAGCAAACACATTTGGTGTTCACCAAAAGGCATGTGGGAGACTCTCCAAACATATGGAAGAAGGTACTCTGCTCAGAAAACGCTATGTCTGGCGCAAACCCAACAGCTCTCATCACCCGAGAACATCATCCCCACAGTGAAGCATGGTGGTGGCAGCATCATGCTGTGGGGATGTTTTTCATTGGCAGGGACTGGGGAACTGGTCAGAATTGAAGCAATGATGGATGGCGCTAAATACAGGGAAATTCTTGAGAGAAACCTGTTTCAGTCTTCCAGAGATTTGAGACTGGAACGGAGGTTCACCTTCCAGCAGGACAATGACCCTAAGCATACTGCTAAAGTTTAAGGGGAAACATTTAAATGTCTTGGAATGGCCTAGTCAAAGCCCAGACCTCAATCCAATTGAGAATCTGTGGTATGACTTAAGATTGCTGTACACCAGCGGAACCCATCCAACTTGAAGGAGCTGGAGCAGTTTTGCCTTGAAGAATGGGCAAAAATCCCAGTGGCTAGATGTGCCAAGCTTATAGAGACATACCCCAAGAGACTTGCAGCTGTAATTGCTGCAAAAGGTGGCTCTACAAAGTATTGACTTTGGGGGGGGTGAATAGTTATGCATGCTCAAGTTTTCTTTTTTTTTGGTCTTATTTGTTGTTTGTTTCACGATAAAAAGTATTTTGCATCTTCAAAGTGGTAGGCATGTTGTGTAAATCAAATGATACAAACCCCCCAAAAATCCATTTTAATTCCAGTTTGTAAGGCAACAAATTAGAAAGAATTGATCCTATGGCCCTTAAGAAGTTGGGACCCATCCCTTGAAAAGAGCACAAAGTGCTACTTACAGGACAAAGAGCATGGAACGCCAGGGTTGTGGGTTCGATTCCCACGGGGGGCCAGTATGAAAAAAAGTGATGTATGCACTAACTGTAAGTTGCTCTGGATAAGAGCGTCTGCTAAATGACTAAAATGTAAATAATGTAGACACCTCCTATGAAGGATTGTTACCTTTAACAAGTACCGGCAGTAGAAAATCAACATTTAGGTAAGCAGATATTATTTATTTTATATTACATCATTGCCTCATAGCATCGACTGTGGGATGGATAAAGCCACACGCCCCACCCACACAAACACATCTACACCGCTCCCCTTCCACCAATACACCCACGCACGCACGCATACACACAAACACACATCCTCAAGCATCCGACCACGAGCTCAGTTGTTCATCAGTTGTTCCATCCCAGAGCCCAGCTCAAGAGTAGACTAGCTGTGTGAATGCATATACAATTGCAGCTGTTCAATATGAGCGCTAAATTGAGCAGGAATGAGAAGATTTGATTACCCAATGTCTAATACTGGCTTTTGGAGCTCAGATACCCCCCTTCCCTACAACACACATGCTGGTCCCTCGTGGAGACCCTTCTTCTCCACCACCTCTCTGCAGTGAGACCATTATGATTATGTTGTGCTGCCAGGGCCATGGTATTCTGCCCCTTCTCTGATTTTCAGAGTGCGACCCTCCCCGTATGGGTTACTGCAACCAGTGTTGCCAACACTGCCACTACCTGGGTGGTGGTACTCCACCGGAATTCCCACCGGCTAGGTACTGTGGTCGTCAAGGTTCTCTTAGCACCTTTGAGAATTTCCTTGTATATTATGCTCACCCATACGGTGGCCTTGACTTAGTTGGACCAACTCCAACACACTGATTTCAGATCAGTACTACACAAACAAACGTACAGACAAGATGTGTCCTTGTGCTCCAACTAGGTAATGTACAAAGGTAAACCCCATACACAGACACATGGACACAGCTTCCTGCCAAGCCAAGGGGTGAGGGGGGCACCGGGTGCACATGGGGCTGGGAGAGGAGAAATTGAGAGAAAAAAGCAAGAGGCAAGTAGACAAGAGAAGAGGAAGGAGGAGGTGAGTGTGTGTGTGTGGGGGGGTCACACATTCCTGGCTTAATGCATGGAGGATTCAATTCCAGCCTTGTTTCCTGTGCACTGTCCTTAGATCAAAGAGATTGGGGGGAGGGGTGGGGTGGAGGGGAAGAGAGAGGAAAGAGGAGTTGGTCCTGACTGGTGGGGAACAAAGCTGTCAGTGTGTGAATGGGGGATCTGACTGGGCTCCTCTCTGTTTCTCTCTTTTTCACCCTCTCCTCTCTTCCCCTCTCTCTGTTTCTCTCCCTCTTGCCCTCCCTCTCTCTTTCTTTTTCTCTCTCCCTCTTTCTCCATTTCTCTCTCGGCCCTCTGGGCCACATCTGGGCCACATCTGTTCTGCTCATTTACGCTCAGAAGACCCAGACCTGACTCCTTCCATCCATCCACCCCCCCCTTCTTTCCCTTGTCATGCAGCAAGTTGGAGCGCAATCAGACATTAAAGCTGCAATATGTACAGTGAGGGAAAAAAGTATTTGATCCCCTGCTGATTTTGTACGTTTGCCCACTGACAAAGACATGATCAGTCTATAATTTTAATGGTAGGTTTATTTGAACAGTGAGAGACAGAATAACAACAAAAAAATCCAGAGAAACGCATGTAAAAAATGCTATAAATTGATTTGCATTTTAATGAGGGAAATAAGTATTTGACCCCTCTGCAAAACATGACTTCGTACTTGGTGGCAAAACCCTTGTTGGCAATCACAGAGGTCAGACGTTTGTTGTAGTTGGCCACCAGGTTTGCACACATCTCAGGAGGGATTTTGTTCCACTCCTCTTTGCAGATCTTCTCCAAGTCATTAAGGTTTCGAGGCTGACGTTTGGCAACTCGAACCTTCAGCTCCCTCCACAGATTTTCTATGGGATTAAGGTCTGGAGGCTGGCTAGGCCACTCCAGGACCTTAATGTGCTTCTTCTTGAGACACTCCTTTGTTGCCTTGGCCATGTGTTTTGGGTCATTGTCATGCTGAAATACCCATCCACAACCATTTTCAATGCCCTGGCTGAGGGAAGGAGGTTCTCACCCAAGATTTGACGGTACATGGCCCCATCCATCGTCCCTTTGAAGCGGTGAAGTTGTCCTGTCCCCTTAGCAGAAAAACACCCCTAAAGTATAATGTTTCCACCTCCATGTTTGACGGTGGGGATGGTGTTCTTGGGGTTATAGGCAGCATTCCTCCTCCTCCAAACACGGCGAGTTGAGTTGATGCCAAAGAGCTGGATTTTGGTCTCAACTGACCACAACATTTTCACCCAGTTCTCCTCTGAGTCATTCAGATGTTCATTGGCAAACTTCAGACGGCCCTGTATATGTGCTTTCTTGAGCAGGGGGACCTTGCGGGCACTGCAGGATTTCAGTCCTTCACGGCGTAGTGTGTTATCAATTGTTTCTTGGCGACTATGGTCCCAGCTGCCATGAGATCATTGACAAGATCCTCCCGTGTAGTTCTGGGCTGATTCCTCACCGTTCTCATGATCATTGCAACTCCACGAGGTGAGATCTTGCATGGAGCCTCAGGCCGAGGGAGATTGACAGTTCTTTTGTGTTTCTTCCATTTGTGAATAATCGCACCAACTGTTGTCACCTTCTCACCAAGCTGCTTGGCGATGGTCTTGTAGCCCATTCCAGCCTTGTGTAGGTCTACAATCTTGTCCCTGACATCCTTGGAGAGCTCTTTGGTCTTGGCCATGGTGGAGAGTTTGGAATCTGATTGATTGATTGCTTCTGTGGACAAACTGAGATTAGGAGCACTCCCTTTAAGAGTGTGCTCCTAATCTCAGCTCGTTACCTGTATAAAAGACACCTGGGAGCAAGAAATCTTTCTGATTGAGAGGGGGTCAAATACTTATTTCCCTCATTAAAATGCAAATCAATTTATAACATTTTTGACATGCGTTTTTCTGGATTCTTTTGTTGTTATTCTGTCTCTCAATGTTCAAATAAACCTACCATTAAAATTATAGACTGATCATTTCTTTGTCAGTGGGCAAACGTACAAAATCAGCAGGGGATCAAATACTTTTTTCCCTCACTGTAACTTTTTGGGCAACCTGACCAAATTCACATAGAAATGTGTGTTATAGATTTGTCATTCTCTTTGAAAGCAAGTCTAAGAAGTGGTAGATCTGTTCTTTGTGCACTATTTCTATGCTTCCAGTTCTTAAGTTAAGTTTTTGCATATTTTACTTTTGGTTTTGTACACCAGCTTCAAACAGCTGAAAATACAATGTTTTTTGTTATGGAAAATATATTTCACAACAGTTTAGATGGTACAATTATTATTATTATTACAATTATTCTCTATTGGAATGATTATTAACTATTAGAATTTTAGCAACCAGGAAATGGCAGAGCGATTTCTGCACAGTGCATCTTTAAGAGGCAGGATACTTAAGACGGGTCCATGTGTCAATCACTGTACTACACACACACACACAAACATTGTGCTCATTTGCCATGTCATGTGGAATGGTGAGACATGGCTCATTGCCACGGCAACCAAGGCCATTGGTGGCGGGAGGCGTTCTGCCACCTCCGTGGTCTGGCCGTTCCAGGGTTTCCGTTAGGAAAATGTGGCGCAGGACAAGGTGACCGGGAAGATTTTAATTTGCCGGCCATTTGAGAACTTTACCGGACACCCATTAGGGCGTCCACCCCTCAGAATGACATAAATCACATTTAGATTATGGTAATTCATTTTAACAGAACATGCAACTCCTGTAATGAAGCAGCCAATAAAACGTCATTTTCAAAAATTTGCCAAACACCAATCTAAACAGCGCACGTGATGCGAGCGGTTCCAGAGATGAAAATCTCTGTTAGAAACTTAGAAAGAGGATTAATCTAAAGATGGACCAACTACCATGGTTTGCTAATATGACTAGGATTGTGCCTTTGTCACAACAAATTAAAGTTGATATGAAAACCAATAGAACAAGAGAGAAATGCTGGTTTCAATAGCATATGAGGAAGTCTTTATAAAATAATTGCCTCCACATTTCAATGGTCGTATTTTGCTTAGGCTACTTTGAAGCAAGGTAAGACATGCCTCATAATATGAATTAAAATGTTCAGGTTTCAAGCAATTAAGTATGAGTTTTCAAAATGCATACTGCCCCCAGCTCATATTGCAAAGTGGTGGGTGAAGCGCTGATAGCCTGCCTACCATTGCCTATGCACTTGAATGGGGAATGGGAGGCATGCTTCAATTACCATTAAATAAATAAAAATAGTAGCTCTTTTTAATCGTGGCCATCAAAACTGTTTTTAACAAGCGATTGCATTTAGAATTGTTGCGCAATGACTGGGCTTATAAAGGCAAGTTTCACTCCAGCACCAACAAGCTGAGGAGCTGCAGCAGCTCTAGCAGCTGAGGTGATATTCCGCTCAAAATAGGCTCTGTATGCTGTGTGATAAATATGATACACGACGACTAACATTTTTTAAAATTAAGCTATAGACCAGGGGTCTCCAACCCTGTTCCTGGAGAGCTATCCTCCTGTAGGATTTCCCTCCAACCCCAGCTGTAAATAACCTGGTTCAGTTTATCGACTAGCTAATTATTAGAATCAGGTGTGCTAGATTAGAGTTGGAGTGAAAACCTATGGGATGGTAACTCTCCAGGAACAGAGTTGGTGAGCCCTGCTATAGACCGATTAGCATGACGGTCAAATATTTTTCCATCGACCGGTATTTCCATCAATTAATAAAAAGCATTATTTTGCAATGGAATTGATTTTTCTCCAAGGTCAACTGGGCCGGCAACAATTACATATTTCAGCTTTTCATATTTTTGGGGTTTGTCAAAAGCCAGAAATTACCGGCTAACGGAAACCCTGGTCCGTTCAGTCGGTGGGAGAAGAGTGGGTGAGCCGAGACTTTAATCACACTACATAACCTTTCCCAGATATATAACAACATAACAGTCTGCTGGTACTCCATCAGATACCACTGTAACACTTGCTCTAATAGCACAGTAGCACTATGTAACATTATGAAAACTTCAAACCTGAAGTTGGCAACTGAAGACCGTTATCTGTTACTATTACTGAAGACAAGGGCTGCCGTAATATTATGCAACATACCCACTAAAGGCCAAGAGTACTGTTTTAATATCAGTTCCATTAGCAATTGTCATTGTCTGAGTCTATTCTCAGAAACTGACATCCATGTATACCAATATTAGATGCTTATTATCGCATGTTATTATTTGAAAGGCTTATGATCTTTTCCATTAGGATCTTCTTCAGGCCAAATACAGTCATGTCACTCTTTGTCTACAGTGAACACTCTGTACCAGACTCTGAAGTAGGCACAGGTGGGCACCCATCGCCCGCAGCATAACCAAATAATGCAAACGACCAATTTATTCATCTCTCTGTCCTCGCCAGCCACTAGCCAGTCTCTCTATCGCCATCTCACCCAGACGATTACCCATATTTATGAGCTACTCCAGTGGAGTAGTCTGAGAGAGGAGAAACAATGGGTCAATCAAAGGGATTGTTATAGGTTGTCTCTGTTGTTGCAGGATACACATTAAATATTATATTATAGTGCTGTTGTTAGGGGGGTATGCTAGGAACAATTACACGTTGATTACTTAGTTCCCCTCGTAGATATAGACAGCTAATAGGCCATGTTACCAAAATAGTTTGATTGTGTTTTGGATTTATAGTGTTGTTACATAAATTAAAGGGACAAACAGACAAAACGTAATACACATGTGACCCCTCTTTCTTCAGGCAGCTTTATTATGACTTTAACTAGGCTAGTACTGATAGAGAGAAAAGACCTGGGTTATATCAGGTGGGGGCTATATATACACTGAACAAAAATATTAACGCAACATGCAACAATTTCAAAGATTTGACTGAGTTACAGTTCAAATAAGGAAATAAATAAATTAAAATAAATAAATTAGGCCTAAATCTATGGATTTCACATGACTGGGAACACAGGTATGCGTCTTTTGGTCACAGATACCTTTAAAAAAAAGGTGGATCAGAAAACCTGTCAGTATCTGGTGTGACCACCATTCGCCTCACGTAGCGCGACACATCTGTTTCTCATAGAAATGATCAGGCTGTTGATTGTGGACTGTGGAATGTTTTCCCACTCCTCTTCAATGGCTGTGCGAAGTTGCTGGATATTGGCGGGAACTGGAACACGCTGTTGTACACGTCGCTCCAAAGAATCCCAAACGTGCTCAATGGGTTACATATCTGGTGAGCATGCAGGCCATGGAAGAACTGGGACATTTTCAGCTTCCAGGAATTGTGTACAGATCCCAGCGAAATGGAGACATGCATTATCATGCTGAAACATGAGGTAATTGCAGCGAATGATTGGCACGACAGCGGGCCTCAGGATCTCGTCACGGTATCTCTGCTCATGCAAATTGCCATCAATAAAATGCAATTGTGTTCGTTGTCCGTAGCTAATGTCTGCCCATACCATAACCCCACCGCCACCATTGGGCACTCTGTTCACAACGTTGACATCAGCAAACCGCTCGCCCACAGGACGCCATACATGCGGTCTGCCATCTGCCCGGTACAGTTGAAACCGGGATTCATCCATGAAGAGCACACTTCTCAAGCATGCCAGTGGCCATCGAAGGTGAGCATTTGCCCACTGAAGTCGGTAACGACGCCAAAATGCAGTCAGGTCAAGACACTTGTGAGGACGACGAGCACACAGATGAGCTTCCCTGAGACGGTTTCTGACAGTTTGTGCAGAAATTATTTGGTTGTGCAAACCCACAGTTTCATCAGCTGTCTGGGTGGCTGGTCTCAGATGATCCCGCAGGTGAAGAAGCTGGATGTGGAGGTCTTCGGCTGGCATGGTTACACGTAGTCTGCGGTTGTGAGGCTGGTTGGACGTAATTCTCTAAAACAACATTAGAGGTGGCTTATGGTAGAGAAACATTTCTGGGATCTTTTATTTCAGCTCATGAAACATAGAGCCAACACTTTACAAGTTGCGTTTATATTTTTGTTCAGTGTGTATGTACATGTATATATATAGTACCAGTCAAAAGTTTGGACACACCTACTCATTCAAGGGTTTTTCTTTATTTTGTCTATTTTCTACATTGTAGAATAATAGTGAAGACATCAACACGATGAAATAACACATATGGAATCATGTAGTAACCAAAAAAGTGTTAAACAAATCAAAATATATTTTATAATTGAAATTCTTCAAAGTAGCCACCCTTTGTCTTGATGACAGCTTTGCACAATCTTGGCATTCTCTCAACCAGCTTCATGAGGTAGGCACATGGAATGCATTTCAATTAACAGGTGTGCCTTGTAAAAAGTTAATTTGTGGAATTTCTTTCCTTCTTAATGCATTTGAGCCAATAAGTTGTGTTGTGACAAGGTAGGGGTGGTATACAGAAGATAGCCCTATTTGGTAAAAGACCAAGTCCATATTATGGCAAGAACAGCTCAAATAAGCAAAGAGAAACGACAGTCCAATATTACTTTAAGACATGAAGGTCAGTCAATCTGGAAAATTTCAAGTGCAGTCGCAAAAATCATCAAGCGCTATGAGGACCGCCACACTAAAGGAAGACCCAGAGTTACCTCTGCTGCAGAGGATAAGTTAATTAGAGTTAACTGCACATCAGATTGCAGCCCAAATAAATGCTTCATAGAGTTCAAGTAACAGACACATCTCAACATCAACTGTTCAGAGGAGACTGCGTGAATCAGGCCTTCATGGTCAAATTGCTGCAAAGAAACCACTACTAAAGGACACCAACAAGAAGAAGAGAATTGCTTGGGCCAGGAAACACGAGCAGTGGACATAAGACCAGTGGAAATCTGTCCTTTGTTCTGATGAGTCCAAATTTAAGATTTTTGTTTCCAACCACATTGTCTTTGTGAGACACAGAGTAGTTAAACGGATGATCTCTGCATGTGTGGTTCCCACCGTGAAACACTTTTTTGGTTACTACATGATTCCAAATGTGTAATTTCACAAATTTGATATCTTCACTATTTTTCTACAATGTATAAAATATACAAAATAAAGAAAAACCCTGGAATTAGTAGGTGTCCAAACTTTTGACTGGTACTGTATATACACACAAACATACACACACACACACACACACACACACACAAACACAAACACACACATATACACTACTGTTCAAAAGCTTGGGGTCACTTAGAAATGTCCTTGTTTTCGAAGAAAAAGCTATTTATTTGTCCATTAAAATAACATAAAATTGATCAGAAATAAAGTATAGACATTGTTCATGTTGTAAATGGCTATTGTAGCTGGAAACGGCAGATTTTTAATGGAATATCTACATAGGCGTACAGAGGCCCATTATCAGAAACCATCAGTCCTGTGTTCCAATGGCACATTGTGTTTGCTATTCCAAGTTGATCATTTTAAAAGGCTAATTGATCATTAGAAAACCCTTTTGCAATTATGATAGCATAGCTGAAAGCTGTTGTGCTGATTAAAGAAGCAATAAAACTGGCCTTCTTGAGACTAGTTGAGTGTCTGGAGCATCAGCAATTGTGGATTTGATTATAGGCTCAAAATGGCCAGAAACAAATAACTTTCTTCTGAAACTCGTCAGTCTATTCTTGTTCTGAGAAATGAAGGCTATTCCTTGCAAAGAAAAAGCCATATCTCAGACTGGCCAATAAAAATAAAAGATTTAGATGGGCAGTCTGAGATATGGCTTTTTATTTGCAACTCTGCCTAGAAGGTCAGCATCCCGAAGGTCAGCAACCCGGAGTCGCCTCTTCACTGTTGATGTTGAGACTGGTGTTTTGCGGGTACTATTTAATGAAGCTGCCAGTTGAGGACCTGTGAGGCGCCTGTTTCTCAAACTAGACACTCTAATGGGCCTGCCACTCCTCTTTCTATTCTGGTTAGAGCCAGTTTGCGCTGTTCTGTGAAGAGAGTAGTACACAGCGTTGTACTAGATCTTCAGTTTCTTGGCAATTTCTCGCATGGAATAGCCTTCATTTCTCAGAACAAGAATAGACTGACGAGTTTCAGAAGAAAGTTATTTGTTTCTGGCCATTTTGAGCCTGTAGTCGAACCCACAATTGCTGATGCTCCAGATACTCAACTAGTCTCAAGAAGGCCAGTTTTATTGCTTCTTTATTCAGCACAACAGTTTTCAGCTGTGCTAACATAATTGCAAAAGGGTTTTCTAATGATCAATTAGCCTTTTAAAATGATTAGCAAACACAACGTGCCATTGGATAATGGGCCTCTGTACGTCTATGTAGATATTCCATTAAAAATCAGCCGTTTCAAGCTACAATAGCCATCTACAACATTAACAATGTCTACACTGAATTTCCAATCAATTTGATGTTCTTTTAATGGACAAAATAATGCTTTTCTTTTGAAAACAAGGACATTATGAAGTGACCTCAAACTTTTGAACGGTAGTGTATATATATATATAATAGTTAATAATAATTCTAATAGAGAATCATAGTACCATCTAAACTGCTGTGTAATATATTTTCATAACCAAAAATATTGTATTTTCAGCTGTTTGAAGCTTCTGTGCAAAACCAAAAGTAAATGACGCAAAAACTAAACTTAAGGACAGGAAGCATATAAGTAGTGCACATAGAACAGATCTACCGCTTCCTAGATGTGCTTTCAATGACAACGACATATCTATAACTCATATTTCTATGTGAATTTGGTTGGGTCTCACAAAAAGTTACAGGTCGCAGCTTTAAAAATGAAAAGCTGAAATGTCTTGAGTCAATAAGTATTCAACCCCTTTGTTATGGCAAGAATAAATACATTTTGGAATGAAAATGTGCTTAACAAGTCACATAATAAGTTACATGGACTCAATCTGTGTGCAATAATAGTGTTTAACATAATTTTTGAATGACTACCTCATCTATGTACCCCACACATACAATTATCTGTAAGGTCGCTCAGTCCATCTGTGAATTTCAAGCACAGATTCAACCACAAAGACAAGGGAGGTTTTCCAATGCCTCTCAAAGTAGGGCACGTATTGTTAGATGGGTTGAACATGTAAAAAGCAGACACTGAATATCCCTTTGAGCATGGTGAAGTTATTAATTACACTTTGGATGGCGTATCAATACACCCAGGCGTCCTTCCTAACTCAGTTGCCGAAGAGGAATGAAAGCGCTCAGGGATTTCACCATGAGGCCAATGGTGACTTTAAAACAGTTACAGAGTTTAATGGCTGTGATAGGAGAACACTGAGGATGGATCAACAATATTGTAGTTAATCCACAATACTAACCTAAATGACAGAGTGAAAAGAAGCAAGCCTGTACAGAATAAAAATATTCCAAAACATGCATCTTAAGGCACAAAAGTAAAACTGCAAAAAAATGTGGCAAAGAAATTGAACTTTATGTCACTGAGTACCACTCTTCATATTTTCAAGCATGGTTGTGGCTGCATCATGTTATGGGTATGTATGCTTGTCATCGGCAAGAACTAGGGAGTTTTTAGGATAAACATTTACGGAATAGAGCTAAGCACAGGCACAATCCTAGAGTAAAACCTGGTTCAGTCTGCTTTCCAACAGACACTGGGAGACAAATTCACCTTTCATCAGGACAATAACCTAAAACACAAGGCCAAATATACACTGGAGTTGCTTACCAAGATGACATTGAATGCTCCTGAGTGGCCTAGTTACAGTTTTGACGTAAATCGGCTTGAAAATCTATGGCAAGACTTGAAAATCGCTGTCTAGCAATGATCAACAACCAACTTCACAGAGCTAGAAGAATTTAAGAAATAGCATTGTGCAAGTCCAGGTGTGCAAGTCTCTTAGAGACTTCGCAGAAAGACTCACAGCTGTAATCGCTGCCAAGGTGATTCTAACATGTATTGACTCAGGGGTGTGAAGACTTACTGTATGCAAATTAGTTTTCACTTTGTCATTATGGCGTATTGTGTGTAGATGGGTGATTATTATTATTTTTAATCCATTTTGAATTCAGGCTGTAACAAAATGTGGAATAAATCAAGGGGAATGAATACTTTCTGAAGGTACTGTTCTTGGCGTACGTAGACGCGGACAGTTCTGTACAGGGACGAGGGCAGCTCCAGAACACGGACATGAGCATTGCCACACATAATAAACTAAACCCAGTCTTTACAGAGGGTTACATTCACCCCTCAATAGGAATACTTGACGTCCAGGCAAGTTATACATAAAACATAATATTAGGCATCACAATGAATTAGACAAAACACAGTTTACATTTTAGCAGACGCTCTTATCGAGAGCGACTTACAGTTAGTGAGTGCATACATTTTTCTTACTGCCCCCCCCCGGTGGGAATCGAACCCACAACCCTGCGTTGCAAGCGCGATGCTCTACCAACTGAGCTACAGGAGGGCCTACAACACACCTTGAGCTATAAGCTCTCTTAACACTATGCAACAGTAAAGAACAGGCAAATAAAAACAACACCCTCAAACCAAAAAACTCTCAGAAGTATGAGATGTGTGTGGTGCAAGAAAACACTTTGTAATGAGGTGAAATATGTTGCAAAAGACTGAGACTCCTCTGTGTATGACTGACAGCTGAGTGTATTGAAGTATTCCTAGCTGGTCATAAGTGAGTCTAACCACTGGCTTAGTCTGTCTCTTCTCTGAGGGAACAGTGACTAAAAAGTAATCTGAACTAGGGCCAAGGGCTAGCGGGATTTCTGAACTGGGGCTAGGGACTATTGACTCTTCAGAGCTAGGGCCTAGGGCTAGTGACTGCTTTGAATCAGGGCTTGACAGGAGACTGTTGCACACTAAAGCCATTTAATTGTCCTTCAGAGGTCACTTCAGCTTATGCTGCCAGTTCAGGAACTTCTTCACTTTCCTCTTCAGAGGGGTACTTCAGTTCAACTTCCTCCAAGAGTGGAGCTTGTGTACTGGCACTTGCTCCAGGGACAACTGTGTCCACAAAATCCAACACTGAAGGTTCAGAGAATCCATTTCCTCCACCGTTCGCTCCCTTTGTCCTCTCCTATAGCGAGGTCCAAAACTGTCTTCTCATCTTCATCAGATGCCGGTGCAGAAACTGAGACGGGTTGTTGATGCTTTTGATGACGTGCCTCCATCCTCTTTTAGGTTCTATGGTCTCACTGTCATCTTCACCAGTCAGCTGGCCAATGGGAAGCAGGTGGTCTCGGTGGAGCGTCCTTATATGTCCTCCTCTCTCTGGCTGTACTTGATACGTGGGCAGACCAGGTAGCCTCTGCACTATCACATGGGGTTCAGGCTACCACCTGTTGGCAATTTTTGCTTTCCTGGGACTCCCAAGTTCTGTACAAGGACACGTTCGAAGCTGCTGTCGAAGCTAGTTGATAGGCTTCCTTTAGCTGTTCCCTCAACTAAGAGTTGTACTTCAGGCAGTCTTGGTCGGCGCTGCCATCCGGGGCGACACTGAAGCACAGATCAACGGGCAGTGTAGCCTCCCTCCTGAACATCAGATAGTAAGGGGAGAATCCAGTAGAGTCGTTTCGGGTGCAGTTGTAGGCATGGATGAGGTACCCCTACTGTTGACTCCATGTGGACTTTTGTTTGGATCCAAATGTTCCAAAATCATTGAGCAATGTGGGATTGATTCTCTCCGGCTGTGGGTTCCCTTGAGGATGGTATGGCGATGTACATGAATACTTCTTCACGCCAGCCAGCTGAAGGACCTCCCGGATGTGTCTACTTTCAAAGTCTCTGCCCTGATCAGAGTTAACGCAGGAAGGCATGCCATAATGGATTAAGAACTTCTCCCAAAGCACCCTGGCCATAGTGCTGGCTTTCCGGACTTTGGTGGTGTAAGCTTGGGCGTAGCGAGTGAAGTGATCTGTCACTACGAGGATGCTACTAATGTTCCTTGTCTCATTCTCCAGAGAAAGTACGTCTATAAATACCAAATCTAGGGGGGCCACAGTGGTGATGTTCACTAAAGCTGCTGATCTAGTGGTTAGTGTCTTCCGCTGCACACACCTTGCACATGACTTGCAGTGAAACTCATGTCTCTGGACATGAAGGGCCAGTAGAACCGAGCATGGGCTAGATCAAGAGTCCTCTCATAACCTAAATGTCCCATGTCATTGTGAAGAGTCTTCATGACAACGGCTCTGAATTCTTTGGGGAGAACTGGCTGCTTTCTCTTGACCTGACTGGGGCCTCTAAGCAGTCTGTAGAGCACACCTTGTTCCACAGAGCTACAACTGCCCCCCGGGCACCGATAATGTGGACGTTGATTAAGGCAGCCCTACACACCTCTGGGTTACACGCGGAAAGCACATTTCGGTTGAATGCATTCAGTTGTGCAACTGACTAGGTATCCCTTTTACCTTCAATCCAGTTGTCTTCTTGATTTCTGCAGGGGTGAGGTCATCTGGACAATGCATCTGCATCAATGTTGACACAACCAGGACGGTACTGGAGCTTGACGTCATAGTTGGCCAAAGCCGCTAGCCATCTCTGTCCAGTAGCATCCATCTTGGCAGTGGTCTGGATGTAAGTCCGAGGGTTGTTGTCGGTGCGGACAATGAACTGCACCCCGTACAGATAGTCATGTAATTTGTCTGCCAAAGCCCACTTTAATGCGAGGAACTCCAGCTTGTGTGCAGGGTAGTTCTTCTCACTGTGTGACAAACTCCTGCTGGGAAAGGCTACAGGTCTCCACTGCTTCATATTCTTGATAGAGCACTGCTCTCAGGCCAATTAAGCTGCCGTCAATCTGCAGCAGGTAAGGCTTGTTTGGGTCTTCAAAGGCCAACACAGGAGAGGCTGTGAGTTGGTTCAGGATGTTACAGAAGGCCTCTTCACACTGTGGGGTCCAGCGATCTTCAAACAGCTCATAGTCTTTTAAGTAGGTGGTAACTCCTGGAGGGCGTTTGACTGGTCGACTCTGCTTTCTCTTTGGAGTGTAGCCTTTTGTTAGCTCATGAAGAGAACGCACATGGAGGAGTAGCCTTCGACGAACCGTCTGTAATAGCCACAGAACCCCAGGAAAAATTGAAGGGTATTGAGGTTGGTTAGACAAGGCCATGTGGTCAGGGCTTCAATCTTGGAGGGGTCAGTTGCAATGCCTTTGTCAGACACGATGTGCCAAGGTATTTCACAGATGTCTGGCAGAACTGGCACTTGTCCACCGAGAGCTTCAACCTACAGGACTTCAGCGAGCCCAACACCTTCATGAGCCTCTTCTCGTGCTCTTCAAGGGTCTTCCCAAAGACTATCAGGTCATCGAGGTACACAAGCCCCTCGTGAAGATTCATGTCGCCCACTGCCTTCTCCATCAAGCAATGGAATTTTTCCGGGGCTCCAGGGACTCCTTGTAGCATCTTATTAAACTGATGAATGCTGTTTTTTCTTTGTCCGCCTCGCTCATGGGGATTTGATACTAGCCACTTCGGAGGTCAAGCACTGAAAACCATTTGCTTCCAGATAAGCAGTCCAACACATCGTCTATTCTGGGGACAGTGTACTGGTCGGGGATGATCTGGATAACCTAACTTGGCCACTCTTCTTCCTCACCACGACTATGGGGGATGCATAGGGGCTCCGAGAGTCATAGATAATTCCAGCCTCCAGCAGATCTCCCATCCTCTACATCTGCAGGAGTGATTCTGCGAGACTGAGTCATCTTCTCAGGTGCTCTTTACAGTCAGATGGGGCAGCAGGTAGCCTAGAGGTTGAGAGTGTTGGGCCAGAAACCGAAAGGTTGCTTGTTTGAATCCCTGTGCTGACTAGGTGAAAAATCTGTTGATGTGCCCTTGAGCAAGGCACTTAACCTTAATTGCTCATGTAAGTCGCTCTGGATAAGAACGTCTGCTAAACAACTAAAATGTATAAATGTAGATGGTATAGGAGAGTCACCAAAGTCAAACAGGTCATGCTGAAGGGAGTAGGAGGGTCTGTGACTTTGTAAATGTCGTGCACGCTTTCAATAGAATGCAGTTCCCCCATCTTCAGCAGAGTTACAGGCTGAATAACCTCATTTTTTTATTTTGAGAGTGAAGCACCTGCTTCTCTGGGAAGGCACAGTATGGATGCCACTGGTCACCATCACTTGACTAGCCATTGCACGCTTCTCAAAGTGTGTGGTCTTGCTGGACAGTGTGAGGTCTTGCTGCCTTGGTAAACTCCATACAAACTTCGGTCTCTGCTTCATCCAGAGGAGGCAAAATCAAGGGCCTCACAGAGGTGAGTTTAATGAACCCTATGGGTCCCTCCTCCCTCAGTGTTCTCTCTTTCCCTCTGGTGCTAGGCCTTTAGATGGTTGGAGCTCTGATGGGGTACACCCTCTTGCGTTGCGCAGTCCAGCTTCTCACACAGCTTCCCTAGCACAGAGAAAATGTTGGAGTGTGTTCCCAAGAGCATGCAAGAGTCATCATGTGTTGGGGGCTCCGGGCACACTATGGCAGTTGTGTATAAAGGCTTCTGGACACCCACCACTTCAGCTGCAAACTCAATGGTGACTTCAATGTAGCTGTTCTCACTCAACCCCCAGAGGGTTAAACGCTCTATACGAGAACCTATCCTTGTCACAGGATGCCATGTAATGTAACGCCATTAGTCAGCCTAAGAGTACAAGGAAATCCTTATTGGAATCAAAGGAGGCATTAGCTCCCCTGACCCCCACCCAGTTTCTGTCTCAGACACACAGACGCACACACAAACTACAAAGTCATTTGGAGCATCTTCCTTTTATTTGTCTTATGGAGATCAAAGCAGAGGGGGTTGGAGGGGGAGTTCGTAGCACTGAGCACCTGGGTTCAAATACTCTTTGATATATTTAAAATACTTGAGCGTTTGCTTTAGCCTACCTGTAGTGTCAGGTGGGCAGGGTTAGCAATTGTGGGACTTTTCTATTGGTTCCATTGCAACAGGCAAGCTCAATCAAGCCCAGCTAAAATATGTAATATTTCAAGACAGGTCTGGTAGTTACCAGCTGGAGGGAGGCTGCAGAGCCAGGCTAATAGAATTAAGATAGAGTTCAGCCAGAGTGTGTCTGTGTGTGTGTGTGTCAGCCCAAGATTATGGTTCATATTAGTAGCACGTGCTCTCTGGCTTTCTGCACATTAAAGAGGGATCATTCATTCCAACAGCCTACAGGAGGAAGAAAGAAAGGTAACAAAACCAAACCGCACCAATCTGGAGCTGAAGCTGAGGCTGATCCTTCTTCTCTCCCACACACTTTAAAGGCCAATGCAGACTGTACGGTTTTAGCTGTCTTATGCCACGATTTTGCCGTCCCGGACCAAATGTCCAGGTCGTGGACCAATTCATAGGTCCTAAACGATTGTCAGATGTCAGAATTTGTTTGCCTTTATCATGTAGTGTAGCTGGTGTTGTGACTGAACAATAGGAACATGGCCGACACTGAGTATGCACACAAAAATACAATTATTGTGAATAGTCAGATTAATAGAAGAACAATTTCCCTAATAATCTTGTTTACATGACACATCTGAAATCAGGCTACCTGATGGGATTTTGATGAATGCACAAAATCACCAATAAAAATAAACGTTCTACCACAGCGACCATGATATTTTCAGGAAGCCTATTCGTTTCTGAGTTCGGACATATAAAGTTTGTATGTGAAAACTATTTCTAAGATGCATACTTTCAGTTTTTCCGAACTCACTTCACTCACACATAAGCAAAGAGTGAGGCTTGCACTGCAGGTGCTGGCACATGAGCAGATCAAACACACCGCTGCAGTTGACGTAGCCTACGTCGGCTGACATAGCCTCACAAGCCAATCGCATAATGTGACAACAGAACTGAAGCAAATCGTACAATTTGGCCAGGTTGATCATGATTTTAATTAGGTAACATCGCACAGTGTGACATGATAATCGTAAAAGACTCTGATGTACAGTGTGCAAAGGCCTTAACTTTATGGTGTTTTCAGCTACTAACAGGAGAGAATGGCCAAGGAAGTAGAACCAAACTCCACAGTAGAAGTCTGTGCAGGACTGATTTCTTCATCCCGCTCCTGCCCGCCCGCTCTTGCTGCTTTTCATACTGCGCCCACATGCTCCCATTGACAATGTTATTTTAGGTACATCAGCAATTTTGCCACCTTAGTCAAGATCAAAATGCGCTAAATTAGGATGAGAAATATAGTAGGTTAAAATACCAGAGATTCTCACGTGGCCCATTATATTATATCAGTATTATTGGGCTATATCAGCCAATAGGGTAGATGTAGTTTGAAAGAGAGTAGAGTTAGCTCGAAATGTAAGAGAGTGGACACTTGAGTTGAGCTACATTTTGCATAACTTTAAGGAGTGGGATGATTTGCAAGCAGAGTAAATGTTTAAACTATAGCCTTTCATATTTAGGATGTTAAAAACAATTGCGCACACCCAACTAAAGAGCAGAAAGGTAGGCTACTGAAAGTAAATCAGCACGAATTAAGCTATTAGAGTTTGTGAAAATTGCGACAGAGGTGCTTTTAATACAAACAAATAGCCTACAAAACCGAAAGACAACCATTCGAAATAATCTTGCATTACTTTTATAAGAGCGGGACAATTTGCAGACAGACAAATATTATTTCCAGTCAATGTCGGATCCAAACTATAGCCTATCATATACAGTCTCAGTCAAACGTTTGGACACACCTACTCATTCAAGGGTTATTCTTTATTTTTAATATTTTCTACATTGTAGAATAATAGTGAAGACAACTATGAAATAACACATATGGAATCATGTAGTAACCAATTTTTTTTTAAACAAATCAAAATACATTTGATATCTTAGATTCTTCAAAGTACCCACCCTTTGCATTGATGACAGCTTTGCACACTCTTGGCATTCTCTCAACCAGCTTCACCTGGAATGCTCTTCCAACAATCTTGAAGGAGTTCCCACATATGCTGAGCACTTGGCTGCTTTTCCTTCACTCTGCGGTCCAACTCATCCCAAACCATCTCATTAGGGTTGAGGTTGGGTGATTGTGGAGGCCAGCTCATCTGATGCAGCACTCCATCACTCTCCTTCTTGGTCAAATAGCCCTTACACAGCCTGGAGGTGTGTTGGTTCATTGTCCTGTTGAAAAACAAATGATAGTCCCACTAAGCGCACCAGATGGGATGGTGTATCGCTGCAGAATGCTGTGGTAGCCATGCTGGTTAAGTGTGCCTTCAATTCTAAATAAATCACAGACAGTGTCACCAGCAAAGCACCCCAACACCATCACACCTCCTCCTCCATGCTTCACGATGGGAACCACACATGCAGAGATCATCCGTTCACCTACTCTGCGTCTCACAAAGACATGGCGGTTGGATCCAAAAATCTCCAATTTACAGATTTCCACCGGTCTAAGGTCCATTGCTCGTGTTTCTTGGCCCAAGCAAGTCTCTTATTTTTATAGGTGTCATATAGTAGTGGTTTCTTTGCAGCAATTCAACCATGATTCACGCAGTCTCCTCTGAACAGTCAATGTTGAGATGTGTCATTTACTTGAACTCTGTGAAGCATTTATTTGGGCTGCAATTTCTGAGCCTGGTAACTCTAATGAACTTATCCTCTGCAGCAGAGGTAACTCTGGGTCTTCCATTCCTGTGGCGGTCCTCATGAGAGCCAGATTCATCATAGCACTTGATGGTTTTTGTGAATGCACTTATTATTATTACGTATTGACTGACCTTCATGTCTTAAAGTAAAGATGGACTGTCGTTTCTCTTTGCTTATTTGAGCTGTTCTTGCCATAATATGGACTTGGTCTTTTACCAAATAGGGCTATCTTCTGTATACCCCCCTACCTTGTCACATCACAACTGATTGGCTCAAACACATTAAGAAGGAAATAAATTCCACAAATTAACCTTTAACAAGGCACACCTGTTTAATTGAAATGCATTCCAGGTGACCACCTCATGAAGCTGGTTGAGAGAATGCCAAGAGCGTGTAAAACTGTCATCAAGGCAAATGGTGGCTACTTTGAAGAATCTCAAATATAAAATATATTTTGATTTGTTTAACACTTTTTTGGTTACTACATGATTCCATATGTGTTATTTCATCGTTTTGATGTCTTCACTTCTTTCTACAATGTAGAAAATAGTAAAAAAAATAAAGAAAAACCCTGGAGTAGGTGTGTCCAAACTTTTGACTGGTACTGTATAGGAAGTTAATTTAATGAATTATCCTATTAGAGTTTGTGAATATTGTGACAAAGAGGTGTTTTTAATACAATAGATAACACAAACAAAACAGAAAGACAACCCTTCGAAATAATCAGCAGGATAAAAAATATTTTCATTCCAAAATTGCCTGTCTGTCTGCCCGTTCATGCCCGCAGCATGAAAAATGCAGGTCTCTACTCCACAGTACAACTAGGTTGCTTAGTTTGCTTCGTTGATATTAATGCCTAACATATCCTTCATTAACTAACTGAACTTGCTGTATAATATAATAATAGGCCTAATACATGCCATTTAGCAGACGCTTTTATCCAAAGCAATTCACAGTCATGCGTGCATACATTGTATGTATGGGTGGCCTCGGGAATCGAACCCACTGCCCTGGCACTGAAATCCCTGTGCTCTACCAACTGAGCCATACAGGACCATGTATATATAATATATGTGATCCAGTACAAATGTCAAATGTTAGCTAACACCACAACAGACTTGTTATTTACAATGCCCCCTCAGTTTCTCTGGTCCTACTGTTAGTGGATTGTTATTTAGACAGCATAACAAGGATGTGATCACCCAAGGTTGCGTCCCAAATGGCACCATATTCCCTATGTAGTACACTACTTTTGACCTGGGCCCATAGGGCTCTGATCAAAAGTAATTCCTGTGTGGGACAAGCCACAGCTGTCCTGTCACCTTTGACCTTTCACTGGAAGTTAGGTGACAGGTGAGGAGTCACGAGCTCTAGAGCTCTATTTACTGTTGGGCTCTACATAATAGCAGACTGGGCAGCGGAGTGTATAAAGGGATTGATTTACAGTACAGCTAGGCTACCCATTGCACTCATCCTCTGCCACACACATTCAAGTGTGCACACACAAACAGAGCCGCACGTGCATGTGCAAACGCTTTCATTTCTCACATACACTTTATACTGTATATGTATCTCTCTCTTCCTATCTCTCTCTTCCTATCTCAATCCCCCTCTCTCATGCAAAACCACACACACAGACACAAGTCGCCGCCCCACCACCCCGCCACCCAACATAAAACATCTCCAGCAGATCTGATCTAACTGGATAGTGCCTTTATGCTGCTCTGTGGAGTTTATTATTCTGTTGAAAAGCTTGTTATGAAAGAGGAGGTGGGTCATGTGGCTGTGAGGAAGTGGCCACTTCCTCTTTATTCCTATTTATCTCTCTCTCTGTCTCTCACTCCCTCCCTCATTCCCTCCCTCTCATCTCATACTTCTGCAACGTCTCCACCCACACACGGGCTTAAATATCCTGTTCCACAGATGCCATAAAGTAAAGGACAGTACTATATTTTATAAGCAACTCTGCTGTGCTGTGCTGCGTAACTAAGTGGTTATGTCATGTTGTGATTGTGACCGGGCTGATGGAGAATGGGAACAGCACTGACTCTGAGCCGTAAAGGTTCAATGACAGGTGGACTGGTAACTCCATCTCACGGACTCATGCAAGCACACACGCACCCGCACACACACACACCCACACACACACACACACATACACACTCAAAGGCACACTGGAGCACACACACACACAGGCACGCTAGAGCACACACACACACATACACAAACACAGACTCTCTCTCCTATTAATGCTGAGTGATTAATCACATTTTCATTTTTTTCCTGTTATTAAACAACGAATTGACTGATGTTGGTTCAATTACTTGAATTCCATTTAGTTCGGGGTTTTTTGTGAGCCCAATGCACCGTTTCTCTGGAGAGAAATCAAATCATTCATGAGAGAAATGAAGTCAATAACTATATGGGACGCTAGGCTGAAGGGAGTTGTAGTTTCCATTAAGCAAATATTCAACCTAATTCAGCACAGAAACGTGGTAATTAACTACAATGACCATAACCCAATGTTCCTGTTCTTTTCTGTCTCAGACACAGATGGATACACTATTACGCCTGCTACGTTAGGTTAGATACACACAGACGATACACAGAGAGGAATGTAGCCTACACAACACAACTACGAGAGAAAGGGATAGAGAGTTTGTTAAAGTATACCTTATCTACTTTGAAGAACTAGTCAGACAGCTCTGCAGCATACTTAGGCAGGCTATCCTAGCTAAATAGGGTGACTAAAGACAGTACAGTTTGGGGAGAACAGATATAATGTTAGATGGTTGTCTGGCTGGCTGGCTGGCTGGCTGATACTGCCTGAGCAGAGATCAGTTGATGACTTTAAGGAATGAACAATTATAAAGTAATCAAATAAAACTAAGAAATATTTTATTATTAAATAGTAATTTCCTATTTTTCTATGTGGACCTGACAGAGACAATGGAATATTTCCAATGATTTGGCAATTGAATGTTCACTATTTTGGGCTTTGGAATGTCCATTAAAAAGCTCTAATCATTTTAATGTCATTATTTCTTAATGCAATTAATGTAAAAAAAAAAGTAGCCCTATAGGCTACCTAAGAATCTGACAGGTCAAAATGCTGCTACTGTGATTATATGTGCAGGGAACTCTGAGCCCAAGGAAAAGCGGCCAACAGTGAAGAAAGAGAGATAAAGTATTCCTGAAAAGGAGCGGCGACGTGAATAGGTAAGGAAGGAGAGAAGGAAAGAAGGAGAGCGATATGGGGAATCCTGACAGAAGAGATTCAGACAGACAGACAAACACAGAGGGGGAGAGGCGAGGAGGAGAGGTGACAACCCAGGCATTCTGACCCAGTTCTGGAGGACGGAGGGATGTGGAATGAGACAGCGTCTGTCACTCAGTCCTACTGAGAGAACATTGATGACTCATCACCAGCAGAGAACAGACACTACAGCCCAAACTAAGAGCTGAGAAACACAGTTGAGGCATGGAGCGAGGAGAAGCTGCTACACTCAGAATGTGACTCTATACGCTTCACTGGTACTGGTATAAGCAAGTTCAGTGTGTTTCTGTGCTGCCAAAGCTATGGACCAGCCAGTAACATGTTAACTGACTGAAATGAGAGGCTGGCATAGCCTACTCAAAATGTGAATCATTATGTTTGGCTGGCATGTATGTGCTACTGAAGCAATGAACAGTACTGCAGACAGTGACATATAACATAAACACAACCAAATATCAATGTTAATGTAACATTTATGTAGAAAGATTGCACGGACATAATGGAGATTGCTATAACATTGTGATATATGCTAATTGTACAGCTGTTGTCATTTATATTGTGTATTATCATGATATTTATCTGTTCTGAGAGGAACCGATACAGGCCGTTATGTTGTTTAGCATTTGAAGCGTTGTTGGTGTGATAATAGAACTTTAGTCGGTAGGAGAGTGCAGTAACAGTTACTGCCACCAGGGGAAGATGGCAACTATTATGCCGCTGCTCTACACTTTCCACCATCAGAACCAACCCCTCCACTAATTCACTCTCTAAGAGCTCGAAGAGGTATGCATGAGTCAGGCTAGTGGACAAGTCGTGATGTGTACTTGATCGCTGCTTAGTAACTATGGCAACCCAGAGCTCTTCACAGCTCTTCACTACAGAGCAAGTCATTTGTGTTCAACTGTAACCGTTGTTATTGTTATTGTTGATGATTATATTTCGTTGGCAACCATTGGTCTGGGCAGACTTCAAGAGGAAAGGGCTTGCTGCAACTGGGACTAATAATTCTGTATGAGGGCTTACATAATAGCTCCGCTACTTGTTTGGGTTCAATTGTAACTATAGTATGAAAAATGTATGCACTCGCTAACTGTAAGTCACTCTGGATAAGAGTTTCTGCTAAATTACTAAATTGTAAAATGTATTGTATATTATTGATGCTGCTATCTATTGTTGACATGTATGTTGTTGTTTACATAGTTGGCAACAAAGGCCCAGGTTAAATACAATTAAAAAGTCAGGATATGGAGTGCCATATGACAAACTTTGACAAACAGCCCTCAACATATGGGTAGCTGATTGTTTTGTTTCTGTTATTGTTGTTGTTTTTGTTTATGTGCTGTTGACAACAGAGGTCAGGGGGTTAAAGAGACAGACCTCTTTGCCGCATAAGCAGCAGCAGTTGTGACAATAAATCAGCTTGTTTCAGCTCTGTTGACGATTAATTCATTCAGTAGACGCTTGTTTGTTGATATTGTTGTTGATATTCTGCTGGTGAGTCGACTGAGGTTAAATGGGGTTGTGTCTCAAATGCCACCCTATTCCCTAGTGCTGTACTTTTGACCAGGGACTTGGGTGCCATTTAAATTGCATCCTAGGTGTTTCGGTGTGACTGTGTCCCATAGCTAGAGGATACTAACCCAGCCTCCTGGTCTTTCTTACATAACCACGCCAATGATGAGTCATTGTAAAGGGAAATGGAGGTTAAGCTTCCTGCAGGCTGCTGCCACCGCTCGCATCCAAGCACACCAGGAATATCGTCAAGCCTGAGGTGTTTCTCTCTCTCTCACACACACACACACACACTAACAAAGACGTGTCTCGTTCTGTGAGTGTATCTATCTATCTATTGCTTAGATGGGCTCAAACGGGGTAATAATGTAGAGAGAGAGAAAAAGAAAGTGACAGAGGGAGGGAGGGGGAGAGAGAGAGCGGTATGACTCATACTCCTTGTCAGTGGCTGCTCTCTTAATTATACCGTGGAGTGTATTTCATATCCAACAACATCCACATCATGACAGCTCCTGTGCTGAGCCTGACCCAAGCCTGTGATGTGTTGGTGTTGGGGTATCCTGACAGCAAAGAAAATGATTTCTGTGCAGATTGTATTGCATTCATTGTAAATCAAGATTTTGTCATATGCCTCAATGCTAACGTACCAATCTAGATTTTGACAGTAGGATGCATGTTCTGCATACCCAAAAAAATATTGGTTAAGGGTGGACACTACTCCATATATAATAGTCGAATTTAACAATGATACTTTATCTAAAATTCACAAAGCATACGGGAACAAATTATCTAAAGGTTTTGGTGAATCACCTATCTTGTGATGCTTTTCACTAACAATACTGCATACCTGCGGAAGAAGAAGAAAAATAGATGATGGGTAGTGGGGGGGGGGGGGGGTTACATGTGGTGGAGACAGCAGGCATACTTTAGTAGTACAGTACACATACACACACAGCTAGATGACTAAACCCACATTTGAGGATACCCTCTGCTGTGAATCTGACATAAAAGATTTAGAAGTGTTGTAGTCAAAAATATTAGTGTCACTAGATGGCTAGCCAGTGAACTATCTGCTGTTAGTTTGCATAATGCTGCATTCAATATCAAGGAGCTTCCAAGTAAATTGATAGTGTTAATCCGGCAACACTTCCTATGACCCTCTACATAAGCGCTTATAGCTACTCATAAGCCTGCCATAACTCATGCATCTAGCTGCTAGATTTTAGCATTATAAACAGGCAATACATGAAGACAACCTTAATCTGAACTCAGTCTGAGTTTGAAACCTGGCCTCTTGCCTATTTCCTTTGTGGTTTTAACTTTTTAAAAATGTGAGCGTTTGTTGTGAGATGGTGTTGGAGTCTGAGTGTTTTAGGCTACTAGTGATGAACAGCCACTATAAATTACTTGACATGTAACACAGCTCCTACAGCCTTTTATAGTACTTCCTGTTATCTGTAGCTCAATCGAGTACAGGCTTAACTGAATGAACAACAAAGACAGAATGCAACATGACATTTTATTAAATAGTCTGGTGAAGGGCCTCAACTCCGAGGGAAGATCTTCAAAACCAGATGATGTGATGGCAGGTAGCCCTTTGCGGGCTGCTGGCATCGAAGCACCCTGGTGGTGGTGGGGAGGTGGATGGTTGTCAAAAACTGTTGCTGAAAAACAGCAAGTGAGAGAACTAGGGTAAGTTGACATATAAATGCATCCCAAGATTTATACCCATTGGTTGAGAAGGAGGAACGTTATAATTGCAAAAGTGTGCCCATAGGTTAAAAAGCAAGTGTGAGGAATGTGCATAATTGTGCTGTGCTAATAGGCTATAAGGTAAATAGGTGAATGACATTCCACACATGGCTAACAGGAAAGATGTGACACTCTGGCTCCATGGACTTTGATTATTGAGCCAGGGTTGTTCATTTTCATTGTTTGGGTGTATTTCTATGTTGGGTATTCTAGTTGTTCATTTCTATGTTTGGTGATTAGTCATATGACTCCCAATCGGAGGTAACGAGTGTCAGCTGTCGGCTCGTTATCTCTGATTGGGAGCCATATTTAAACTGTGTGGTTTCTCTTTGGTTTTGTGGGTTTTTGTTCCTTTTTGGTCAGTGTACCGTGGACTTCATTGAGTCGTCTTTTGTTTGTAGTCCGATAACGTTTATTTAATAAAGTCATGTTTCTTGGACACGCTGCGCCTTGGTCATACTTGGACGACATAGACCCTCGTGACTGAAAAACCCACCATAAAAGGACCAAGCGGCGTGTCAAGCGGCAACAGGATCCACCTACACAGGATTTATATCCACCCATAAAGGATTCATGGACATGGGAGGAGATTCTGGATGGTAAGGGGCCTTGGGCACAACCGGGAGAATATCGCCGTCCTCGTGAAGAGCTGGAGGCAGCTAAAGCCGAGAGGCGGCGATATGAGGAGGCAGCACGGAGGCAAGACTGGAAGCCTGTGGGTACTACCCAAGAATTTCTTGGGGGGCTAAGAGGGAGTGTGGCGAAGTCAGGTAGGAGACCTGCGCCTACTCCCTGGACTGACCGTGGAGAGCGAGAGTACGGGCAGACACCGTGTTACGCAGTTGAGCGCATGGTGTCTCCTGTACGCAGGCATAGCCCGGTTCGGTACAGTCCAGCTCCACGTATCGGCCGGGCTAGATTGAGTGTTGAGCCGGATGTCATGAAGCCGGTCCCACGCAGCTGGTCACCAGTGCGTCTCCTCGGGCCGGCGTACATGGCACCAGCCTTGCGCATGGTGTTCCCGGTTCGCCCACATAGGCCGGTGCGGGTTATTACACCTCCCCGTACTGGTCGGGCGACGGGGAGCATCAACCCAGGGAAGGTTGGGCAGGCTCAGTGCTCAAGGGAGCCAGTACGCCTGCACGGTCCGGTATTTCCGGTACCACCTCCTCGCTCCAGCCCAGTACCACCAGTACCTACACCACGCACCAGGTTTCCAGTGCGTCTTCAGAGCCCTGTGTCTCCTCCACGCACTGGCTCTATGGTGCGTGTCTCCAGCCCTTTACCACCAGTGCATACACCACGCACCAAGCCTCCTGTGTGTCCCCAGAGTCCTGTGCGTCCTGTTGTTGCTCTCCGCACTAGCCCTGAGATGCGTGTCCTCAGCCCGGTACCTCCAGTTCCGGCACCACGCATCAGGCCTACGGTGCGTCCCCAGGGTCCAGCATGCCCTGTTGCTTCTCTCCGCACTAGCCCTGAGATGCGTGTCCTCAGCCCGGTACCTCCAGTTCCGGCACCACGCATCAGGCCTACGGTGCGTCCCCAGGGTCCAGCATGCCCTGTTGCTTCTCCCCGCACTAGCCCTGAGATGCGTGTCCTCAGCCCGGTACCTCCTGTTCCGGCACCACGCACCAGGCCTACGATGCGCCTCAGACGGCCAGAGTCTGCCGTCTGCCCAACGGGGCCTGAACTGTCCGTCTGCCCAACGCCGTCTGAACTGCCCGTCTGCCCAACGCCGTCTGAACTGTCCGTCTGCCAAGCGCCGCAGGAACTGCCCGTCTGTACTGAGCCTGCAAAGCCGCCCCGTCTGCCATGAGCCTTCAGAGCCGTCCGCCAGACCGGGAGCCGCTAGAGCTCTCCGCCAGACAGGAGCAGCCAGAGCCTTCCGCCAGACAGGATCAGCCAGAGCCTTCCGCCAGACAGGATCAGCCAGAGCCTTCCGCCAGACAGGATCAGCCAGAGCCTTCCGCCAGACAGGATCAGCCAGAGCCTTCCGCCAGACAGGATCAGCCAGAGCCTTCCGCCGGACAGGATCAGCCAGAGCCTTCCGCCAGACAGGATCAGCCAGAGCCTTCCGCCAGACAGGATCAGCCAGAGCTTTCCGCCAGACAGGATCAGCCAGAGCCTTCTGCCAGACAGGATCAGCCAGAGCCTTCCGCCAGCCAGGATCCGCCAGAGCCGTCCAGCCAGGATCCGCCAGAGCCAGCCAGCCAGGATCCGCCATTCAGTCCGGTGCTGCCCCTCAGGCCGGTGCTGCCCCTTAGTCAGGTACTGTCCCTTAGTCCGGTGCTGCCCCTTAGTCCGGTGCTGCCCCTTAGTCCGGTGCCGCCCCTTAATCCAGTGGGGTTTAGTTGGGGGTGGTCATGTGGAGGGGGGCTACGGAAGCGGATAGTGACTAAGGTGGGGTGGGGACCACGACCTGGGCCAGAGCCGCCACCATGGACAGACGCCCACCCAGACCCTCCCTAGACTGTATGCTGGTGCGCCCGGAGTTCGCACCTTTAGGGGGGTACTGTGACACTCTGGCTCCATGGACTTTGATTATTGAGCCAGGGTTGTTCATTTTCATTGTTTGGGTGTATTTCTATGTTGGGTATTCTAGTTGTTCATTTCTATGTTTGGTGATTAGTCATATGACTCCCAATCGGAGGTAACGAGTGTCAGCTGTCGGCTCGTTATCTCTGATTGGGAGCCATATTTAAACTGTGTGGTTTCTCTTTGGTTTTGTGGGTTTTTGTTCCTTTTGGTCAGTGTACCGTGGACTTCATTGAGTCGTCTTTTGTTTGTAGTCCGATAACGTTTATTTAATAAAGTCATGTTTCTTGGACACGCTGCGCCTTGGTCATACTTGGACGACATAGACCCTCGTGACAAAAGAGGAGAACAAATATGACGCTATGCTGATGATGATACGTTTGTATACATTCCCAATATGCCCGTAGAATAGGAAACAATGAGAATTATGTTATGCTTACTGGATTAAGTTAAAGCGAGCATTCAGACCAGCCTTCCTGATTTAACTTTTGTAAACTACATTTAACATTCCCTGACCTGTTGCTTGGCCAATGGTCAATCATTAACACTAATAACACTACAGTCACTTCACCGTCCCAGCCTTCCTTCCACACTGATAAGAGGGGAAGGAGGTGAGATAACAGACTGCCATGAATTATTATAACCTAGCATGAAACCGACAAGGGCACACACTACAATGTATCACGTGAAAAAACAGGTATTATGGTACTGTATTTTGATATGCATATAAGAAGGTAGTACATGAAGCACTACCAAATGTGTGTGATAAGTAACATGACCCAATTATGCCCATTAAGTCAATGTCAAACAATACAATCATTTCTTACAACATGCAATTCAAACCTCTTTACAGCGCCATTGTTTGCCTGACATTTAGCCTACGTGATGGTTCAGCCCACTCCATCTGAACAACCAGGGGTCATTATCAGCAGAGAGAGTGAGAGAGAGAAAGAGAGAGACAGAGAGAGTGTGTGTGAGAGATAGAGAGAGCAGAGGAGCAGGAGACAGAGAGAGAGAGCAAAAGAGGAGAGAGAGAGAGAGAGAGAGAGAGAGAGAGAGAGAGAGAGAGAGAGAGAGAGAGGAAGGCTGTCATTATAAGGTTAAGGGCTGATGGAATAGGAGAACATTGTGTCCTGGACAGAGCCATATTCCACTCTGCAAACACCTAGAGAACAAACACCCTGGATCGACACAGGCATACACAGTCACGCAAGCACACCCAAACACGTACACACAAACACACACAGACACACGCAGGCACACACACACCCACGCAGGCATAAACACGCACACACACACGCACAACTCTATCTAACAGATGCTGATAAGCACACAGATGCACAAATGTACCGCAAATACACACAGGACACACATGTACACACAAGTCTATTTATTTTAGATGACACCTTTAAGGCAGGCCTAACCTACGTTTTGCAGTACAGTAAGTCACCATTGTTTATCCATTCATCTTTGTTTAACTCTTTCCACCTGTCTATTTGCAGCCCCCCCCCCACCCCCCACCCCCCACCTGTCCCCTTGGGCTGCACAATGTCCTGTGTGCTTTCGCCCTTTCCTTCCCCATACACACACGCCTTGATCTTTTCTATACTTGGCATGATACTCATCACACTACTCTATTTGGATGCTTTCAGTCATTCTTCTCTTTTTTTGGTTAATTTCTGCAACTTTCTGTTCCGCCTTCTCTTTCTTCAGCTCTTCCACATATTGTGCTGCCGTCAGCACTTATGCTTCCTCTGTTTGCGCACGCACACACGCTCTCTCTCTCTCTCTCTGCTACTCTCCTTCCCTTTTCTACTTCTGTTTTTCCACCTTAACCTTCCGTGCAGAGGATGTTCAAATTGTTGTTATCAGTTTGTCTCTTAGTAACATCCTGTACAGTGCATTCGGAAAGTATTCAGACCCCATGACTTTTTCCACATTTGTTACGTTAATGCCTTATTCTAAAATGTATTAAATTGTTTTTTTTCCTCATCAATCTACACACAGTACCCCATAATGACAAAGCAAAAACGGTTTTTAGAAATGTTTGCTTTGTCATTATGGGGTATTGTGTGTAGATTTATGAGGAAAAACATTAATTTAATCAATTTTATAAGAAGGCTGTAATGTAAGGGATCTGAATACTTTCCGAAGGCACTGTATATCAACTTCTCACTGCCTGTCTGGCAGGTCCAGATAGTCAGAGGAACTTGAACCACATAGAAGGCTAACTGTGACTAAATGTCACTGAGGGAAAATAGGGAAGTTATTGAGCTTGTGTTGGTTTCATAAAATGGCCTACTCTTTTCTCATAGAAACCAGGGACAGAAACAAACTGCCCTGTTTTCATCACAATGTGATAACTGTGGATTTAAAAAAAGCATTCAAGCAAAATTGACATGGATCTAATCTACACTGAACAAAAATATGAATGCAACATGTAACGTGTTGGTCCCATGTTTCTTGAGCTGAAATAAAAGATCCCAGACATTTTCCATACGCACAAAAAGCTTATTTCTCTCAAATGTTATGCACACATTTGTTTACATCCCTGTTAGTGAGCATTTCTCCTTTGCCAAGATAATCCATCCACCTGTCAGGTTTGGCATATCAAGAAGCTGACGTGGTCGTCGTCGTCGGGTGAGGTTGTGTCTCTCTCTGGAGGGAGGTAAGCTTGGCTTATATGGCTTAAATACATAGTTTGGGCTTTGTCGAGTAAAGCTTAAACTATGTATTTAGATTGTAGTTAGGTATTGTAGGTAGTTATCATGGGTTGTTGTATGTCATTATTGTAGGTTAGTATTGTATTCGTCTGAGCCCGGTGAAGCACGAAGCTAGCTAACCCACTACCTGGACTAGCTGGCAGGTAGCTACTGGTAACTATTAGCAACTGTGGATAGTTGTTTCACACCTGAGAGTACCTGTAATTACGCCAGCTAGCTGCCTACAATAATTACATACAATAATGCCTACCATTCAGCTGTTTTTCTAACCTCATTGTCTGAAGCGTTAACGTTAGGTAGTAAGTGGCTACTGTGCTTGAAATTTAGCTAGCTTGTTGCTACCTGGATAGCTACTAGTAAACAATAGCTGGAACGACCTAGCAAACAGACGCAAACTGGCTGAGTCAATTCAGTGACTAGCTTTGCACTTGGCTAGCTAACAGTAGCTGCTAGGGGTAAGTTATAACCTACATTTGTGTTTTGTTTTTACATACTGGTAGCCAGAGTCGTTCAAGGGAATTCGGGACATGGGTGACTAGTTAATATTAGCTTGGCTCTCTCTGTGTGTTCGTGCCGTGGGAGGACGGGTTTCTTCTTTGTCTGAAAGCAATGGCTAGCTAGTATGCTAACTATTCTAGCTAACTAACTGGCTGAATAAGTTGACGACGGACTCGCTCAAGCTGTCGGGACTAACCCACAACGTTAGACACGGACACAAATTATCTGCTTGGCGTGTTGACACACTGGTGGTTTGTTGTGGCCGAGTATTGGTGCTAAACCGTGTTGTTGGAGTCCGGCATGCTAGTTGGCTATGGCGTCATATGACTAGGTGCCCTGGACGATTTTCACGGAAGAATACTGTACCAAGTTAGCTAGCTGAATAAACTAAGTTAGTCTATTCCTAGAAAACATTGAACCGCTGTAGTTTACAACAATTATAGTTTCTGAGGTGGAAGTTGGGAGAGTTATATTTGGGTGTTTCAGTGAAACGTAAGTGAGGGAGGCACCGCTCTCTCCTTTCCCAGATGTTTAGTTCATTTCATTCCGATCTCCTTTGCATTATTGTAGCCATTTTCTGTAGCCTGTCCACTATGCCTCTGTCTATCCCTGTTCTCTCCTCTCTGCACAGGCCATACAAACGCCTCACACCGCGTGGCTGCTGCCTCTCTAACCTGGTGGTCCCTGCACGCACCACCCACGTGGAGTTCCAGGTCTCAGGCAGCCTCTGGAACTGCCGTTCTGCTGCCAACAAGGCAGAATTCATCTCAGCCTATGCTACCCTCCAGTCCCTCGACTTCTTGGCGCTGACGGAAACATGGATTACCACTGAAAACACTGCTACTCCTACTGCTCTCTCCTCGTCTGACCATGTGTTCTCGCATACCCCGAGAGCATCTGGTCAGTGGGGTGGTGGCACAGGAATCCTCATCTCTCCCAAGTGGACATTCTCTCTTTTTCCCCTGACCCATCTGTCTATCTCCTCATTTGAATTCCATGCTGTCACAGTCACTAGCCCATTCAAGCTTAACATCCTTGTCATTTATCGCCCTCCAGGTTCCCTTGGAGAGTTCATCAATGAGCTTGACGCCTTGATAAGTTCCTTTCCTGAGGATGGCTCACCCCTCACAGTTCTGGGTGACTTCAACCTCCCTACGTCTACCTTTGACTCATTTCTCTCTGCCTCCTTCTTTCCACTCCTCTCCTCTTTTGACCTCACCCTCTCACCATCCCCCTACTCACAAGGCAGGCAATACGCTTGACCTCATCTTTACTAGATGCTGTTCTTCTACTAATCTCATTGCAACTCCCCTCCATGTCTCCGACCACTACTTTGTATCCTTTTTCTCTCTCGCTCTCCTCCAACACTACTCACTCTGCCCCTACTCAGATGGTAATGCGCCGTCGCAACCTTCGCTCTCTCTCTCCCGCTACTCTCTCCTCTTCCATCCTATCATCTCTTCCCTCTGCTCAATCCTTCTCCCTCCAATCTCCTGATTCTGCCTCCACAACCCTCCTCTCCTCCCTTTCTGCATCCTTTGACTCTCTATGTCCCCTATCCTCCCGGCCGGCTCGGTCCTCCCCTCCTGCTCCGTGGCTTGACGACTCATTGCGAGCTCACAGAACAGGGCTCCGGGCAGCCGAGCGGAAATTGAGGAAAACTAGACTCCCTGCGGACCTGGCATCTTTTCACTCCCTCCTCTCTACATTTTCTTCATCTGTTTCTGCTGCTAAAGCCACTTTCTACCACTCTAAATTCCAAGCATCTGCCTCTAACCCTAGGAAGCTTCTCCTTCTCCTCCCTGCTGAATCCTCCTCCCCCCCACCCCCCCCTCCCTCTCTGTGGATGACTTCGTCAACCATTTTGAAAAGAAGGTTGACGACATCCGATCCTCGTTTGTTAAGTCAAATGACACTGCTGGTCCTGCTCACACTGCCCTACCCTATGCTTTGACTTCTTTCTCCCCTCCCTCTCCAGATAAAATCTTGCGACTTGTGAAGGCCGGCCGCCCAACAACCTGCCCGCTTGACCCTATCCCCTCCTCTCTTCTCCAGACCATCTCCGGTGACCTTCACCCTTACCTCACCTCGCTCATCAACTCATCCTCTACCGCTGGCTATGTCCCTTCCGTCTTCAAGAGAGCGAGAGTTGCACCCCTTCTAAAAAAAAACAACACTCGATCCCTCTGATGTCAACAACTACAGACCAGTATCCCTTCTTTCTTTTCTCTCCAAAACTCTTGAGCGTGCCATCTTTAGCCAACTCTCTTGCTATCTCTCTCAGAATGACCTTCTTGATCCAAACCAGTCAGGTTTCAAGACTGGTCATTCAACTGAGACTGCTCTTCTCTGTGTCACGGAGGCTCTCCGCACTGCTAAAGCTAACTCTCTCTCCTCTGCTCTTGTCCTTCTAGACCTGTCTGCTGCCTTTGATACTGTGAACCATCAGATCCTCCTCTCCACCCTCTCCGAGCTGGGCATCTCCGGCGCGGCTCACTCTTGGATTGCGTCCTACCTGACCGGTCGCTCCTACCAAGTGGTGTGGCGAGAATCTGTCTCCGCACCACGTGCTCTCACCACTGGTGTCCCCCAGGGCTCAGTTCAAGGCCCTCTCCTATTCTCGCTATACACCAAGTCACTTGGCTCTGTCATATCCTCACATGGCCTCTCCTATCATTGCTACGCAGACGACACACAACTAATCTTCTCCTTTCCCCCTTCTGATAACCAGGTGGCAAATCGCATCTCTGCATGTCTGGCAGACATATCAGTGTGGATGACGGATCACCACCTCAAGCTGAACCTCGGCAAGACGGAGCTGCTCTTCCTCCCGGGGAAGGACTGCCCGTTCCATGATCTCACCATCACGGTTGACAACTCCGTTGTGTCCTCCTCCCAGAGTGCGAAGAGCCTTGGCGTGACCCTGGACAACACCCTGTCGTTCTCCGCTAACATCAAGGCGGTGACCCGATCCTGTAGGTTCATGCTCTACAACATTCGGAGAGTACGAACCTGCCTTACACAGGAAGCGGCACAGGTCCTAATCCAGGCACTTGTCATCTCCCGTCTGGATTACTGCAACTCGCTGTTGGCTAGGCTCCCTGCCTGTGCCATTACACCCCTACAACTCATCCAGAATGCCGCAGCCCGTCTGGTGTTCAACCTTCCCAAGTTCTCTCACGTCACCCCGCTCCTCCGCTTCCAGTTGAAGCTTGCATCTGCTACAAGACCATGGTGCTTGCCTACGGAGCTGTGAGGGGAACGGCACCTCCGTACCTTCAGGCTCTGATCAGTCCCTACACCCAAACGAGGGCATTGCGTTCATCCACCTCTGGCCTGCTGGCCCCCCTACCTCTGCGGAAGCACAGTTCCCGCTCAGCCCAGTCAAAACTGTTCGCTGCTCTGGCACCCCAATGGTGGAACAAGCTCCCTCACGACGCCAGGACAGCGGAGTCACTCAACACCATCCGGAGACACTTGAAACCCCACCTCTTTAAGGAATACCTGGGATAGGATAAAGTAATCCTTCTACCCCCCTTACCCCCCCAAAAAAAAAAAAATTATAATATTGAAAAGTGGTTATCCCTCTGGCTATAAGGTGAATGCACCAATTTGTAAGTCGCTCTGGATAAGAGCGTCTGCTGAATGACGTAAATGTAATGTAAATGTAAACGGCATGATCATTACACAGGTGCCCCTTGTGCTGGGTACAATACATTTGGTAGTACGTCCAACCGGCCTCACAACCGCAGAACATGTGCATGGCGTCGTGTGGACGAGCGGTTTGATGATGTCAACGTTGTGAACAGAGTGCCACATGGTGGCGTGGGGTTATGGTATGGGCAGGCATATGCTACGGACAACGAAAACAATTGCATTTTATCGATGGCTATTTGAATGCACAGAAATACCGTGATGAGATCCTGAGGCCCATTGTGAGGCCCAGTTTTTTTTAAAAGGTGTCTGTGACCAACAGATGCATATCTGTATTCCCAGTCGTGAAATCCATAGATTAGGGCCTAATTCATTCATTTCAATTGACTGATTTCCTCATATGAATTGTATCTCAGTAAAATCTTTGAAATTGTTGCACGTTGCGTTTATATTTTTGTTCAGTATAGTATGGAATTATATGAAGCAAATAATTATATGAATTCCATTTGTAGAACTGCATGCATTTATACATCTGTAGCTAGCTAGCATGTAGCGTGCTGTAGCACGTTAGGTTAAAATTGATTACCGGTAACCGACACGGTCCCTTGAGTTGGCCTCCTTTCCAGATAGAGAAAGGCTACCTTGCAATGAGAGGTCTAGCTAATCACTCTCATATTAGCACTGAAGGATTTCCAGCAACTTTTCTACCCAAGGCTGAAGTGAAGTGGGGGCCATTGCCATGCAATCCTCTCACGGTTAGGAAGTGAATGAGCATCATTGTGGCTTTGTATGAGATTAGCCCATTTTAAAGCCCCTTACAAAGATTTACCTGCATTATTCCCACGTTGATGCACATTCCCTCCCACGCACACACGCACAGTTGCCGTATACACACTTAAATCACAATCTGCTGCAAATGAACAAAAATAATAATTTGTAACATTAGGTTTTTGAACTCCTTTTAGTGCACACAATTAGTCATTTGAGCTAAATACAGTACTAGGAACAAAATGAACTTGTTTAAATATCAATTCATATTGTCATCAGAGTGGCCAACAACAGCATTGACCACTTGAGTTCAACCAGTCAGTCCACAAGTTTGTTCTACGATCTAAGTCAGATCTAGACTGTTATCAGTCATAACACTCTGGTCATGGGTCACTTGTTGGTGTGACGTTGCACTTACACAATAGGTACGCAATAGGCCTGTATAATGTAGGGGTAGGAGCAGAAGGCAGAGCATACATGGGGTGAGGATAACTTTTACGGTTCCTGGAAATGGACAGCCTTGACAGCCTGACATGAAATGTGTAAGTGACTGACTTACTGATAGAAGTGCCATGGATGTGTGTGTGTGTGCGTGTGTATGTGTGTGTGTGTGTGTGTGTGTGTGTGTGTGTGTGTGTGTGTGTGTACCACAGGCAGCTGCAACACTGGGAGTTTGACTGGAAGCAGCTCCAGTTTGGGCTTCAGTGATTGACAGGTGGAGCAGTTGGGGTTGAGGGGTCATGCTGTGCCCCTGCTCTTTAGAGTGTCGGCTGGGGGGTGGGGGACCCGGGAGAGAGGAGGCTCCGGCAGCCACAGGTGGCCTTTGTCCTCCGCCATTAGAGACCCCACAGTGCAGACACCAGCTCTACAGTCTATTTATCATACTGGCATACAGGAGACAAACAGTCTGTATTCAGGTGGGAAGATTTTGGGGTCATAGAGATACTATAGTTCTATTATAAGTGTTCTATATGTAATTATGTGTTTGGGGTTTTGTGTGTCACGTGCACACACGTACTGTGTGCGTGCAGGAGAAATAGTGAGGAAGGGCTGTGTCAGTGGAACATGGGAAGAATAGTGCGAGTGTGTGTGTGTGGGAGTCGGGTACAAAAGCCACTGTGCAGGGCCGTAGCTACATATGAGGACACGAGGGCTGGAAAATAAAAAATAAAAAAACATTTTCGATTGGTAAATTAGTCTAGTTGATCTAGCCAGCTATCTAAACTTGTAGGAATCATGGCTGAATTACTGACCGGGCACGTAGGCCCCATTGGTTTTGTTAGTCACTCTCACTCAGATATCATATTAAGATGGCATAAGTCATTGAAAAATGTGTACAATTGCAGGAAATTAGCTTTTAAAACTAATCAACCTCTCCACCCCAAGGCTAAATGTGTAGTATTGCAGGAAATTAGCTGTAAACCTCCCCCAAAAATACTGTAAAGAAAACATATGTTTACCTTTTGTTAATAAAATACTTTAAATACCTTTCTAAATTCCAGTAAGTAATGCGTTGTAAAATTCCAGTAATTAATGCATTGTAATGTTTAATTATTCAGTTTAATTCTCAATCTGTCTTAATCAAGGCCCCGCCTGCATATTACTAAACTGACGCACTGTGGTTCAACACATGTGTTGCAGTAAACAAAGGAAACTACAGTTCTTCCTCATTGTGACCAAAGCGGATTAATCAAAATATCCCAAATCCCTGATCAGCCCATTTCTCCATTCACAACTTTTACATCACGTTCCCCAAGCTGAGCAGGGCAGCAAACTTAGGGGAGAATATGCTGTATCTCCCCTCTTTGTAACCCTTCTCTGGAGAGGAGGCATCAATAACTACAGAGGAGAAGCTATGGATTGCATTTGTACAACACTTTTCGTTAAGTTTCAATGTCCTTCACATTTGTAATGAGGGAACTTAACGTGTAGCACCCATCTGGGGTGAGGCAGTTGGAGGGGGGCATACAGAGACCCTCGTAAATAACTGTGAGAGTCAGCGGCCCACCGGAAAGAAACATGAAGAGAGGGGGCTGTGCTGGAGGCATCCCAGGAATGTGGGGAAAACTTCAGCAGGAAAGTCTGACTCACACACAAATATACAGTGCCTTAGGAAAGTATTCAGACCCATTTACTTTTTCCACACAACACCCCATAATGACAAAGTGAAAACAGGTTTTTAGAAATGTTAGCAAATTTATTAAAAATATAAAACAGAAATACCTTATTTACATAAGTATTCAGACCCTTTGCAATGAGACTCAAAATTGAGCTCAGATGCATCCTGTTTCCATTGATAATCCTTGAGATGTTTCTACAACTTGATTGGAGTCTAAATTCAATTGATTGGACATGATTTGGAAAGGCACACACCTGTCTATATAAGGTCCCTATATAAGGTCCCACGGTTGACAGTGCATGTCAGAGTAAAAACTAAGCCATGAGGTCGAAGGAATTGTCCATAGAGCTCCGAGACAGGATTGTTCCGTGGCACAGATCTGGGGAAGGGTACCAAAACATTTCTGCAGCAATGAAGGTCCCCAAGAACACATTGGCCTACATCATTCTTAAATGGAAGAAGTTTGGAACCACCACGGCTCTTCATGGAGCTGGCCGCCCGGCCAAACTGAACAATTGGGGGAGAAGGACCTTGGTCAGGGAGGTGACCAAGAACCTGATGGTCACTCTGACAGAGCTCTAGAGTTCCTCTGTGGAGATGGGAGAAACTTCCAGAAGGACAACCATCTCTGCAGCACTCCACCAATCAGGCCTTTATGGTAGAGTGGCCAGACGGAAGCCACTTCTCTGTAAAAGGCACGTGACAGCCCGCTTGGAGTTTGCCAAAAGGTTCCTAAAGACTCAGACCATGAGAAACAAGATTCTCTGGTCTGATGAAACCATGATTGAACTATTTGGCCTGAATGCCAAGCGTCACGTCTGGAGGAAACCTGGCACCATCCCTACGGTGAATCATGGTTGTGGCAGCATCATGCTGAGGGGATGTTTTTCAGCGACAGGGCCTGGGAGACTAGTCAGGATCGAGGGTTAGATGAACGGAGCAAAGTACAGAGAGATCCTTGATGAAAACCTGCTCCAGAGCGCTCAGGACCTCAGACTGGGGCGAAGGTTCACTTTCCAACAGGACAACGACCCTAAGCACACAGCCAAGACAACGCAGGAGTGGCTTCGGGACAAGTCTCTGAATGTCCTTGAGTAGCCCAGCCAGAGCCCAGACTTGAACCCGATCAAACATCTCTCGATGACCTGAAAATAGCTGTGCAGCAACGCTCCCCATCCAACCTGACAGAGCTTGAGAGGATCTGCAGAGAAGAATGGGAGAAACTCCACAAATATAGGTGTGCCAAGCTTGTAACGTCATACCTAAGAAGACTAGATGCTGTAATTGCTGCCAAAGGTGCTTCAACAAAGTACTGAGTAAAGGGTCTGAATACTTATAAAAATGTGATATTTCAGTGTTTTATTTGTAATACATTTACTAAATGTTCTAAAAACCTATTTTTGTTTTGTAATTATGGGGTATTGTGTGTAGACTGATGAGGAAAATAAACAATTTAATCAATTTTAGAATAAGGTTGTAACGTAACAAAATGTGGAAAAAGTCAAGGGGTCTGAATACATTCCGAATGCACCGTATGTAACAGGGGCACCACATGCCAGCACACACACCGGCATGAGCGTGCACACACAACACACACATACACACAAACACAGATGTGAAAGGGCAGACCTAACTACATGCACATGTGCACGAGCACAAGCACTCACGTGCTGTCTACACCCAGTCACCGACATAGGGGTCAAGTAAGGTCAACAAGGAAGAGGAGACAAGAGAAGGTTGAAAGGAAAAAGAGAGGAGAGGATGTTGAGAGGAAAGGGGGCAGAGGAGAGGATTGGGAGACAGAAGAGGGAAGTGATGAGCGAGAGAGAAAGGGATGGTCAAGGAAACAGAGAGAGCTAAGAGAAGATAGGGAATGATAAAGACAAGAGGACTGGGAGCCGAAGGTAGGAGATGAAAGGAGCAGGGGGAAATGAAAGAAGTGAAAAAGCACTGAACAAAAACAGCAGAGGGAGAGGAATAATCCAGAGAGTTGGAGGAAGCCCAGTCAAAGAGTGGCTAGTAAAACAGGACAACCAGAGCCTTCAGTGACCTGACTCCTGTCCACCCAGCCAATCAGCCACCTCCACAAGGTCAGGGGTCAACCTAAAACAGAGCTCACCTCCAGCCGCCTTCAGTCCCTCCACTCCGACCCTGACCAGGTGGAACAACATGTGCATGCACACACACGTCTCATTGTATTGTACAGTGAGGGGCGAAAAGGAGGAAGTGCATTCTTTCCAACGTCAGAGAAAGGCTTCTTTGGGACTATTAAACCCTGTAGGATAGTCGCCTGTGTCAGGAGTTTGATCCTGTAATTTTTTTGGCTGCAGTCGAAAAAACCAATCCAAACCATATGACACTGTCAGCTATGTGTCCAGCTGAATTCCAGGGAAAACTGAAGGTAATTTGATTTGGGGAGCTTAATCCGATTGCTATACGGCAGAATATCGGGATATCACATCACAGTGTCTTGTTGTCCAGACCTTCCTAACTGATTGCCCTCACATACACCACTCCATAAATAACCCTGGAAAAGCAACACAAGGACCACAGAGTGGGGAACTCTGACAAAGGTCACGCTGTCTATTCAGACTTCAGGCCTTTGAAGTAGGCCTTTACCACCAATTCTCCACAGAGGCAAAGTGGAGTTTCTAAATATAAAAGGGTAGAAATAGACCTAAATGGGTAACTTCCTTTCATTAAGCTAACTTAAAGTGTTTAAATAGGGTCGGGCGTCACAAGAGGCCCAGGTCACAAAGGTAGTAGGGGGACAAAGCCAGAGAGAGGAAAGAGAGATGTAGTGGGTCAGAGTTAGGCTATACCCAAAAACATACCAGACTGGACCAGTAAACAAAGGTTTGGTAAAATCCAGTTGAAATCACACAAACTATATGGCCATTCAGGAGCGGGGAAATATGATTTATTTATTTCAGCATCTTGAGAGAATGTGAATGCGCAGTTAGATACCATCTGTAGAGGTGGTGTCTTTATCAGCATCATAAAAGCTGATAGTATTTTAACCACATAAAATATGCATCCAAGCCGAACTGAAATCTTATCAGAAACATTTTGGGTCGTTTTCACAGATTTCTATTTCCTTACCTCCGGTCAAACTGATTTCATTTGGAAATTTTACACAGAAAATCTTTCCCGTTTTTTGGAATTGCATTTTCTCACCGGACCCTAAACGTCTTTACGCCGTGAACAAAGCAGAGATGACAGAGAAAACTTTACAGATGTCAACTAGATTGAAGTATTAATTCTATCGATTTATGAAATTCTGCTGAGCAAGGGTTTATTTAGTCTTCTAGGGAAACATAATGACAAACGAGAAGCTGCATGTATCTAATTATAGACAAGTTGACTGACAAATAGCCAACCAAAACGTCGGAAATTATACGGAGAAACATATTTAAAATCAGGCAAAAATATACAAAAAATTAATAATTCCGCCGTCTCTGACTGTAGTGTACAGCGCATTTTCTATATTAGCGGGTTAGGGTCGGGTGTGGGCCTCAGATTTTCACTTCATCACATAGTCGGGCGGTTGCGGATGGATTATTAGCAATTGAGGGAGGGTGCGGGTGAACAAACAGCTGACTCGTGCACCACTAATACACTCCCCATATGTACAGTATGTGTTTGGACAGTGATGCAAACATTTAAATGTGTCTCTATACTCCAGCATTTTGGATTTGAGATCAAATGTTTCATATGAGGTTTAGAAATTAAAGCACTTTATTGTTCTGGTTGCCCCCATTTGAAGATGACATAAGTATTTAGACAAATTGTACTTACAAAAGTTTATTCTCAGGTTCATTCATGATTATCCATAATCATGGTAGCATCCACATTCATGTAGAAGTGTTCACAAACATATTCTATTCTTACTTACAATACAAGTCACTCCAAAATGACACAATACATTATTAACCATTCACTTCCCATCGGACAAAACATAATCCGGAACACAACCACAACAAGCTGTAAATGCATCCAACAAGTTTGTAGACTCACAAGATTATGTAGTCATTGTGTGCAAGGAATATCGATCCAAATACTCAACTTTTGATTACTTTAATAAATTATAAGTGAGATTTGTCTGAGTACGTATATCTTCAAATGGGGGGAATAGATACAGCAGGGTTTGGAATTATTGGATCCCTTGATAAAGATGAGCAAAAAATACTGTATAAAATAAATAATACAAATACTGAGCTCCAGGTAACTGCCATAATAAAGGCAACACCAACATAAAGTGCTATAAAGGTCCAATGCAGCTGTTTGTCTCAATATAAAATCATTTCTTGCTGACAATTAAGTACGTTACTGTGATTATTTTCTATTAAAAATTAAAATAGCTTCTTAGCAAAGAGCAATTTCTCAAGCAATAATTTTGCTAGGACTGTCTAGGAGTGGTCTGAGTGGGGAGGGGAAAACTGAAAACGATCTGTTATTGGCAGAGAGGGTTGGAACTCTTTCTTATTGGTCTATTAACTAATTTACCCAAAACTCCATCCCACCGAAACAGTCTGACATTTCAGGTGTTTTTTTCAAACAGCTCTTACACTAAAAGGGCATTATCATCATTTTCACAATTTAACTCTATTATTCCAACCTTATTGTGGAAATATATACAATACAGGAAAATCACAATTTTGGCTGCGCTGGGTCTTTAATAGGGCGTTGGGCCGCAATGAGCCACCAGAACAGCTTCAATGCACTTGGCATAGATTCTAAGTGTGTCTGGAACTCTGTGGAGGGACGCGACACCATCCTTCCACGAGAAATTCCATCATTGGTGTTTTGTTGATGGTGGTGGAAAACGCTATCTCAGGCCCCGCTCCAGAATCTCCCATAAGTGTTCAATAGTGTTGAGATCTGGTGACTGAGATGGCCATGGCATAAGGTTTACATCGTTTTCATGCTCATCGAACCATTCAGTGACCACTCATGCCCTGTGGATGGGGTCATTGTCATCCAATGGGGACATAGCCATGGTAGTGAAAATAGTGGGCAAATGGGCCTTCCCAGCATTTTTATACATGACCCTAAGCATGATGTGATGTTGCTTAGGAATAGCTAAGGAACCACACCTGTGTGGAAGCCGCTGCTTTCAATATAAGTTGTATCCCTCATTTACTCAAGTGTTTATTTTATTTTGGCAGTTACCTGTATATTTCCACACTATGGGGTTGGAATAATACTGTGAAAATGATGATAATGCCTTTTTACTGTAAGAGCTGTCTGAAAAGAACGCCTGGAATTTCGTGTTGGTGTTTTGGCGTGCCGGGTGACCTCACCTGGCGGTAAATTAGTTAATAGACCACTAAGAAAGAGAGCTCCAAATCTCCCTGCCAATAACAGGTCGTTTTCAGTTTTCCTCTCACCAGTCAGACCATCCAGACAGTCCTATCAAAATTCTTGCTTGAGAAAAAATGCTCTTTGCTAAGAAGCAATTTTTGTTTCTTTTTGACAATTTTATTGAAAACAATCACAGTAAGGTACTTCATTGTTACCCAGAAATTGTTTGATATTGAGATAAAAACGTCTGCATTTGGCCTTTAACCATTTCTTTGGTGTGTGCTTGGAGTTATTCTCTTGCTGGAAGATCCGCTTGCGTCCAAGTCACATCCTCCTGTCTGGCAGAGGCAACCAGGTTTTAGCTAAAATGTCCTGGTACTTGGTAAAGTTCATGATGCCACTGACCTTAACAAGGGCCCCAGGACCAGAGGAAGCAAAGTAGCCCCATAACATCAAAGATCCACCAACATATTTTACACTATACATAAGGTATTTTCTGCATACACATTGTACTTTCAAAGGCCAAACCCACCGCTGGTACAGTGGGGAAAAAGTATATAGTCAGCCACCAATTGTGCAAGTTCTCCCACTTAAAAAGATGAGAGAGGCCTGTAATTTTCATCATAGGTACACGTCAACTATGACAGACAAAATGAGAAATTTTTTCTCCAGAAAATCACATTGTAGGATTTTTAATGAATTTATTTGCAAATTATGGTGGAAAATAAGTATTTGGTCATCTACAAACATGCAAGATTTCTGGCTCTCACAGACCTGTAACTTCTTATTTAAGAGGCTCCTCTGTCCTCCACTCGTTACCTGTATTAATGGCACCTGTTTGAACTTGTTATCAGTATAAAAGACACCTGTCCACAACCTCAAACAGTCACACTCCAAACTCCACTATGGCCAAGACCAAAGAGCTGTCAAAGGACACCAGAAACAAAATTGTAGACCTGCACCAGGCTGGGAAGACTGAATCTGCAATAGGTAAGCAGATTGGTTTGAAGAAATCAACTGTGGGAGCAATTATTAGGAAATGGAAGACATACAAGACCACTGATAATCTCCCTCGATCTGGGGCTCCACGCAAGATCTCACACCGTGGGGTCAAAATGATCACAAGAACGGTGAGCAAAAATCCCAGAACCACACGGGGGGACCTAGTGAATGACCTACAGAGAGCTGGGACCAAAGTAACAAAGCCTACCATCAGTAACACACTACGCCGCCAGGGACTCAAATCCTGCAGTGCCAGGCGTGTCCCCCTGCTTAAGCCAGTACATGTCCAGGCCCGTCTGAAGTTTGCTAGAGTGCATTTGGATGATCCAGAAGAGGATTGGGAGAATGTCATATGGTCAGATGAAACCAAAATAGAACTTTTTGGTAAAAACTCAACTCGTCGTGTTTGGAGGACAAAGAATGCTGAGTTGCATCCAAAGAACACCATACCTACTGTGAAGCATGGGGGTGGAAACATCATGCTTTGGGGCTGTTTTGCTGCAAAGGGACCAGGACGACTGATCCATGTAAAGGAAAGAATGAATGGGGCCATGTATCGTGAGATTTTGAGTGAAAACCTCCTTCCATCAGCAAGGGCATTGAAGATGAAACGTGGCTGGGTCTTTCAGCATGACAATGATCCCAAACACACCGCCCGGGCAACGAAGGAGTGGCTTCGTAAGAAGCATTTCAAGGTCCTGGAGTGGCCTAGCCAGTCTCCAGATCTCAACCGCATAGAAAATCTTTGGAGGGAGTTGAAAGTCCGTGTTGCCCAGCGACAGCCCCAAAACATCACTGCTCTAGAGGAGATCTGCATGGAGGAATGGGCCAAAATACCAGCAACAGTGTGTGACAACCTTGTGAAGACTTACAGAAAACGTTTGACCTGTGTCATTGCCAACAAAGGGTATATAACAAAGTATTGAGAAACTTTTGTTATTGACCAAATACTTATTTTCCACCATAATTTGCAAATAAATTCATTAAAAATCCCACAATGTGATTTTCTGGAGAAAAAAAATCTCATTTTGTCTGTCATAGTTGACGTGTACCTATGATGAAAATTATAGGCCTCTCTCATCTTTTTAAGTGGGAGAACTTGCACAATTGGTGGCTGACTAAATACTTTTTTCCCCCACTGTATGTGTGGCTAAAGACCTCTATTTTTGTGTCATATGACCATAAATGCTGGAGTATCGAGACAAATTTACAATTTTGTCCACATACGTAGGGGAGTGTATAACAACACTAGACAGCGGTAGGTTAATACCCTCTCTCACACTCAACTGTCAAGATGGAGACACAACTAGACAGTTACAAGGATAGACAGAAGGAGAGGGAGGACAGGGACGGAATGTAGGGTAGGTGGCCATATGGAGGCTTAAGTATGTGTGTGTGTGCGTGTGTGTGTAGGACAGAGGGAGGTTAATCTTCCCAGGTAATCTGGACAGCCAGCTAAGCGCAGGTTTGAAAGGTTTTACATCATCACATAGTACGACAGCCAACCTGTGCTAGAGTAAATAGGATAGGAGGGAGGGAATGAGGGCAAACGCCCTTCACTCATCAACCCCGGACTTGTCTCGTCATCATTACACACACCTGGTTCCAATCCCCACTTTATCACTGGATATATACTCCCTCTGCCATTTGTCTTTGTCGGTCATTGTAAATGTTACTTTTTTTCCTGAGAGGAATCTCTCCTACTATTTCCTGATTACTTTATATTTTGAACTTTGGGTTCGCCCTGTGCCTTTTTGTTTATGAAGATATATTTTGAGCACAACAGCATTTGGGTTTCATCCCGCTTTGAACTATGGTGCTTAAAAAAATTCAGTAGTTCTAAACCTGCGACTGCCTCCTGCCTACTCCTCTCTACACCAGTCCCAGAATGACTGACCCAAGAGAACAGGAAGCAGCAGGCCATCCCGACCTCTGCGCTGTAGGAGCGAAGTTCCGCCACCACGACTAGTGCCTGGAGTGCCTCGGGACTGCCATGGACGAAGTACTCCGGGCCGTACGCCAAATGCAGGCTACATTACCACCTTCCCAGCTCCCTGTGGTCATTCCAGCCACCCTACATCACCCGGTTCGATCAGCAACATCCACCAGCCCCTCTCGGAGCGGTTTGACGGCTGTAGGGGGTTTCTCCTGCAGTGTGACCTCCACCTTGCCTGTCATGCCGGGACAGCCTCTGAGAGGGACAAGGTGGCCTTACTGATCTCGGTGCTGACAGGCCGGGCTCTGGAGTGGGCGCACACCATCTGGGAGAGGGACAGTCCAGAAGTGCAGTCCTATGAGCACTTCACCCAACTCTTCCTTGCCATCTTCGACCACCCAACTGAGGGCCGAGAGGGAGGTGAGCGTCTCCTCCGTCTACGCCAGGGTCCAGGACAGCGTCAGAGTACGCTCTGGATTTCCGGACGATGGCTGCGTCCACTGGTTGGAACGACCAGGCTCTGTTGACGGTTTTACACAGCGGGCTACAGGCGGACTTCCAGAACGAGATGGCCTGTTGCGATGAGGACCTCACGCTGGACCAGCTCATGGCCATGGCCATCCGCCTGGATGATCTCCTGCGTGCCCATCGACGCCCATCCCAGGGGTTTGAGTCTCTCCCAGGAACCTCCAGTGAGACTGAGCAAATGGAGGTGGGCACGACGCACCTTCCCCCTGCGGAATGTCAACGCCGCCGTCAACAGAGTCTCTGCTTCTACTGCGGGGAGTCGGACCACCCCTGGAACACCTGTCTCAGAAGGAGAACCAGGCTAGGAAGCAACAGGCCGAGGAGCGCTCCAGAACCTTCCCAGGTAGGCGTGGACGTGCCTTGCTCCTCTCTGTGCACCCTGCCCGTCCTCCTCCCTGTCACCTTCCCTGACTATCCTGGTCCCCCACTGAGTCCTGCCCTAGTGGACTCAGGTGCTGCAGGCAATTTCCTAGACCGGTCAGTGGCCTTATCATTACGCATTCCTCTACTCCCTTTACAACCCCCTATCCCAGGAATACCGGGACCTACAGGTGGCCTTTTCAAAGACTCGTGCCACGTGCCTGCCCCCTCATCGCCCATGGGACTGCACTATCAACCTACTGCCTGGTTCTACCCTCCCGTGGGGGAACATCTACCCTCTCTCGCATGCAGAGACCGAAGCCATGGAGGCCTACGTCCATCCACCTCTCCGGCCTCCTCCAGCTTATTTTTTCGAAGGACGAAGGTCTCCGCCCCTGTATTGATTTCCTGACACTGAATAAGGCTACTGTAAAATTCAGTTATCCCCTGCCTCTCATACCAACTGTGATCGAACAGATGCACGGTGCTAAATACTTTACTAAATTGGATTTACGCAGTGCCTACAACCTGGTGCGCATCAGAGAGGGGGATGATTGGAAGAGCGCCTTCAGCACCAGCACCGGGCACTACGAATACAGGGTAATGCCCTACGGCCGGGCGCAAACAAAGCCTTCTGTGCACTCAAGGAACGTTTTACTAACGCACCTGTTCTGGCTCACCCTGACCCGTCTCTGCCCTTCATCGTGGAGGTGGACACCTCCGAGGTTGGCTTAGGGGCTGTTCTTTCCAAACGCACTGGATCGCCGCCTAAACTCCATCCATCCACCTTCTACTCACGGAAGCTGTCTCCCGCGGATCGGAATTACGACGTGGGGGATCGTGAGTTGTTGGCCATCAAGAAGGTGATGAAAGCATGGAGGCACTGGCTGGAGTGCGCTAAACACCCATTCCTTGTCTGGACGGACCACCGGAACTTGGAGTACATTTGAGCAGCGAAGAGGCTGAACCCATGTCAGGCCAGGTGGGCCCTATTCTTCGCCAGGTTTGACTTTACCTGCTGGGATCAAATAGCTTTAAGGCCGATTTAAGGACACCTTGGCACAGGACATCCGGGCTAAGTCTCTTCCTGCTCCACTTGAGCACAGAGCAAGACACCTAGACACCTCCCCTATGGCAAACTCCACCCACTGCCAGTTCCACAACGACTCTGGTCCCATCTCTCCGTGGACTTTGTCACAGACCTTCTCCCCTCGGAGGAGCACACCACCATCCTGGTTGTTGTGGACCAGTTTTCCAAAGCCTGTCGTTTGATTCCTCTGCCTGGTCTCCCTATGGCCCTGCAGACCGCGGAGGCTCTCTTCTCTCACGTCTTCCGGCACTACGGGATCCCGGAGGACATCGTTTCTGACCGTGGTCCTCAGTTCACCTCCCGTGTCTGGAAGGCCTTCATGGAACGACTGGGGGTCACGGTCAGCCTCACCTCCGGGTACGGTCCCCAATCTAATGGGCTACGAAGATACCTACCCAGTTCCTGATTTACCCTTTCCACCTGAAAGGGTAAATCAGGAACTGGGTAGGTATCTTCGTAGTTACAGTCAGGACCGGCCGGGGGAGTGGGCTGCGTTTCTGCCTTGGGCAGATTATTCACAAAACTCCTTCCGTTACTCCTCCACTAACCTCACACCCTTTCAGTGTGTTCCAGGCTATCAGCCGGCCCTGGCACCCTGGTACCGGAGTCAGATCGAGGCTCCTGCGGTGGACGATTGGTTCCGGCGCGCTGAGGAGTTATGGAACACAGCGCACACCTGTCTCCAGCGCATCGTCCTCCGGCAGAAGGCGCAGGCCGATCGTCACCGCAGTGTGGCCCTGGTCTTTCACCCCTGTGACAGGGTCTGGCTTTCTACGAAGGACCTGCCCCTCCGCCTGCCCTGCTGGAAGCTGATCCCATGGTTTGTGGGGCCGTTCAAAGTCCTTTTTTACTATTTTCTACATTGTAGAATAATAGTGAAGACATCAAAACTATGAAATAACACATTTGGAATAATTTAGTAACCAAAAAAGTGTTAAACAAATCAAAATATATTTTATAGGACTTTATAGATTCTTCAAAGTAGCCACCCTTTGCCTTGATGACAGCTTTTCACACTTTTGGCATTCTCTCAACCAGCTTCATGAGGTAGTCACCTGGAATGCATTTCAATTAACAGGTGTCTTTGTTAAAAGTTAATTTGTGGAATTAGTTCCTTTTTAATGCGTTTGAGCCAATCAGTTGTGTTGTTACAAGGTAGGGGTGGTATACAGAAGATAGCCCTATTTGGTAAAATACCAAGTCCATATTATAGCATGAATAGCTCAAATAAGCAAAGAGAAACGACAGTCCATCATTCCTTTAAGACATGAAGGTCAGTCAATGCGGAAAATTTCAAGAACTTTTCATGTTTCTTCAAGTGCAGTCGCAAAAACCATCAAGCGCTATGATGAAACTGTCTCTCATGAGGACCGCCACAGGAAAGGAAGACCCAGAGCTACCTCTGCTGCAGAGGATAAGTTAATTAGAGTTAACTGCACCTCAGATTGCTGCCCAAATAAATGCTTCACAGAGTTCAAGAAACAGACACATCTGAACATCAACTGTTCAGAGGAGACTACGTGAATCAGGCCTTCATGGTCGAATTGCTGCAAAGAAACCAATACTAAAGGACACCAATAATAAGAAGAGACTTCCTTGGGCCAAGAAACACAAGCAATGGACATTAGACTGGTGGAAATCTGTCCTTTGGTCTGATGAGTCCAAATGTGAGATTTTTGGCTCCAACCGCCGTGTCTTTGTGAGACACAGAGTAGGTGAACGGATGATATCCGCATGTGTGGTTCCCACCGTGAAGCATGGAGGAGGAGGTGTGATGGTGTGGGGGTGCTTTTCTGGTGACACTGTCTGTGATTTATTTAGAAATCAAGGCACACTTAACCAGCATGGCTACCACAGCATTCTGCAGCGATACGCAATCCCATCTGGTTTGCACTTAGTGGGACTATCATTTGTTTTTCAACAGGACAATGACCCAAAACACACCTCCAGGCTGTGTAAAGGCTATTTGTCCAAAGAGAGTGATGGAGTGTGCATCAGATCACAATCACCCGACCTCAACCCAATTGAGATGGTCTGGGATGAGTTGGACCGTAGAGTGAAGGAAAAGCAGCCAACAAGTGCTCAGCATATGTGGGAACTCCTTCAAGACTGTTGGAAAAGCATTCTTCATGAAGCTGGTTGAGAGAATGCCAAGTGTTTGCAAAGCTGTCATCAAGGTGGCTACTTTGAAGAATCTAAAATACATTTTGATTTGTTTAACACTTTTTTGGTTACTACATGATTCCATATGTGTTATTTCAATTTAGTCATTTAGCAGACGCTCTTATCCAGAGCGACTTACAGTTATTGAGTGCATACATTTTCATACTGGCCCCCCGTGGGAATCGAACCCACAACCCTGGCGTTGCAAGCGCCATGCTCTACCAACTGAGCTACACAGGGCCAGTTTTGATGTCTTCACTATGATTCTACAATGTAGAAAATAGTAAAAATAAAGAAAAACCCTTGGATGACTAGGTGTGTCCAAACTTTAGACTGGTACTGTATATATAAAAAAAGAGTATAATAATTCTGCTAAGACCATTGACTAAATACTTAGAAAAGCATCAATACACAGGAAGTTGCCAAGCGGTCACTATGCAGGATTTGACTTGAGGCAAGCTAAATTGCCTTCCAAATGCCTCATAATCTGCTTTAGCGCTTGAGCTAATAGCAAACAGACTGTAAAGCACCTGTGGGAACCCACTACTCGTTTTGTAAGCCAAGCACTAATTACTAATTGCCCCACTGAAAAACAATGGGAGTGCTAAGCTAGGCTAGTCCAGCTAATAACCCTCTCAGACCATGCTCCAGTCCAAGCAAGCTAACCTTTCCTAGGTTCCCACACATTCTGGGCTCAATGCCACCCCGCAGCAACCAACACTTATGGGTCTAAGCATCTTTATTCCGGGAAAATTTTAATGCCGATACTTGAGCAGAACAAAGAACGAATAAAAATGCATGATGAAAAATACCTTTCTTCTCTGGGCAAAACAAATACTTTTTGGCCAGAAATATCTTTCCAGCCATAAAGTCTCAGACATGACTCTTTTGAAGATAAAGCAAAGAAAAGGGTCAATAGTCCAGAAGAAATACCACAACAACAACCACTCTTCATCACGATCTTACACCCAGAACCAAATTCTCCATGTCTTACTGGAAATAGGATGATGATGGATGATCTGACCTAGATCCGCTGAGTGCTGAGGGGTTTGGAGGGTCTCTGAGAGGGACGTCACAGGGGTAGCATGTAAGCGTTAGCCACCAGGAGATCAGGATCAAACAGAATCAAACAGGTGGGGCCTGGGAGGAATGAGGAATGTGGAGCCTGGCTGGTGAAGTGCTCTTTCACTCAATCATTCATTACTTGGCCCCTTGCTTCCTCTCCTGTCGTTTCCCCATGCAGACTGAGACTACTTGTCACGATTGCTCACCTCAGACCACTCCAAGAGTTCAGAAAAAGGAATAAGAATACCATTGGAAAACATTGGAGGTTTTATCATGCATTTGAAGGTGAAGTGATCTTTCCATTATAAAGGTAAGAGTTCAGAGTTCAACCAGTCGGGTTAGAGGTTAAAGGTCATACCCTAAGAATAATGGGATGAAGTTTAGCATGTGAGGTTAGGAAAGGTATCCTATGATTGAGGTGATAGATTAGTTAATTGGAATAGGGTTAAAGTTCATATCCTAAGAGGGTGATAAGTAAGCACACAGCCTGTAGGGTTTGAGGTCAGGTTTATATAGACAGTGAATGGGGTGTAATGTATAAGGCATGGAATTCAGCTTAGAGGATCCTCTGTCAGACACTGCTTATTTAGTCTGGATAGGACCTAGTCTGAGCTTCTGAGCATCATACAGCAACCTGGCATACAGCAGTAGAGTCAAGAAAGCAGTCACCAATAGAAACAGTAGATGTTTTCAGACCTTACGGTGGGGGAAGACAAGGACACTACAGGACAAAGCAGGGAGAGAAGGAGATGAGCAAGAGACAGTGAGTAAAGAAGCGAGAGAAAGTGAGGCCAACAAGATTGCGAAAAGCAGAAAAAGAACAAGAGAAAATGGAGAGAGAGGTAGCACATCAAACAACGAAACACGCCAAACAGTGTTGAGGGGGCTAGTAAGTGGGCGGGTGAATGTGGAACAGAGAGATTAATGACTTCCTAACAGGTGGGCCATAGGCTGGCCACCCCTCGACCCTCACCCCTCTTATAGGGGCTTAACCTGGGACCCGCATCAGTGTCAGGTGTCGGCCATACCTCCGGACGGAGCGGATGGAGCCTGTGACCCCCTGGCCATCTCCCCTCACAGGAAGCACATTTGTTTTCCTATCACTTTACCAGAAATCCTCTCCTCTCTCTAAAGCACACACACACAGTTGCACATATACATGTACTTTGTGTCCCTCATTTACTCAAGTGTTTCCTTTATTTTGGTAGTTACCTGTAGGTCTACATGACAGACACACAAAGTAGTGAGGAAAGTAGATTTAGATATACATTGAGTGTACAAAACATTACAAAAACATTAAATAGACTGACCAGGTGAATCCAGGCGAAAGCTATGATCCCTGATTGATGTCACTTGTGAACTCCACTTCAGTCAGTGTAGATGAAGGGGAGGAGACAGGTTAAAGAAGGAATTTTAAGCCTTAAAACAATTGAGATATGGATTGTGTGTGTGCTATTATGAGGGTGAATGGGCAAGACAAAATATTTAAATGCCTTTGAACGGGGTATGGTAGTAGGTGCCAGGCGCACCGGTTTGTGTCAAGAACCGCAACGCTGCAGGGTTTTTCCACACTCAACAGTTTCCCGTGTGTATCAAGAATGGTCCACCACCCAAAGGACATCCAGACAACTAGACACAACTGTGGGAAGCATTGGAGTCAACATGGTCCAGCTTGTGGAACGCTTTCGACACCTTGTAGAGCCCATGCCCCGACGAATTGAGGCTGTTCTGAGGGCAACTCAATATTAGGAAGGTGTTCTTGATGTTTTGTACACTTGGTGTAGATTTAAAGATTTGACATTCCGCTCTCTTCCTGTTTCTGCATGAAATGGATTTAGAACTCAGATAAATCACCTCAACCGCACACACACAATCACACACAACACACACAGTCGCGCACACAAACACACACACGCATACACACACGTTTCAAAACAACAATACAGACAACCAATTTCCCAAAACCCACAAAATAAAATAAAAAACAATTTCCCTATAACCAAAAGCACTAAAACCACTGCTGCAACCCAATTCCCATTGACCTTGGCCTGCAGTCACTCCAGTCTGCAGGTAGAAACACTTCTTTATAGATGAATTAGTCTGTTTCCCCCCCATGCAGGAATAAGCCCACTTTGAGCCGATGGCAGAGTGCTGCTATGTTTGATCTACCCACGTAGTTCACCAGGCCACATCCTCTTTCTGCTTCTCTACCTCCACACTGGCTGTTTACAAATAGCACAGAGGTAGCTAGTCTGCTTTCACAGAGGAATAAACTGGATGGATGTGAAATCAGCGCATTGGTGGCTTTTATCCTATGATGTTCAGCACTGTAGAACGGCATTAAAACATTTACCAAACGAAATAGACAAATACGTTACAAAAGAAAATCGCAACCACCGGTGAACTGCAGTGTTGGAATAAATGGGTAACCTAACCTGAGGTTTTTGTGTGTTTCCATTTTGAGGAGATGTGACCTGGCCCTGGTGTTACTTACGGATGCCAGCTATAAAGAGGTGGCTGGATGCATACATGGACACTCACACAGCTACTGTCCATAAATGTGACGCACAAATAGACTGACAAGGTGTCAGAAACACACAGTCACATAACACACAGACTATACAAATTGTGGTAGCGGCACTTTACGATGCACTTTATTCGTAAAGTCATGAAGGTCATGAAGTCAACTACTACTGCTAAGCTGACTTGAAAGCAGTGAGTCACGCTGGCTCTCTTATCCTCCTATAGACATTATTACAAAAAGAAAAGATGGAAAAGGAATGAAAAGAAGAGGTTTCAGCCAGTTCTTCAGAGAGTAACGACAGGAAATAGCTATGCTACGTCAGTGAGCAGGTTCCATTACATGGGAAGCATTAGAATCAATATAATCTGTATCATCATTCAAATATATCAATTATTACAACTCCTGTCCGGGCGCCAGTTCTTTTCTCATCATCTAACCCAAGTAGCGAGAGATAAAAATCAACCGAGAGAGGGAGTGGAAAAACAAAGAGTGCATCAATTGCCTTTGAGGTGTCCCCAGCCGATAGGATACATGTAATAGCCCTTTGGGGCTATATTTAGCCCTCCTGTGTCGACTTACTGTCAGCGCATTTCAGCAGAGGCCCCTAGGGACACAGCCTGTATCCTTGAGAGAGAAGCAGAGAGAGAGAGCGAGGAGGAATCATCTTCTATCTCCTGGCCAACAGACTGTTAAACAGTTACCATTAGCCGGCCTCCGCCCAGTACCCTACCCTGAACCTTAGTCACTGTTCTAGCAGGCTACCAACCGGTACTCTACCCTGCACCTTAGAGACTGCTGCCCTATGTACATACAGTCATTGAACACTGGTCACTTTAATAATGTTTACATACTGTTTCACCCTCTTTATATGTATACTGAACAAAAATACAAATGCAACATGTAAAGTGTTGGTCCCGTGTTTCATGAGCTGAAATAAAAGATCCCAGAAATGTTCCATACGCACAAAAAGCTTATTTCTCTCAAAATATGTGCACAAATTTGTTTACATCCCTGTTAGTGAGCATTTCTCCTTTGCCAAGATAATCCATCCACCTGACAGGTGTGGCATATCAAGACGCTGATTAAACAGCATGATCATTAAACAAGTGCACCTTGTGCTGGGGACCATAAAAGGCCACACTAAAATGTGCAGTTTTGTCACACAACACAATGCCACAGATGTCTCAAGTTTTGAGAGAGCGTGCAATTGACATGCTGACTGCAGGAATGTCCACCAGAGCTGTTGCGAGAGAATTTAATGTTAATTTCTCTACCATAAGCTGCCTCCAATGTCGTTTTAGAGAATTTGGCAGTACGTCCAACCGGCTTCACAACCGCAGACCACGTGTAACCAGCCCAGGACCTCCACATCCGGGTTCTTCACCTGCGGGATCATCTGAGACCAGCCAACTGGACAGCTGATGAAACTGAGGAGTATTTCTGTCTGTAATAAATCCCTTTTGTGGGGAAAAACTAATTCTGATTGGCCGGGCCTGGCTCCCCAGTGGGTGGGCCTGGCTCCTAGGTGAGTGGGCCTATGCCCTCCCATGTCTGCGCCCCTGCCCAGTCATGTGAAATCCTTAGATTAGGGCCTAATGAATTTATTTCAATTGACTGATTTCCTTATATGAACTGTAGCTCAGTAAAATCATTGAAATTGTTGCATGTTACGTTTATATATTTGTTCAGTATATAAACTGTATTTTAGTCATGGCTCATTCTATATAATGTATTTTTCTGGATTATGCATTTTGTTATATATTTTTTTATTGCTAGGTATTACTGCACTGTTGGAACTAGAAACACAAGCATTTCACTGCACCTGCGTTAACATCAGCAGAACTGTGTATGTGACCAATAAACTTTGATTAGATTTTGATTTGAGGTCAAAAAGAGATGGAGCACAGAAAGGAGGATACAGGGATATATGGGGAAAGAGCCTTGTGTAGCTGAGGTGAGCGCTGATGCTATACAAACGTGCTAACATTTTGTGCTGACAGTTCTGTGACAGACATTTTCAGGTCTTTTTTTCTATATACTTGTACTGTACAGTCAAGGCACAATCTGTAGAGACCCTTCCATGATCAGAGGTCACCAGGCAAAGGTCACCAGGAAGGTGAGGAAGCAAATTCAGAATAGTGAGCCAGTACACAAGAGAGAGGACACAGCATACTATGCCTATACTATAGGCTTGAAATAGCTTTACTTCAACCTTAAAGCAAAAGCATGTTTGGCTGTAACCACTTGGCTTCGGAGGGGGGAAGAAAAGCCTTCTTCAAAGAAAGGTTACATAGTCCAAGGTACCCTCAAGCCTGCCTGCTTCCTCCGAGTCTGGGTGCTCATTGCATAAGGGGGAGATGAGAGAGAGGAAGAGGTGGAGCGAGGGATGGGGAAGAGAGACTGAGAGAACCCTACTGAATTAGTGATAAGGCTTGCCCCTCGTATATATCTTTGATGAGTGAGATCATGTTTGGTCACCCACATGATGCCAACGCTGTGGCGACTACAGTGAGGGCTGCTGGGAGAAAGAGGGCCGATAAAGAGAGGATAACGGGATGTATACAGTGTCTTGCGACGTTTTCCGTTTCGTCTCCTCTGTTGCCAGATGATCGACTAGTTGGGAGATGTTGCGTAAGCATCTCAGTTACAGGAACACCACCTCCACAAACGGTTCATCACATAATAGCATAAAGGACAACATTGTTGTTGTCGATTTGCAGGCCTTTATGTACTCAAAAGGAGATATGTTCAATCAATTAATATCTTCACATGACCTAAAAAAAAAGGTAGATAATCAATTGAGATAAATACTTTTTCAAGGCAGTCATGGTAGAATATAAGCTTTCAAAGTGCATAGAAAATACATTATACTTTTTTTTTTAAGCGTTGTGTTCACTCCCAAGCAGTTAGGAGGAAATCTCTGAGAGCTCTGTGTGTCCCAAATCACCCTATTCCCTATTTAGTGCACTATTCTTTTGACCAGGGCCCATTGTAGTGCACTATATAGGGAATAGGGTGCCATTTGGGACCTACCCTCAGTGTATTTCTTTGTGCGTAGGGTTCACTCTTGCACAGTTAGGAGGACATCTCTAAGAGCTCTCCTCTCTCCTGCTGGAAAGTGAACCTTGTTCCCCCGTCTATCTTTAGCCAGTTCTGTCATGTCTTGTCACTCGTGTTCTTCTTTCCACAGCACTTAAATCTGGTATCCACACCTCCGGGCCATCCAATATCCTGTACTTTCCTTTTTCCTACTGCAAAGGAAGGAAGCTCTGGCACTGGCGGGTTCTTCTACACACACGCGCACACACACACACACACGCACAAACACTCATGCACTTACACACACAGTGTAGGATGAGACAGAGAGCATGTGGATAGAAGGATTGAACTGATCTGGTCTGGTCAACACACCATTTTGCTATTTGCTCTGGACTAATTTCAGCCTACTTAATGTCGTTTTCATTTGATGTGATTTCAATTCAGTGCAATTGGTTTGACACTCAATGATGTCCATTACCTTTCATGTCTCTCAGCCACTACACCAGAGAGAGGGGGGGCAGGCAGAGTGAGATGACAGACAGCCAGAGCAGTGGGAAAATATGAATGCACCGTTTGCCTTTGAGCTGTCCCCAATACCTGTAATAGACCCGTCACAGCAGCTATATATAGACACACAGCCTTGGCATTCTGCCTGCATGCTGTCTCCGTTGCTGTCGCTGCTGTAGCTACTGTCGCCGTCTCAGTCGCTACGAGTAGCCTGGCGGCAGGTAGCCTAGCATTTAAGAGCATTGGGCCAGTAACCAAAAGGTCACTGGTTCGAATCCCTGTGGAAAAGGTGGAACAATATGCGGTTCTACCCTTGAGCAAGGCAGTTAACCCCCAACAACTGCTCCCCGGTCCAGTAACCGAAAGGTCACTGGTTCAAATCCCCGAGCAGGCAAGGTGGAAAAATATGCCGTTCTACCCTTGAGCAAGGCAGTTACCCTCAACAACACCTGGGCCCTGTGGATGTTGATTAAGGCAGCCCCCTGCACCTCTCTGATTAACTGTGGAAGACACATTTCGGTTGAATGCATTCAGTTGTGCAACTGACTAGGTTTTCCCTGTCAGCACAAATCTATAGAGGTGAAAAGTGGGAGTATAATGCACTCCTACCCTAGTTAGTATGTAGGCTAAAGTTCTCCTCCCTATCTAGTGTACACTTTGGACAAGTGTTCAAACCATTGTGTGTTTCTGTTCATCTGTATACACTGAGTGTACAAAACATTAGGAACATGACAGACTATCCAGGTGAAAGGTATGATCCCTTATTGATGTCACTTGTCAATCAGTGTAGATGAAGGGGAGGAGACAGGTTAAAGAATGATTTTTAGGCCTTGAGACAATTGAGACATGGATTGTGTGTGTGCCATTCAGAGGGTGAATGGGTAAGACAAAAGATTTAAGTGCCTTTGAACGGGGTATGGTAGTAGGTGCCAGGCGCACCGGTTTGAGTGTGTCAAGAACTGCAACGCTGCTGGGTTTTTCACGCTCAACAGTTTCCTGTGTGTATCAAGAATCGTCCACCACCCAAAGGACATCCAGCCAACTTGACACCACTGTGGGAAGCATAGGAGTCAACATGGGCCAGCATCCCTGTGGAACGCTTTCCACACTTTGTAGAGGCCATGCCCCAACGAATTGAGGCTGTTCTGAGTGCAAAAGGGGAGGGTGCAACTTCATATTAGGAATATTGTGCCTTATGTACTCCTGACTGCACAATAACATTTCCCTGTGGGGACAGTAAAGTTTTAATTGACATAGGCTATATTAACTTGAATTAAAGGAGAGAAAGCAAGTAAGGGAGTCCATTCAAGGCTATTGGGAGCCAGGCTGTGTGTGTGAATGAAGAGTGTGGGCATTCCCCCTCCCTCCAGCCCTGGCAGGCAGACTCCAGTGGAGAGATGACATAGCCGCCGCTGCTAACTCCCCATTCAGAACCACTGAGTCCTGCTAATGCTGCTAGCACACTTAATGGATAATGCGAGAGAGCGCAAGAGAGAGAGCGAGAGAGGGGGGGAGAGAGAGAGTGAATGAGATAGAGAAAAAGGCTGGTGGTGGATGAGAGAGAGAGAGAGAGAGAGAGAGAGAGAGAGAGAGAGAGAGAGAGAGAGAGAGAGAGAGAGAGAGAGAGAGAGAGAGAGAGAGAGAGAGAGAGAGAGAGAGAGAGAGAGAGAGAGAGAGAGTGAATGAATGAGATAGAGAGGATGGGCAAGTAAGGAGAAAGCAGTGAGGATGTACACCAATTGAGTCATGTCACAAAGCAATGTTTTCCATTAGCTCCGGCTGTCGGCTAATCAGCCGGTTACACACATTTTCAACCGGCTACATTTTCAACAACAATTCGTTAGTCCGTCAAGCCCTCTCCTGCTAGAATGAACAACATTTATTCTAGCGATCTATTGATAGGATTGGCACCTATCAGTCACAAAGCGAGCGATGACAGGCAAACGCAGCAGAGAGGAAGAGGAAGAGGTTTCCCTCTCACCAAAATCTTTCCAAAATCTGCCCAATGTGTTTCTATGGGCTTATTTTGGACCTAAGCTTGTCGCCTGCCTTCCAACCTTTGGGACAACAAGTCCCATTGTTAAGGCAAGACATCAGCATCTCATCATTATATACAGATCTCTGGTTGCAGTTGAATTTCTTTACATGGAAGAGGCAGAGAGAGAGCATGATGCTTGTGAATTTGCACGCCCCATGTAATGTAAGTGGTAACGATGAGTCAAAATCCAATAGCCTAATTATGGTTTTCTGACATTCATTTTTTTATATTTTTTTATTTGTGTTTCACATATGCAGCTAACTGGAGTCGTGGCGCCAAGTAGGCTAGTTACTGTGCGTTGATTGACAACTGAACAGCAAGTGTTGACTAGTTTATAAAAGGTGTCCAGCTGACTGAATAAAGTCAATCTACTACATCCCTTTGCCATTCATAAATCATGCAGCATGGTTATATGTCCATGGTATCGCATCGGGACAAGTAAACCAAAGCCAGGGTTTCCTAGTTTTCCTTTCCTAGGATGTCTGGGCTTGCCAGACAGTGACGCTAAAGTGAGTGACTCTCATCTCGTCAGTCACTAGATATATTTCCATTAACTTGTACAGTGATTTTTTTGTCGACATTAACGTTTGCATAGAAAATAGATGCGACAATTGCCTGATATGGTGCGTTTCCATTTAACTATCTTGTGTCGATAAAAACAGCTGGTCATAATGACGTCACACCTAAAAATAAAGAATACACTAAAACCTAGTGTCGAAAAAAAATGTAGTGGTTGAAGTGTTTCCATTACCCATTTAGGCAAATTGCGCATTATCTGTTTCATGTCTCAGGTAGCCCGCAAAAGCCAGCATGGATAGAATGCGATAATTTACGAATATTTGCAATATTCTAATAATTCTGATGTGCCAACGTATCGCCACGGTCCATGCCATGGTGAAACTTGCATTCCTGCCGTTTCCATTACACATGTCGCAATAATTTTTTGCCTACTGAGGTTAGCCTGCCGAATCGCATCGGTGCCAGAGCTGTTCATTTGGCTCCCTAATTTGCATAGGCTACTGGTAGGCTTAGGCTTTTTGGCGATTATCTGCAGATAAGTTATGAATATATGCGAAAACCAGGAAAACACTGGAGAAAACAGAAACCTGGAAAAACAAAACATTTCATTTATTTTTTAAGATAATGTGAACTATTTACTTAATTTTTCTGTTTTAATAAAATACATAATTTGAAGAACAACCATCATTGTGGCAATTCATAACTTGAGGTAAAACTGTAAATAATACTTTTCTCTTAGAAAAACATCCTGATCCTGATCATATTTTTATTTTTTAATTTTTTTATTTAACCTTTATTTAACTAGGCAGTCAGTTAATAACAAATTCTTATTTACAATGATATAGGCCTAGACAATATCCAAAACAACTAACAATACACTCAATTCATAAATGTTCTGTAATTTAAATTGTAACGTTGTCTTTCTACACAATACCACAACTAATTTGTCCAATCTGGGAGGTAAACTCGATGTATTCATTCATTTCGCTGTGTATTTCAGATGGATTCAAGGCATTAGAATGTACCAGAGGCCACCAAAATAGAGCTCCTTCGACCAAAGAATAATAACCCAGAGGGCGGCCGGGGGGGGCTGGCTAGCTACTTTTCCTATTTGGCTGGCTACTCTATGTACTTGTGGAAAACACTGACAAAGTGCATCACACTGTATAATCACTCAATGACAACATGTCAAAAGGCTTGGATGTGTTACGATTGATGTACACAGGAAAACAACTACATGCATGCTTGCACACAATCCGTTAGCGCACAAATTGACGCATGCAAACATACATGATATTGGCATGTAGCCTCATTGCTGTACTGTACCCCATCACACATATTTATAAAAGCATACATATGCACACACGCATGCACACACACTCCTACACAAAAGTCTCCAACATACACTAACACATGTATACGCACAAACAGCCTATCACATAAGCATACACTTACACAACCCTTTCAGGGAATCACCCTGAAATAATGACACAATCAGAGGAGATGATGTCAGCAACTGTCAGTGGAAAAATACCCCCTCCAGGCAAAATTCTGCCCCCTCTGTCCCTCCCTCCCTCCCTCCATCCTTCCTACGCGTGGTAAGGAAGCACCATGAGGAAGCACTAACCCAGGGCAGGACGGGAAGTACTGTGTGGGGTTGGGGATAAAGGGATGAGCAAACCTCTGGGATATCTTGTGGTCCTCCCCGGTGATGGGAGCTGACAGGGCAGGACCAGGGGCACCCTGGACTGGGCTGAACCATCCTAGTTGACTCATTTATTCTAGGCCTCAGTTAGCTAACAGAGTATGTGTGTGTGTGTGTGTGTGTGTAAAGCAGTGGTCTATTATTAGCATCGCTGGTCTCCGGACAGGTTGGGCCTGGAGCCCTGGGACAGGCACTCGACATGTCCTATCCCTCTCTTTCATTCACTCTCTCTCTGCCCAAACCAGATGGTGATGGAGGAGGTGAGGATGGACTCAACTATTGATGCGTAAAACCAGATGATGTTTGACAGGGAGATTGAGTTTTTTTCATCTGCCGCAAGTAGTACATCCGCTGGTGTGCCTTCTTGGTGAGCGTTGTGTTGTCTTCTTCCCACATGACTTTGTGGCGGATGGAAAAAACTCAATCACTGGCCTGTATCGCCACCTGGTGGACTTTACATGTTACATGTGAATGTTTACCCTGTTGCCTATCATGAAGTCTACCAGTGAATCTCAAATAGCACACCATTACATGGACTATACTGTGGTCAATGGGCTTCGGTGGTAAATCCAGGGACATATTCATTAGAGCACACCGTAGCAAAATGTAGCAAAAAATGTAGCACCTCCCAGTTTCTGACTGTTTTCTTTCGTTTTATGCCTACTGAACACGACCCAGCTCAGTAATAGCCAGATGAAACGGACATATGACTATGTTGATTGGTTGTGAGTGAGTGCTGGTGGGTAGAGGTGGTCTTACCCTGGCTGTGTAGAGGGCCTTGCTCTGTTGGGAGGGAGGAGAAGAGCAAGGGTCACACAAAGGTATAAAGCATTATGAATACAATAGCCAACTGAGTGTAATGCAATATGGATGCATTTATTTGCAAACGCATTTTACCTTGACTATAGGAGCCATGATTTTGTTGCTTATTGCAAGTCTTATATGTATTCATAATACATAAACATTTTCAGCTTGGACACCTTGAATAGGAAGGATTGTGCAGAAACTTAGCGACTAGTTCAATGCACTAAGTCACTCTGGATAAGAGCAACTGCTAAACGACTAATATCAAATGTAAATGACCGAAGTGACCAGATGATTATGCTTATTTACAGTGCATTCGGAAAGTATTCAGACCCCTTCACTTTTTCCACATTTTGTTACTTTACAGCCTTATTCTAAAATTGATTACATTATTTTTTTCCCCTCATCAATCTACACACAATACCCCATAATGACAAAGCGAAAAAAGGTTTTTAATTTTTGGGGCAAAAATATAAAACAGAAATTAATTACATAAGTATTCAGACCCTTTGCTATGAGACTCGAAATTTAGCTCAGGTGCATCCTGTTTCCATTGATCATCCTTCCATTGATCCACCTGTTGTAAATTCAATTGATTGGACATCATTTGGAAAGGCACACACTTGTCTATATAAGGTCCCACAGTTGACAGTGCATGTCAGAGCAAAAACCATGCCATGAGGTCGGAGGAATTGTCCGTAGAGCTCCGAGACAGGATTTTATCGAGGCACGGATTTGGGGAGGGGTACCAAAACATTTCTGCAGCATAGAATGTCCCCAAGAACACAGTGGCCTCCATCATTCTTAAATGGAATCAGTTTGGAACCATTAAGACTCTTCCTAGAGCTGGCCGCCCGACCAAACTGAGCAATCGGCGAAGAAGGGCCTTGGTCAGGGAGGTGACCAAGAACCAGATGGTCACTCTGACAGAGTTCCTCTGTGGAGATGGGAGAACCTTCTAGAAGAACAACCATCTCTGCAGCACTCTACCAAGCAGGCTTTTATGGTAGAGTGGTCAGACGGAAGCCACTCATCAGTAAAAGGCACATGACAGCCCGCTTGTAGTTTGTCAAAAGGCACTTAAAGGACTCTCAGACCGTGAGAAACACGATTCTCTGGTCTAATGAAACCAAGATTGAACTCTTTGGCCTGAATGCCAAGCCTCACGTCTGGAGGAAATCAGGCAACACTCATCACCTGGCCAATACCATCCCTACGGTGAAGCATGGTGGTGGCAGCATCATGCTGTGGGGATGTTTTTCAGCGGCAGGGACTGGGAGACTAGTCAGGATCGAGGAGAAGATGAACGGAGCAAAGTACAGAGAGATCCTTGATGAAAACCTGCTCCAGAGCACTTCATGACCTCAGACTGTGGCGAAAGTTCACCTTCCAAGAGGACAACGACCCTAAGCACACAGCCAAGACAACGCAGGAGTGTCTTCGGGACAAGTCTCTGAATGTCTTTGAGTGGCCTGCTGGACCTCCCGGTAGTCAAACGGTAGTCAAACGCATCAAAGTTGGTCTTCAGAACCAGATAGGAGGGGCAGATAGGAGCCATTAGGACAGAGCAGGTCATCAAATCATCAGCGCAAATAACTGACTTAACCAGGCTGATTAAAGGAACTTCGGTTTCTCATAATTAAATTGGCCACCCAACATGTTTTGAAACGGGGAAGATGAGGTACTACCTGAATTTGTCCAAAAAGAACACTGATTACGTTTTCTGTTGCTAATCGTTTTGCTACGGTGTGCCCTACTGACCCAGGTTACAGGTATCTGCTTCCCATCCTATCATGTACCCACAGATAAGCACAGGCCACCCACCTGAACAACACAACCCACTGAGGCGAAGAGGTCTTCTCCCCTGGAGAAGGCCACAGTCCGGACAGGACCTTGAGCAGATTCAAAACAACCAAGTCAGAGAGAAACAACACCACTTAAAATCACTAGAACAGACCATCACTACTCGTATGATGATAGCTCATTGCTTCCAGTTCCCGCAAATGTTCAGATCATAGAATTTGAATTACTAATAATAACCTAGCAATTATATTTCTATGGTTCAGATGGGTATGTCCACATTCTGTAGCATAAAGAGTGTGGTCCTAAATGTGGTCTAAGCGTGACCTTGTGGCCGTGGAGGGTGTAGATGAGGAGCCTCTCCAGCAGGTCCAGTATCTTCATCGTGTTGTCACTGGAGCCACTGATTAGGTACAGTGCCTTCAGAAAGTATTCACACCCCCTGACTTTTTACAAATGTTGTTGTGTTACAGCCTGAATTTAAAATAGGTTAAATTGAGATTTTGTGTCACTGGCCTACACACAATACTCCATAATTTCAAAGTGGAATTATGTGTTTAGACATTTTTACAAATTAATAAAAAATGAAAAGCTGAAATGTATTCAGTCAATAAGTATTCAACCCCTTTGTTATGGCAAGTCTAAATAAGTTCAGGAGTAAAAATGTGCGTAACAAGTCCCATAATAAGTTGCATGGACTAATTCTGTGTGCAATAATAGTGTTTAACATTAGTTTTGAATGACTACATCTCTGTACCCCACACATACAATTATCTGTACCTCAGTTGAGCAGTGAAGTCCAAACATAGATTCAACCACAAAGTCCAGGTAGGTTTTCCAATGCCTCACAAAGGGCACCTATTGGTAGATGGGTAAAAAAGAAAAGGCAAAGAAAGCAGATATTGAAAATCCCTTTCATCATGGTGAAGTTATTAATTACACTTTGGATGGTGTGTCAATACACCCAGTCACTACAAAGATACAGGTGTCCTTCCTAACTCAGTTGCAGGAGAGGAAGGAAAGAGCTCAGGGATTTCACCATGAGGCCAATGGTGACTTTAAACAATTACTGAGTCAGGCAAAATCAAACAGGAAAACCTGGTTCAGTCGACTTTCGAACTGACACTGGGAGACAAATTCATCTTTCAGCAGGACAATAACCTAAAACACATGGCCAAATATATTCTGGAGTTGCTTACCAAGACGACAATGAATGTTCCTGAATGGCCTAGTTACAGTTTCGACTTAAATCAGCTTGAAAATCTATGGTGAGACTTGAAAATGGTTGTCTAGCAATGATCAACAACCAAGTTGACAGAGCTGGAAGGATTTTTTAAATAATAATGTGCATATTGTACAATCCAGGTGTGCAAAGCTCTTAGAGACTTACCCAGAAAGCTGCCAAAGGTGATAATAACATGTATTGACTCTGGGGTGTGAATACTTATGTAAATAAGATATTTCTGTATTTCATTTTCAATACATTTGCAAAAAATGTCTAAAAACATGTTTTGACTTTGTCATTATGGGGTATTGTGTGTAGATGGGTGAGGGAAAACTCTCCCGAGTGGCGCAGTGGTCTAAGGCACTGCATCGCAGTGCTAGCTGTGCCACTAGAAATCCTGGTTCAAATCCAGGCTCTGTCGTAGCCGGCCACGACCGGGAGACCCATGGGGCGGTGCACAATTGGTCCAGGGTAGGGGAGGGAAGGGCCGGCAGGGATGTAGCTCAGTTGGTCCAGGGTAGGGGAGGGAAGGGCCGGCAGGGATGTAGCTCAGTTGGTAGAGCATGGTTACTGGCCCAATGCTCTTAACCACTAGACTGGTTACACACTAAACTTTAGAAAAGTGCCCTACACCCAACAGTGAAGTTAAACCATGATTGTATTCTAAATCAAATTACTACTTGTTTTAAGTAGAACAACATGGCTTATTAGAATTAAATAATGGGAGAAATATGATTTCAGAATTCATATTATAATCTTGTATGCAGCAGATTCATCTCTATAAAGTAGACTACATTATAATCATCTTAGCTTCATTGTCTACCAGTACTAACATCTTCACTACACCAACGCAATGCAAATGCAAAGAACAGCCTCCTGTCCTGTACCCAGTGTCTCAGAGTAGGAGTGCTGAACTAGGATCAGTTGAGCCTTTTAGGTCATAATGAATACGATTAAATAGACAGGGGGGCTCTGATCCTGGACCAGCATTGTGAAGCAATGAAAGGTGAAAAACACCCAAACAACACTCTTTGCACGTTGCTTGGAAAAGGGGGTTAGTCAATAAAAATGATTGAAAATAAAGGCACACTGATCAACTCAGCCATGGACTTTGTTTCTAAAGAGTAGCCGTGTCACATAGTTTTGATCAGGATAAATAAAGGTTGAATACAAACTTAAACAATTCGCCCTAGTCTTAGTCTGAGGCATTCCACATACAGTCAGTCCATCAGTAGTGGAATGGATATGAAAGATACAATCACTAAAACCACTCATACATGATTGTATTTAAACACACACCTCTCAGCTGCTCTGATCAACTCGGGTCACATGACCTGATCAGACCTGGGTCACATATACTGTATTTGCGCTCTGTGCCCAGCAAGCTAAATCAAGTGGACACTCCATGTTTAATGTCAGACGTTTCTCCTACTCTTTCCTCCAAATGCTTTTCATCCCTTAATCTTCTCTACTCTCTCTGATAATGCTGTTAGTCATTCTCTCTCTTTTTATTATATTCTCTTCTCTCTCTTTTCTCTCTCTCCATCTCTGTCACTGTTGATTATCATTACCTCCCTCTCTCCTCCTCTCTTCCTCCCTGTCTCTGTCATCTGTCCGTCTGTTGTCACACCAGGTGAACTTGCTCCTCCCACTCTGCGGGTGATTGGTCGTCCACTAGCTGGGGGGTGAGGCTTGAGTCCATCTCAGTGGGAGTGAGGTTGTCATCTCCACAGTGTGAGTGTGTGAGTGTGTCCACTGCGTCCTGCGACAGGTCCGACACACACCCCGTGTTCACACACTCCTCGCCCTCACAACACTCCAGATCCAGAGTGCTGGGTCTTTTAACCTCTAGGCTGCCCACAGGGCAGGGGGAGCCAGCCTGTCCCCTCCCCGCCTCGCCCTCTCCCTCCTGGGCCGGCCGTAGTTCATCTGTGGCCTCCACGCTGGAACTGACATGGGAGTCAGGAGGGGAATGACTCTTTGGGTCCCCACCGTCTTGGGGTGAAACAGTGAGTGAGTCTGTCTCTGCATCTGGGGGTGAGTATTTATCTGGGGGTGAGTCAGTCTCGGAGCTAGCGGAGGGGATGAGGGTAATGTTCTGGGGATGGTCCTGGGGGTGTGTGTGTTGGATCCAGGCCATGATGTTGTCCAGGAGCAGGGCTCCAGCTGAGGGCTCCAGGGGATCCAGACAGCCCGGGTCACTGGGGGTGAAGGGACCTCCTGGAGGGACCACTGGGGACAGGAGGAGGTCTAGGTCTGGGTAGGGGAGTAGGAGGGAGTGGGGGTCTGTGGTAGAGTGATTGGGGTCTAGAGTGTGGGAGTCCAAGGTGAGGGCATGAGGGGCTGAGGTGTAGGAGGCATTGTGGTCTGGGTTTGGATTCGAGGTGTGGTCTGGGTTGCAATGGTCTGGGTTAGGGGTGTAAGGGTCCGGGTTAGGGGTGTAAGGGTCTGGGATAGGGGTGTAAGGGTCTGGGTTAGGGGTGTAAGGGTCTGACATCTTTGTGTCCAACAAACCAGAATGCCCTGGCTTTGGGGTTCAGATTCCAGATAATCAGGGTCTTATCTGCAGACCCTGAGGCTGACAGAAACATGGACGGACACACAATAAACATAATGAGATGGGAATTATACATTTCCAGATAGTAAAGACTAGCCTGATCACAGATCTGTTTGTGCTCTTGCCAACTCATTGCTTTCATTGTCAAGCCGAACATGACAATTGGATATGGGCAAGGGAGCAGAAACAGACTGGGCTAAGTGAAGACATGATGCAATTTGAATGTGTGGTGTGTTGTAGATCTATACCCAGCTGTTTGTGGTTGGGATTGAAGTCTGCACAGGTGACAGCATCTTTGTGGCCCTTGAAGTATTGCTCAAGTGTGGGGTCCTCCTACAATAACAGTTCACCAAAGGGTCAGGTATGGCTGTTATGCCAAAGTTGCCAAGTGTGCGAAAACATTGCATGCCATACCACTAAGTTGTGTTAGCCATTCGTTTTTTAGGGTCCTGTTTTGCATGCTGTTGGGAAACTACTTTTGAATGTGGCACACTACAGCGAATCAATCAGTGTTGTTCTGTTACTAACTGTTTGCCAAATTACTTAACTATTCCAAGTAACTTTCTTGAAATATAGTAAAGCTTTGGATGAGCTAGGCTGTCCGTTGATGACATGACAATATTGGCTATCTAATATAAAAGCTAGCTAGCTGGTTAGTTAAATACTATTAAGTTAGCTAGAGTTCAGCTAATTTATCTAGCTAGCTAACGTTAGCAAGCATGCTTATGGGAGGGCAGTCAAGCTTTAGCTAGTTCACGTCACCGATATAATCCCTAAGTAAACAGCACACTTACCATAACAAATTAATTTAATGTGTTGACTTCGATAATCCTTACATTTGCAATGCATTAGCTTTTTTGAAAGATTAGCGGAGAAAGTTGGGGTCCCCAACTCAAGACTTCCATCTGTCTTTCAAATACAAAACAGAGAGCGCGCCCTATATAACACCTTTTGGGTCTTTGCTTGTCAAAATAGATACACATCAAATAACACTATTTGACACGTCAAATAAACTTGTTGACCAATCAGGACCTGAATATGACCTCACTTGACATAATAATTAAACATGTTCATTAATTTTTTACGTAGTTATTACACATTGATTACACTATCACTTGTATGAATGTGGAATATGAATGTCAATAAGCACAATAGGCTGACAGGGGAGGTAATTTCCCACAGTAAACGTCCCGCAATAAGAGCTACGACGCTAATATTTGTGTAAACTCTTCACAGTTGTGTACTGTGGGTGTCACCGAGTAGACTGATACCCAATTGCATTCCACATTCCAACACTCCAATCTTGTTTAACATTATCTAGTCTAAATGTGGCATGATTCCACCAATTGTAACCTTCTGCGTCACTTTCAAAGAGGGACTTGTATTTTGAAGTCCAAATGCAAATTCATTATTGTGGCTAATCCTTATTGTGGCTAGCTTCACAACACATAACCCGGTCCGGTCAAGCCATACTAAACAGATGAAACTAGCTGGCTGCTTATAACGTTAGTTTTGGGCAACAGGGTTAAGTAGCTGGCTAGCTAGTTATTTCAACAAAAGAACAACAAGTGGCTACCTAGCTAATATTTACTCACATGGATTCCTAAATCATTGCTAAGAATATTGAACATGACTGCAATTTCTACTGCCTGGTCATAGTCTTCAGGCTGGTTGCATTGGCGCTAGCAGTGGTATAAAGTACTTAAGTAAAAATACTTTAAAGTACTACTTAAGTAGTTTTTGGGGGTATGTGTACTTGACAACTTTTACCTCTACTTAAATAATGTACTTTTTACTCCATACATTTTTCCTGACACCCAAAAGTACTCGTTACATTTTTTATGCTTAGCAGGACAGGAAAATTGTCAATTTCATACACTTATCAAGAGAACATCTCTGGTCATCTCTACTGCCTCTAATCTGCTTCATTAGTAAATTATGTCTGAGTGTTGGGAGTGTGCCCCTGGTTATCCCCTCAATAAAAAATTTAATTAAATGATGCCATCTGGTTTGCTTAATATAAGGAATTTAAAATTATTTATACTTTTACTTTTGATACTTAAGTATATTTAAAAAGAAATACTTTTAGACTTTTACTCAAGTAGTATTTTAATGTATGACTTTCTGTTTTACTTGAGTCATTTTCTATTAAGGTATCTTTACTTTTACTCAAGTATGAAAATTGGGTACTTTTTCCACCACTGGGTACTAGCTAGGTACCAAGCTAAAGCTAGCTACCCCAGAAATTGCTAATAACATCTGTATCAAAGATATTTGCAAACATTTTTGATCCTGATCTTATTTCAAATGCTCACACAGACGTTTTCCCATTCGGTCTAACAAATAATGGCTTATTACCAACCGGGTATTGTACAGTTTTGACAGTGATGGTAATGGTGGCACTTGGCTTGCACATGCAAATTCAGCACACACAACATTCTATAATATAATTGTGTTATTTGACGTGTCAAATTAAAAGCTTATTTTATACGTCAAATAGTGTTATTTGACGTGTATCTTTTTTAACACGCAAAGACCCAAACGGCGTTCCATAAGCGACCACTTCTTCAGATTTTGCTAGTAGAGCGCCGATCCGCTGATCCGCTAACTTGTATTAAAATATGGATACTAGTTTAGCTCATACCACAGATACCTGGGTTAAATAAGACAGAAGTGGTCGTTGTTGTTATTGAATTGCTACCAGCAACTCTAGAAGAGAAATGCCGCACAGCTGCAAGAACAACACAACAGTGGCAAGAAAAAGAAAGAACCAGGGAGGAGATAAGCGTGAAGCGTTTTCTGCTGCTAAGCAACTTCATCAAACTGTGGAACGGTAGAATCCGACATTGTTAAAACAGCTTCATTGATTTTGCAATGATCGCTCTCGGATCAATAGCGCCAAGTTTGTTATACTTCTGGTTCTGTATTCCGTTTGAAAAGATGTGGACCAAGAGGAGTATCGGCAACACGGAGGTAAATATAACACGATTAGCTACTTCAATGTATCGAGTTTTAAATGTAGCAAGCTAACAGCCCAGGTATCACACATATAATTACCTAACAGCCCATTAAAACTAGGTATCACATTGCCAAGTCAGTCGTGTTTCTGTTGAGCACTAACGTTAACGAGTAAAAACCCCTCTGCTGAGAGTATAACGTTAACCATGCCTGGGATTTCGTTCTTGCTGTGCTGGCTGCAGATGTTGCACCAGTTAGCTATGCTAGCTAGCTATCTATCTAAATAAGATATTGTATTTAGCTGGCTAGCCCAAGATGTACTCTTAAGAAGCCTACTGTTACTCCTTAAGCCGGTCCAAGGACCTTATGTTATTTTCAGAGGTAAATTGGCTCTGGCAGCCAAAACAGCCAAATACTCCATCTAAACATGAATCGATTCTCAATTGCGATACGGTTCTAGAAACATAAAGCCCTTTACTTTCATATCGTATCAAAATAATTTGACAAATGCAAAATATACACTTGTACACACACCGGCTTTATCACAGTTGCAGCGGAAAATATTTTTGTGTTTCTGGCGGCCTTCTTCCATTACACACAGGTGTTCGGAGCATGCTACATAGCAACACTAACGATTTGAACACACCTACTGTGTTTTTGCGCAACATAGTATGCAGCATTATCTAGATATGTGTGCAACAAAAGTTCAACATTCACCTTCTGCTAACATTTCTGTCAACCCGTTGACACATACAGTTTGATGCATAGGTTCGATAAATCCAACATATGCACAACACAGAAGGCACTGCAACTGCCTCTGCAAGCAATGCTGCAAGGCAAACAAAGCATTCCATTGGAAATGGAACGTGGTCAAAAGTTTTGAGAATGACACAAGTATTGGTCTTCACAAAGTTCGCTGCTTCAGTGTTATGAGATATTTTTGTCAGATGTTACTATGGTATACTGAAGCATAATTACAAGCATTCCATAAGTGTCAAAGGCTTTTATTGACAATTCCATTAAGTTTATGCAAAGAGTCAATATTTGCAGTGTTGACCCTTCTTTTTCAAGACCTCTGCAATCCGCCCTGGCAGGCTGTCAATTAACTTCTGGGCCACATCCAGACTGATGGCAGCCCATTCCTGCATAATCAATGCTTGGAGTTTGTCAGAATTTGTGGGTTTTTGTTTGTCCACCCGCCTCTTGAGGATCAACCACAAGTTCTCAATGGGATTAAGGTCTGGGGAGTTTCCTGGCCATGGACCCAACATTTCAATGTTTTGTTCTCCGAGCTACTTAGTTATCACTTTTGCCTTATGGCAAGGTGCTCCATCATGCTGGAAGGTTGGGAGAAGTTGCTCTCGGAGAATGTGTTGGTACCATTCTTTATTCATGGCTGTGTTCTTAGGCCCACTCCCTTGGCTGAGAAGCAACCCCACACATGAATGGTCTCAGGATGCTTTACTGTTGGCATGACACAGGACTGATGGTAGCGCTCACCTTGTCTTTTCCGGACAAGGTGTTTTCCGGATGCCCCAAACAATTGGAAAGGGGATTCATCAGAGAAAATGACTTTACCCCAGTTCTCAGCAGTCCAATCCCTGTACCTTTTGCAGAATATCAGTCAGTCCCTGATGTTTTTCCTGGAGAGAAGTGGCTTCTTTGCTGCCCTTCTTGACACCAGGCCATCCTCCAAAAGTCTTTGCCTCACTGTGCATGCAGATGCACTCACACCTGCCTGCTGCCATTCCTGAGCAAGCTCTGAACTGGGGGTTCCCCGATCCCGCAGCTGAATCAACTTTAGGAGACGGTCCTGGCGCTTGCTGGACTTTCTTGGGCGCCCTGACGCCTTCTTCACAACAATTGAACCTCTCTCCTTGAAGTTCTTGATGATCCGGTAAATGGTTGATTTAGGTGCAATCTTACTAGCAGCAATATCCTTGTCTGTGAAGCCCTTTTTGTGCAAAGCAATGATGACGGCACGTGTTTCCTTGCAGGTAACCATGGTTAACAGAGGAAGAACAATGATTTCAAGCACCACCCTCCTTTTAAAGCTTCCATTCTTTTATTCTAACTCAATCAGCATGACAGAGTGATCTCCAGCCTTGTCCTCGTCAACACTCTCACCTGTGTTAACGAGAGAATCACTGACATGATGGCAGCTGGTCCTTTTGTGGCAGGGCTGAAATGCAGTGGAAATGTTTTTTGGGGATTAAGTTTATTTTCATGGCAAAGAGGGACTTTGCAATTAATTGCAATTCATCTGATCACTCTTCATGACATTCTGGAGTATATGCAAATTGCCATCATCAAAACTGAAGCAGCAGACTTTGTGAAAATTAGTATTTGTGTCATTCTCAAAACTTTTGACCACGACTGTACTTCTGGTGTACCAAAACGCAAAAGACACAGTCGGTGTGTTCGAAGCATAAACAAAAATATAAATGCAACATGTAAAGTGTTGGTCCCATGCTTCATAAGCTGAAATAAAGCATCCCCGAAATTTGCCATACCCACAAAAAGCTTATTTCTCAAAAATGTTGTGTACACATTTGTTGACATCCCTGTTATTGAGCATTTCTACATTGCCAAGAAAGTCCATCCACCTGACAGGTGTGGCATATAAAGAAGCTGAATAAACATCATGATCTTTACACAGGTGCATCTTGTGCTGGGAACAATAAAAGGCCACTCTAAAATGTGCAGTTTTGTCACACAACACAATGCCACAGATGTCTCAAATTTTGAGGGAGCGTGCAATTGGCATACTGACTGCAGGAATGTCTACCAGAGCTGTTGCCAGATAATTGAATGTTAATTTCATAAGCCACCTCCAATGTCGTTTTAAAGAATTTGGCAATACGTCCAACCGGCCTCACAACCGCAGACCACGTGCAACCACGCCATCACAGGACCTCCACATCCGTATTCTTCACCTGCGGGATCGTATGAGACCGGCCACCCGGACAGCTGATGAAACTCTGGGTTTGCACAGCCAAAGCATTTCTGCACAAACTTTCAGAAACCGTGTCAGGGAAGCTCATCTGTGTGCTCGTCGTCTTCACCAGGGTCTTGACCTGACTTCAGGTCAGCGTCGTAACCGACTTGAGTGGGCAAATGCTCACCTTCGATGGCCACTGGCACGCTGGAGAAGTGCTCTTCGTGGATGAATCATGGTTTCAACTGTACCGGACAGATGGCGTGTATGGTGCCGTGTGAGCGAGCGGTTTGCTGATGTCAACGTTGTGAACAGAGTGCCCCATGGTGGCGGTGGGGTTTTGTTATGTGCAGGCATAAGCTACGGACAACGAACAAAATTGCATTTTATCATTGGCAATTTGAATGCACAGAGATACCGTGACGAGATCCTGAGGCCCATTGTTGTGCCATTCATCCGCCACCATCACCTCATGTTTCAGCATGATAATGTACGGCCCCATGTCGCAAGGATCTGTACACACTTCCTGGAAGCTGAAACTGTCACAGTTCTTCCATGGCCTGCATACTCACCAGACATGTCACCCATTGAGCATGTTTGGGATGCTCTGGATCAACATGTATGACAGCGTGTTCCAGTTCCCGCCAATATCCAGCAACTTCGCACAGCCATTGAAGAGGAGTGGGACAACATTCCATAGGCCACAATCAACAGCCTGATCAACTCTATGCGAAGGAGATGTCGCGCTGCATGAGGCAAATGGTGGTCACACCAGATACTGACTGATTTTCTAATCCACACCCCTACCATTTTTTGTGTGGTATCTGTGACCAACAGATGCATATCTGTATTCCCAATCATGTGAAATCCATAGATTAGGGCCTAATGAATTTATTTCAATTTACTGATTTCCTTATATGAACTGTAACTAAGTAAAATCTTAGAAATTGTTGCATGTTACGTTTTATATTTTTGTTCAGTTTAATTAGCATAGGTGGTCCCTCTGTCTTCCGTCTGTCTTTAGTAAACACGCGCTGTAACATGGAGATATGGCAGTGTGGGAACCCTAAGGGTGTGTATCAATTTAACCTTTCGTTTTTTGTTGTTGTTTTTTTGCTGATATTGTTAGAAATTGCGTAATTCAAATCTGGTATTGGAATAAGAGAAAACATAATCAAGAGATATTCAATCCAAGCTAAATTTATTATATGCAAAATGTATGTATGATAAGTATGAAGGTTCGTATACGGGTTCACTGAAATACCACGCAGGGCAGACGGAGAACTAAACCATTGTTTACAGGTTCTTTCTCAAATACTCTAACAGAGAGTTCCCACCTCTTCTGTTGGCCAATCAGAGTAAAGGACTGAGTGTGGTTTAGACTTTACTCAGCCAATCCGTTGGCGCACGGGTTGGTCCCAACCCCTCGGCGCTCCATTTGTTGCACACTGTTGCCAGGCATAAGTTTATCATAACAACCTGTGGAGTTAGCACTTTTTTTGCAGTACCCATGTCCTTGGAAGGTTCACAGATCACAAAGAAGCAGTGTTCGTATCTGTGAGAAATACAAGTCTTATCTATCCTTCCCCCTAACGTTCCTTACATGAATCACAGCCTGTTATGTGAAACAATTTATATCAGTATAGTACAAACCTATGCTCCTCATTAATGCATTCCTTCTAAGTTATTCATCACATACAGATCCAATTATGAGAAAAATAGAACCCAACAATATGAAAGATAAGGTCCTTATACTTCCAAAACCGTACCGCAAGCGATGCGTGTTAATGTTCAGACCAAGCGTCAGGGCTCTTAACATAACTCCCCAGTACAGAAGACGCCTTCTTCTAATGACTCTTATGTGTGATGTAATGGAACTACGAGTCATGATCAAGGGCTGGCTAGCTAGTTGATGTGGAAAAGTAGCTAGTTTTGCTATCATAGCTAGCTAGCTAGCTAGCTAGATCTTCAATCATCAAATTAAATGTAGCTAGCAGGCTAGCATGTTAGCCTGCCAAAACACATTTTAATTAGCTAGCTAGCTTAACGTTAGCAAGTTTGCTGGGTTGACTTGACAGGCACTGAAACATTTCATAAACATGTAATGGAAGGGTATGACTATTAACAAACAATTCAGCTTCTGTAGTGCATGACTGCTTTGTCCAGGGTCAGACATTGCTAGCTAGAGTTAGGCCTAATGTTAAATACAGGATTTTTCCAGTGAGCTTAACCAAAAAGACAGTACAGTATGAAGATAGGCTTAAACTGCTTCTCCAATAGAAAACCCAGATCACACTTGTAGGCAATGTCAGGGTGACGTTGGCTAGCTAAGCTCATGCGTAGAAATACGTTATCGGGTCTAACTGTCGTCTCGCACCGATCTGTGCATGTGCAGGCCATCAAATCAAAGCCTTTCTTTTGATATAAAGTTGTTTTTGACAAATGAAAACATGTACATTTGTCACTTTCCCGAGGTTGGAGCAATAACATGTTCGTCTACTTAAGACATTGGCTTGAATCTAGGTTGTCCCTTTAGATTTTGAGAAAATTAACAACTAAGGAAGAATGTTTCTCTTCTCTCATTGACTTCTCAAACCCCAGCCTGGCCTGTTTGGTCTGTTTTGCAAGTGTTCCCGGGAATCTCACAATGTTGCGCCTCTGGGTTTAGGGACTCTGTGGCCTATCATGACCTTCATGGGTAATAAAGGTGGCTATTTGAAGACTCTCAAATAGGTCCTGTGTAGCTCAGTTGGTAGAGCATGGCATTTGCAACGCCAGGGTTGTGGGTTTGATTCCCACGGGCGGCCAGTATGAAAATGTATGCACTCACTAACTGTAAGTCGCTCTGGATAAGAGCATCTGCTAAAATGTAAAATGTAATATGCCTACTAGTATTCTGCTAGCGGCACAAATGATGATGTGAAGTTTGTATGGTAATGAGGAACCCTTCTAAATAAAAGCCTGCATTTCAAAACATTCCAATGTGGATTACTCATTCAAAAGATCTGGAATTTTAATCAATTCCCATTTTTATTGTGCCAACAAGAAAAGGCAATATGGAATTAATGATTTAAAAATATATATATATCTGGTTTTAAAAACATTGAAGACCAATAATGAAAAAATACTATGTTGACACTGGTATGTTGAGAATGTTGGGCTGTAGAGAGATCTTTTCTACCTGTCTCAGCTAAAGTGGAGTGGAAAATACTCTATAGGGTCTCTACTAACCAAATATGTGTAGTTTTGGAGGGGAACTCTGCCGTACATATCCAGCAGTTCTTCTTTCTCCACAATGCATAATATTTTGTACAGCTTGGTAAAGGGTGCCATGACAACAGAGCAAATCTCACAGTACATGAAAAAGAGAATTCCCCAGAACCCCAAATATCAACATATTCCACAACTCGTGTTATTCAAGTGTTATAGGCTTGGTTACCAGTGCCAAAGGACTCCAATTATGGCCGGGACGATACCAGTATCGCGATACTCGTCAGTATCGTGGCAAGGAAACAAAACACAAAGTGGATTTAACTTATTTAGGAAAACAGCCCTAATGTTGGACACAAACATCATTATGTTTTCATCCAGAGTCACATTTATTTATTTTCCAAGCTATAGCACACAATATTTTACATACAGCAGGTTTTTAAATTTGGTCTGCTTCGTGTTTTCATTTTTGGCAATAAAAAAATATTGCGATACTGGTATCGACTGGGCCCTAACTCCGATGCATTCGTATTTATTGAGAAAATCAGTAGATCATATTGATTAATCAAATCTTTGCTTGTTATCGTCAGTGTTGTGAAACCTGTTGTCATTTGATAGGATGCAGCCTGACGAAGTATGTGGAGAGGCTGGAGGAGATTAAGAAAAGTAAGATAGATTTAATTACAGACTTCTGAAATTGGGTCAGGGCCTAGGGAGGCTCATTAGCCTGAAATCTATAACTCCAGTTCAACATATCCAAACAGGTGTTGTAAAAAGATAAGGGGATATGTTTGCCCTCAATCTACAAATGTGTAGTTGTTCAACCGACAATGATTGGTAGGGTTGTTGTTGTCAATAACGATTGGTAGGGTTGTTGTCATTGTGACACAACTACCTGCATTTTGTCCCTATTACTAAAACAAGGAGCAGTGGACAGTCTTGGGCTACTTGAGTTGTGATGGGCCAACTAAGCATTTTCTGTCATGAAGAACAGTTATGGTCTAGTGCACTCGCCGCCCGACACTTTTATTTTTACAGGCCCTCTTGGCCACAGGCACAATTTTGCTGTTTTAAAGCACATTTTCCTGCAATTCTACACATTTTGCCATGGAGCTGAGAGAATACTTTATATCTGGTTTTAGTCGTTTAAGTTTACAATGTGTGTTTTTTTATGTTTGGATTTAGGCGACCCCCCCATTACTTTTCTATGCAGAAAAAACCCTGTTTGTAGAATGACTGTGAGAAGGTCACTTATGGTGACATTTTAAAAGGACGTTCCACTGTAAGTGAGATGATGAATAGCAAGCGGTGGCTGTGCCATAGCAGTGTCTGTGAATATAGGGGAAACACTGTAGTGAGGGGGTCTTAGATTTACTGGTGAGGGGCTTGAGATTGACTAGTGTCTGTAGAGATTGACTTTTGGGATAGTTATAAGAGAAAATCCTTAGGGTTTCTCCATGTCTTTGTTGAACATTTTCCAATTTGTACTCTTGACTGTTCTCTAACTATTTTGAGAGAAACTGAAAATGGCTTAAATTGACAACATTTGCACAGTTGGTGAGTTAAACGTATTATTAGTTCAGTGATGGCAAAGACATACTTGTATGTTCTTTATTCTCAGAGTTGCATCTGCTATTTTTGTTTGCGTGGAAGTAGCCTACATGTTATATTCAATCACTAGTTTTTCTTATTCTTTTTTCATCAGGTAATTCAGGTAACATCGGTATCGGACCTGAACAAAAGTGTGAGTTATGATGAAACACCAAGGCTGGAAGGTAAGAAAAATATTAGTTTTTTGACAAATAAGGCACTATTTATGTTTTGCACCATTATCAATTTGATCTGCAGCCCCAGTTTACATTTAAATTAACTGAGAATGCCCATCTGCACTGAGTCAACCAAACCTGTACTGTCAGTCAACTAACGTTAGTTTTAATTAACATTGAGGCAGTACTCTAACTGAACAACAGCATCTCTATGCTCTATTTCCACCGCAGATAATAAGTCAGTTGTCTGAAGCAGACGGGGCACGTCTGTCTGAGCAGACCAATGGTTCCCCACTGCTCATCCCCACATTGGTTCAGTTCGTCAACAACAACAACGATGTTGCCCAGGTCCCTGCTTCAAAGGTAACACTCAGTGCCCCACTTTGAACGGTGTCTTTCTTTCACACACACCCTCACTAACAACGACACACAGACCTGTTCTCAATATGACCTCCACTGATACATACTCTCTCTCACACCTGCACAACTATAAAACCACATCCATAACCGCAACCCATATCCCCAGGCACAGCTGTAACCCTATCCCTCTCAGCATTCATTCCACATATCTATCTGAACATCCCAGCAGAGTTCCCCCCATTGTGTACGCACTATAACCCCTCCATTCGATAGCAGCCTTTCCCCTGGGGCCCAAGCTCCCTTTACCCCTCACTAGGACTGAAGACTGTAACTCTATCACCTCAGTCGGGGCCAAAGCCAGGGCCTCTATAATGGTCAGGCATTAGATCACCTTCACTGGGGGACAGATGGGGTAGGGCAGTACAATGCGCTAGGCTAAACCTCCACAGGGGGAAAGTGACAGAGTTGTGATACCACAGTGTTGAGCTCAGTTCCATTTGAAATACTGTAACTGACGTTTATAACACATGCGATGCATTTTTGCAATGTTTACTGAGTTCTCGCTAACAATATTTTGAGTAATAACTGGTAACAGAAAAGGTGTCCTTGACTAACCTTTGACCCCTCCACAGTGTAATAAAGGGGGTAGGAGAGCTAGACTTGGATAAGAACGGTCAGAAGACAGTGACCCTGATGCCTGTGTCCAGCCCTCGGCTTCCAGGGAGACCCTACCCAGACTGCCCCGACCTGCTGCTGGACATCAGGGACAGGGAGCAGTACGACCAGTGTCACATCATCAGCGGTAGGGGGACCATAGAAGTACAATAAATATAATTATGACCATAGAAATAGAATTCTAGACATAAAATGGAATTATGACCCTAGAAATATAATTAATTCTGATTTTGACCCCACGAAGGGCTTTGTCGATGCAGTTTATACTTGATCACATGGAAATGGTATCCAATCATCAGAATTGCAAATTATTGTGATTTCGTAATGTCATCTTTAGAATTGAAATAATATTGGACCAGGACTACGTGACCAGACCAGCAAATTATAGCGGTAGTTATGGAGTGTACTAAACAGAGTGTACAAAACATTAGGAACAGATGCTCTTTCCATGACATAGACTGACCAGGTCAATCCAGGTTAATGCTATGATCCCTTATCGATGTCACTTGGGGTCAACATGGGCCAGCATCCCTGTGGAACACTTTCGACACCCTGTAGAGTCCATGCACCGATGAAATTGAGGTTGTTCTGAGGGCAAAAGGGGGGGTGCAATTCAATATCAGGAAGGTGTTCCTAATGTTTGGTATACTCAGTGTATAGGACCTGTTTGCCCCTGATGGTATTTTGTTTGTTTTTTTTTCTATGTAATTTTCTAATATCTCTATTTTCTCCTCAGCATACAATTACCCAATCACAACCCTGTCACAAACAATGAATCCCTACACCAAGGAAGTGCTGGATTATGTATCCTTCCACTGAAACAACTAACACCATATTATTATTGCCTAACTCACATTAAATCAGAATTCTATACACTAGTAAAATATCCACAGACATGTTTGATCATCCATTTGTTTGCCTCACTGTAATGTAATGAATGGGATCCCCTTAACCCTAATCGTGTGCAGAAAAATGTCTCGGGTAAGATCATCATCGTCTATGATGAGGAAGAGAGGATGGCAGGCAGCCACCACCATGTGTGAGCGGGGCTTCAAGAACCTGTTCATGCTATCTGGAGGTCAGTTCAGGATGTACTGTGCTCAAGTGGAAGCTTTGGAATCACTGCACTGTCACACTCACATTGAATGTTATGTTAAACTCGCTGACTATCCCTCCTACCTCTTTCTCACCCTCCCTCCCTCCCATAGGCCTGAAGGTGATAGCTCAGACGTTTCCTGAGGGGATGACAACAGGCTCCATCCCGGCGTCATGCCTCCCGACAGCAGGCAGGAAGCGCTCCACCCCCAGACAGTTGTTCCTGCCAGCCGACAGGAGGTGGAGGTTCACCTCAGACGACCTGGCCAACATCCAGACACACCTGGAGGAGGTGCTCGTTCCCTCAGACACCAACGGTAAGGCACATTTAACAGGCTAACAACTAACAGGCTAACAGCACATACCATTTAGACTCCAACAGTAAGGCTATGCTAACAGGCTAACAGCAAATAGTAGATTGGCAAGCTCTGAGTAGATGGATATAGAAAAGTTGATAAAACTTTGGTGAATGAGCCCTTCTGTTGCATTGTGTAGTAACTAACAACCTACCAGTAGATGGCAATAACAAGTTACTTATCATTGATGTGAGATTGTGTGTGTTTTTCTCTTTCCCAGGCCGGTTCAGCAGCCGCATGTCTACCAGCAGTGCCCACTCCAAAGCGTCCAGTGCTCGGATGAGTCAACAGGCATCCTCCCTGGCCGGCTCTGAAAGTGCCAGATCCCAGAACAGCCGACCGTGGAAATAACTCACCCCCCCAACTCCAATAAAGTCTACTTATTTCACTACCACGGCCCCTGTGCCGCTTTGTGAAAGGGGGACCCACCTACCCCCTAATGCCAGGGATACCCAACTCCTGTCCTCAAGGGCCCTCATCCTGCTCATTGATTGATTGATTGATCATCATCACAATGTCCTTAGTACCCCAGTGCACATACCTAGTCTCCCAGGTCTAATTCGGCCCTCCAGGACCGGAGTTGTTCACCCTTGTCCATTGCCTTTGGGCCAGTGAAAGGCTTGAAAAAGTTAATTGAACTACACAACAGATGACCAAATAAGGTCTCATTCATTCATTAGTCAGTTTTACAGAGGGGATTTTTGTGAACTCTTGTGGACTCGTACATAGGTATCATCACTTGCTTGAGCTAGATACTGTATATCTTTAACAGACAGACAGACATACAGTACAACTTTGTTTAACAGATGTTCACATGCCAGTGTCATAGAGATACAGTCAGGTCCATAATTATTGGCACCCTTGATGAAGATGAGCAAAAAATACTGTATATAATAAATAATACAAATACTGAGCTATATTGCATGCTCAAAATAGTTTCTCAGATAAAGAGATTTTGTTTAACAAGTAATAAAAAAAGATACGGGTCAAAAATATTGATACCCCTGTTTTCAGTACTCCAGCACACTACCCTTTGCAAGGATAACGACACTGAGCCTTTTTCTAAAATGTTGTATGAGATTGGAGAACACATTGGGAGGGATCTTAGACCTTTCCTCCATACAGCATCTTACGGCCAAAGAGCTCTATTTGCATGTCATCTGACCATACTGCCCTACCAAGCAAAAAGGCAGTAACTGCTCATTTGGTCGAAAATGAGTTCATGTCATTTCTGCTACATTAAATACATGCTTAATCATGTGGACAAGTATCCTGCTTCTATTGTATTGTGTTTTGGAGAAAATGGGTGTCATGTTAGTAGTAACTGCACAAGGTTACTGTGAAACCAAGGTAAATAAAAGCAATTTTTCTCAGTTCCACGCTATGAGCAGTTACTGCTTTTTTGCTTGGTGGGGCAGTATAGCACCGCCTGGAGTTTGATAAACGGCATTTGCACTTGGATTGGATCCGGTGCTATGGTCACATGACATGAAAATAGAGCTCTTTAGCCACGTACACCAGTGGTGGGTTTGGCGTTGAAAAACGGAAGCATATGCAAAAAAGTAACTCATACCTACGGTAAAATATGGTGGTGGATCTTTGATGTTATGGGGCTATTTTGTTTCCACTGGCCCAGGGGCCCTTGTTAAGGACAATGGCATCATGAATAGGGCTGTTTTGGTTACCATATTACTGCAATACCGGCAGTCAAATTCCATGTGACCGTTAAGTCACGGTAACTAGGCTTCTCCAAGCTCTGATTCTGCTGATGGCCATTAGTAGCCTACCAAACTTGCTAACTGCCTAGTACTTAGCACTCTATTGTCCCTCAAATCACTCTGATATCAATGCAAATGTAATCGAAAATCTAATCAAACACTTAATTAGAGCCCATGAGCTCATATTGCACAACATTTCTATAGGCTATGCAATTGCATGAGAAAACAGAGTGATGGCCTCTATTAAAAATAGGAGGATCCCATCAGCTTACTATTATTAATTAATATATAGGCTAGGCCTACTATATTAATTTCTCAACTTTCCTAATATTAAGCACATTGCTTCTCTTTACAACATGAGTATAGCCTACCTGCCTGGCATGACAATTAACCTCGGGAAAAGTGTTTAAGTGCATAGATGACATGTATTTTTTTCCCCTGCCCCTATTTCGAGACAGGTGCATGATAGTGGTCCATTCTAAATCAAAACAAAGTTCGCACATATATTATTTAGTACATGTAAAGACAAGATTAAATTCAAGAATAGTCTGATGGGTGACAATATTAGCCTATCACTTGTGAATGATATATTTCACTTGTGAATGATGCCCAGTTTAAGGCAAGAAACAGGGCATGCCTTTTTTTGTGCACCTTTTCCAATCATAGTCGCACACCTCATGTAGCCTAGCCCATAGGCCTATATGTTTTCATAAGGTTTGTGTCAAAACACTAAAGTGGCCAAATAACTTCTTAAAATGAAGCACATTAATCCACTTTACAATGGGTGTAGAGCCTAACTGGCATACATATGCAGCACGTGAGTTTCAAGTTTGGGAAGATCATTTTCATAAAATGCACCTTTATAATAAAAGCATTACATGCATAATCACATTTGCGGTCACTTTTGAGAATGGTGTTTTCCTACTATTATAAAACAGGTGGGTCTAATCCTGAATGCTGATTGGTTAAAACCACATTCCACCCGGTGTCTATTCCACAAGTTACCACTGGCTAAATCTATGACATTAAAATGACTATTTACTCTGTTCCATCTGACTGCACAATCCACTGTCTCATCAGCCCAACCAGGCAATTTATAAACTTCATCTCCACTATAAAAAGCATTCAGACATTATTTCACATCTCTTTTAGACTAACATTTAGTGCAGCTAGTTTGATAACTTGTGGAATAGACACCGGCTGGAATTCAGGATTAGACCCACCCGTTGTATAATATAAAATAATGCCATGGAATTCTAAGCAAATCTTGTCTACTAAATGAACTAGTGTAGCACACAGCCATATGGCATAGCCAGATCAGGGCCTAACATAAGGAAAACTCAGAGTATGTTATTCTGTTCTTCTGAAATAGACTACATTTTCTTCATATCATGTTTCTTTAGACCTGTCTAAAATAAATAATGGATGTATTGTGATGGTGTAGACTATATTACATGGATTTATTAGACTTTTTAAAATGTAGATGTTCCAAAGGTCTGCATCAGTGGCTTGTAGGCTATGCCTGGAAGCCAGGAGATGCTAAATGTGTTTATGTAAATTAACGGTAAATTACCGTGAGACCTGCAGTTATTTGCTTGACAATCACCGGTTGAAAAAGATTTCATGTGAACTTGACCAAGTACCAGGACATTTTTGCTAAAAACCTGGTTGCCTCTGCCAGGAGGCTGACACTTGGCCGCAAGTGAATCTTCTAGCAGGATAATAACCCTAATCAAATGCCACAAATAAATTATTAATTGACCACAAAATCAACATTTTGCAATGGCCATCTAAATCTCCGGACTTGAACCCCATTGAAAACCTGTGGTTTGAATTGAAGAAGGCAGTCCAGAAGTGCAGATGAAGGATATCAACAATCTGGAACAATTCTGTATAAAGGAATGGTCTAAGATCCCTCCCAATGTGTTCTCCAATCTCATAAAACATTTTAGAGAAAGGCTCAGCGTCTTTATCTTTGCAAGGGGAGGGTGCTAGAGTATTGACATTTTGACCCCTATCTTTTTGAGATTTTCTAAATTACTATCTCCTTCTCTGAGCAATTGTATTACAGTTTTTTCGGATTGGTTAAGCACATTTTTTGTAACTATTGGCTATTTTTGCAAAACTCTACACACAAATAAGAAAACCTTTCACCCAATTATCAAAACATTGTAGTTCTCTTGCAAAAGCGAACACAGCTAGATTAACTCTTCACACCTTCTTAAAAATGGTGTTTTCGTATCAAACAGTAAACACAAGCCATCATCTACTAAGCACACAATGTGCCAACTACACACTGATGGTATGAATACAAAACACATCTGGCTTTTGCTTTCTCTGTGTACAGATGTCAATTTGAGGTCATACTTTTGTCATAGTGTCATGTAAACATGCAAGGATCCAAACTTCAAGTATTGGTGTTTATTCACACTCATCAAAACCAAGACAAAGTCAGAACACAAAATAGTAGTTTCACAAAAAAAAGAAAAACAATCAGCCTACATCATGTCGTCTTTCTGGGTCCGGCCACAAAATTTCGTCCACATCGCATGCGATATCCTCCAGTCCAAGGCACCGGGAAAATATCTCCTTGAATGCCGTATCCAGGCCTGACATGATGCCTGGTCAATATCTCCACATGCCTCCTCCATTGCCTGTAAAAGGGCTACCTGTTGATGAGGATGATGGTCGTACACTTTCCAGCGCCAGGCAGAGAAGAACTCCTCGATGGGATTTAAGAATGGAGAGTATGGAGGGAGGTTGAGTGCCATGAAGAATGGGTGGTCTGTAAACCAGTTGCGGACCAAAGCAGCCCTATGGAAATTAACATTGTCCCATATGATGACATATCGGGTATGCTCTGGTCTCTGAACAGTGAGCATGTCATGTAAGGTGTCCAGGAATGCAATAATGTGTGAAGTGTTGTATGGGCCTAAGGTTGCATGATGGTGAACAACACCATTTTGGCTTATAGCTGCACACATGGTTATGTTACCACCACGTTGTCCTGGGACATTGATGATGGCACGGTGTCCAATAATGTTCCTGCCACGTCTCCTGGTTTTACTGAGGTTAAAACCGGCCTCATCTACAAAAAAGTAGCTCATGTCCCATGGCATCTGCTTCTAGTTCCATCACTCTCTGGACAAGACAAAACAAATGCAACACATCAGGCCCATGCACAGCACTACAGTATGCACTTCCAAATTCAGAACCAATGACACTATAGCTTACCAGCACATAGTCATATCGCAGTTGCTTTACACGTTCTGTGTTTCTCTCAAAAGGAACTCTGTAAATTTGCTTCATTCTTATTCTGTGGCGCGCAAGTACACGACTTAGTGCAGAAATACTTACACTGTGTATATTTTGAAAGATGGTGTCATTATCAATTATGCGCTGCTGTATTTCGTGCAGTCTTATTGCATTATTGGCAATCACCATGTTCACTATATGGGTCTCTTGCTCTGGAGTGAACATTCTTCCTCTGCCCCCAACATCTGGACGTCTAGCAATTCTGTAAAGTAACAATTTCAGTATTTTTGCATGTATGGTACTGTTGTGTTTCTCATTAGAGTATGGCAGTGCTACAAAGTAGTTACCGATTCTCATTTCGAAATGTCCTAATGATGCTTGCCACAGTGTAGCGGCTCAAATTAGGCTGAACCCGTTGGCCAGCTTCCCTCAGGGTCATCCCATGGTTGATGACATGGTCCACTATTGTAGCTCTGATGTCATCAGTTATTCTATTTCTTACTCTTCTTACCCTTCCTCGTTCCCCTCCTTGTCCTCTTCTTGCTCCTCCTTGTCCTCTTCCTCTAACTTCCTCTAACCCTCTCGCTTCTTCAACTCCACGTCCTCTTCCTCCAACTTCTTCAACTCCACGTCCTCGGCCTCCTCGGCCTCCCCTGATTCTCACTCTTCTCCCTCTTACTGCTCCTTCCATTGTACTCCACACAGACAGCTTACCTGTGGCTTATTTATAGTGCTTAGGCTGATTGCAAAGTGAACTAATTATCTACAACAGTTTTCACATGTGCAAGTGTGCCAGACAGTTGGCAAAATAGTGTTAATGATAGCCATACATGTGTATAATTTTGCTAGGAGTGTGTTGGAAATTTGGTAATTGAGTGTAAGCAGTGAGTTGTGTTTAAAGTTCTGCCAAAAGAGTGTTGTGCAGTGAATTGTGCCTACAGTTTTGCAAAGTGTGTGTTACAAAATTGTAAACTGAGTGCAAAGCAGTGTTTGTGCTTTTAGTTTTGCAAACTCAGTGAGTGGTTTTGCTATACGTATTAATAGTTTTAGAAATTGTGCTACAAGAATCACGATTAGCGCTTAAGCATTCAGAAAAAACTGTAGTATAAAATAACATAATTTCCCTTTTTTTTGTGGAGCATACAATATATTTATTTTATACAGTATTTTTTGCTCATGTTTATCAAGGGTGCCAATAATTATGGACCGGACTGTATATAAAATATTAAAATGTTAAATCTGTGGACACTATATATAGTATACAGTATTTTGATCATCAGAGCCAGCCAAGTCTCCTTGGCGGTAGGGAGGATCTGATTGGCTGGTAGGATGAAACCATAGCGACCGGAGTCCCTCAGCTCGCAGGTGTAGGAGTACGTGATGCCCTGGTGGTAGGTCCAGTCAATGGTGCCACATTGAGCCTACATAAGTATTCAGACCCTTTACTCAGTACTTTGTTGAAGCACCTTTGGCAGCGATTACAGACTTGAGTCTTCTTGGGTATGACGCTACAAGCTTGGCACACCTGTATTTGGGGAGTTTCTCCCATTCTTCTCTGCAGATCCTCGCAAGCTCTGCCAGGTTGGATGGGGAGCGTTGATGCATTGCAATTTTCAGCTCTGTCCAGAGATGTTCGATGGGGTTCAAGTCTGGGCACTGGCTGGGCCACTTAAGGACATTCACAGACTTGTCCCGAAGCCACTCCTGCGTTGTTTTGGCTGTGTGATTAGGGTTGTTGTCCTGTTGGAAGGTGAACCTTCGCCCCAGTCTGAGGTCCTGAGCGCTCTGGAGCAGGTTTTCATCAAATATCTCTCTGTACTTTGCTCCATTCATCTTTCCCTTGATCCTGACTAGTCTCCCAGTCCTTGCCGCTGAAAAACATCCCCACAGCATGATGCTGCCACCACCATGCTTCACCTTAGGGATGGTGCCAGGTTTCCTCCAGACGTGACGCTTGGCATTCAGGCCAAAGAGTTCAATGTTGGTTTCATCAGACCAGAGAATCTTGTTTCTCATGGTCTGAGAGTCCTTTAGGTGCCTTTTGGCAAATTCCAAGCGGGCTGTCGTGCCTTTTACTGAGGAGTGGCATCCGTCTGGCCACTCTACCATAAAGGCCTGATTGGTGGAGTGCTGCAGAGATGGTTCTCCTTCTGGAAGGTTCTCCCATCTCCACAGAGGAACTCTGGAGCTCTGTCAGAGTGACCATCGGGTTCTTGGTCACCTCCCTGACCAAGGCCCTTCTCCCCCGATTGCTCAGTTTGGCCGGGCAGCCAACTCTAGGAAGTGTCTTGGTGGTTCCAAACTTCTTCCATTTTAGAATGATGGAGGCCACTGTGTTCTTGGGGTACTTCAACACTGCAGACATTTTTTGGTACCCTTCCTCAGATCTGTGCCTCGACACAATCCTGTCTCTGAGCTCTACGGACAATTCCTTCGACCTCATGGCTTGGTTTTTGCTCTGACATGCACTGTCAACTGTGGGACCTTATATAGACAGGTGTGTGCCTTTCCAAATCATGTCCAATCAATTGAATTTACCACAGGTGGACTCCAATCAAGTTGTAGAAACATCTCTAGGATGATCAATGGAAACAGGATGCACCTGAGCTAAATTTCGAGTCTCAAAGCAAAGGGTCTGAATACTTATGTAAATAAGATATTGCTGTTTTTTATTTTTAATACATTTGCAAACATTTCTAAAAACCTGTTTTCACTTTGTCATTATGGGGTATTGTGTGTAGATTGATGAGGAAAAACATTTATTAGAATAAGGCTGTAAGGTAACAAAATGTGGAAAAGGGGAAGTGGTCTCAATATTTTCAGAATGCACTGTATATAGGGAGTAGAAAATCACATGGCTATATACAGGGAGTACCAGTACCGAGTCGATGTGCAGGGGTATGAGGTCATTGAGGTAGCTATGTACTGTACATATAGGTAGGGGTAAAGTGACTAGGCAACAGGCTAGATAATAGTTGCAGCAGCGTACGTGATGAGTGTGTGTGTGTGTGTGTGTGTGTGTGTGTGTGTGTGTGTGTTTGTGTTGGGGTGTCAGTGTGAGTATGTGTGAGTGTGTGGGTAGAGTCCAGTGTTTGTGCATAGTCAGTGCAACAGAGTTAGTTTCTGCAAAGTTATTATGCAGTCTTTGTCACGGTTTACTAAGCCAGAACCCAGAAGCAGACCAGGACAAGGTAGGTTGAAACAAAGGTGAGTGTTTATTTAATAGATCCACGAGTGAGGCTGAATAATCCAGGGAACAGAGCGGGTGGCGTGGATGGGTTGTTGAGGGTGCAGTGGTAGGTCCAGTAATGGCTCGGCAGCCGCCGACCATCAGGCAGAGGTTGGGTGAAGGTTCCGGATGAGTGACTGCAGATGGAACAAAACGGAGGTAAGTACAAAACAAGCAAACAAGGTGCAAAACAACAAAACTAACGCTACATGCTCTAAGGCTGATCCACTGATAAACATACTGTTCATGGCTAACGCATCCGGCAGGGAATGGATGTCAGGTCAGAGCTTATGAAGGTGATGATCAGGGCCAGGTGTGCAGATTGCTGATGGAATGCAGGTGTGGAAATCAGGAGAGCTCCCGCCTAGCAACGAGCCCGGCAACCAGGCAGGGAGCGTTCCAGAACCCTCGGGAAACTGGAGATCCCGAGCAGAAAAACTAATACACAGACAGGAACCGACTCAGACTGCCGGAATCGTTACAGTACCCCCTCCGACGAACGCCACCGGGCGGACTCCCCGGAGCGCCAGGATGGAGGCGGTAGAAGTCACGAATGAGGTCAGCATCTAGGATCTGTCGCCGCGGAATCCAACTCCTCTCTTCAGGACCATACCCCCTCCCAGTCCACGAGATACTGGAAACCCCGGCCCCGCCGTCTGGAATCCATGATGCGTCGCACCGTGTAGGCAGGACCACCTCCGATCATCCGAGGAGGAGGAGGAGGAGGCGGAGGAGGCAACAGAGGACTGAGGAAAACAGGCTTGAGGCAGGAGACATGAAAGGTGGGATGGACTCTGAGCGTCCTCGGTAGTTTGAGTCGAACTGCCACCGGATTGATCACCTTCTCCACCACAAACGGACCAATGAACTTCGGTAACAACTTCCTAGACTCAGTCCGTAGAAGGAAGATCCCGTGTGGCCAACCAGACCCTATCTCCGATGGTATAGGTGGGAGCGGGATCCGGCGACGATTCGCCTGGAGCTGATACCGGTCCGAAACTCTAAGGAGTGCCTTTCTGGCCCGATGCCAGGTCCGGTGGCAACGACGAATCATGGGCCTGAACAGAGGGCACTGAGAGCTCCTTCTCCTGAGAAGGGAACAAGGGAGGTTGGTAGCCATACAGGCACTGGAAGGGAGACATCCCAGTGGCAGATGTAGGGGAGAGTATTGTGGGCATACTCAACCCAAGGCAACTGAGAGACCCAGGAGGTGGGGTTGGAAGAGACAAGGCAGCGTAGCGTGGATTCCATCTTCTGGTTGGCTCTCTCCGCCTGACCATTAGATTGGGGGGTGAAAACCAGATGTGAGACTGACTGTAGCTCCAATGGCCAAACAGAAGGACTTCCAGACAGCAGAGGTAAACTGAGGGCCACGGTCGGAAACGATATCACTGGGCAAACCGTGGACCCTGAAAACCTCCCTAACCAGGATCTCGGACGTCTCCGAGGCAGAGGGAAGCTTGGCAATTGGCACAAAGTGGGCGAACTTGCTGAATCTGTCCACGATAGTCAGAACGACCGTGTTCCCCTCAGAAGCGGGCAACCCAGTGACAAAGTCCAGGGGCCAGATGCGACCATGGTCGCGGGGAATAGGAAGGGGGGTGAAGTAGTCCAGAGCTGGGCCGATTGGTACTCTTATTCTGCGCACACACTGGACAGGCAGCAACAAAACCCCGAGTATCCTCGGCCATGGCAGGCCACCAAAAACGTCTGCGAAGAAACGCCATCGTCCGAGCCACGCCAGGGTGACAAGCCATCTTGCTGGCGTGGGACCATTTGAGGACAGCAGGACGAACCGACTCAGGCACAAACAACCGACCGGGTGGACCGTTACCGGGACCGGGCTGCGTCCGAAGGGCCGCCATCACCTCCTCCTCAATCTTCCACATAACTGCTCCCACGACGCAGTTCCGGGGGAGAATTGTCTCGGTCTTGGACCCACTCTCTTCCGTCTTGGAGAACATCCGGGACAAGGCGTCCGCCTTGCCGTTCTTAGATCCAGGTCGGAACGCCAGGGAAAAATTGAATCGTCCGAAAAACAACGCCCACCTGGCCTGACGGGAGTTGAGACGTCTAGCCGATTGCACGTAAGCAAGATTCTTGTGGTCAGTCCAGACAATAAACGGTTGCTCCGCCCTCCAACCAGTGGCGCCACTCCTCCAAGGCAAGTTTCACCGCGAGAAGCTCCCGGTTACCCACATCGTAATTCCTCTCCGCAGGCGAAAGGCGACGAGAGTAGTAGGCGCAGGGATGGAGTTTACTGTCCGTGGAGCATCGCTGCGACAGGATGGCGCCAACTCCCACATCAGACGCGTTCCACTTCAACGACGAACTGACGGGCCGTGTCCGGTTGAGAGAGAATCGGTGCGTTGGTGAATCGCCTCTTCAAATCCAGAAACGCTCGATCCGCCTCCGGATTCCACTTGAAGGTCCTGATACTGGAAGTCAAGGCAGTTAACGGAGCGGCCACACGGCTGTAATCCCGGATGAATCTGCGGTAGAAATTCGCAAACCCCCAAAAACTCTCTGGAGCTGCAATCTGCATCGGGCTGGGCCCATTCCAGAACCGCTTTAACCTTCTCCTGGTCCATCCTAATCTCTCCCTGGAGATGATGTACCCGAGAAAGGATGTCGTGTGGGCGTGAAACTCGCACTTCTCGGCCTTCACGAACAGGCGATTCTCCAACAATCGCTGCAGAACCTGCCGGACATGCTGGACGTGGTCGGAAGGTTCCTTCGAGAAGATCAGAATGTCATCCAGGTAAACAAACACAAAGAGACCGATCATATCTCTCAGGACGCCGTTCACCATACTCTGGAATACCGCTGGAGCATTGGTCAGTCCAAACGGCATCACCTGATACCGGTGACCCATCGGTGTATTGAAACCCGTCAACCACTCGCCCCTCTCTGATCCGGACCATGTGATACGCATTGCGTAGGTCTAGCTTGGTGAACACCGTAGCACCCTGTAAGGAGTCGAAGGCAGAACTCATCAAGGGCAGGGGATACTTGTTCTTGACCGTGATGTCATTCAACCCCCGATAATCAATACACGGTCGAAGAGAGCCATCCTTCTTACCCACAAAGAAGAATCCTGCCCCCAGGGGTGATGACGAGGGACGAACGAGACCAGCAGCTAGGGACTCCTTGATGTAGGTCTCCAAAGCCTCACGTTCAGGTCGGGAGATACTGTATAACCTTCCCTTGGGGTAGACAGCTCCAGGGAACAGGTTGATGGCACAATCATATGGTCGGTGGGGGAGGGAGTGACAGAGCCTTCTGCTTACTGAACACTTCCCCAAATCGTGATATGTCTCGGGAACCAGGGACAAATCTGGGGGTTTAGCCTCAATCACCTGACTGGGAACCGAATGGGGACAGGCAGTCTTGAGACAGTTAGCATGACAATCAAGGCTCCAACTCGTTACCTTGCCCGTCACCCAATCGAACGTGGGATTGTGTTCCTTCAGCCAGGGGGTATCCAAGGACCAGAGGAACATGGGAAGACGGCAGAATGAAGAATGAAATCATCTCCGAATGATTCCCCGACAACAGCATCTTAACCGGTTCAGTCCTCATCGTGATACGTGCCAGACTACTGCCGTTCAGAGTGGTCGCTTAATGGCTTCCGGCAATTGCTCCTTGGAAAGCCCCAGCTGTTCCACCAACTCGGCATCAAGAAAGCTTCCATCGGCACCTGAGTCGATAAAAGCGTTAATCGCTAAGCTCTGATTCCTGTTCATAAGGGTAGCCGGGAAACGGGGGTCTGACAGAGGTATTGAGAGGTCGAAACTGGCTCGCTAAAAGTCCTCCCAACTTTAGCGAGCCGCGCAGTTTGACGACCGCCGGGAACAGGTGGCGAGGTAATGTCCCGAACCACCACAGTAGAGGCAACAGTTAGTCCTACGCCTGAGTTGGCGTTCCTCCTTGGTTAACCCGTGCCGCCCCTACTTGCATTGGTTCAGAATCGGGAGACAGGACCTCTCCACTAATCCTGTGTGGTGGACGATGATCGACGTATTCTGGTCCAATCCCGACCCGACTGGAACCTGAGAAGCTGATCGATTGGACGGAACCCATTGCTTCTCCCTCCTTCGCTCTCGGACTCGATTATCCACCCGAATAGACAAGGCTACCAAGCTGTCCAGGTCACTAGGCTCGGATAGGAGATCAACTCATCCTTGAGCTGCTCCGACAGACCCTGGTAAAAGGCCGCTTGCAGAGACTCCTCATTCCACCCACTCTCCACAGCCAACGTCTTGAACTCGATCACGAAGTCGGCCACGCTACGAGTTCCTTGGCGAAGCGAAAACAGGCGCCAGCTGCGTCCCCCCCTCGGACGGAATGGTCGAAGAGCTTCCTCATCTCGGCCGTGAACCCTGGTATGAAGCCATGCAGGGGTCTTGTCGTTCCCAAACGGCTGAAGCCCACTCAGCGCTCGACCACGCAGCAACTCAATCACAAAGGCTATCCTAGCCTTGTCTGGGCATAAGAGTAGGGCTGTAGATCGAACACTAACCCACACTGCATAAGGAAAGAACGGCATCTTCCCAGCTCCCCCTCATATTTATCCGGCGTCGGAACCTTGGGCTCACGGAAGGTCACAGCTCCAGAAGCGGCAGGCGAGATGGGTGAAACCGGTAGTGGATCCTCCACCGGGAAACTTGCACTGGTTCTGGACCTCCGTCAGACCGGTAGAAAGGTTCCGAACTGCCAACGCGATCTCCTGTAGCTCCGTGCTATGATGGCCCAACATCTTCTCCTGATGGGTAATGGCATGGCGAACAGAGTCCAGGTCCGCTGGGTTCATTACTGGCCGGATCGTTCTGTCACGGTTTACTAAGCCAGAACCCAGAAGCAGACCAGGACAAGGTAGGTTGAAACAAAGGTGAGTGTTTATTTAATAGATCCACGAGTGAGGGGCTGAATAATCCAGGGAACAGAGCGGGTGGCGTGGATGGGTTGTTGAGGGTGCAGTGGTAGGTCCAGTAATGGCTCGGCAGCCGCCGACCATCAGGCAGAGGTTGGGTGAAGGTTCCGGATGAGTGACTGCAGATGGAACAAAACGGAGGTAAGTACAAAACAAGCAAACAAGGTGCAAAACAACAAAACTAACGCTACATGCTCTAAGGCTGATCCACTGATAAACATACTGTTCATGGCTAACGATCCGGCAGGGAATGGATGTCAGGTCAGAGCTTATGAAGGTGATGATCAGGGCCAGGTGTGCAGATTGCTGATGGAATGCAGGTGTGGAAATCAGGAGAGCTCCCGCCTAGCAACGTAGCCCGGCAACCAGGCAGGGAGCGTTCCAGAACCCTCGGGAAACTGGAGATCCCGAGCAGAAAAACTAATACACAGACAGGAACCGACTCAGACTGCCGGAATCGTTACAGTCTTATGACAATGTTATGATAGATGTTATAATAGATGCTTAGACTTTCCAGGCTGTGTTATTGGGTACTGATCTGGTATTTGTTGTAGTCGTAGTCATCAGTATTCTGGGCTCAGCGGCACGAGCACTCAGCATCGAATCCAGCTCCTCATCCAACATAACCTGAGATAAAAGAGGCAAAACTTTGTTGGCATCATAGTCTGTACAGTTTTTGAAGAATAACAATGACTAAAGAATGGTGTAAAAAATGCAGATGAGCTTTCTTTCCTCCCCACCTTAGAAAAAGGTGTCCTACTTTACCTGTAGGTCCTTGATCGTGACGGATTAAGGGATGTCCTCGGTCTCCAGGAAGGCCTTGAAGGTCTGCAGGCTGGTGATGGGAACTCTGATGTCCACAGGAGTGGAGAGGTCAGTGGGCTCCATCCACACACATCCAGCTGGGAAAGAAGAGAGGAGAGGAACATGCAGATTAACACATGGGAAAAGAGAAAATGATAATGCGTTATACAGTATGAGAAGGGATCTGCTCTGATAATTCTGCTCTATGATTGTTTTCCTCTAAAATTCTTATTTACCGATCTTAATTTGATCACTCTTCTGTTCCTGAGAATTTTCATTTGCTGCAGGAAATGCAGATGAGCTTAGTGATTCATAGATATTCACTGAAAATACCATAGAGATACAGTATTCCACTTTTCATGCAGCCTCATTTTGACCAGCTAATAACCTAGCCACTGATCAAGCAACATTATGGACTAAACGTTGAAATCCTGTTTCTGCAGATTTTATTTGCTGCGACATTACAGGTCAAATTAAGATCCTACATTTGTATAAGCAGTGCAATAATCATATTATCTCATAGTATGATCACCGTTATCATGCCCCACCTGGAGATCTTCCATCTCAGCCAGGTCCTTCAGGAGAGAGCGCTGGAGCTCATCCTTCCAAGTGATCCGAAGCACCTTGTGCCTGTAAATATATTACAACGACGATGTTATCATCCCTAATAATTATAATAAAGAGATGGGGGAAACATAAAAAGAGAAAGGGTGTTTTAATCAATTTCAGACAACCAACACACCATTTGTCATTACCCTTTTCTCAGCTACCACTGCTGTACCAATCAAGTAATAATAATGTAATCAATCAATAATTCAGTCAATCAATTAAAATGTATTTATAAAGCACTTTTTACATCAGCAGTTGTCACAAAGTGCTTTCTTTTCAGAACTTTATGATGATCACTCACCCCTCAAATGTATCCTTGTCGATAACGGCCACAAACAGCCCCTTCATCGTACCTAATAGAGTAGAGCCACAATCCTTGCCCACCACCTTTGACCTTGGTTAGTTACAGTAAGTTGATGTTTTTTTCTTCAGGTGTTTTCTCCTGCTGTTCTGTTTCCCACACCCACTCTGATGTAACACTGATGGTGTATATTTCTGGAGCAGATTCCGAGAAGGATCATGAGAATGGATTTTCTAGTTTTTCCCTTACTGTTCCATTTACCTAGTTTGCCTGTGTTTGTATTTCTGTACTGTAAAAGCTATACCCCCAAGGGTTGTCGCAACCCTTTTTGAGGACTGAGTCAAAGAGTCCTTTTGAGTATAACGGTACTCACATTAAAAAAGGAAAATTAGGAATAAGTGAACTCAATGACTTACATCAAACATAATTTTGTTATGTATTGTTTAAGATGGATTGTGTTTTATTGTTTATATTTTACATGCCCCACGTGTCCTATACTGTATACTTCCTTTAAATACATGAATCTGTCAGAGATTATTTGCAGTTTATCTAACAATCCAACTAATTCAAACCACCATACCTGTACATTAAACCAGATGAAATGATCCAATGGGTTTATCACACCCATTACCCTTCTAAACCACTTGACCTGGGTAACCTTGCTGAAACGCTTTAGCACTTCGGTAGGCCAAAAGCCTTGGAGACACCAAAACAGCTTTAAAAGCCACATCCCTCCCTATAAATATTTGCCATGTCAATATTTCCCACACCCACAGGGCACCTCTTTTCATTTAGAAGACATTTTAAAACAACAACATGTTTTTGCATTTTCTTATTTTGTGATGTTACAAAAGTCCTTTAGTTTTTACATACAATTTCAAACACACTACATTACCAAAAGTATGTGGACACCTGCTCGTCGAACATCTCATTCCAAAATCATGGGCATTAATATGGAGTTGGTCCCCCTTTTGCTATAACAGCCTCCACTCTTCTAAGAAGGCTGTCCACTAGATGTTGGAACATTGCTGCGGGGACTTGCTTCCATTCAGCCACAAGAGCATTAGTGAGATCGAGCACTGATGTTGGGCGATTAGGCCTGGCTCGCAGTCAGCGTTCCAATTCATCCCAAAGGTTTTCGATGGGGTTGAGGTCAGGGCTCTGTGCAGACCAGTCAAGTTCTTCCACACCGATCTCGACAAACCATTTCTGTATGTCCCTCGCTTTGTGCTTGGGGACATTGTCATGCTGAAACAGGAAAGGGCCTTTCCCAAACTGTTGCCACAAAATTGGAAGCACGGAATCGTCTAGAATGTAATTTCCCTTCACTGGAACTAAGGGGCCTAACCCGAACCATGAAAAACAGCCCCAGACCATTATTCCTCCCCCACCAGTTGGCACTATGCATTCAGACAGGTAGCGTTCCCCTGGCATCCACCAAACCCAGATTTGTCAGTCGGACTGCCAGATGGTGAAGGGTGATTCATCACTCCAGAGAACGCGTTTCCACTGCTTTAGAGTCCAATGGCAGCGAGCTTTACACCACTCCAGCCGACCCTTGGCATTGCACATGGTGATCTTAGGCTTGTGTGTGGCTGCTCAGCCATTAAAACTCCCAACAAACAGTTATTGTGCTGACGTTGCTTCCAGAGGCAGTTTGGAACTCGGTAGTGAGTGTTGCAACCGAGGACAGACGACTTCAGCACTCCTGTTCTGTGATCTTGTGTGGCTACTTCGCGGCTGAGCCGTTGTTGCTCCTAGACATTTCCACTTCACAATAACAGCACTTACAGTTGACCGGGGCAGCTCTAGCAGGGCAGAAATTTGATGAACTGACATGTTGGAATGATGGCCATTCTACTGCTAATGTTTGTCTATGGAGCTTGCAAGGCTAGATTTTATACATCTGTCAGCAACGGATGTGGCTGAAATAGTCTAATCCACTAATTTGAAGGGGTGTCCAAATACTTTTGTATAGTGTATATAGCTAACAAGCTTGTGTATGCAGTGTGGCACCAGAATTAAATAAAAACACGTCTTACTTTTTGTAGTTAATAAATCCAATGTGAAACGTGATAACTATAGTAACCTTAACTAGTATTGAAAAGGTTAATCCATTCTTCTCTAATTAAAAATCGAATTTCTGAATCACTCTTGTAACATCAGTAGGCTACTATATGCTTCGGAAGGGAGGGGTGGGTTTTCAGCTGGCAGGCAGGCAGGCAGGCAGGCAGGCAGGCAGAGTGAGGGCTTTGCATAGGCGCTTTGTTGCGTTTTTTTCTGTGGAACTGGAAAGAAAGAAACCGGTTCCCATGCTTTTAAAATAACGGTTCTGTTCTGGAACAGTATAGATCACTTTCGTTTGCAGTGCTGATTCTTTTCCCTCGAGAAATGTCCTTATTTTCCAGGGTTTTGGTTCTGTTCCCTGAATCGGTTCCAACCCCTGCTGATAGGTGAGTTTCTTATAAAAAACAGATGTTGTCGTTATTATTTTTCAAATGAGAAAATACCTTAATGATTTTGGCTGGCTACACACTTCCATTGACAATTCATTTCACACGTTAATGTATTCACATCTTAAGTATTATCCACAACACGTGTTATTCAGATGGGTCTTTATATATTTTTGGTCTCATATTGACTCCATACATTATGTAAGGTGTTGATACACTACATAAACATCCACACTGAAAATAGTGTTGATCAATCCTCAAGCTTCTTAGTGGGCATATATTCACAAGACATAGAAAGCAAAACAAAACAATAAATCCCTCAAGTCCTCCATCCCATTTAATCTTTCAGTGAGCCCCGTAATGATATATTTTTGTTCATCCACAGTTATTTTCTATTTAAGAGGCATATTTTTTTCGTAAAGATAGGGAATTCCACTACCTCACGGTCGCCATACCGGAAATCAAGTCTGACATTGATTTATATTTTTTAATGCGGTTACAGTTGTAACATTTGATCGGTAGGATTTCTATTTTTTCCGACTTCAGATTTGAATACCAGAGAAGTAGATGAAGATGTCATACAATCTAACTTTTTGTCTAACTTGTTGGGAAAGTGGTCCAAATGTCAATTGTTCATAAAAAGTTAGAGAACGTTTTGTTGATGAGGTTACTTAAACAGCTGTTTGATCTGTACCAGATATGTTTTGTTGTACTTGTAACCCCTTTTCCATGATATCCAATCAGTAGTTGCAGTCTTGTCCCATCGCTGCAACTCCTGTATGGACTCAGGAGAGGTGAAGGTCGAGAGCCATGCATCCTCTGAAACATGACCCTGCCGAGCCGAAATTCTTTTTGACACACTGCTCTCTTAACCCGGAAGCCAGCCGCACCAATGTGTTGGAGGAAACACCATACAGCTGGCAACCGAAGTCAGCGTGCATGCGCCGGGCTCACCACAAGGAGTCGCTAGAGCGTGATGGGACAAGGACATCCCAGCCAGCCAAACCCTCCCCTAACCCGGACAACGCTGGGCCAATTGTGCACCGCCTCATGGGTCTCCCAGTCGCGGCCAGCTGCGACACAGCCTGGGATCGAACCCAGGTCTGTAGTGATGCCTCTAGCACTGCGATGCAGTGCCTTAGACCGCTGCGCCACTCTGGATAATTCTGTTCTGATTTCAGATTTGAATAGCAGAGATTTGAATAGCAGAGAAGTAGAGGAAGATTTCACACACTTAAATTTTTTAAGTTGTTGGGAAAGTGGTCAAAGTAGCTGATTTGTGTCAAAAGTTACAATGTTTACACTGAATATAATAGAATGTTGGGAGTGATGATGTCACAATGGGACCTTTAGAATGTTGAGGAAATCCCAAGAAAATTAATAGAAGACAAAGAAAGGATAAAGATGAAAAGTTTAAAAAGTATAAAAGATATCAAAAGTTATATGCAAGCACATTATTCCAGAACAGTCTACACTTTTAAAAGTTGGAACAGTGTTTCTATCTTAAACGTTGTAAGAGTAGTAGCAGTGTAAAGAATAATAATAAATAATAGATGGTCATTTTCCATGAAGACAAATTGTGTGGCTTGCTTCAGCTCTTTGAAAGTATTTTTGTGGCAGTGGATAGGGTAGCCTGAACTTGTGAAAGTTGGTTTGACATCTCTAGCTTGAACGGTTCAACAGCTACTGTTGGTGAGTTATTTTATGAAAATGTATGCAAATGTATATAGTTATTGTTGATAAAGTTTTAAAAAATTAAATTAGGATAGCCTGAACATGTGAATGTTGGTTTGGTGTATCTAGCTTGAACAGTTCAATAATTACTGTTGCTGTGTTTTTTTAATGTTCATTTATGCAAATGTTTATAGTTATGATCCCTTCAATCAGTGTAGATGAAGGGGAGGAGACAGGTTAAAGGATTTTTCAAGCCTTGAGACAATTGAGACATGGATTGTGTATATGTGCCATTCGGTGGGTGAATGTGCAAGACAAAATATTTAAGTGCCTTTGAACGGGGTATGGTAGTAGGTGCCAGGCGCACCTGTTTGAGTGTGTCAAGAACTGCAAAGCTGCTGGGTTTTTCACACTCAACAGTTTCCCCTGTGTATCAAGAATGGTTCACCACCCAAAGGACATCCAGCCAACTTGACACAACTGTGGGAAGCATTGGAGTCAACATGGGCAGCATCCCTGTGGAACACTTTCGACACCTTGTAGAGTCCATGCCCCGACGAATTGAGGCTGTTCTGAGAGCAAAAGCGGGTGCAACTCAATATTAGGAAGGTGTTCCTAATATTTTGTACATAGTTGTTTTGCTATAGTTGATGCAAGTTTGAAAGAATCTGAAGTTAGGATATGATGAACATGTGAAAATTGGTTTGTTGTCTCTTTTCTTGAACGGTTCAAGAATTACTGTTGGTGAGTTATTTCATGCAAATGTCTGCAAATGTATATAGTTATACTATAGTTGATAAAAGTTGTAAAGAATTTGAAGTTAGGATAGCCTGAACATGTGAAAGTTGGTTTGGTGTCTCTAGCTTGAACGGTTCAAAGGTTACTGTTGGTGAGTTATTTTATATGATTGGACCGAAACATGGGATCAGAAGTGATCGGGTGAAATATGAAGCTAGTGGACAGAGACAGCTTCAATCAGAGCAGCAGGATAAATTCACAGCCCGCCGTTCTCGTTACAGACACACAAATACAGACACACAAATATCATACCTCCAAGACATGCTAACCTCTCACCATTACAAACAATAACAGGGGAGGTTAGCATGTCTTGGGGGGTATGATATTTGTGCGTCTGTAACATTCTCATTATTCACTATTCATTCAGGATTATCCGTAATCATGGTAGCATCCACATGAATGTAAAAATGTTTAGAAACATTATATTCTTATTTACAATAAAAGTGACTCCAAAATGACATAATTCATTAATTACCATTCATTTCTATTGGGCACAAAATAATCAGAAATACAACCAAAACAAACAGATAATGCTTCCAACAAGTCTGTAGAGTCACAAGCTTGATGTAGTCATTGTGTGCTAAGAATAGGGGACAAAATACTTAACTTTTTACTACTTGAATACACATATAGTATATAAGTGAATTTGTCCCAATACTTTTGCTTTCCTAAAATGGGGGGACTATGTTCAAAAGGTGCTGCAATTTCTAAACAGTTCACTTGATATGGATGAAAATACCTTCAAATTAAAGCTGACAGTCTGCACTTTAAACCACATAGTCATTGTATCTGGAGTACAGAGCCAAAATAACAAAAAATGTGTCACTGTCCAAATACTTTTGGAGCTCACTGTATATTTTACATTTTTGGGGGGTCAGGGGCCCCCTAGCGGTCGGGGGCCCTAAGTGACCACTTATGTCGCTTAAACTATATGTGTTTGTTTCAGATTTATTCATAAAGACATGTATAAATGTATAAAATTGCTGGCAGAAACCAGTCATCTGGTACTATCCAGTATCTCCTAGCTAGTGTGGGAATTAAAGCAGCAGGCATAGCACGTAAGTCACCTTAAGCAAGGTCGTGGTTAGGTCATGTGATCTGGCGTGTGGCATAAAAGGTGGTGGGTACTGCATGTGGCTCTACTCTATTGGTAACGATGAAGGGGCTGCTTGTTCTGACTGCGCTGTTTGTGGCCGTTTTCGGCAAGGAGACTTTTGAGGGGTGAGTGGACACAACAATGGTACTGTCCAATTCTATTTGGTGTCATGTTTGATATATCACCAGTAGTTGCTATGTAAAGACTGAGGAACCATAGGAAGGGTGATAATGCCATATGTGATTCTTGAGACATGAGGTGCTTCTTTAGACTGAACGACAGTCAGGCTTTGTTACTTTTCAATAACTTCAACTGAATCATTAGAAATAACTACTCATGGAGGAAAGGACAGAGAATATCTTCAATGATAACTGTAAAGAGGAAGCAAAGCTTGTGGTTAAGGTTGACTCCAACTGTAAGTGATGGTGTAAGCAGACATTTAGCCACCGTCTTTGTAGGGTAACTTTTTTCTCTCCCTTTCTCAACTCCAAGCATAGTTGTTGAAAGCTGAATGGTTCTCCTGTCTTTGTAGGGACCAGGTCCTTCGTATCACTGCGAGGGATGAGGTCCAGCTCACTCTTCTGAGGGACCTGTCTGAGATGGAACATCTCCAGGTGTGTGACATGATAATCACCACTGTAGAGCCTTGACCAGGCCATTTCCCTTTCACTATAGCTGCTCAAAAGACTTATATGGGCGATTTCCCGAACACAGATTAGTTTTAGTTAATCTAAACCATGCATTTTCATCCAGGACTAGGCTTAATTTGACTGGGAGACCGGCCCATTGTGTTGGTTTGTTGGCCTAACGTATCATTCCTATCCTCTATCCCAGTTAGATGTGTGGATGGAGCCCACTGACCTCTCCACTCCTGTGGACATCAGAGTTCCCTTCACCAGCCTGCAAACCGTCAAGGCCTTCCTGGAGACCGAGGACATTGAGTACGTCATCATGATCAGGGACCTGCAGGTAGGACTGCTTTCTGAGTCAGGGAGAAAGTGAATGATGTCAGGGTGATTACTTCAGTCTTACTTCGTCTTGGCTGATCTTGAAATGTGTAAATCCATGTCATGAATTACAGTAAATAAATAAGATGGTTGAATAAGCCTTGTAGTGACCTTTGACTTCCCTTTTGCCCACAGGTTATGCTGGACGAGGAGAATGAGCAGATGCTGAGTGCTGCCCGTGTCACTGCCCCCAGAACCAGCGACGACTATGACTACTCCAACTACCACACCATTGCCGACGTAAGTTCTGTATCCCGAAACGCAAGCAGCAAGGAGAAATGGGACAGCCCATTTCACATGACCACTCTGAGCAGCACACGTTCAGGCAGACACTACTAAGACTGTTATCATAAGATCCACATAAGAGTGACATAAATGTGACATGGTCTGACATGACACCTACAGTATTGTTTAAGTTGACTATAACAACTCTCTCTTTCTCTCTCTCTCTCTCTCTCTCTCTCTCTCTCTCTCTCTCCTCTCCAGATCTACGCTTTCCAGGACATGCTGGTGGCTGAGAACCCCAATCTGGTCAGCAAGATCGTGATTGGCCAGAGCTACCAGGGACGCCCCCTGAATGTGCTCAAGGTAAGTTCCTGACCACAGTGGGCGTGTTTTATCTACTATGGCCTTGTCATGTTTCTAACTAGTACTCTTTACAAGTGAAATATACATCCTGGATGAACCACCATTTTTTGGTACATGTTAAATGCTTGGTTATATGTTACATTTCTTTCAAATTTACAGTATTTGAGGATTATAGTAGATGTTCTTTACACCCCCCTCCTTCTCTCTTTTCTAGTTCAGCACTGGTGGAACCAACAAACCTGGTATCTGGTTTGACACTGGAATCCACTCCAGGGAATGGGTCACTCAGGCTAGCGGTACCTGGTTCGCCAAGAAGGTGCATCAGTGCTATCTCCCTGACAGTCTTTAAACCTTTCCCATCTCTTCATCTATGCATCTGTTCACCAAAACACTGTCTCACTCTCACTGTTACTCACTATGTATGGTGGTCATGATTTAAGATTTCTGATATAATTTTTCTGTTTCAATATCCAGATTGTGACCGACTACGGACGTGACGCAGCCCTCACCGCCATCCTGGACAAGATGGATATCTTCCTGGAGATTGTGACCAACCCAGACGGCTACTACTACACCCACACTAGCGTGAGTCGCTCACAACAGAACATATGCCATTAACGGTACATTTTAGTTTAATGTGACCCCTATGATTACTAAATGTTACATCATCTTATATCGCTCCACCTCTTTGATTATTAACATGTTACACATATGTGTGTGATCTGAATCTCGTATACATATGTAGGATCTTAATTTGAGCCAGTTTGCTACAGCAGGAAAATAATCCTGCAGCAACAGGACATGTGAATTATTATGTGGATTATAATTAATGGACATTTTTGTAGGGGTTGATAAATTTTCGCAAACTAAAATCAAGTCTGAAATTTCAAAGTGGAAATTAGAAACTTCAGAAGCCTTTTCAAACCTCACATACACTACACATTTTAGATTTCCTGCATTGCAGGAAAGTTCTCCTGCAACAGGGTGATCAAATTAAGATCCTACATCTAGATCGAATATCAACTATCTAATCTCACTTTCAGTCTCAGTGTTGTATCCTGTTTTGACTTCGCTCTGACATCATCAACTGCTGCTTACAGCTATGCACTAGACCAAACCAAACAAACCATTTGTCACGACAAAGACCTTTCATGTTCCACAGAACCGTATGTGGCGTAAGACCAGGAAGCCCAACCCTGGCTCTTCCTGCATTGGAACTGACCCCAACAGAAACTGGGATGCTGGTTTTGGAGGTATATTTTCCTTGTCACTTGCAAATCACTTGTATATTCAAATACAGTAGATTCCGATGTCATAAACTCAATAAGAAACCAAATCTGAATTTTTTGGTCAAATAAAATGTATCTTCTTGCACCTGGTGAGATAGTCTTTTGCATTGTTATTTTTTTGTCTGCCACTAATGTTTTATATCCTTTTGTCTATCTCCTCTGTTGTCTTTGGTAGGTCCCGGTGCCAGTAACAGCCCCTGCTCTGAGACTTACCGCGGACCCAAGGCTCACTCTGAGTCTGAGGTCAAGTCCATCGTGGACTTTGTCAAGTCTCACGGCAACTTGAAGGCCTTCGTGTCCATCCATTCCTACTCCCAGATGCTCCTCTACCCCTACGGTTACACCACGACCCCCTGCAAGGACCAGAGTGAACTGGTGAGTCCAGCATCCATCAACTAGTTGTCTTTGACATGTCTGGTAACAACTTGTGGTATCCGTGCCTATAGGGAGCGCCCTGCCTGCATTCTCCACCACATGTGGCCTCACCAGGGGGAAGGGTGAATCAAATAGGGGACTTTAACATTCGGTTACTTTTATTATATGCCCACAGGACAACCTGGCCAGGAAGGCTATCACTGATCTGGCTTCCCTGTATGGAACTTCCTACAGATACGGAAGCATAATCAACACCATCTGTAAGTGTCAAACACCGGCTTAACCTATTTGTTGCTTTAAATGGCTCCCATCCCATACCATTCCAATCCAATCTAGTCTACCACGATCTATCAACATGAGCACACTCCACCTGTATTATATGACCAAAGTAATTACAATATTTTTAGTTTAGGGTTATATACTCTTATATACTCTGTGACAATACAGAAACAATTGTCAATTCCCTTTTTTCTTGTCAATTCCAGATCAGGCTAGCGGTGGTACCATTGACTGGACCTACAACCAGGGCATCAAGTACTCCTACACCTTTGAGCTGAGAGACACTGGTCGCTATGGTTTCATCCTGCCTGCCAATCAGATCCTCCCTACTGCCAAGGAGACTTGGCTGGCTCTGATGGCCATCATGGAGCATACCAAGGACAACACAAACTAGAGGGGTCACCACGACAACCTACTGGACTCTCTGTCATTGTACTGTTGTACATAGGTATATATAGGAAAAGCCTATCGGTAACATTATGTCTACCATGTCTCTTTCCAGGCCCCAAAGAGACCAATAAATGTCAACTGTTATACCTGATTTTGTCTATTTCATTTTTATACACTGCCAAGCTCTTGAGGTGATGTCAAAATGAAGCAGAGAGAAAGGTTGTTATGGTTGAAGTAATCTGTCGTGGACAGACTACAAAACATAAAGTAGCTTGCATGAGATTTTTGGTTCTGGTTGCCAAGATTATGGTTGAAGGTCTCATAACATAATCAATAATCATAAAATATTGCTCTAAAAAAAAATACTCCACAGAAAGTACATTTTAACAACCTTTTACAATTGTGAAAATAAGGATAACAATTGTATTGTTATATAATTCACTCATGCAGTAGAAAGAGCACTCCTTCTTGGTGGTTTGCTGCTTGTTACTTAATGTGGACAAAACAAAACAAAATCAGCACACTCCATATATAACAACAACATCAAGTCCCAGAGGTACAAACTGTATATGAAAAAAAAAAAATGAAATTATATGTCAAAACTAAAAGACTTTAGTAACATAACAAAATAAGAAAATGGAAAAACATGTTGTTGTTTAAAATGGCTTCTAAATGAAAAGAGGTACCATGTGGGTGTGGGGAATATTTATAGGGACTGATGTGGCTACTAAAGCAGTTTTGGTGTTTCTCTGTCTTCAAGGCTTGTGGCCTAACACAGGTCTAAAGATTAGGTTAGCCACGTCATGTGGTTTAGAAGGGTAATGGGTGTGATAAACCAATTGGATAATTTCACCTGGTTTAATGTACAGGTATGGTGGTTTGAATTAGTTAGATTGTTAGATAAACTGCAAATAATCTCTGACAGATTAATGTATTTAAAGCAGACATGCAGGACATGTGGGGCATGTACTGAACAAAAATATGAATGCAACATTAAAGTGTTGGTCCGATGTTTCATGAGCTGAAATAAAAGATCCCAGAAATGTACAATATGCACAAAAAGCTTATTTCTCTCAAATTCTATGCACAAATTAGTTTACATCACAGTTAGCGAGCATTTATATTTTTCCAAGATAATCCATCCACCTGACAGGTGTGGCATGTCAAGAAGCTGATTAAACAGAATTATCATTACACAGGTGCACCTTGTGCTGGGGACACTCTAAAATGTGCTTTTTTGTCACACAACACAATGCCACAGATGTCTTAAGTTTGGAGGAAGCTTAAAATTGGCATGCTGACTGCAGGAATGTACACTAGAGCTGTTGTCAGTGAATTAAATGTTCATTTCTCCACCATAAGCCACCCTCAACGTCGTCTTAGAGAATTTTGGCAGTACGTCCAACTGGCCTCACAACCGCAGACCACATGTAACCACGCCAGCCCAGGACTTCCTCTTCCGGTTTCTTCACCTGCGGGATCATCTGAGACCAGCCGCCCGGAAAGCTGTTTGGAGAGCTCCTTGGTCTTCATGGTGCCGCTTGCTTGGTGGTGCCCTTTGCTTAGTGGTGTTGCAGACTCTGGAATCTTACAGAACAGGTGTATGTATACTGAGATCATGTGACAGATCATGTTAAACTTAGATTGCACACAGGTGGACTTTACTTAACTAATTATGTGACTTTTGAAGGTAATTGGTTGCACCATATCTTATTTAGGGGCTTCATAGCAAAGGGGGTGAATACATATGCACGCACCACTTTTCAGTAATTTATTTTTTAGAATTGTTTTAAACAAGTTATTTTTTTTATTTCACTTCACCAATTTGGACTATTTTGTGTATGTCCATTACATGAAATCCAAATAAAAATCTATTTAAATTACAGGTTGTAATGCAACAAAATAGGAAAAACACCAAGGGGGATGAATGCTTTTGCAAGGCACTGTAAACACAATCAACCTTAAACAATAGAAAACAAAATACTGTTCGATGTAAGTCATTGAGTTCACTTATACATTACATATGCTACCGGTGAAAAGTTTTAGAACATCTACTCATTCAAGGGTTTTTCAATATTTTTACTATTTTTTACATTGTAGAATAATAGTGAAGACATACAAACTTTGAAATAACACATATGGAATCATGTAGTAACCAAAAAAAGTGTTAAACAAATCAAAATATATTTTATATTTGAGATTCTTCAAATAGCCAGCGTTTGCCTTGATGACAGCTTTGCACACTCTTGGCATTCTCTCAACCAGCTTCACCTGGAATGCTTTTCCAACATTCTTGAAGGAGTTCCCACATATAATGAGCACTTGTTGGCTGCTTTTCCTTCACTCTGCAGACCGACTCATCCCAAACCACGTCAATTTGGTTGAGGTCGGGGGGTTGTGGAGGCCAGGTCATCTGATGCACCACTCCATCACTCTCCTTCTTGGTAAAATAGCCCTTACACAGCCTGGAGGTGTGTTGTGTCATTGTCCTGTTGAAAAACAAATGATAGTCCCACTAAGCCCAAACCAGATGGGATGGCATATCGCTGCAGAATGCTGTGGTAGCCATGCTGGTTAAGTGTGCCTTGAATTCTAAATAAATCACAGACAGTGTCACCAGCAAAGCACCCCCACACCATATCACCTCCTCCTCCATGCTTTACGGTGAGAACTACACATCAGAGATCATCCGTTCACCTACACCGCATCTCACAAAGACACGGCGGTTGGACCCCAAAAATGTTTCTTTGGTCCAAGCAAGTCTCTTCTTATTATGGGGTGGCAGGTAGCTTAGTGGGTAAGAGCGTTGTGCCAGTAACCGAAAGGTTGCTGGTTCTAATCCCCGAGCCGACTAAGTGAAAAATCTGTCGATGTGCCCTTAAGCAAGGCACTTAACCCTAATTGCTCCTGTAAGTCGCTCTGGATAAGAGCGTCTGCTAAATGACTAAAATGTAAAATGTAAGTATTGGTGTCCTTTAGTAATGGTTTCTTTGCAGCAATTCGACCAATTCGACCTGATTCACACAGTCTCCTCTGAACAGTTGATCTTGAGATGTGTCTTACTTGAACTCTGTGAAGCATTTATTTGGGCTGCAATTTATGAGGCTGGTAACTCTAATGAACTTATACTCTGCAGCAGAGGTAACTCTGGGTCTTCCATTCCTGTGACGGTCCTCATGCGAGCCAGTTTCATCATAGCGTTTGATGATTTTTGCTGCACTTGAATAAACTTTCAAAGTTCTTGAAATGTTCTGCATTGACTGACCTACTAGTCTTAAAGTAATGTTGGACTGTCGTTTCTCTTTGCTTATTTGAGCTGTTCTTGCCATAATATGGACTTGGTCATTTACCAAATAGGGCTATCTTCTGTATACCCCCCCCACCTTGTCACAACATAACTGATTGGCTGAAATGCATTATGAAAGGAAATAAATTCAAAAAATATATTTTAAGAAGGCACACCTGTTAATGGAAATGCATTCCAGGTGCCTACCTCATGAAGCTGGTTGAGAGTGTGCCAAGAGTGTGCAAAGCTGTCATCAAGGCAAAGGGTGGCTATTTGATGAATCTCAAATATAAAATATATTTTGATTTGTTTAACACTTTTTTGGTTACTACATGATTCCATATGTGTTATTTCATAGTTTTAATGTCTTCACTATTATTCTTCAATGTAGAAAATAGTAAAAAATAAAGAAAAACCCTTGAATGAGTGGGTGTTCTAAAACTTTTGACCGATAGTGCTGATGCCACACACACACACACACACACACACACACACACACACACACACACACACTCATACACACACGCTGCAGCAACTATTATCTAGCCTGTTGCCTGGTCACTTTACCCCTACCTATATGTGCTGTACATAGCTACCTCAATTACCTCGTTCCCCTGAACATCGACTCGGTACTGGTACGCCCTGTATATAGCCATGTTATTTTTAATTGTTATTTTTATTTGTTATTCACTGTGTATTTATTCCTATTGTCACTATTTCTTTTTTAAAATCTTATCTGTAACTCTGCATAATGGAAAGGACCCGTAAGCATTTCACTGTTAGTCTACACCTGTGGGCTACGAAGCATGTGACAAATAACATTTGATTTGATAACACACTGTTGGTTCGATTCTCATGGGGGGCCAGTATAAAAATAAAAATAAATGATGTATGCACTCACTAACTGTAAGTCGCTCTGGATAAGAGCGTCTGCTAAATTACTAAAATGTAAAATGTAAATAACACTGTCATAAGACTGCATTAAAACACTTCCATAAGAGTGCATAATAACACTATCATAAGACTTCATAATAACACTGTCATAAGACTGGATAATAACATGATCATTTTGCATAATACCACAGTCATAATATTTTTTTTTTTTTTTTTTTAGTCATTTAGCAGACGCTCTTATCCAGAGCGACTTACAGGAGCAATTAGGGTTAAGTGCCTTGCTCAAGGGCACATCGACAGATTTTTCACCTAGTCGGCTCGGGGATTAGAACCAGCGACCTTTCGGTTACTGGCACAACGCTCTTACCCACTAAGCCACCTGCCGCCCCAATAATGTTATCAAGCCTGTTTTAATACTACAGTCCTCAGAGCTCTTTGGTTCTAATGTGATATTATCTTACTAGCTTTATCGGACTAGATCTACAGTTTCCAGGACATGCTGGTGGCTGAGAACCCCAACCTGGTCAGCAAGATCGTGTCTGGCCAGAACTTTGAGGGCCGCCCTCTGAATGTGCTCAATGTAAGTCGTGTCAGTTTTCAATACTTTTTTGGTGTTATCATGGATTTTCTTGGTACCTGTCCTAATGTTAATACACCCATTCTCGCTCTCATAGTTTAGCACTGGTGGCACCAACCGTCCTGGCATCATGGTTCGCCAAGAAGGTAATCAACTTCTAGTCTCTTTCCTTCCAGTCAGGTTGGATTTCCCCACATGCTCATTAGTCACAATGCAAACTCCAATTTGCTGCTAAGAATAGCAAATATAGTGTTATGAAGGCAATAGGGTCATTACAGTCTATTTGCTATGCAAAACATATTATTATTATAATTATCATTATTATTAAGGGAGTTAAGTCTTTTTGTAGTAATCAGGCAATTCCGGTTCTGAATACCCACAGGGACGTTCCTACTCCCACAGGTTGCTGCATTGTGTTTTCTCTAGCAGGAGGTAAGCTTGGCTTCCTATATGGTGTTGAGTAAAGCTTAAACCATGTATTTAGATTGTAGGTAGGTATTGTAGTTAGGTATTATAGGTAGTTTACTCAGGTAGTTATTGTAGGTTATTGTAGGTAATTATTGTAGGTAAGGACTGTATTCGGCGGACCCCGGCGAAGCACGAGGCTAGCTTACCCACTACTTGGACCAACAAAGCTAGCTAGCTAGCTAGCGGGTAGCTACTGGTAACTTTTAGCAACTGTGGTTAGTTGTTTCCAATGTTATTTCACGCTTAAGAGTACCTGTGATTGAGCCAGCTAGCTGCCATCATTCAGCTGTTTTTCTAACCTCATTATCATTAACGTTAGGTGGTTGGTAGCTGCTGTACTTAATTACGGCTACTGATTGCAGTCTGCCAGTTTGGCTTTATACATAGCTTGGGCTTTGTCGAGTAAGGCTTAAACTATGTATTTAGATTGTAGTTAGGTATTATAGGTAGGCATCGTGGGCTGTATATTATTAAGTAGTATAGGTAGGCATCGTGGGCTGTTGTGGGTAGTTGTTGTTTAGTTATTGTAGGTTACTTTTGTATTCGGCGGTGCCGGGTGTAGCACGAAGCTAGCTAGCTAACTCACCTCCTGGATTAGCCGGCGAGTAGCTATTAGCAACGGTAGCAACTAAAAACAATATCCTTTTAGCCAGCTACATTCGTTCGCAGCGACGCCGTTTTTCAAACAAAGTCAACACAGCAGCCATTGCTAGCTAGCCAACACTACCAGCTGGCTGTACTGTAGTAGCTAAATACAATATCTTTGTGCTAGCTACCCAACGTTTAATCATTGCTGCGTTATGAAAGGTAAGCTTGGCTTCTTATATGGTGTTGAGTAAAGCTTAAACCATGTATTTAGATTGTAGGTAGGTATTGTAGTTTGGTATTATAGGTAGCTTACTCAGGTAGTTATTGTAGGTTATTGTAGGTAATTATTGTAGGTAAGTATTGTATTCGGCGGACCCCGGCGAAGCACGAGGCTAGCTTACCCACTACTTGGACCAACAAAGCTAGCTAGCTAGCTAGCGGGTAGCTACTGGTAACTTTTAGCAACTGTGGTTAGTTGTTTCCAATGTTATTTCATGCTTAAGAGTACCTGTGATTGAGCCAGCTAGCTGCCACCATTCAGCTGTTTTTCTAACCTCATTATCCGAGGTATTAACGTTAGGTGGTTGGTAGCTGCTGTACTTAATTACAGCTACTGATAACAGTCTGCTGTAGTTTACAACAATTCTAATTTCTAAAGTGGAAGTTGGGAGAGTTTTATTCGGGTGGTTCAGTGAAACAATTATAGTTTCTGAGGTGGAAGTTGGGAGAGTTATATTTTTTTTTTGGTGAGGGAGCCCTGCTCTCTCCTTTCCCAGATGTTTAGTTCATTTCATTCCGATCTCCTCTGCATTATTGTAGCCATCTGCTGCAGCCTGTCAACTATGCCTCTAACTATCCCTGTTCTCTCCTCTCCGCACAGGCTACACAAACGCCTCACACCGCGTGGCTGCTGCCTCTCTAACCTGGTGGTCCCTGCACGCACCCCACACCTGGAGTTCCAGGTCTCAGGCAGCCTCTGGAACTGCCGTTCTGCCGCCAACAAGGCTGACTTCATCCCAGCCTATGCTACCCTCCAGTCCCTCGACTTCCTGGCGCTGACGGAAACATGGATTACCACTGAAAACACTGCTACTCCTACTGCTCTCTCCTCGTCTGACCATGTGTTCTCGCATACCCCGAGAGCATCTGGTCAGAGGGGTGGTGGCACAGGAATCCTCATCTCTCCCAAGTGGTCATTCTCAATTTTTCCCCTAACCCATCTGTCTATCTCCTCATTTGAATTCCACGCTGTCACAGTCACTAGCCCATTTAAGCTTAATATCCTTGTCATCTATCGCCTCCAGGTTCCCTTGGAGAGTTCATCAATGAGCTTGACGCCTTGATAAGTTCCTTTCCTGAGGATGGCTCACCCTTCACAGTTTTGGGGGATTTCAACCTCCCTACGTCTACATTTGACTCATTTCTCTCTGCCTCCTTCTTTCCACTCCTCTCCTCTTTTGACCTCACCCTCTCACCATCCCCCCCTACTCACAAGGCAGGCAATACGCTTGACTTCATCTTTACTAGATGTTGCTCTTCTACTAATCTCACTGCAACTCCCCTCCATGTCTCCAACCACTACTTTGTATCCTTTTCTCTCTCGCTCTCCTCCAACACTACTCACTCTGCCCCTACACAGATGGTAACGCGCCGCCGCAACCTTCGCTCTCTCTCTCCCACTACTCTCTCCTCTTCCATCCTATCATCTCTTCCCTCTGCTCAATCCTTCTCCCTCCAATCTCCTGATTCTGCCTCCTCAACCCTCCTCTCCTCCCTTTCTGCATCCTTTGACTCCCTGTGTCCCCTATCCTCCCGGCCGGCTCGGTCCTCCCCTCTAGCTCCGTGGCTTGATGACTCATTGCGAGCTCACAGAACAGAGCTCCGGGCAGCTGAGCGGAAATGGAAGAAAACTAAACTCCCTGCCGACCTGGCATCTTTTCACTCCCTCCTCTCTACATTTTCTTCATCTGTTTATGCTGCTAAGGCCACTTTCTACCACTCTAAATTCCAAGCATCTGCCTCTAACCCTAGGAAGCTCTTTGCCACATTCTCCTTACTGCTGAATCCCCCCTCCTCCCTCTCTGTGGATGACTTCGTCAACCACTTTGAAAAGAAGGTTGACGACATCCGATCCTCGTTTGTTAAGTCTAATGACACTGCTGGTCCTGCTCACACTGCCCTACCCTATGCTTTGACTTCTTTCTCCCCTCTCTCTCCAGATAAAATCTTGCGACTAGTGACTGCAGGCCGCCCAACAACCTGCCCGCTTGACCCCATCCCCTCCTCTCTTCTCCAGACCATCTCCGGTGACCTTCTCCCCTACCTCACCTCGCTGATCAACTCATCCTTGACCGCTGGCCATGTCCCTTCCGTCTTCAAGAGAGCGAGAGTTGCACCCCTTCTCAAAAAACCAACACTCGATCCCTCTGATGTCAACAACTACAGACCAGTATCCCTTCTTTCTTTTCTTTCCAAAACTATTGAGCGTGCCGTCTTTAGCCAACTCTCTTGCTATCTCTCTCAGAATGACCTTCTTGATCCAAACCAGTCAGGTTTCAGGACTGGTCATTCAACTGAGACTGCTCTTCTCTGTGTCACGGAGGCTCTCCGCACTGCTAAAGCTAACTCTCTCTCCTCTGCTCTTGTCCTTCTAGACCTGTCTGCTGCCTTTGATACTGTGAACCATCAGATCCTCCTCTCCACCCTCTCCGAGCTGGGCATCTCCGGCGCGGCTCACTCCTGGATTGCGTCCTACCTGACCGGTCGCTCCTACCAAGTGGCGTGGCGAGAAGCTGTCTCCGCACCACGTGCTCTCACCACTGGTGTCCCCCAGGGCTCAGTTCTAGGCCCTCTCCTTTTCTCCCTATACACCAAGTCACTTGGCTCTGTCATATTCTCACATGGCCTCTCCTATCATAGCTACGCTGACGATACACAACTAATCTTCTCCTTTCCCCCTTCTGATGACCAGGTGGCGAATCGCATCTCTGCATGTCTGGCCGACATATCAGTGTGGATGATGGATCACCACCTCAAGCTGAACCCTGGCAAGACGGAGCTGCTCTTCCTCCCGGGGAAGGACTGCCCGTTCCATGATCTCGCCATCACGGTTGACAACTCTGTTGTGTCCTCCTCCCAGAGTGCGAAGAGCCTTGGCGTGACCCTGGACAACACCCTGTCGTTCTCCGCTAACATCAAGGCGGTGACCCGATCCTGCAGGTTCATGCTCTACAACATTCGGAGAGTACGACCCTGCCTTACACAGGAAGCGGCACAGGTCCTAATCCAGGCACTTGTCATCTCCCCGTCTGGATTACTGCAACTCGCTGTTGGCTGGGCTCCCTGCCTGTGCCATTAAACCCCTACAACTCATCCAGAATGCCGCAGCCCGTCTGGTGTTCAACCTTCCCAAGTTCTCTCACGTCACCCCCCTCCTCTGCACACTCCACTGGCTTCCAGTTGAAGCTCGCATCCGTTACAAGACCATGGTGCTTGCCTATGGAGCAGTGAGGGGAACGGCACCTCCGTACCTTCAGGCTCTGATCAGTCCCTACACCCAAACGAGGGCATTGCGTTCATCCACCTCTGGCCTGCTGGCTCCCTTCCTCTGCGGAAGCATAGTTCCCGCTCAGCCCAGTCAAAACTGTTCGCTGCTCTGGCACCCCAATGGTGGAACAAGCTCCCTCACGACGCCAGGACAGCGGAGTCACTCACCACCTTCCGGAGACATTTGAAACCCCACCTCTTTAAGGAACACCTGGGATAGGATAAAGTAATCCCTCTACCCCCCCAAAAAAAAATAAATAAATAAATAAATAATAATAATAATAATAATAATTGTAAAGTGGTTATCCCACTGGCTATAGGGTGAATGCACCAACTTGTGGGTCGCTCTGGATAAGAGTGTCTGCTAAATAACGTAAATGTGCCCTTGAGCAAGGCACTTAACCCTAATTGCTCCTGTAAGTCGCTCTGGATAAGAGCGTCTGCTAAATGACTAAAATGTAAATGTAAATGTAAAAGTGGGATGGCGCCCCCATGAGGCCAGGTATTCTCTTTCAGTATGATAACGTGCTTAAATCTTTCTGTTTCAATGACCACCAGATTATGACTGACCCCATCCTCACGGCCATTTTGGACAAGATGGACATCTTTCTGGAGATCATGGTCAACCCTGATGGTTACTACTACACCCATACTACTGTGAGTCCCTAACAGCAAAACAGTTTATTTATTATTCATAATTCATCCACTAATACTCTGTAATGGCAACTCTGATGATTAATTAATTTTCACTCATAATTAATCCAAACCATTGATTATGTTATCCTTTTATGTTCCACAGAACCATATATGGCGTAAGACCAGGAAGCCCAACCCTGGCTCTTCCTGCATTGGAATTGACCCCAACAGGAACTGGGATGCTGGTATTAGAAGTAGGCTATGTTTCCTATTTGCTTCTTGAAAGTATGGAAGCCCTGAAGCCCAAGGCTCAAAAACAAAACAAAAGAAAGGTAGACTCTTGGTTGAACGACTTAGTATCTTGTTTGAACGACTTAGTATCTTGTTCAAACGACTTCGTTTCTCGTTTGAACGACTTCGTATCTCGTTTGAACGACATAGTATCTCGTTTGAACGTATAACAAAAAAAAGAGATTTTCCATCACCAATAAATCAATGAACTTCAGAGATAATAGGATGGTTTATGCTGCGAAAACATGTTTCTATTAGCCTACCAGAATCGCTTACAGAAATAAGTTTGTGATAGGCCTTCAATTGAAAGGTTTAACTTGTTATAGCCTACAGTTCACAATAACAGGAAAAAATACATTTAATCACTGAAATAAAATTAAGAGATAGTACATTTTCTTGTTGACACTTCGTTTGATATTTGAAGTGTTGACTAATGGTTTACTGAAATATAAGGAAGCTATCCGATTTTCAATGGCACAGATGACAACAATCAATTTTTTTGACGATAAGGCAAAGCAACAAAAAAATGATTTGAAAGCATCCTCGAGAAGGAGCGCTTGAGAGGGAGAACCATGCGTAATGGATGGATTCAGCAGAATAAATAAAATAAATCACTGCATTGCAGGGATCAACCTGCTGTGGCAGTTTTCTAGCCTCATGCAGTGGTAGTAGCAGTATAAATAATAGTAATAATAATAATAACAATAAACAACCTTAATATTCTGCCAAGGCTGACGCAGACCGATTAAGCTATTTCAAACACTTCAAGCTACCAGGAATCAAAAGCCATCTGGGCAAAAATTGGCTGAGGTCAGCACAGATTATTTGGACAATAAGATTGTGTGGAATCGTTTTTATTAGCAGGAAGAAGTTTAACTAATGTCAGAAGTGTCACAATACATCGGGCATTTTTAACAGTCAGGGCATTTGAAGTCGAGCAGAGCTCTTAATGCCTTGTGCCAAACCTGGTCTGATAGCGCAAAGAAGATTTGTCCTGCCCTTTTGGGGATTTAGATAATTAAACAGTATTTTAGGAACTGCAGATTACCTGTGGAGCTGTTTTTACACACCAATAATCTGTGTTCTCTTTTGGTGATATCGCCATTGTGCATGCCCTCGTCATAGTTTGTTCAATTACAGCCAAAATATGTTTTGTGGGGTTTGTAATGAGTCTCTTATAGAACATCTGATCATTCAGTTGCCTGAATATTTCAGTCTTATAGACATTTTTCACTGTTTATTTTTATTTTTACTAAGTCATTCGAACAAGATACTAAGTCGTTCTAATTAGATAATTAAAAGACTCCTTTTTTCATTTTATTTCTTTGCCTTGGGCTTCAGGGCTCAACACATTGTTTAAATTGCATGAACTAACCAAACCTGGGCTCAACACATTGTTTCTATTGCATGAACTAACCAAACCTAAAAAAGTGTCATGGCAACCCGAAGGCCTTCATCGACATCCACAGCTACTCCCCTACGGCTACACTGCAACCCCCTGCAAGTCTGATAGAGATGGGCTTCCCACCTTCCCTTGACCCTTAGCCATGTCTCAGTCATTTACCTAATAATTGTATGTGAGGCAATAGTGCAATTTTATAGCATCAAACAGGGTATAACTGTTGAACAGCTAAAGTTTAGTATACACAAAGACGAAGTGTTTTGTCTGTTGAACATGACCTTAAATTGTCAAAGGCTGTACAGATCTGTTGACCTTATTTTATATTTCACCCACAGCATGACCTGGCTGGCAAGGCCATCACTGACCTGGCTACCATGTATGGAACCTTCTATATATACGGCTGTGTCATGACCACCATATGTAAGTGTCTAACGCAGTCACTCCACGGCCACTCACTTTCATTTAGGCACTGAAAATACGTGAAAGGCTACTTCTTTAGGCCCATAACAGCCAATAACAGCCACAAGGTCTAATACAGGAACAATGTAATGTGTTTATCATCCACTAAACCAAGCCAGTGGTGTTCTTCCACTAGACCATGCCCATTTTGTTACGTTCCCCACCAAAAATGTTGCTCAAACAGAAGGGAGAACTAACAAAGAGTCACTGACAACAACCAAAACGAAACAGGTCGGTTTTAGGAGGGGTTCTGAAAGACACTCATGACAGTGTCCACTGAAAGTTGACTAGCAATAACAATTGGGTCCTAAAAGACATCCACCATGAGCGCCCACAAAATTTGACCACTAAGAGGCAAACAAAAGAAAAACCCACACCAAAGTTAAAGGCAGGAAGTAAACCAAAAAGTTTAGCAAAACGAAAACAGTGAAGATCAGACAGGGGGAGCCAACTTGTGATGAGTGTGATGGAAAGGAGTCAGGCGCAGGAGGGTAATCACCGAATACAGAGTTTATTCCTTCGTAGACACATAAATGCGCTCAAATAGCGATCAACGAAACAGGCACAGGGGAAACTCTCATCCCTGGCAAATACACTGTGACGGATATCCAATAATACATAGGCACAGGGGAAACTCTACCCTGGCAACACAATGTTACGAGTAGCTCACCGAGCTACACTACTCTCACAAATAACAATCACCCACAAGGACAAGGGGGCAGAGGGAACACTTATACACAGAATAATTAGGGGATAGGAACCAGGTGTGTGTGATTGACAAGACAAGACAATTGTGATGATGATTGGGGCAGCAGTGGTTAGTAAGCCGGTGACGACGAACGCCGAAGCGTGCCCGAACAAGGAGGGGAGGCAGCCTCGGCCGAAGTCGTGACACAACTAAAGATGTTGACCCTCCACATATCTTAAGAAAGTTCCCTTGATCATTAGAAATGACTACTCATGGAGGTTTGAGAATATTTCAATGATAACTGTAAAGAGGAAGCAAAGCTTGTGGTTAAGGTTGACTCCAACTGTAAGTGATGGTGTAAGCAGACATTTAGCCACCGTCTTTGTAGGGTAACTTTTTCCCTCCCTTTCTCAACTCCAAGTTGTTGAAAGCTGAATGGTTCTCCTGTCATTGTAGGGACCAGGTACTTCGTATCACTGCGAGGGATGAGGTCCAGCTCACTCTTCTGAGGGACCTGTCTGAGATGGAACATCTCCAGGTGTGTGACATGATAATCACCACTGTAGAGCCTTGACCAGGCCATTTCCCTTTCACTATAGCTGCTCAAAATACTTATATGGGCGATTTCCCGTACACAGATTAAGTCTTGTCATGGACTAAAAAGCATACATTTTAGTCCAGGACTAGGCTTAATCTGTCTGGGAGACCGGCCCATTGTGTTGGTTTGTTGGCCTAACGTATCATTCCTACCCTCTATCCCAGTTGGATGGTTGAATAAGCCTTGTAGTGACCTTTGACCTCCCTTTTGCCCACAGGTTATGCTGGACGAGGAGAAGGAGCAGATGCTGAGTGCTGCCCGTGTCACTGCTTGGTTATATGTTAAATGTCTTTCAAATTTACAGTATTTGAGGATTATATTAGATGTTCTTTACACCCCCCTCCTTCTCTCTTTTCTAGTTCAGCACTGGTGGAACCAACAAACATGGTATCTGGTTTGACACTGGAATCCACTCCAGGGAATGGGTCACTCAGGCTAGCGGTACCTGGTTCGCCAAGAAGGTGCATCAGTGCTATCTCCCTGACAGTCTTTAAATGTTGTCATGTTATATCGCTCCACCTCTTTGATTGTTAACATGTTTCACGTGTGCGTGATCTGAATCTCTTTTTCATATGTAGGATCTTAATTTGAGCCAGTTTGCTACAGCAGGAAAAGAATCCTGCAGCAACAGGAAATGTGAATTATTATGTGGATTATAATTAATGGACATTTTTGTAAAAATCAAGTCTGAAATTTCAAAGTAGAAATTAGAATCTTCAGAAGCCTTTTCAAATACACTACACATTTTAAATTTCCTGCATTGCAGGAAAGTTCTCCTGCAACAGGGTGATCAAATTAAGATCCTACATCTAGATCAAATATCAACTATCGAATGTCATATGACTTCGCTCTGACATCATCAACTGCTGCTTACAGCTATGCACTAGACCAAACCAAACAAACCATTTGTCACGACAAAGACCTTTCATGTTCCATAGAACCATATGTGGCGTAAGACCAGGAAGACCAACCCTGGCTCTCCTGCATGGGAACTGACCCCAACAGAAACTGGGATGCTGGTTTTGGAGGTATATTTTCCTTGTCACTTTGATGTTGCAAATCACTTTGTATTCAAATACAGTAGATTCCGATGTCACAAACTCAATAAGAAACCAAATCTGAATTTTTTGGTCAAATAAAATGGAATCTTCTTGCACCTGGTGAGATAGTATTTTGCATTGTTATTTTTTTGTCTGCCACTAATGTTTTATATCCTTTTGTCTATCTCCTCTGTTGTCTTTGGTAGGTCCTGGTGCCAGTAACAGCCCCTGCTCTGAGACTTACCGCGGACCCAAGGCTCACTCTGAGTCTGAGGTCAAGTCCATCGTGGACTTTGTCAAGTCTCACGGCAACCTGAAGGCCTTCGTGTCCATCCAATCCTACTCCCAGATGCTCCTCTACCCCTACGGTTACACCACGACCCCCTGCAAGGACCAGAGCGAACTGGTGAGTCCAGCATCCATCAACTAGTTGTCTTTGACATGTCTGGTAACAACTTGTGGTATCCGTGCCTATAGGGAGCGCCCTGCCTGCATTCTCCACCACATGTGGCCTCACCAGGGGGAAGGGTGAATCCAATAGGGGACTTTAACATTCGGTTACTTTTATTATATGCCCACAGCACAACCTGGCCAGGAAGGCTATCACTGATCTGGCTTCCCTGTATGGAACTTCCTACAGATACGGAAGCATAATCAACACCATCTGTAAGTGTCAAACACTGGCTTAACCTATTCGTTGCTTTAAATGGCTCCCATCCCATGCCATTCCAATCCAATCTAGTCTACCACGATCTATCAACATGAGCACACTCCACCTGCATTATATAACCAAAGTAATTACAATATTTTTAGTTTATGGTTATATACTCTTATATACTCTGTGACAATACAGAAACTATTGTCAATTCCCTTTTTTCTTGTCAATTCCAGATCAGGCTAGCGGTGGTACCATTGACTGGACCTACAACCAGGGCATCAAGTACTCCTACACCTTTGAGCTGAGAGACACTGGTCGCTATGGTTTCATCCTGCCTGCCAATCAGATCCTCCCTACTGCCAAGGAGACTTGGCTGGCTCTGATGGCCATCATGGAGCATACCAAGGACAACACAAACTAGAGGGGTCACCACGACAACCTACTGGACTCTCTGTCATTGTACTGTTGTACATAGGTATATATAGGAAAAGCCTATCGGTAACATTATGTCTACCATGTCTCTTTCCAGGCCCCAAAGAGACCAATAAATGTCAACTGTTATACCTGACTTTGTCTATTTCATTTTTATACACTGCCAAGCTTTTGAGGTGATGTCAAAATGAAGCAGAGAGAAAGTAATCTGTTGTGGACAGACTACAAAACATAAAGTAGTTTGCATGAGATTTTTGGTTCTGGTTGCCAAGATTATGGTTGAAGGTCTCATAACATAATCAATAATCATAAAATATTGCTATAAAAAAAATTACTGCACAGAAAGTACATTTTAACAACTTTTTACAATTGTGAAAATAAGGATAACAATTGTATTGTTATATAATTCACCCATGTAGTAGAAAGAGCACTCCTTCTTGGTGGTTTGCTGCTTGTTACTTAATGTGGACAAAACAAAACAAAATCAGCACACTCCATTTATAACAACAACATCAAGTCCCAGAGGTACAAACTGTATATGAAAAAACATATATGAAATTATATGTCAAAACTAAAAGACTTTAGTAACATAAGAAAATGGAAAAACATGTTGTTTTCTAAAAAGGCTTCTAAAAGAAAAGAAGTGCCATGTGGGTGTGGGGAATATTTATAGGGACTGATGTGTCTTCTAAAGCAGTTTTGGTGTTTCTCTGTCTTCAAGGCTTGTGGCCTAACACAGGTCTAAAGATTAGGTTAGCCACTTCATGTGGTTTAGAAGGGTAATGGATGTGATAAACCAATTGGATCATTTCACCTGGTTTAATGTACAGGTATGGTGGTTTGAATTAGTTAGATTGTTAGATAAACTACACATAATCTCTGACAGATTAATGTCTTTAAAGCAGACATGCAGGACATGTGGGGCATGTACTGAACAAAAATATAAACGCAACATTAAAGTGTTGGTCCGATGTTTCATGAGCTGAAATAAAATATCCCAGAAATGTACAATACGCACAAAAAGCTTATTTCTCTCAAATTCTATGCACAAATTAGTTTACATCACTGTTAGCGAGCGTTTATATTTTTCCAAGATAATCCATCCACCTGACAGGTGTGGCATGTCAACAAGCTGATTAAACATAATTACACAGGTGCACCTTGTGCTGGGGACACTCTAAAATGTGCTTTTTTGTCACACAACACAATGCCACAGATGTCTTAAGTTTGGAGGAAGCTTAAAATTGGCATGCTGACTGCAGGAATGTACACTAGAGCTGTTGTCAGATAATTAAATGTTCATTTCTCCACCATAAGCCAACCTCAACGTTGTCTTAGAGAATTTTGGCAGTACGTCCAACTGGCCTCACAACCGCAGACCACATGTAACCACGCCAGCCCATGACTTCCTCTTCCGGTTTCTTCACCTGCGGGATCATCTGAGACCAGCCGCCCGGAAAGCTGTTTGGAGAGCTCCTTGGTCTTCATGGTGCCGCTTGCTTGGTGGTGCCCCTTGCTTAGTGGTGTTGCAGACTCTGGAGCCTTACAGAACAGGTGTATATATACTGAGATCATGTGACAGATCATGTTAAAGTTAGATTGCACACAGGTGGACTTTACTTAACTAATTATGTGACTTCTGAAGGTAATTGGTTGTACCATATTTATTTAGGGGCTTCATAGCAAAGTGGGTGAATACATATGCACGCACCACTTTTCAGTAATTTATTTTTTTGAATTGTTTTAAACAAGTTATTTTTTTTTTCACTTCACCAATTTGGACTATTTTGTGTATGTCCATTACATGAAATCCAAATAAAAATCTATTTAAATTACAGGTTGTAATGCAACAAAATAGGAAAAACGCCAAAGGGGATGAATGCTTTTGCAAGGCACTGTAAACACAATCAACCTTAAACAATAGAAAACAAAATACTGTTCGATGTAAGTCATTGAGTTCACTTATACATTACATATGCTACCGGTGAAACGTTTTAGAACATCTACTCATTCAAGGGTTTTTCAATATTTTTACAATTTTTTACATTGTAGAATAATAGTGAAGACATACAAACTTTGAAATAACACATATGGAATCATGTTGTAACCAAAAAAAGTGTTAAACAAATCCAAATATATTTTATATTTGAGATTCTTCAAATAGCCAGCGTTTGCCTTGATGACAGCTTTGCACACTCTTGGCATTCTCTCAACCAGCTTCACCTGGAATGCTTTTCCAACATTCTTGAAGGAGTTCCCACATATAATGAGCACTTGTTGGCTGCTTTTCCTTCACTCTGCAGACCGACTCATCCCAAACCATGTCAATTTGGTTGAAGTCGGGGTGTTGTGGAGGCCAGGTCATCTGATGCAGCACTCCATCACTCTCCTTCTTGGTAAAATAGCCCTTACACAGCCTGGAGGTATGTTGTGTCATTGTCCTGTTGAAAAACAAATGATAGTCCCACAAAGCCCAAACCAGATGGGATGGCATATCGCTGCAGAATGCTGTGGTAGCCATGCTGGTTAAGTGTGCCTTGAATTCTAAATAAATCACAGACAGTGTCACCAGCAAAGCACCCCCACACCATATCACCTCCTCTTCCATGCTTTACGGTGAGAACTACACATGCAGAGATCATCCGTTCACCTACACCGCGTCTCACAAACACACAGCGTTTGGACCCCAAAAATGTTTCTTTGGTCCAAGCAAGTCTCTTCTTATTATTGGTGTCCTTTAGTAATGGTTTCTTTGCAGCAATTCGACCAATTCGACCTGATTCACACAGTCTCCTCTGAACAGTTGATCTTGAGATGTGTCTTACTTGAACTCTGTGAAGCATTTATTTGGGCTGCAATTTATGAGGCTGGTAACTCTACTGAACTTATACTCTGCAGCAGAGGTAACTCTGGGTCTTCCATTCCTGTGACGGTCCTCATGCGAGCCAGTTTCATCATAGCGTTTGATGATTTTTGCTGCACTTGAATAAACTTTCAAAGTTCTTGAAATGTTCTGCATTGACTGACCTACATGTCTTAAAGTAATGTTGGACTGTTGTTTCTCTTTGCTTATTTGAGCTGTTCTTGCCATAATATGGACTTGGTCATTTCCCAAATAGGGCTATCTTCTGTATACCCCCCCACCTTGTCACAACATAACTGATTGGCTGAAATGCATTATGAAAGGAAATAAATTCAAAAAATATATTTTAAGAAGGCACACCTGTTAATGGAAATGCATTCCAGGTGCCTACCTCATGAAGCTGGTTGAGAGTGTGCCAAGAGTGTATAAAGCTGTCATCAAGGCAAAGGGTGGCTATTTGATGATTCTCAAATATAAAATATATTTTGATTTGTTTAACACTTTTTGGGTTACTACATGATTCCATGTGTGTTATTTGATAGTTTTAATGTCTTCACTATTATTCTTCAATGTAGAAAATAGTAAAAAATAAAGAAAAACCATTGAATGAGTGGGTGTTCTAAAACGTTTGACCGATAGTGCTGATGCCACACACACACACACACACACACACACACTTTCACACTCACCACGTACGCTGCTGCAACTATTATCTAGCCTGTTGCCTGGTCACTTTACCCCTACCTATATGTGCTGTACATAGCTACCTCAATTACCTCGTTCCCCTGCACATCGACTCGGTACTGGTACGCCCTGTATATAGCCATGTTATTTTTAATTGTTATTTTTATTTGTTATTCACTGTGTATTTATTCCTATTGTCACTATTTCTTTTTTAAAATCTTATCTGTAACTCTGCATAATGGAAAGGACCCGTAAGCATTTCACTGTTAGTCTACACCTGTGGGCTACGAAGCATGTGACAAATAACATTTGATTTGATAACACACTGTGGGTTCGATTCCCATGGGGGGCCAGTATAAAAATACAAATAAATGATGTATGCACTCACTAACTGTAATTTGCTCTGGATAAGAGCGTCTGCTAAATGACTAAAATGTAAAATGTAAATAATACTGTCATAAGACTGCATAAAAACACTGCCATAAGAGTGCATAATAACACTATCATAAGACTTCATAATAACACTGTCATAAGACTGGATAATAACATGGTCATAAGATTGCATAATAACACTGTCATAACAATGTTATCAAGCCTGTTTTAAAACTACAGTCCTCAGAGCTCTTTGGTTCTAATGTGATATTATCTTACTAGCTTTATCGGACTAGATCTACAGTTTCCAGGACATGCTGGTGGCTGAGAACCCCAACCTGGTCAGCAAGATCGTGACTGGCCAGAACTTTGAGGGCCGCCCTCTGAATGTGCTCAATGTAAGTCGTGTCAGTTTTCAATACTTTTTTGGTGTTATCATGGATTTTCTTGGTACCTGTCCTAATGTTAATACACCCATTCTCGCTCTCATAGTTTAGCACTGGTGGCACCAACCGTCCTGGCATCATGGTTCGCCAAGAAGGTAATCAACTTCTAGTCTCTTTCCTTCCAGTCAGGTTGGATTTCCCCACATGCTCATTAGTCACAATGCAAACTCCAGTTTGCTGCTAAGAATAGCAAATATAGTGTTATGAAGGCAATAGGGTCATTACAGTCTATTTGCTATGCAAAACATATTATTATCATGATTATTATTATTATTAAGGGAGTTAAGTATTTTTGTAGTAAGTTTACCTCTCTAGGGGATCAGGCAATTCCGGTTCTGAATACCCACAGGGACGTTCCTACTCCCACAGGTTGCTGCATTGATGTCAAAAGTGGGATGGCGCCCCCATGAGGCCAGGTATTCTCTTTTCAGTATGATAACGTGCTTAAAACTTTCTCTTTCAATGACCACCAGATTATGACTGACCCCATCCTCACGGCCATTTTGGACAAGATGGACATCTTTCTGGAGATCATGGTCAACCCTGATGGTTACTACTACACCCATAATACTGTGAGTCCCTAACAGCAAAACAGTTTATTTATTATTCATAATTCATCCACTAATACTCTGTAATGGCAGCTCTGATGATTAATTAATTAATTCACTCAGAATTAATCCAAACCATTGATTATGTTATCCTTTCATGTTCCACAGAACCATATATGGCGTAAGACCAGGAAGACCAACCCTGGCTCTTCCTGCGTTGGAACTGACCCCAACAGGAACTGGGATGCTGGTATTAGAAGTAGGCTATGTTTCCTATTTGCTTCTTGAAAGTATGGAAGCCCTGAAGCCCAAGGCTAAAAAACAAAACAAAAGAAAGGTAGACTCTTGGTTGAACGACTTCGTATCTCGTTTGAACGACTTCGTATCTCGTTTGAACGACTTCGTATCTCGTTTGAACGTATAACAAAAAAAAGAGATTTTCCATCACCAATAAATCAATGAACTTCAGAGATAATAGGCTGGTTTATGCTGCGAAAACATGTTTCTATTAGCCTACCAGAATCGCCTACAGAAATAAGTTTGTGATAGGCCTTCAATTGAAAGGTTTAACTTGTTATAGCCTACAGTTCACAATAACAGGAAAAAATAAATTTAATCACTGAAATAAAATTAAGAGATAGTACATTTTCTTGTTGACACTTCGTTTGATCTTTGAAGTGTTGACTAATGGTTTATTGAAATATAAGGAAGCTATCCGATTTTCAATGGCACAGATGACAACAATCATTTTTTTTACGATAAGGCAAAGCAACAAAAAAATGATTTGAAAGCATCCTCGAGAAGGAGCACTTGAGAGGGAGAACCATGCGTAATGGATGGATTCAGCAGACGGTGTCACGATCGAGGTAAGGAGTAGACCAAGGCGCAGCGTGATGAACAAACATGACTTTAATTAGTTAAAGCGTCAAAATACAAAACAAAACACGACTCGTGACGTCCACGGTATCAATGACCGAACACGGAACAAAAACCCACAACGGGAAAACATACAGTTTAAATATGGCTCCCAATCAGAGACAACCAGCCAAAAGCTGACACTCGTTGCCTCTGATTGGGAGTCACTCAGGCAAACATAGAATACAACAAACTAGAATGAACACCAACATAGAAATACACACATAGAAATGAACACACCCTGGCTCAACATAATGAGTCCCAGAGCCAGGGTGTGACAGTACCCCCCCCTAAAGGCGCGGACTGCGACCGCGCCTCAACTAAACAAACCAGGGGAGGGCTGGGCGGGCATACCTCCTCGGCGGCGGTTCTGGCTCCGGCCTTGACCACCACCCTCCAATACACCCCCCATAGTGCCCCTGGTCCAGTCTGGCCCCGCCGGCTGGAGCAGGACTGGACTTAACAGGAGCGATCCTTACCAGGCTGTCGACTCGCACCCCTGGCTTGGTGCATGGAGGAGGAACGAGCCTTACCAGGCTGACGACTCGCACCCCTGGCTTGGTGCGTGGAGGAGGGACGGGCCTTACCAGGCTGACGACGCGCACCCCTGGAATTGTGCGTGGAGGAGGAACAGGCCTTGCCAGGCTGACGACTCGCACCCCTGGCTTAGTGCGAGTGGCAGGAACAGGCCGGACCGGGCTGGCGACGCGCACCGTAGGTTTGGTGCGAGTGGCAGGAACAGGCCGGGTCGGGCTGGCGACGCGCACCGTAGACTTGGTGCGGGTGGCAGGAACAGGCCGGGTCGGGCTGGCGACGCGCACCGTAGGTTTGGTGCGAGTGGCAGGAACAGGCCGGGTTGGGCTGGCGACGCGCACCGAAGACTTGGTGCGGGTGGCAGGAACAGGCCGGACCGGGCTGGCGACGCGCACCGTAGGTTTAGTGCGTGGAGCAGGGACAGGCCGGGCTGGGCTGTCGACGCACACCGTAGGCTTGGTGCGTGGAGCAGGGACAGGCCGGGCTGGGCAGTCGACGCACACCGTAGGCTTGGTGCGTGGAGCAGGGACAGGCCGGGCTGGGCTGTCGACGCACACCGTAGGCTTGGTGCGTGGAGCAGGGACAGGCCGGGCTGGGCTGTCGACGCACACCGTAGGCTTGGTGCGTGGAGCAGGGACAGGCCGGGCTGGGCTGTCGACGCACACCGTAGGCTTGGTGCGGGGAGCAGGGACAGGCCGGGCTGGGCTGTCGACGCACACCGTAGGCTTGGTGCGTGGAGCAGGGACAGGCCGGACTGGGCTGGCGACGCACACCGTAGGCTTGGTGCGTGGAGCAGGGACAGGCCGAACCGGGCTGTGGAGACGGATAGGAGACCTGGAGTGAAGAGCGGCCACCACCCGTCCTGGCTGAATGCCTACCCTCACACACTCTGTGAGGCATCCGCACAGGACGTACAGGGCGGTGTACCCCTGGCCTGGTGGCCTTCTGGATCCGCCCTCTTTTCTCCTCCGTCAGCCCCGTCGTCCATGCCGTGTGCCCCCCCCTAAAAATTTTCTGGGGTTGCCTCACGACCGTCCGACGACGACCCTGATCACGCCGTAGCTCCTCTCTACGGCGCGCCTCCACCGTCTCTTCTCCCGGCGCTTCCTCCCATGTCCAGCCCAAGAGCTGCCCCTGGACACGCTGCTTGGTCGTTGCATGGTGGGTTTTTCTGTCAAGGTCGAGGTAAGGAGTAGACCAAGGCGCAGCGTGATGAACAAACATGACTTTAATTAGTTAAAGCGTCAAAATACAAAACAAAACACGACTCGTGACGTCCACGGTATCAAAGACCGAACACGGAACAAAAACCCACAACCACAAAGGGAAAACATACAGTTTAAATATGGCTCCCAATCAGAGACAACCAGCCAACAGCTGACACTCGTTGCCTCTGATTGGGAGTCACTCAGGCAAACATAGAATACAACAAACTAGAATGAACACCAACATAGAAATACACACATAGAAATGAACACACCCTGGCTCAACATAATGAGTCCCAGAGCCAGGGTGTGACAGACGGGTTGCAAAATAAATCACTGCATTGCAGGGATCAACCTGCTGTGGCAGTTTTCTAGCCTCATGCAGTGGTAGTAGCAGTATAAATAATAGTAATAATAATAATAATAATAAACGACCTTAATATTCTGCCAAGGCTGACGCAGACCGATTAAGCTATTTCAAACACTTCAAGCTACCAAGAATAAAAGCCATCTGGGCAAAAATTGGCTGAGGTCAGCATAGATTATTTGGACAAAAAGATTGTGTGGAATCATTTTTATTAGCAGGAAGAAGTTTAACTAATGTCAGAAGTGTCACAATACATAGGGCATTTTTAACAGTCAGGGCATTTGAAGTCGAGCAGAGCTCTTAATGCCTTGTGCCAAACCTGGTCTGATAGCGCAAATAAGATTTGTCCTGCCCTTTTGGGGATTTAGATAATTAAACAGTATTTTAGGAACTGCAGATTACCTGTGTGGAGCTGTTTTTACACACCAATAATCTGTGTTCTCTTTTGGTGATATCGCCATTGTGCATGCCCTCGGTCATAGTTTGTTCAATTACAGCCAAAAGCTGTTTTGTGGGGTTTGTAATTTTTAAATTTAATTTAATTTTAATTTTAATTTAATGTAATGAGTCTCTTATAGAACATCTGATCATTCAGTTGCCTGAGTACTTCAGTCTTATAGACATTTTTCACACAGTTTATTTTTATTTTTACTAAGTCGTTCGAACAAGATACTAAGTCGTTCTAATGAGATAATTAAAAGACTCCTTTTTTTATTCTTTTTTTTTTGCCTTGGGCTTCAGGGCTCAACAAATTGTTTAAATTGCATGAACTAACCAAACCTGGGCTCAACACATTGTTTCTATTGCATGAACTAACCAAACCTAAAAAAGTGTCATGGCAACCCGAAGGCCTTCATCGACATCCACAGCTACTCCCCTACGGCTACACTGCAACCCCCTGCAAGTCTGATAGAGATGGGCTTCCCACCTTCCCTTGACCCTTAGCCATGTCTCAGTCATTTACCTAATAATTGTATGTGAGGCAATAATGCAATTTTATAGCATCAAACAGGGTATAACTGTTGAACAGCTAAAGTTTAGTATACACAAAGACGAAGTGTTTTGTCTGTTGAACATGACCTTAAATTGTCAAAGGCTGTACAGATCTGTTGACCTTATTTTATATTTCACCCACAGCATGACCTGGCTGGCAAGGCCATCACTGACCTGGCTACCATGTATGGAACCTTCTATATATACGGCTGTGTCATGACCACCATATGTAAGTGTCTAACGCAGTCACTCCACGGCCACTCACTTTCATTTAGGCACTGAAAATACATGAAAGGCTACTTCTTTAGGCCCATAACAGCCAATAACAGCCACAAGGTCTAATACAGGAACAATGTAATGTGTTTATCATCCACTAAACCAAGCCAGTGGTGTTCTTCCACTAGACCATGCCCATTTTGTTACGTTCCCCACCAAAAATGTTGCTCAAACAGAAGGGAGAACTAACAAAGATTCACTGACAACAACCAAAACTAAACAGGTCGGTTTTAGGAGGGGTTCTGAAAGACACTCATAGAAGTGTCCACTGAAAGTTGACCAGCAATAACAATTGGGACCTAAAAGACATTCACCATGAGTGCCCACAAAATTTGACCACTAAGAGGCAAACAAAAGAAAAACCCACACCAAACTTAAAGGCAGAAACAAACCAAAAAGTTTAGCAAAACGAAAACAGTGAAGATCAGACAGGGGGAGCCAACTTGTGATGAGTGTGATGGAAAGGAGTCAGGCGCAGGAGGGTAATCACAGAATACAGAGTTTATTCCTTCGTACACACACACATGCGCTCAAATAGCGATCAACAAAACAGGCACAGGGGAAACTATCATCCCTGGCAAATACACTGTAACGGATATCCAATAATACATAGGCACAGGGGAAACTCTACCCTGGCAACACAATGTTACGAGTATCTCCACCGAGCTACACTACTCTCACAAATAACAATCACCCACAAGGACAAGAAGGCAGAGGGAACACTTATACACAGAATAATTAGGGGATAGGAACCAGGTGTGTGTGATTGACAAGACAAGACAATTGTGATGATGATTGGGGCAGCAGTGGTTAGTAAGCCGGTGACGACGAACGCCAAAGCGTGCCCGAACAAGGAGGGGAGGCAGCCTCGGCCGAAATCGTGACACAACAAAAGATGTTGACCCTCCACATATCTCAAGAAAGTTCCCTTAATCATTAGAAATGACTACTCATGGAGGTTTCAGAATATTTCAATGATAACTGTAAAGTGGAAGCAAAGCTTGTGGTTAAGGTTGACTCCAACTGTAAGTGATGGTGTAAGCAGACATTTAGCCACCGTCTTTGTAGGGTAACTTTTCTCTCTCCCTTTCTCAACTCCAAGCATAGTTGTTGAAAGCTGAATGGTTCTCCTGTATTTTGAAGGGACCAGGTCCTTCGTATCACTGCGAGGGATGAGGTCCAGCTCACTCTTCTGAAGGACCTGTCTGAGATGGAACATCTCCAGGTGTGTGACATGATAATCACCACTGTAGAGCCTTGACCAGTCCATTTCCCTTTCACTATAGCTGCTCAAAAGACTTATATGGGCGATTTCCCGTACACAGATTAAGTCTTAAAAAGCATACATTTTAGTCCAGGACTAGGCTTAATCTGTCTGGGAGACCTGCCCATTGTGTTGGTTTGTTGGCCTGACGTATCATTCCTACCCTCTATCCCAGTTGGATGGTTGAATAAGCCTTGTAGTGACCTTTGACCTCCCTTTTGCCCACAGGTTATGCTGGACGAGGAGAAGGAGCAGATGCTGAGTGCTGCCCGTGTCACTGCTTGGTTATATGTTAAATGTCTTTAAAATTTACAGTATTTGAGGATTATAGTAGATGTTCTTTACACCCCCCTCCTTCTCTCTTTTCTAGTTCAGCACTGGTGGAACCAACAAACCTGGTATCTGGTTTGACACTGGAATCCACTCCAGGGAATGGGTCACTCAGGCTAGCGGTACCTGGTTCGCCAAGAAGGTGCATCAGTGCTATCTCCCTGACAGTCTTTAAACCTTTCCCATCTCTTCATCTATGCATCTGTTCACCAAACCACTGTCTCACACTCACTGTTACTCACTATGTATGGTAGTCATGATTTAAGATTTCTGATATTATTTTTCTGTTTCAATATCCAGATTGTGACCGACTATGGACGTGACGCTGCCCTTACCGTCATCCTGGACAAGATGGATATCTTCCTGGAGATTGTGACCAACTCTGATGGCTACTACTGCACCCACACTAACGTGAGTCGCTCAAAACAGAACATATGCCATTAACGGTACATTTTAGTTTAATGTACATTCCCTGACCCCTATGATTACTAAATGTTACATTTTGTTTACGTCATGTTATATCGCTCCACCTCTTTGATTGTTAACATGTTACACGTGTGCGTGATCTGAATCTCTTATTCATCTGTAGGATCTTAATTTGAGCCAGTTTGCTACAGCAGGAAATGAATCCTGCAGCAACAGGAAATGTGAATTATTATGTGGATTATAATTAATGGTCATTTTTGTAGGGGGGGGGGGGCATTTTTCCCAAACTAAAATCAAGTCTGAAATTTCAAAGTAGAAATTAGAAACTTCAGAAGCCTTTTCAAACCTCAAATACACTACACATTTTAAATTTCCTGCATTGCAGGAAAGTTCTGCTGCAACAGGGTGATCAAATTAAGATCCTACATCTAGATCGAATATCAACTATCTAATGTCATTTGACTTCGCTCTGACATCATCAACTGCTGCTTACAGCTATGCACTAGACCAAACCAAACAAACCATTTGTCACGACAAAGACCTTTCATGTTCCATAGAACCATATGTGGCGTAAGACCAGGAAGACCAACCCTGGCTCTCCTGCATGGGAACTGACCCCAACAGAAACTGGGATGCTGGTTTTGGAGGTATATTTTCCTTGATGCAAATCACTTTGTATTCAAATACAGTAGATTCCGATGTCACAAACTCAATAAGAAACCAAATCTGAATTTTTTGGTCAAATAAAATGGAATCTTCTTGCACCTGGTGAGATAGTATTTTGCATTGTTATTTTTTTGTCTGCCACTAATGTTTTATATCCTTTTGTCTATCTCCTCTGTTGTCTTTGGTAGGTCCTGGTGCCAGTAACAGCCCCTGCTCTGAGACTTACCGCGGACCCAAGGCTCACTCTGAGTCTGAGGTCAAGTCCATCGTGGACTTTGTCAAGTCTCACGGCAACCTGAAGGCCTTCGTGTCCATCCATTCCTACTCCCAGATGCTCCTCTACCCCTACGGTTACACCACGACCCCCTGCAAGGACCAGAGCGAACTGGTGAGTCCAGCATCCATCAACTAGTTGTCTTTGACATGTCTGGTAACAACTTGTGGTATCCGTGCCTATAGGGAGCGCCCTGCCTGCATTCTCCACCACATGTGGCCTCACCAGGGGGAAGGGTGAATCCAATAGGGGACTTTAACATTCGGTTACTTTTATTATATGCCCACAGCACAACCTGGCCAGGAAGGCTATCACTGATCTGGCTTCCCTGTATGGAACTTCCTACAGATACGGAAGCATAATCAACACCATCTGTAAGTGTCAAACACCGGCTTAACCTATTTGTTGCTTTAAATGGCTCCCATCCCATGCCATTCCAATCCAATCTAGTCTACCACGATCTATCAACATGAGCACACTCCACCTGTATTACATAACCAAAGTAATTACAATATTTTTAGTTTAGGGTTATATACTCTTATATACTCTGTGACAATACAGACACTATTGTCAATTCCCTTTTTTCTTGTCAATTCCAGATCAGGCTAGCGGTGGTACCATTGACTGGACCTACAACCAGGGCATCAAGTACTCCTACACCTTTGAGCTGAGAGACACTGGTCGCTATGGTTTCATCCTGCCTGCCAATCAGATCCTCCCTACTGCCAAGGAGACTTGGCTGGCTCTGATGGCCATCATGGAGCATACCAAGGACAACACAAACTAGAGGGGTCACCACGACAACCTACTGGACTCTCTGTCATTGTACTGTTGTACATAGGTATATATAGGAAAAGCCTATCGGTAACATTATGTCTACCATGTCTCTTTCCAGGCCACAAAGAGACCAATAAATGTCAACTGTTTGACCTCATTTTTATACGCTGCCAAGCTCTTGAGGTGATGTCAAAATGAAGCAGAAAAAAAGGTTGTTATGGTTGAAGTAATCTGTTTTTGGACAGACTACAAAACATAAAGTAGTTTTCATGAGATTTTTGGTTCTGGGTTGCCAAGATTATGGTTGAAGGTCTCATAACATAATCAATATTCATAAAATATTGCAATAAAAACATAACTCCACAGAAAGTACATCGTTCATTTTCAACGTTTTACATTTGTTAAAATAAGGATAACAATTTAATTCATATTTCCGCTAGCAATAAAACGTATTTCCAGGCAGTAGAAAAAGCACTCCTTCTTGGTGGTTTGTTGCTTGTTACTTAATGTGGACAAAAACAAAACAAAATCAGCACACTCCATATATAACAACAACATAAAGTCCCAGAGGTACAAACTGTATATGAAAAAACATATATGAAATGATATATCAAAACTAAAGGACTTTAGTAACATAAGAAAATAAGAAAATGGAAAAACATGTTGTTGTTTAAAATGGCTTCTAAATGAAAAGAGGTGCCATGTGGGTGTGGGGAATATTTATAGGGACTGATGTGGCTACTAAAGCAGTTTTGGTGTTTCTCTGTCTTCAAGGCTTGTGGCCTAACACAGGTCTAAAGATTAGGTTAGCCACGTCATGTGGTTTAGAAGGGTAATGGGTGTGATAAACCAATTGGATCATTTCACCTGGTTTAATGTACAGGTATGGCGGTTTGAATTAGTTAGATTGTTAGATAAACTACACATAATCTCTGACAGATTAATGTATTTAAAGCAGACATGCAGGACATGTGGGGCATGTACTGAACATAAATATAAACGCAACATGTAAAGTGTTGATCCGGTGTTTAATGAGCTGACATTAAAGATCCCAGAAATGGTCTATACACACAAAAAGCTTTTTTCTCTCAATTTTTCAGCACAAATTAGTTTACATCCCTGTTAGCGAGCATTTCTCTTTTGCCAAGATAATCCATCCACCTGACAGGTGTGCATATCAAAAAGCTGATTAAACATCACGATCATTACACAGGTGCACCTTGTGCTGGGGACACTAAAATGCGCAGTTCTGTCACACAACACAATGCCACAGATGTCTCAAGTATTGAGGGAGTATAAAATTGGCATGCTGACTGCAGGAATGTCCATCAGAGCTGTTGTCGGAGAATTTAATGTTCATTTCTCTACCATAAGCCACCTCCAACGTAGTTTTAAAGAATTTTGCAGTACGTCCAACTGGCCTCACAACCACAGACCACATGTAACCCGCCAGCCCAGGACCTCCTATTCCAGCTTCTTCACCTGCGGGATCGTCTGAGAACAGCCACCCGGACAGCTGATAAAACAGGAGAATTTCTGTCTGTAATAAAGCTCTTTGGTGGGGAAAAACTCATTCTGATTGGCTGGGCCTGGCTCCCTAGTGGGTGGGCCTGGCTCCCAAGTGGGTGGGCGTATACCGTCACAGGCCTACCCATGGCTGGGCCCCTTCCCAGTCAAGTGAAATCCATAGATTAGGGCCTAATACATTTATTTAAATTGACAGATTTCTTATATGAACTGTAACTCAGTACCGTCTTAGAAATTGTTGCATGTTGCATATATATTTTGGTTCAGTATATCAACACAATCAACCTTAAATAATAGAAAACAAAATGCTGTTTAATGTAGGTCATTGAGTTCACTTATTCCTCGTCTTTTTATAATGCATGTTCACTCCATTTTCTATTTTCCCTTGTGTTGTTTTGTGAGATTATCTGTTAATTGAAATGCATTCCAGGTGCATACCTCATTAGGCTGGTTGAGAGAGTGCCAAGAGTGTGCAAAGCTGTCATCAAGGCAAAGGGTGGCTATTTGAAGAATCTCAAATATAAAATATATTTTGATTTGTTTAACACTTTGATTCCGTATGTGTTATGTCATATTTTTGATGTCTTCACTATTATTCTACAATGTAGAAAGTAGCAAAAATAAAGAAAAACCCTTGAATGAGTAAGTGTTCTAAAACTTTTCACCGATAGAGTACACCCACACACACATAACATGCACCCACATGCATACTGATGCCACACACACACACACACACACACACACACACACACACACACACACACACACACACACACACACACACCGTATGCTACTGCAACTATTATCTAGCCTGTTGGCAAGTCACTTTGCCCCTACCTATATGTACTGTACATAGCTATCTCAATTACCTTGTTCCCCTGCACTTCGACTCGGTACTGGTACTCCCTGTATATAGCCATGTTATTTTTAATTGTTATTTTTATTCGTTATTCACTGTGTATCTATTTCTAGTGTCACTATTTCTTTTTTTAAATGTATCTGTAACTCTGCAGATAACTAACGCAGTCACTCCACGGCCACTCACTTTCATTCAGGCACTGAAAATACATGAAAGGCTACTTCTTTAGGCCCATTACAGCCAATAACAGCCACAAGGTCTAATACAGGAACAATGTAATGTGTTTATCTTCCACTAGACCATGCCCATTTTGTTACGTTCCCCAGCAAGAAAACCAAAGATGTCGCTCAAACAGAAGGGAGAACTAACAAAGAGTCACTGACAACAACCAAAACGAAACAGGTCGGGTTTTAGGAGGGGTTTTGAAAGACACTCATGGAAGTGTCCACTGAAAGTTGACTAGCAATAACAACTGGGACCTAAAAGACATCCACCATGAGTGCCCACAAAATGTGCCCACTAAGAGCACTAAGAGGCAAACAAAAGAAAAACCCACACCAAATTTAAAGGCAGGAAGCAAACCAAAACGTTTAGAAAAACGAAAACAGGGAAGATCAGACAAAGGAATGTTTTTCTAGAAATCAAACAGAGGGAGCCAACTGAAAGTGTTGACCCTCCACATATCTCAAGACCGTTCTCTTTCCTTTTCTAATTTCTGTTGTTCAAGCTCTAATTTTTGTTTCTCCAACTTTGCCTTTAGTTCTAACTCCCTTAGTTGCATGTCTACGGGAGTACTCTCCCACCCGTAGGACCCTTTTCATCCCTTTTCTGATGTGTTGAGATGTTGCTTCAATATATCCACATAATTTTCCTTCCTCATGATGCCATCTATTTTGTGAAGTGCACCAGTCCCTCCTGCAGCAAAGCACCCCCACAGCATGATGCTGCCACCCCCGTGCTTCACGGTTGGGATGGTGTTCTTCGGCTTGCAAGTAACCCCCTTTTTCCTCCAAACATAACAATGGTCATTATGGCCAAACAGTTCTATTTTTGTTTCATCAGACCAGAGGACATTTCTCAAAGAAGTATGATCTTTGTCCCCATGTGCAGTTGCAAACCGTAGTCTGGCTTTTCTATGGCAGTTTTGGAGTGGGGCTTCTTCCTTGCCTTTCAGGTTGTGTCGATATAGGACTCGTTTTACTGTGGATATAGATACTTTTGTACCTGTTTCCTCCAGCATCTTCACAAGGTCCTTTGCTGTTGTTCTGGGATTGATTTGCACTTTTTGCACCAAAGTAATTTCATCTCAAGGAGACAGAACGCGTCTCCTTCCTGAGCAGTATGACAGCTGCGTGGTCCCATGGTGTTTATACTTGTGTGCTATTGTTTGTACAGATGAATGTGGTACCTTCAGGCGTTTGGAAATTGCTCCCAAGGATGAACTTTAGATTTTTCCATGATGTCAAGCAAAGAGGCACTGAGTTTGAAGGTAGGCCTTGAAATATATCCACAGGTACACCTACTATTGACTCAAATGATGCAATTAGCCTATCAGAAGCTTATAAAGCCATGACATCATTTTCTGGAATTTTCCAAGCTGTTTAAAGACACAGTCAACTTAGTGTATGTAAACTTCTGACCCACTGGAATTGTGATACAGTGAATTATAAGTGAAATAATCTGTCTGTAAACAATTGTTGGAAAAATTACTTGTGTCATGCACAAAGTAACCTAACCGACTTGCCAAAACTATAGTTTGTTAACAAGAAATGTGTGGAGTGGTTGAAAAACAAGTTTTAATGACTCCAATCTAAGTGTATGTAAACTTCTGACTTCAAATAATATATATATATATATATATATATATATATATATATATATATATATATATATATATATATATATATATATATATAAGTCTGTCTTGTAGAATAGGGAACTGCATTTGCAACTCTATGGTTAAATAAAGGTGAAATAAAATAAAAATAAAAATGTTGTGTTTGCTCTATTTGCAAGACTCAAAATGTTTCACTGAATTCACTCAGGTCACCAAAGTCATCAACTTCAAAATCCTCAAATGATGATTATTGTTAACTGGTACCCACTTACAGTTTGTCTGTAACACAGTCACACAAGGTCACAAGCTGTGTGAAACACCCAATACTTCCTTTGAAAATGACAGCAATGCACAGGCAGGAAGTCTCTAACCACATCATTACTGCACAATTCCTGCATCTGCATGATAATGAAAACAAGTTGCATTATGTGTGGGCTTTAGATAGGGAATGGAGGACATATAGTAAATACAGCTGTACATGACTGTATCAAGACTCACCCAATCAGCCCAAGAGGGTCTGTGAATCAGCTGTGTGGCAAACATACTGTTCATCTCCATAAGAAATGTGAAATGTGTTGCACATGACAGATACATTTCATCAATTTGATATGCCAAGAAGTTGCTGCTCCTCTGTCTGGTATATGATGATATCCCATACAAAATATGAATACAATTGTAAATATTTATTGTCTAATCTTTTTTGTCCTTTTATATCAGCCTATAAAAGGACATATGATTCTACATAATATGTAAATTGACTGTAAACACACACAAAAACGGCCTATAATATTTGCTTCACCACACCAGAACCTCATAGATAATGCAGCCACATCCAACAAAAAGTATTGAAATGTTCTCAGTTTTAAACGGTCTACTGTAATTTACATGTTCATTCATTTTCTTTTCATTGTTGAGGAGGCCCCCTTCACTAAATGGTGATTGGCTGTCCTGTACTTTATTGGTTGCTCACTCAATTCCTATTGGTCCAGAGTTGGGGAACTGTAGATAGCTGAGCCTCCTGTAGCTCAGTTGGTAGAGCATGGCGCTTGCAATGGCAGCGTTGTGGGTTCGATTCCCACGGGGGGCCGGTGAGAAAAACTTTATGCACTCACTAAAACTGTAAGTCGCTCTGGATAAGAGCGTCTGCAAAATGACTAAAATGTAATAGCTGATGTCTTTCATAGTAACAGTGGGCGGACTTGATAATGCTGAACTGCATGCCACCGGTCTATGAGCGGTGAGGGAGGAGCGCCATTCTCAAATCGAACAGTAGGCTAATCTGCGCTGCTCAGTCATATCGTCAACAAGGCAGCATGGTCCATCGTCCAGAAACATACAAAATGTTGTTTCCATCAAATATATTTTGTTTAGTTTTCATTGGGAAGGCAGATAAAGCATTTTTACCAAAAGCAATCACTTTTGCATGTGAAAACACAGAATCCTACTCATTACTCCACATGCTTAATTATGTTACTTTTGTTTTAAGCCGACTATGCAGTGGGCTTTGAACTGGGCACCTGGCTCAAACCTGGGAGGCCAACCTGATCTCAGAGCATTTCACATTATTTTGTACGGAAATCCGAGACACTCCAATTACTATGATATGTTACATTTCGTATGGTATGTATTCATTTGTGGATGTCCATCACCCATTTCCTATGATATATTACAAAATAAAATTCTTATTATATGTTACGAATTTGCAAAACGAACAATATGTTAAGAATTTGCAAATGTACACTACCAGTCAAAAGTTTGGACACACCTACTCATACATAAGATAGCCCTATTTGGTAAAAGACCAAGTCCATATTATAGCAAAAACAGCTCAAATAAGCAACAGGTGAAATGACATTCCATCATTACTTTAAGACATGAAAGTCAATATGTAAAATGTAGAGAACTTTGAAAGTTTCTTCAAGTGCAGTCGCAAAAACCATCAAGCGCTATGATGAAACTGGCTCTCATGAGGACCACCACAGGAATGGAAGACCCAGAGTTACCTCTGCTGCAGAGGATAAGTTCATCAGAGTTACCAGCCTCAGAAACTGCAGCCCAAATAAATGCTTCACGGAGTTCAAGTCACAGACACATCTCAACATCAGCTGTTCAGAGGAGACCGCGTGAATCAGGTCTTCATGGTCGAATTAATGCAAAGAAACCACTACTAAAGGACATCAATAAGAAAAAGAGACCAGCTTGGGTCAAGAAATAGGAGCAATGGATAATAGACCGGTGGAAATGTGTCCTTTGGTATGGTGTCCGAATTGGAGATTTTTGGTTCAAACTGGCGTGTCTTTGTGAAATGCGGTGTGAGTGAACGGATGATCTCTGCATGTGTAGTTCCCACCGTAAAGCATGGAGGAGGAGGTGTTATGGTGTGGGGGTGCTTTGCTGGTGACACTGTCTGTGATTTATTTAGAATTCAAGGCACACTTAACTAGCATGGCTACCACAGCATTCTACAGCGATACGCCATCCCATCTGGTTTGGGCTTAGTGGAACTATCATTTGTTTTTCAACAGGACAATGACCCAACACACCTCTAGGCTGTTTAAAGGCTATTTTACCAAGAAGGCGAGTGATGGAGTGCTGCATCAGATGACCTGGCTTCCACAATCCCCCGACCTCAACCCAATTGAGATGATTTGGGATGAGTCGGACGGCAGAGTGAAGGAAAAGCAGCCGACAAGTGCTAAGCATATGTGGGAACTCCTTCAAGACTGTTGGAAAAGAATTCCAGGTGAAGCTGGTTGAGAGAATGCCAAGAGTGTGTAAAGCTGTCATCAAGGAAAACGGTGGCTATTTGAATAATCTCAAATATAAAATATATTTTGATTTGTTTAACACTTTTTTGGTTACTACATGATTCCATATGTGTTATTTCATAGTGTTGATGTCTTCACTATTATTCTACAATTTAGAAAATTGTAAAAATAAAGAAAAACCCTTGAATGAGTAGGTGTTTCCAAATGTTTGACTGGTACTGTATATGATATGTTACAAATTCTAGCTAGGTGTCTAATGTTATCTAGCTCTCTAAAGTTAGCTAGGCTAAGGGTTAGGGTTAGGGTTAGGGGTTAAGGTTAGGTTTAAGTTTAGGAGTTAGGTTATAGGGTTAAGGTTAGGGTTAGGTGAAGGGTTAGCTAAAAGGGTTAAGGTTAGGGGAAGGGTTAGCTAACATGCTAAGTAGTTGCAATGTAGCTAAAAAGTAGTAAGTTGTTGAAAAGTTGCTAATAAGCTAAAATGCTAAAGTTGTCCGTGATGAGATTCAAACTCACAACCTTTGGGTTGCTAGATGTTTGCTTTATACACCCATCCATCTACCCACCCCGACCATCCACCATCCTTTCGTTTTTTTGCCAAGTAACCATCTGTCTTCCAGTGCATTCGGAAAGTATTCAGACCCATTTACTTTTATCACATTTTGTTACGTTAAAGCCTTATTCTAAAATGGACAAAAAAGAAATCCCCCCTCATCAATCTACATACAATACCCCATAATGACAAAGCAAAAACAGATTTTTAGACATTTATATCACATTTACATAAGATATCACATTTACATAAGTATTCAGACCCTTTACTCAGTACTTTCTTAAAGCATGTTTGGCAGTGATTACAGCCTCAAGTCTTCTTGGGTATGACGCTACAAGCTTGGCACACCTGTTTTTGGGGAGTTTCTCCCATTCTTCTCTGCAGATCCTCTCAAGCTCTGTCAGGTTGGATGGGGAGCATCGCTGCACAGCTATTTTCAGGTCTCTCCAGGGATGTTCGATAGGGTTCAAGTACGGGCTCTGGCTGGGCCACTCAAGGACATTCAACTCTTGCGTTGTCTTGGCTGTGTGCTTAGGGTCGGTGTCCTGTGGGAAGGTGAACCTTCGCCCCAGTTTGAGGTCCTGAGCGCTCTGGAGCAGGTTTTCATCAAGGATCTCTCTGAACTTTGCTCTGTTCATCTTTCCATCGATCCTGACTAGTCTCCCAGTCCCTGACGCTGAAAAACATCCCCACAGCATGACGCTGCCACCACCATGCTTCACCGTAGGGATGGTGCCAGGTTTCCTCGAGACGTGACGCTTGGCATTCAGGCCAAAGAGTTCAATCTTGGTTTCATCAGACCAGATAATCTTGTTTCTCATGGTCTCAGACTCCTTTAGGTGCCTTTTGGCAAACTCCAAGCGGGCTGTCATGTGCCTTTTACTGAGGAGTGACTTCCGTCTGGTCACTCTACCATAAAGGCCTGATTGGTGGAGTGCTGCAGAGAGTCTCATAGCAAAGGGTCTGATACTTATGTAAATAGAGTATTTCTGTTTTATATTTTTAATACATTTGCAAAAAAATCTAAAAACCTGTTTTTGCTTTGTCATTATGGGGTATTGTGTGTAGATTGATGAGGGAAAATAAATATTGAATTCATTTTCGAATAAGGCTGTAACGTAACACAATGTGGAAAAAGAGAAGGGGTCTGAATACTTTGGGAATGCAATGTATGTAACTATACCAAACGTAACATATCATACTAAAAGGAGATAATCGGATTTTCTTACAGAATAATACGAAGTTCTCTGAGACCAGGTTGCATCGGCAGCCTGTTCCAAAAGGAACGCGATCAACTTTCACTCGGTGCCAAACACGCCTACCCGGGACAGATTAATCGAATCCCCTCAATGCAATGAACGGGACGGCCGTGCTCGAAGAAGTGGTGGCAGAGTAAAATCGATCAGCTCTCGGTTTTGTTTCTAAAGATTGGTGTCAGCGTAAAGTCAGTCCAAGTTTTTGGTGTTTATTTGCAAGTTACGGTGGGACTCAAACAACATAGGAGGGGAACTGAAAATGGAGGTAGAAAAGGAAATAAAGAAGGTAAGTCTTCATGCTTCCAGATAAGACATGGCAACACCCTAAAAGGTGTATCCTACCAGGTAGCAAAGTCAGCAAGGAAGGTGCCTGGCTAGTCATGTCAATGTGTAGCCAGCTTCATTACTAGCTACAGAATGATTTTGTTACTTAAAAAATTAGATTAGTATGAGCAATGTAGCTATAGAACCTTGCACGTCTTTCTTTGCGTTAGTTATGAAATACAAAAATAACAAACCCGGGGTTGTCTTAATATGCATTGACATTATTCGCTTCGTTGGTACAATATATTTTTCACAATATTTTCATGTTTGAAGGTGGGAGGACGGACGTTCCGTCCTGTCTCACACTAGTAATGGGTCGTTCGCGAACGAACGGCTCTTTTTGAACGGATCTTTTTGGTGAACGTTGGGAACCGAATCGTATCGGTGAAAGAGCCGTTCATTTGGCTCCCTGATTTGCATACTGCTACTACTGCTTTTTGAGTTTAAAACAACGATTATCTGCAGATAATTTAAAAACTAATTCTTTAAGAGTGTGAATCTTCACTGCAGAAATAATAATTAGTGGGGAGAGCACCTACATTCTGTTCCACGCTCATTTTTGCAGTGCTTAAAAATAAACATACTTTTTGCAGGTGATCTAATAATTTGGCCAGGTAAACATTTATTTAAACACGCATTTCACGATCTGACACAATTGAGCCTATTTTTTGGGCTTTACATTGGAGATTGGTTCAAGGTGGTTCTAAAAATCATGGTTCTAGGTACATTTTTAAGCATTTTGAAGGAAGAGCCGTTTGGGAGCCAAATGAGCCGGCTCTTTTAAGTGAACGGAGCCAAATGTGCCGGCTCAACAAAAAGACTCGGAATGCCCATCACTATCTTCCAGCACTCAGCAGCAATACCACAATCTCCATGAGCTGCCTGCTGCAGCAGAGAACAAATGCAGTGTATAGCTCCACTACACTACTTTGATACGCATCGTAGGGATTAAGAAGTGAGTATGTTGCCCACAAAAAAAAGTGGGTATATGGCGTATACCTGTGTATACCCTCCACTACACCACTGGTGACAGGTGAATCTCATTGACACTTTTCCATTGCGCCCCTCACGTGTTCGTCAAGTGAAAGACCCGCAGTAATGGCTTTCACTTTCAGTAGATTACCCGCATGAAGCTGCTGAAATTACTAGATCACTAATCATCAATGAGGCCCCGATAGTTGTGTCAAGCTGCAAATGATCTTGGACCAAAGGAAACGGTTGTGTTTTGATTGTCTATGCTCGATTACATTAAATATAAGATTCCTTCAATATAACAATCGAGTTAATACATTCTGAAAGCATGAACAAGTGCTCAAGATTTAGAGCCATTGCTCATTAGATCATATTTAGCTTGAAATTCACTGTTTTTCTGGACAGTGAGGCTACTTTGTCCTTGAACTATTCACTTGTGTTTCCCTTATGTATAGACTACTGTTATAATATTATTATAGGCTACTATTATACACTATTTGTCAATGTACTAAAGTAGGCCTTCATTGACAAACCTCTACTTATACATTACATGGACGGACAAAGCTATAGGCTACTGTGACACAGTATCATGGTTGCAGTACGTACTGGCTGCTGTTTGTCATTGGTGTGGCTTGAGCATGTGACTCATCACGGCAAGTGACTCATGGCAATGTGTCATTGTCATTGCTAGTTTTAAACGTTATACTCATAGCCTAAGTGCTTTAGTGAAGACTGAACAGTAGGTCCACACTTTGATACAGTGATCAATATCTCACTAATAGGCTTCTGGGAAGTCTCCAACACTGACTCAACCCACCCAAAAATGGCAAGGATTCTATGGTGTTCCCAAGTGGTTTAAGGAAACAATTCATAAATATTTATATTTTCAGAAGTGATGAACTCTCAGCTGGATATTCTGTTGAACACAGAAACAATGAGTTGGACACTTTGGAGAGACTCATGGCTGGCTCAGACCAATATCTAGACCAAAGCCGCTACATTGTAGACCATCTCTGGCTATTCTCCGCTTTCGTTATAAACCTAGACAGATATAGTTTGAGACATGTCTATTGTTGATAAGTGGAGAAAAGGGGGTTGATATGTAACGTAAATATTATTAACGGAGTCATGCTCTTAAAAGCTCCAGTCTGGCTTTAGCTTAGCATTCCTCCGTACACAGGCCAGGCTACACATTGGGCTTCTCCAAACAGCAGTGTGTGCTGGAGTCCTAAGGGGCTTTCAGCATCGTGGAATACTTGACCATATAAGGGTGCAGACAGCCTTGACGGGGCAAGACGGACAACACTGGTGTTTGAAGTCCGTCTGAGAAGTGACGTCGGACTGAATGATGCGAATGTGAGGGAGGAAAGAGTGCTACAATATGGGCTGTGACTACAAACTCTGGAATTAGCCTTAGTATGCATCCCAAATGGCACTCTGTTCCCTATGGGCCCTGGTCAAAAGTATTACAATATATAGGGAGTATGGTGCCATTTGAGACGCAGGCCTAGTCTAGTGAGTCTGGTTTGATTCGAAAAGGTGGCAACACAGAACTTTAGAGCTGCTTTTATATTTGACCAAAATAGGCACTGAAGTAAAGGAATCAGAAGAAGAGAATGCATGCAAATGGTTGAGAAAAGTAGGCTTAAGCGTCAAATGTGGAATATATCTGAGGGGGAGATTAGTGGATTAGGGATTAATGGGACATCCAATTCTGTATTTGAGTTTAGTAAGATTATGTTTTCCTAGCACATCTCTGTTAGGCATGTTTATACCCAAATGTCAAGCTATACAGTAATGCCAGGTGTACACTACACGACTTTCAAAATCCTAACATTTCTGAGCCTCTCACATTAAACAACCGTCTTTCCTGTAGTATTTTATCTTGCCAATGTAGTGGTACGCACACTAAACGATGTGGCACAGACGGGGTGTCACACACTACAGGATTCTTCACTTGGTTGTGAGGATTCTCCATACCACCATGCTGTCTCGCCAAAACAATGATGTGATTAGATTCTTAACGTAGCTAGAACAAAGAAGCCTCAGAGACGTTTTCAGTCAATCATTCACACCTGCCATACAGAGTTGAAATATCTAGCCAACATTTTTTATCGAATAACATTGCTTGTGAAATTCAGAGCTGTAATGCTTTGACACTTTGGCTTTGGTTAAAGGCAAGTACAAACGCATACTGGTAGTAGCTCGAGTGTCTACACATTCTGGGTGATGCGAAACGACGTCATCATCTCACTGGCTTCTTCTCTGACGAGCTCTCATTGGCTATTGCTGATCACCTTTCTCAAAACGTATCATTGCACATCTCACACTACAAGATCATTGCAGATTTTGTGTCGATAAAATCAAACATGTTTGAAAATATTGGGATGTCTGGGTCTGCTCAAAGACGGGATCTGTAGATTGCATCGCTGACCCGCTCAGATTAAATAAGTGTCGGTGACGGCCACACGCCCTGAAGCAATTGCATGGGGATTTTGTCTCCAATCTCAAAAACTTGTTTGGGACAGCTAAATGGGGGCCAAAATTGTGTAGTGTACACCCGGCAAAAAACAGAACATTGTAGATTCTGCTAACTAGGGAATTTGAAGAGGCCACTCCAAAACAACTAGGCCTAAGTAAGTATTGACTCCACCATATGAACTACAGTAAATACACTACAGGTCCAAAAGTATGCAGACACATGCTTGTTGAACATCTCATTCCAAAATCATGGGCATTAATATGGAGTTGGTCCCCGCTTTGCTGCTATAATAGTCTCCACTCTTCTGGGAAGGCTTTCCACTAGATGTTGGAACATTGCTTTGGGGACTTGCTTCCATTTAGCCACAAGGGCATTATTGAGGTTGGGCACTGATGTTGGGCGATAAGGCCTGGCTCGCAGTTGGCATTCCAATTCATCCCAAAGGTGTTCGATGGGGTTGAGGTCAGGGCTCTGTGCAGGCCAGGCATTGCGGATGGTGAACATAGGTTTGTGTGCGGCTGCTCGGCCATATTAACCCATTTCATGAAGCTCCTGACGAACAGTTCTTGTGCTGACGTTGCTTCCAGAGGCAGTTTGGAACTCGGTAGTGAGTGTTGCAACCGATGACATACGGTTTTTACGCGCTACGCGCTTTAGCACTCTGCCGTGAGCTTGAGTGGCCTACCACTTCGTGGCTGAGCCGTTGTTGCTCCTAGACGTTTCCACTTCACAATAACAGCACTTACAGTTGACCGGGGCAGCTCTAGCAGGGCAGAAATTTGACGAACTGACTTGTTGGAAAGGTGGCATCCTATGACGGTGCCACGTTGAAAGTCATTTAGCTCTTCAGTACGGGCCATTCTACTGCCAATGTTTGTCTATGGAGATTGCTTGGCTGTGTGCTCGATTTATACACCTGTCAGCAATGGGTGTGGCTGAAATAGCCGAATCCACTAATTTGAAGGATACTTTTGTATATATAGTTTATCAAGTCCTGGCCTGAAACTCCCTACTGTATGAAATCATTTCTCGAGACAGGTAAAGTATGTTAATCTCATTCATGTGCTATGTCTGTTGGCAGATGAGCCTGGGCCACGAGATTGGTGCTGGAGCCGCATGCCTGAAATGCAAGGACAAATGCGAGGGGTTCGAGCTGCACTTCTGGAGGTTTGTACTGCTCTCTGCTCTGTTGACCCAGCATGGTCAGAAAAGGAGGAAAGTAAGTTTGAAAAAACTAGTTTTTACATGTGCACCGGATCAGTTTACATGCAAAAACATGTTTTTTCTATCCGGTGCACATGCAAAAACATATATTTTCTTACTTTTATTTATTGAATTCAATATGAACCAGACCCAGTGTGGCCAACAACAGTGCTTGTTTTCTCTTTGCTTCACAACAGGGAAAGCCACAGCCCCCCAAAGCATGTAGCACCTGATTCTTGTTGTGTTTAGTACAGTTTCCAGTCCTCTGTAGAACTAAAGGGGCCTACATTCCTTAGACTTCCTGTCTGATTCCCTGACTTACAATGCAGTCATTATCTGGACCAATGACTCATGAAAATAGATGTGTGTCCCACTGTTCCCTCACGCCAATTAAGCCAGCATTCCTTTTTCCCGCGTACCCAGACAATTATCCACACCCGGCTAGCTTTCTGGAAGACATCACAACAGGTGCCCTGGTGCCTACTGCAGTGGCCGGTCAATATGGCAACACCTAACCGCCACAATGACACACAGCCCACTGGGTACAAACTGGTTGAAACAACGTTGTTTCAACGTAATTTGTCACACATTGTGATGTGAAATCTACGTGGAAAATACATTGGATTTGCAAAAACAGTAGTTTTGAGGGTGAAATTTCAACCACAGGATTATGTCATTATTGTAACCCATTTTCAACATAGACAAACCTTGTATACAGTGGGGGAAAAAAGTATTTAGTCAGCCACAAATTGTGCAAGTTCTCCCACTTAAAAAGATGAGAGAGGCCTGTAATTTTCATCATAGGTACACGTCAACTATGACAGACAAAATGAGATTTTTTTCCCCAGAAAATCACATTGTAGGATTTTTAATGAATATATTTGCAAATTATGGTGGAAAATAAGTATTTGGTCACCTACAAACAAGCAAGATTTCTGGCTCTCACAGACCTGTAACTTCTTCTTTAAGAGGCTCCTCTGTCCTCCACTCGTTACCTGTATTAATGGCACCTGTTTGAACTTGTTATCAGTATAAAAGACACCTGTCCACAACCTCAAACAGTCACACTCCAAACTCCACTATGGCCAAGACCAAAGAGCTGTCAAAGGACACCAGAAACAAAATTGGAGACCTGCACCAGGCTGGGAAGACTGAATCTGCAATAGGTAAGCAGCTTGGTTTGAAGAAATCAACTGTGGGAGCAATTATTAGGAAATGGAAGACATACAAGACCACTGATAATCTCCCTCGATCTGGGGCTCCACGCAAGATCTCACCCCGTGGGGTCAAAATGATCACAAGAACGGTGAGCAAAAATCCCAGAACCACACGGGGGGACCTAGTGAATGACCTGCAGAGAGCTGGGACCAAAGTAACAAAGCCTACCATCAGTAACACACTACGCCGCCAGGGACTCAAATCCTGCAGTGCCAGACGTGTCCCCCTGCTTAAGCCAGTACATGTCCAGGCCCGTCTGAAGTTTGCTAGAGTGCATTTGTATGATCCAGAAGAGGATTGGGAGAATGTCATATGGTCAGATGAAACCAAAATAGAACTTTTTGGTAAAAACTCAACACGTCGTGTTTGGAGGACAAAGAATGCTGAGTTGCATCCAAATAACACCATACCTACTGTGAAGCATGGGGGTGGAAACATCATGCTTTGGGGCTGTTTTTCTGCAAAGGGACCAGGACGACTGATCCGTGTAAAGGAAAGAATGAATGGGGCCATGTATCGTGAGATTTTGAGTGAAAACCTCCTTCCATCAGCAAGGGCATTGAAGATGAAACGTGGCTGGGTCTTTCAGCATGACAATGATCCCAAACAAACCACCCGGGCAACGAAGGAGTGGCTTCGTAAGAAGCATTTCAAGGTCCTGGAGTGGCCTAGCCAGTCTCCAGATCTCAACCCCATAGAAAATCTTTGGAGGGAGTTGAAAGTCCGTGTTACCCAGCGACAGCCCCAAAACATCCCTGCTCTAGAGGAGATCTGCATGGAGGAATGGGCCAAAATACCAGCAACAGTGTGTGAAAACCTTGTGAAGACTTAAAGAAAACGTTTGACCTGTGTCATTGCCAACAAAGGGTATATAACAAAGTATTGAGAAACTTTTGTTATTGACCAAATACTTATTTTCCACCATAATTTGCAAATCAATTCATAAAAAATCCTACAATGTGATTTTCTGGATTTTTTTATCTAATTTTGTCTGTCATAGTTGACGTGCACCTATGATGAAAATTTCAGGCCTCTCTCATCTTTTTAAGTGGGAGAACTTGCACAATTGGTGGCTGACTAAATACTTTTTTCTCCCACTGTAAAATATGTTGTATTTGTACCTTTGAAACAACATCAGATCTTCAACGTTATATCCACTATCAGAAAAAAAGCATAGGCTGGCTAGCATCTTCTACAGTTATCCATTTGGTCTCCCATCCAGGGTTTTAAAAAGCCCAGCCCTGCTTAGTTTTGATATTTATCACTGACTACTTCCGAATGTGCTATCGTGAGAGTGATTGAGAGTTATCTTAATAAATAAATAGATTCACTGTTGCTATTAAAGTCATTCCAAATGATAGGTTTAACAGAGCAAATTAAATGTAACATTTTGTAATGTAAAGCTTTATAAATCATATATCATCAATTATGATATTTAGGCCTATATACAAGTATTTGATCCCCTGCTGATTTTGTACGTTTGCCCACTGACAAAGAAATGATCAGTCTATAATTTTAATGGTAGGTTTATTTGAACAGTGAGAGACAGAATAACAACAACAAATTTCAGAAAAACGCATGTCAAAAATGTTATAAATTGATTTACATTTTAATGAGGGAAATAAGTATGTAACCACCTCTCAATCAGAAAGATTTTGGGCTCCCAGGTGTCTTTTATACAGGTAACGAGCTGAGATTAGGAGCACACTCTTAAAGGGAGTGCTCCTAATCTCAGTTTGTTACCTGTATAAAAGACACCTGTCCACAGAAGCAATCAATCAATCAGGTTCCAAACTCTCCACCATGGCCAAGACCAAAGAGCTCTACAAAGATGTCAGGGACAAGATTGTAGACCTACACAAGGCTGGAATGGGCTACAAGACCATCGCCAAGCAGCTTGGTGAGAAGGTGACAACAGTTGGTCTGATTATTCGCAAATGGAAGAAACACAAAATAACTGTCAATCTCCCTCTGCCTGGGGCTCCATGCAAGATCTCACCTCGTGGAGTTGCAATGATCATGAGAACGGTGAGGAATCAGCCCAGAACTACACGGGAGGATCTTGTCAATGATCTCAAGGCAGCTGGGACCATAGTCACCAAGAAAACAATTGGTAACACACTATGCCGTGAAGGACTGAAATCCTGCAGCGCCCACAAGATCCCCCTGCTCAAGAAAGCACATATACAGGCCCGTCTGAAGTTTGCCAATGAACATCTGAATGATTCAGAGGAGAACTGGGTGAAAGTGTTGTGGTCAGATGAGACCAAAATCGAGCTCTTTGGCATCAACTCAACTCGCCGTGTTTGGAGGAGGAGGAATGCTGACTATGACCCCAAGAACACCATCCCCACCGTCAAACATGGAGGTGGAAACATTATGCTTTGGGGATCTTTTTATGCTAAGGGGACAGGACAACCTCACCGCATCAAAGGGACGATGGACGGGGCCATGTACCGTCAAATCTTGGGTGAGAACGTCCTTCCCTCAGCCAGGGCATTGAAAATGGGTCGTGGATGGGTATTCCAGCATGGCATTTACCCAAAACACACGGCCAGGGCAACAAAGGAGTGGCTCAAGAAGAAGCACATGAAGGTCCTGGAGTGGCCTAGCCAGTCTCCAGACCTTAATCCCATAGAAAATCTGTGGAGGGAGCCGAAGGTTCGAGTTGCCAAACGTCAGCCTCGAAACCTTAATGACTTGGAGAAGATCTGCAAAGAGGAGTGGGACAAAATGCCTCCTGAGATGAGTGCAAACCTGGTGGCCAACGACAAGAAACGTCTGACCTCTGTGATTGCCAACAAGGGTTTTGCCACCAAGTACTAAGTCATGTTTTGCAGAGGGGTCAAATACTTATTACCCTCATTAAAATGCAAATCAAATTATAACATTATTGACATGCGTTTTTCTGGATTTTTTTGTTGTTATTCTGTCTCTCACTGTTTAAATAAACCTACCATTAAAATTATAGACTGATCATTTCTTTGTCAGTGGGCAAACGTATGTCACGATCGTTTAAAGACTGGTCGAACCAAGGCGCAGCGTGATAAGCGTACATGTTTATTAAACGAATAAACACACGACAAAACAACAAACAAACGATACGTGAAGTCTTAAGGTACACACAACAAACCTATACGGAACATACACACCCTGACTCAACAAATAAACGTCCCCTGAGTCAGGGCGTGACAGTACCCCCCAAAGGTGCGGACTCCGACCGCGCCACATAAACATAACAGGGTAGGGGCCGGGTGGGCATTCCGCCTCGGAGGCGGATCCGGCTCCGGGCGTGACCACCACTTTCTCTCCACCTCCCTGTTGCGCCCCTGGTTTGGTCTGGACCTCGGCGTGCTGCTTCCCCTCTCCTTCCTCCCACGAAGTACCAAGCCCTGTCTGGACCCTGGTGTGGGAGACCCCGAACCTGGAGAGGGGCTGACGTCTGGGTCTGGACTGGAACCGCTGACTGGAGCTGGACCCGACGACGGTGGATCGAACTGCACAGGCTCCGGACTGGAGCTGCTGACCGGAGCTGGACTGGGCACCGGTGGAGCGGATTGCTCTGGCTCCGGAGTGGAGCAGCTAACTGGAGCTGGATCAGGCACCGGTGGAGCGGACTGCTCTGGCTCCGGAGTGGAGCAGCTGACCGGTGCTGGACCAGGCACCGGTGGGACAGGCACAGGCCGTGCCGGACTGGACACACGCACCACTGGTTTGGTGCGAGGAGCAGGAACAGGCCGGACCGGGCTGGCGATGCGCACCACTGGCTTGGTGCGAGGGGCAGGAACAGGCCGGGCCGGGCTGGCGACGCGCACCACTGGCTTGGTGCGAGGGGCAGGAACAGGCCGGACCGGGCTGGCGACGCGCACCACTGGCTTGGTGCGAGGGACAGGAACAGGCCGGACCGGGCTGGAGACGCGCACCACTGGCTTGGTGCGGGGAGCAGGAACGGGCCGCGCACGATGTTTGGTGCGGGGAGCAGGAACGGGCCGGGCCGGACTGGGAACACGCACCACTGGCTTGGTGCGGGGAGCAGGAACGGGCCGTACCGGACTGTGGAGGCGGACTGGAGGTCTGGAGCGGAGAGCTGACACAACCCGTCCTGGCTGGATGCCTACTTCCACACAATATGTGTGAGGCATTAGCACAGGACGTACGGGGCTGTGCACGCGTACTGGCGATACAGTACGTAGCACCGGCGCAGGATATACGGGACCGAGGAGGCGTACTGGAGGCCATGAGCGTTGAGCCGGAACACCCCGTCCTGGCTGAATGCCCATCTTCGCACGACACGTGCGTGGTGCCAGCACAGGACGTACAGGACTGTGCCGGAACACTCGCGGCACAGTACGTAGCTCCGCATAACACGGAGCCTGCCCAGTCACACGCTTCCTTGCATGAGTATGGGGAGTTGGCTCTGCTCTAACACTAGGCTCCGCCAACCACCCTTTTAGCCCCCCCACAGAAAGATTTGACCGTGGTTCAACTGTAAATATCACAGATAGAAAGGAGCTTAGTTACCAATATCTTTGTTAATACGGCTTGTTAAATATTTTTTTAGTTTAGTTGATTTCAAATGTAATCTTCAAGTTAATAATTAGTATGTTGGATTCACGTCTCCATCTAAACCAAAAATCAATGATAAAGCATATGTCACGCCCTGGCTCTGGGGACTCTTATATGTTGAGCCAGGGTGTGGATTTTCTATGTTTTGTTTTCTATGTTTTTGTTTCTAGATCGTGTTGATCTATGTTGACCAGGGTGGTTCCCAATCAGAGACAGCTGTAGCTTGTTGTCTCTGATTGGGGACCATACTTACGCAGCCTGTTTTCACTAGTTTATTGTGGGATCTTGTTCCGTAAGGTTTTGTGAATAACCTAGGACTTCACGTATCATTTGGTTTATTGTTTTGGTTCGTGTTGTGTACACATTAAAGAATGTACGCTTATCACGCTGCGCCTTGGTCCGCTTCATCTGTCGACGATCGTGACAGAAGATCCCACCACCAGAGGACCAAGCAGCGTGCCCAGGAGGAGAAGTTGGCGATGTCCCAGGTGGGCGAATGGTGGTCATGGGAGGACATATTCGCGGGCAGAGGGCCATGGGCAAAAGTAAATGCCCAGGCAGGAGAGGAGAAACGGCGCCAACCGTGCCGACGACGGACACGCGAGAGGCAACCCCAATAAATGTTTTGGGGGGGGGCACACGGCATGGACGACGGGGCTACTGGAGGCAGCTAAAGGACGAATCAGCGGACTAGGAGAGGAGGCCACCAGGTTTGGGGGGCTGGAAGGGTGGTTGGCGGAGCCTAGAGGTAGAGCAGAGCCAACTCCCCGTACTCAGGCTAGGCAGCGTGAGACTGGGCAGGTTCCGTGTTATGCGGAGCCACGTACTGTTCCGGTACAGTCCTGTACGTCCTGTGCTAGCACCACGCATGTGTCGTGCTGAGGTGGGCATGCAGCCAGGACGGAGTGTGCCGGCTCAGCGCTCGTGGCCTCCAGTACCCCTCCTCGGTCCCGGATATCCTGCGCCAGTGCCACGTGCTGTAGTGCCAGTACGAGTGCACAGCCCTGTACGTCCTGTGCTGATGCCTCACACAGATTGTGTGGAAATAGGCATTCAGCCAGGACAGGTTGTGTCAGCTCTCCGCTCCAGACCTCCAGTCCGTCTCCACAGTCCAGCCCGGCCTGTTCCTGTCCCTCGCACCAAACCAGTGGTGCGCGTCGCCAGCCCTGTCCGGCCTGTTCCTGTCCCTCGCACCAAACCAGTGGTGCGCGTCGCCAGCCCGTTCCGGCCCGTTCCTGCTCCCCGCACCAAGCCAGTGGTGTGCGTCGCCAGCCCGGTCCGGCCTGTTCCTGCTCCCCGCACCAAGCCAGTGGTGCGCGTCATCAGCCCGGTCCGGCCCGTTCCTGCTCCCCGCACCAAGCCAGTGGTGCGCGTCGTCAGCCCGGTCCGGCCCGTTCCTGCTCCCCGCACCAAGCCAGTGGTGCGCGTCGTCAGTCTGGCACGGTCCGTGCCTGTTCCACCGGTGCCTGGTCCGGCACCGGTCAGCTGCTCCACTCCGGAGCCAGAGCAATCCGCTCCACCGGTGATCAGTCCAGCTCCGGCCAGCGGGGCCAGACCAGACCAGGGGCGCAACGGGGGGGTAGAGAGAGAGTGGTGGTCACGCCCGGAGCCGGATCCGCCTCCAAGGCGGAATACCCACCCGGCCCCTACCCTCTTGTGTTTGTGTGGCGCGGTCGCAGTCCGCGCATTTGGGGGGGGGTACTGTCACGCCCTGGCTCTGCGGACTCTTATATGTTGAGCCAGGGTGTGGATTTTCTATGTTTTATTTTCTATGTTTTTGTTTCTAGATCGTGTTGATCTATGTTGGCCAGGGTGGTTCCTGTGTATAACCTAGGACTTCACGTATCGTTTGGTTTATTGTTTTGGTTCGTGTTGTGTACGCATTAAAGAATGTACGCTTATCACGCTGCGCCTTGGTCCGCTTCATCTGTCGATGATCGTGACAGAATAGGACTAGGCCTATATCAAATCAAAATCAAAATGCACTATACAATAATAGGCCTATGGTTCAAGCTCTGGTTGATTTAAAATGTAATGATAGTTAGTGATATTGAATTGTGTTTTGTTGTCAACGCAACCAAATATCAACATTTGAAGGAGAGGTTACTTCTACTTGGATAGTTCCATCTGTGCCACTGATTTAGTCTGGCTTAAATTCCAGTTTGTCTACAAATTAATAACTGTAAAATAATAATACAAACTAATGTAACAGTATTTATTCAACCATAAAATGAGTAACACATCCATGGCCACATTTTGAGTTTACATTGGTCCCTGATTCAAATCTTTTAAAATAGACAGCATCAGTCTGCGGACCCCAAACCGATCCAAATGTAGCATTGGTCAGAAAATTGATTCAAACGTTACGAATCGGCGGTTCAATTTTTTTCTTCTTCTCATATTACTTTCTTTCTATCTTCCAAAAATACCAAATATTTTGTGACAACTGATGCCTCCTCTCCTTCAGTGTCAAACTAAGCATGTAACTGTGTTGACAGTCATTGATCTACAAAGCATTTTGCATGCCGAACAACCCCAGGGGATATCAGTAGCCTAGTCAAACTGCACAGCACCTTCAGCATTCAAACGCTAAAATGGCTTGAACGATATTAGGCTTTATTAGTTGAGTGGCAACCTATGTCATTTGCTAGGTTATTGTTGTCTACTGTATGCACTGTTGAAAATGGTGTTTTACCGGAATAAAAGTAAGCTACCGGAGACACAACTCTCAACTGGCTATAGGCTACCTGCTGAACAGGGCTTACAATAGATTTTATTTGGATTATTCAAGTTCACCATCAGCAATAGTTTTCCTTTATACAATCAGTGTACACAGTCATATTTAGATATACTGTAGATAGACATTGTTTTTCCATTGGAATTTGATTGTGCTTTTAGATTGTTGAAAGCATGGTGATAACACATTGGGAATTCAACAAACTTCTGTCTTTTTGAGTGTGTGAATAAGGGTTCAATTCTCATTGATCAACGTCTCAACCAAATATTACCTAGATTTCCACGTTAAAATGACGTGATGTGTCCATGGGTCTTCGGTCTTGGTCATGGTCAGACATGTCTGTGGCAATAAAAACGGAACTGGAAAGCTATTCTGTGTTATGGGGTGTCATTTATTTGTTTAGTACATTTTTGTTTGGGGGGGTTACAGGTACACTATCCATTTCAAATTATACATTTAAAAAACAAACCAAAAAAATAAACTGTAAGAAATACATACAGAGTTTAAAGCTGCAATATTTTTGATTATGGAAAATATATTCCACAGCTGTTTAATAGGTACAATGATTCTCGACACTATACTATGGCATTCTCTCAACCAGCTTAACCTGGAATGCTTTTCCAACTGCAGGAGTTCCCACATATGCTGAGCACTTGTTGGCTGATTTTCCTTCACTCTGCCGTCCGACTCATCCCAAAGCATCTCAATTGGGTTGAGGTCGGGGGATTATTGAGGCCAGGTCATCTGATGCAGCACTCCATCACGCTCCTTCTTAGTAAAATAGCCCTTACACAGCCTGGAGGTGTGTTGGGTCATTGTCCTGTTGAAAAACAAATGATAGTCCCACTAAGCCCAAACCAGATGGGATGGTGTATCTGTCGATGTGCCCTTGAGCAAGGCACTTAACCCTAATTGCTCCTGTAAGTCGCTCTGGATAAGAGCGTCTGCTAAATGACAAAAAAAAAATTTAAAAATAAAGAAGGAAATCACTCAGGGATTTCACCATGAGGGCAATCGTGACTTTAAAACAGTTACAGAGTTGAATGGATGTGATAGGAGAAAACTGAGGATGGATCAACGACATTGTAGTTACTCCACAATACTAACCTAAATGACAGAGTGAAAAGAAGGAAGACTGTACAGAATAAAAATATTACAAAACATGCATCCTGTTTGCAATAAAGCACTAACGTAAAAATAATATGGCAAAGAAATGTACTTTATGTCCTGAATACAATGTGTTACGTTTGGGGAAAATCCAACACAACACATCACTGAGTACCACTGTATGCATCATCTTATGGGTATGCTTGTCATCGGCAAGGACTAAGGATTTTTTTTGGCTAAAAATAAACGGAATACAGGCAATATCCTAGAGGAAAACCTTGTTCAGTCTGCTTTCCAACAGATACTGGGAAACAAATTCACCTTTCAGCAGGACAATAACCTAAAACACAAGGCCAAATATACACTGGAGTTGCTTACCAAGACGACATTGAATGTTCCTGTGTGGCCTAGTTACAGTTTTGACTTAAACCGTCTGGAAAATCTTTGGCTAGACTTGAAAATAGCTGTCTAGCAATGATCAACAATCAACTTGACAGAGCTTGAAGAATTTTTTAAATAATAATGTGAAAATATTGTACAATCCAGTTGTGCAAATCTCTTAGAGACTTACCCAGAAAGACCCACAGCTGTAATCGCTGCCAAAGTTGATTCTAACATGTATTGACTCAGGGGTGTGAATATTTATGTAAATGAGATATTTATGTGTTTCATTTTCAATAAATGTGCAAGAAATTCTAAAAACATGTGTTCACTTTAACATTATGGGGTATTGTGTGTAGATGGGTGAAAGAGAAAAAATCTATTTCATCCAGTTTTAACCTTTAAGAGATCGGTGTCCCGTATACGGGACTGTTGAGCTAAAGTGCGCTAATGTGATTAGCATGACTGTTGTAAGTAACAGCAAACTTTCCAGGACATAGACATGTCTTATATGGGCAGAAAGCTTACATTCTTGTTAATCTAACTGCACTGTCCAATTTACAGTAGCTATTACAGTGAAAAAATACCATGCTATTGTTTGAGGAGAGTGCACAACAACAAAAAGCGTATCACGGCAACTGGTTATCAGAGACCAACCCTTCTGCAAATGTCCCCCTTTTCAAACCACACACACGGACTTGTGACTGTCCCAAAAGTCATATATAATTCCCATTCCTTCTCTTCCATAACCACTGATCTGAAAAGACTTGTGTAAATTAGAGTGAAAACAATATGATAGAAACGTATCTATCAGTAGGGCCAGTAAAAAGCCTGGGCCTTTTACTTGCTTTACACTATAGGGCAGGGTTTCCCAAAATCGGTCCTCGGGACCTCAAGGGGTGCACGTTTTGGTATTTACCCTAGCACTACACAGCTCATTCAAATAATCAACTACTCATCAAGCTGTGTAGTGTTAGGGCAAAAACCAAAACCTGCACCCTTTGGGGTCCCGAGGACCGAGTTTGGGAAACGCTGCATAGAGCCTACTGTTTTTCCTGGTCAGATGATCATAAAGGAAACCTAGACATTTGAGAGTTCTTAGACACAACCAAAAATCTATTCTAACCTAACCCATTCCCTTTCCTTATTGACTTTCCCCTCCACAGAAAAATCTGCCGGAACTGTAAGTGTGGCCTGGCGGACCACGATGTTCAGATGAACTCTGAGGATAACAGGAAGGTTGGCAAGCTGTTTGAGGACACCAAGTACACGGGTCTCGTCGCCAAGCTCAAGACAGACAGCGTCCCCACATGCAAGGACAACCAGGTCACCTTCTCCATCTCCGCCAGCCCCATGTCAGCCACCACTGTACCAAACAGTCCCCACACTGTGCCAGCCAATGCTGGCTATGGTGCTGGGGCCAGGGCTGGGGCCGGAGCTGGGTCTGGTGCTAGGAATGGTGCTGGGGCTGGGGCTGGGGCCGGTTATGGGGCCAGTGCTTGGGCCAGTGCTGGGCCCGCTACCATGCCCAAACCAGGGGCAATCAGACCCAATGCTGTGTCAGCCAATGTCGTGCCAGTAAGGAAGGATGCCGTGCCCATGAAATCTGTCACCTACGAGTGGGCACCACCAGGGGTCAAACAGTATATGGTAAGGGTATAACTACTGTATCATATAATTAAAATACCTAGTAATCCCAAGAGTAGTAAAAACAGGTCTGAATCTGGTGCTGTTCCCTTTGCTTCTGGAAGGAATGGCATCATGCCAAGTCATCATAATGTTCTGTACAATGAAATATGATTGAATTAAAATCTTGAGGTCGCCATATAGTAGGCTTATGGGTCTGTAGTTGGTCTGGTTTAGTTCACTAATCAAGGCATTGGTGAATCGTAATGGAAGATATTGTCCTCTAGAGGTCGCCGACTTGAAGTTCTGTGCCACCAGTGCTCATGATCTCTTTGTATCCCTCAACAAGCAAATAAGTGTTAGGGAGAGGTTGTAAGATGTCCTCTCACAGCTGGTTGCCAGCTAGTCTGTTCCTTTCTGCCTCTTTATCTCTGTATCTCCATCCTTTTTGTATTCACTCTCTCACTCTGTTTGTGCCAATGACTATTCCTTCCTCTTTCCTTTTTATGTCCTCTCTGCCCCTCCTCTCATTGTTTTCTCTCTTCTCCTGTCTCTCTCCCTCTCTTCTCCTGTCTTCCCATCCCTTTCTTTTCTCCTCCCTTCACCTTAATAATGTCCTGATATCCTCTCGCTCTCCTCTCCACTTGGCCCTCATCAGGCGGTCCGCTACATTGAGCTCCTGCCCCCAGAGAGGCGTCCCATAGCGGGCACAGAGGGTGCAGCCTACCGCCGGCAACAGATGGCAGTGCAGCTACCGGAGCATGACCAGGACCCGGCCAAGTGCCACGAGCTGACCCCCGCAGAGGTCAAAGAGATGCAGCAGTTCGTCCGCAAGTACAAGGACGAGGCCCTGGGAGTGGGAGACATCAAGCTGCCTGGGGAGATGATGATGGGACAGTGTCTGGGTCAAGAGAGAGGTCCAGGACAGAGAGCACCAGGGATGGGAGAAACAGTGATGGGAGAACCAGAGATGGGAGCACCAGGGATGGCAGAACACCAAGGGATGGCAAGAGCCCCAGGTCGTGGGTCAAGTATTGGCTATGGGTCTGCCCTGGCTGATGGCCCTAGGGCTGGAGTTAGGCCTGGGGCTGGGGGAGCCTTTGGGCCTGGTCGTCGGTCTAGACCCGGGGCTGGGGGTGCACTCGGGCCAGCAGGACCAGTTCAGCCTAGGATGGGGGCTAAGGGTTACCCTGGGGCAGGAAAGGGTGCACCAGAAGACATGGGTACTGCTGCAACTGCTACCGCTGGGGAAATGGGCACTCCGGGAGCCCCTGGAGCTTACCTGGCTGAGCCCTATGGACAGTACGTAAGTGAGAGTGAGTGAGTGAGTGAGTGAGTATTGTAATAGCACTGGATAGGTTTAATCAATGTGACACCCACCTAGGGCTGGACCGGTTTGGGTTTTTACGTTACCTTTCAATGTTTGGTTTGTTAAATAAGATGCGCAACTCTGGCGCGTGTAATGTCAGTTTTTATAGTTTACTCCATTTGTTACTTGCAAAATGTACTCCGATTATTATTTTTTTGGTTCAATGCATTTATTGCTTTGAAATGTCTTCCAGAAACATTTGTTTTTTTACATGGCATATACAGTGCATTCGGAAAGTATTCAAACCCCTTCACGTTTTCCACATTTTGTAACGTTACAGCTTTATTCTAAAATTGATTAAATTGTTTTTTTCCCTCATCAATCTACACACAATACCCTATAATGACAAATGTTTGCAAATTTGTTCAATACTAGGTATTCAGACCCTTTGCTATGAGACTCGAAATTGAGCTCAGGTGCACCCTGTTTCCATTGATCACCCTTGATGTTTCTACAACCTCATTGGAGTCCACCTGTGGTAAATTAAATTGATTGGACATGATTTGGAAAGGCACACACCTGTATACAGTGGGGGAAAAAAGTATTTAGTCAGCCACCAATTGTGCAAGTTCTCCCACTTAAAAAGATGAGAGAGGCCTGTAATTTTCATCATAGGTACACGTCAACTATGACAGACAAAATGAGAAAAAATAATCCAGAAAATCACATTGTAGGATTTTTAATGAATTTATTTGCAAATTATGGTGGAAAATAAGTATTTGGTCAATAACAGAAGTTTCTCAATACTTTGTTATATACCCTTTGTTGGCAATGACACAGGTCAAACGTTTTCTGTAAGTCTTCACAAGGTTTTCACACACTGTTTCTGGTATTTTGGCCCATTCCTCCATGCAGATCTCCTCTAAAGCAGTGATGTTTTGGGGCTGTCGCTGGGCAACACGGACATTCAACTCCCTCCAAAGATTTTCTATGGGGTTGAGATCTAGAGACTGGCTAGGCCACTCCAGGACCTTGAAATGCTTCTTACGAAGCCACTCCTTCGTTGCCCGGGCAGTGTGTTTGGGATCATTGTCATGCTGAAAGACCCAGCCACGTTTCATCTTCAATGCCCTTGCTGATGGAAGGAGGTTTTCACTCAAAATCTCACGATACATGGCCCCATTCATTCTTTCCTTTACACGGATCAGTCGTCCTGGTCCCTTTGCAGAAAAACAGCCCCAAAGCATGATGTTTCCACCCCCATGCTTCACAGTAGGTATGGTGTTATTTGGATGCAACTCAGCATTCTTTGTCCTCCAAACACGACGTGTTGAGTTTTTACCAAAAAGTTATATTTTGGTTTCATCTGACCATATGACATTCTCCCAATCCTCTTCTGGATCATACAAATGCACTCTAGCAAACTTCAGACGGGCCTGGACATGTACTGGCTTAAGCAGGGGGACACGTCTGGCACTGCAGGATTTGAGTCCCTGGCGGCGTAGTGTGTTACTGATGGTAGGCTTTGTTACTTTGGTCCCAGCTCTCTGCAGGTCATTCACTAGGTCCCCCCGTGTGGTTCTGGGATTTTTGCTCACCGTTCTTGTGATCATTTTGACCCCACGGGGTGAGATCTTGCGTGGAGCCCCAGATCGAGGGAGATTATCAGTGGTCTTGTATGTCTTCCATCTCCTAATAATTGCTCCCACAGTTGATTTCTTCAAACCAAGCTGCTTACCTATTGCAGATTCAGTCTTCCCAGCCTGGTGCAGGTCTACAATTTTGTTTCTGGTGTCCTTTGACAGCTCTTTGGTCTTGGCCATAGTGAGGTTTGGAGTGTGACTGTTTGAGGTTGTGGACAGGTGTCTTTTATACTGATAACAAGTTCAAACAGGTGCCATTAATACAGGTAATGAGTGGACGACAGAGGAGCCTCTTAAAGAATAAGTTACAGGTCTGTGAGAGCCAGACATCTTGCTTGTTTGTAGGTGACCAAATACTTATTTTCCACCATAATTTGCAAATAAATTCATAAAAAAATCCTACAATGTGATTTTCTGGAGAAAAAAAATCTCAATTTGTCTGTCATAGTTGACGTGTACCTATGATGAAAATTACAGGCCTCTCTCATCTTTTTAAGTGGGAGAACTTTCACAATTGGTGGCTGACTAAATACTTTTTTTCCCCACTGTATATAAGGTCCCACAGTTGACAGTGCATGTCAGAGCAAAAACCAAGCCTTGAGGTCAAAGGAATTGTCCGTAGAGGTCCGAGACAGGATTGTGTCGAGGCACAGATCTGTGGAAGGCTACCAAAAAATGTCTACGGTGGCCTCTATCATTCTTAAATGGAAGAAGTTTAGAACCACCAAGACTCTTCCTAGAGCTGGCCGTCCAGCCAAACTGAGCAATCGGGGGAGAAGGGCCTTGGTTAGGGAGGTGACCAAGAACCCGATGGTCACTCTGACAGAGCTCCAGAGTTCCTCCGTGGAAATGGGAGAACCTTCCAGAAGGATAACCATCTGTGCAGCACTCCACCAATCAGGCCTATATGGTAGAGTGGCCAGACAGAAGCCACTTCTCAGTAAAAAGCACATGACAGCCCGCTTGGAGTTTGCCAAAAGGCCCCTAAAGGACTCTCAGACCATGAGAAACAAGATTCTCTGGTCTGATGAAACCAAGATTGAACTCTTTGGCCTGAATGCCAAGCGTCACGTCTGGAGGAAACCTGGCAACACCCCTATGGTGAAGCATGGTGGTGGCAGCATCATGCTGTGGGGATGTTTTCCAGCAGCAGGGACTGGGAGACTAGTCAGAATCGAGGGAAAAATGAACAGAGCAAAGTACAGAGAGATCCTTGATGAAAACCTGCTCCAGAGTGCTCAGGACCTCAGACTGGGGCAAAGGTTCACCTTCCAACAGGACAACGACCCTAAGCACACAGCCAAGATAACGCAGGAGTGGCTTCGGGACAAGTCTCTGAATGTCCATGAGTGGCCCTGCCAGAGCCCGGACTTGAACCCGATCGAACATCTCTGGAGAGACCTAAAAATAGCTGTGCAGCGACGCTCCCCATCCAACCTGACAGAGATTGAGAGGATAAGCAGGGAAGAATGGGAGAAACTCCCCAAATACAGGTGTGCCAAGCTTGTAGCATCATATCTAAGAAGACTCGAGGCTGTAATAGCTGCCAAAGATGTTTCAAGAAAGTACTGAGTAAAGGGTCTGAATTCTTACAGTACCAGTCAAAAGTTTGGACACACCTACTCATTCCAGGGTTTTTCTTTATTTTTACTATTTTTTACATTGTAGAATAATAGTGAAGACATCAACACTATGAAATAACACATATGGAATCATGTAGTAACCATAAAAGTATATATTTGATATTCTTCAAAGTAGCCACCCTTTGCCTTGATGACAGCTTTGCACACTCGTGGCATTCTCTCAACCAGCTTCATGAGGTAGTCACCTGGAATGCATTTCAATTAACAGGTGTGCCTAGTTTAAAGTTAATTTGTGGAATGCGTTTGAGCCATTCAGTTGTGTTGTGACAATGTAGGGGTTGTATACATAAGATAGCCCGATTTGGTAAAAGACCAAGTCCATAATATGACATGAATAGCTCAAATAAGCAAAGAGAAACGACAGTCCATCATTGCTTTAAGACATGAAGGTCAGTCAATCCAGAAAATTTCAAGAACTTTTAAAGTTTCTTCAAGTGCAGTCGCAAAAACCATCAAGCGCTATGATGAAACTGTCTCTCATGAGGACCGTCACAGGAAAAGAAGACCCAGAGTTACCTCTGCTGCAGAATATAAGTTCATTACAGTTAACTGCACCTCAGATTGCAGCCCAAATAAATAATTCACAGAGTTCAAGTAACAGACACATCTCAACATCAACTGTTCAGAGGAGACTGTGTGAATCAGGCATTCATGGTCGAATTGCTGCAAAGAAACCACTACTAAAGGACACCAATAAGAAGAAGAGACTTGCTTGTTCCAAGAAACACGAGCAATGGACATTAGACATTGGAAATCTGTCCTTTGGTCTAATGAGTCCAAATGTGAGAATTTTGGTTCCAACTGCCATGTCTTTTTGAGATGCAGAGTAGGTGAACGGATGATCTCCGCATGTGTGGTTCCCACTGTGAAGCATGGAGGAGGAGGTGTGAGGTGTAGGGGTGCTTTTCTGGTGACACTGTCTGTGATTTATTTAGAATTCAAGGCACACGTAACCAGCATGGCTACCACAGCATTCTGCAGCAATACGCCATCCCATCTGATTTGCGGTTAGTGGGACTATCATTTGTTTTTCAACAGGACAATGACCCAAAACACACCTACAGGCTGTGTACGGGCTATTTGACCAAGAAGGAGAGTGATGGAGTGCTTCATCAGATGACCTGGCCTCCACAATCACCCGACCTCAACCCAATTGAGATGGTTTGGGATGAGTTGGACTGCTGAGTGAAGGAAAAGCAGCCAAGTGCTCAGCATATGTGGGAACTCCTTCAAGACTGTTGGAAAAGCATTCCAGGTGAAGCTGGTTGAGAGAATGCCAAGAGTGTGCAAAGCTGTCATTAAGGCAAATGGTTGCTACTTTGAAGAATATAAAATATAAAGTATTTAACACTTTTTTGGTTACTACATGATTCCATATGTGTTATTTCATAGTTTTGATGTCTTCACTATTATTCTACAATGTAGAAAATAGTACAAATAAAGAAAAACCCTTGAATGAGTAGGTGTGTCCAAACATTTGACTGGTACTGTATGTAAATGTCATATTTCAGTAAAAAAAAAAAAAACATTTGCAAAAAATTCGGAAAACCTGTTTTTGCTTTGTCATTATGGGGTATTGTGTGTAGATGGATGAGGGGGGAAAAAACGATGTAATCAATTTTAGAATAAGGCTGTAACGTAACAAAATGTAGAAAAAATCAAGGGGTCTGAATACTTTCCGAATGCACTGTATGTTAAGATGTATTGTTAACTTGTATTGCGACATACACTACATGACCAAAAGTATGTGGACACCCCTTCAAATTAGTGGATTCGGCTATTTCAGCAACACCCGTTGCTGACAGTTGTATAAAGTTGAACACACCGCCATGCAATCTCCATAGACAAACATTGGCAGTAGAATGGCCCGTGCTGAAGAGCTCAGTGACTTTCAATGTGGCACCTTCATAGGATGCCACCTTTCCAACAAGTCAGGTCGTCATATTTCTGCCCTGGTCAACTGTAAGTGCTGTTATTGTGAAGTGGAAACGTCTAGGAGCAACAACGGCTCAGTCGCGAAGTGGTAGGCCACACATGCTCACAGAAGGGGACCGCCGAGTGCTGAAGCGCGTAGCGTGTAAAAATCGTCTGTCCTCGGTTGCAACACTCACTACAGAGTTCCAAACTGCTTCTGGAAGCAATGTCAGCACAATAACTGTTAGTTGGGAGCTTCGTGAAATGGGTTTCCATGGCCGAGCAGCCGCACACAAGTCTAAGATCACCAATGCGCGATTGCCAAGCGTCGGCTGGAGTGGTGTAAAGCTCGCCTCCATTGGACTCTGGAGCAGTGGAAACACATTCTCTGGAGTGATGAATCACGCTTCACTATCTGGCAGTCAGACAGACAAATCTGGGTTTGACGGATGCCAGAAGAATGCTACCTTCCCGAATGCATAGTGCCAACTGTAAAGTGTGGTGGAGGAGGAATAATTGTCTGGGGCTGTTTTTCATGATTTGGCCTAGGCTCCTTAGTTTCAGTGAAGGGAAATCTTAACACTACAGCATACAATACAATGACGTTCTAGACGACTTTTTGCTTCCAACTTTGTGGCAACAGTTTGGAGAAGGCCCTTTCCTGTTTCAGCATGACAATGCCCCCATGCAGAAAGCGAGGTCCATACAGAAATTGTTTGTCGAGATCGGTGTGGAAGAACTTGACTGGCCTGCACAGAGCCCTGACCTCAACCCCATTGAACACCTTTGGGATGAATTGGAACGCAGACTGCGAGCCAGGCCTAATCGCCCAACATCAGTGCCCAACCTCACTAATGCTCTTGTGTCTGATTGGAAGCAAGTCCCCGCAGCAATGTTCCAACATCTAGTGAAAGCCTTCCCAGATGAGTGGAGGCTGTTATAGCAGCAAAGGGGGGACCAACTCCATATTATTGTCCATGATTTTGGAATGAGATGGGCGGCAGGGAGCTTAGTGGTTAAGAGCGTAGTGCCGCCGAAAGGTCGCTGGTTCTAATCCCCAAGCCGACTAAGTGAAAAATCTGTCGATGTGCCCTTGAGCAAGGCACTTAACCCTAATTGCTCCTATAAGTCGCTCTGGATAAGAGCGTCTGCTAAATGACTAAAATGTAAATGTTCAACGAGCACGTGTTCACATACTTTTGGCCATGTAGTGTATTTGCAATGTATGACTTTTCCATACGGGTAGGCCAAAATCAGCATGTTGTTATTAAATCATTATTAATGCATGTGTAGCCACCCTAGGGCCATGAACTACTCATAAAGCATATTTAGAACTTGTATTATTCAAAAACAAAAAATACTGTCATATCGTCAAAATGTGCAAAATATGGTGATATTATATTTTGGCCACATCGCCCAGCCCTATGCATGAAAACTAGTAATCTGTCGTTGAATGACAGCAAACACTTCAATTGAATAATCCCGTCCATAGTTCCCACTCCTACTAGGATATAACTTTTGAAATATCGTCATAATATATGCGCAAACTGTTTCTACTGGGAAGCATGCCACAGGATTCATTTCCAGTAGAGAACACTGTCTGGTAGTTTAGATCTAAAACGTAAATTCAACTGGCCACAAGATGGAGCCAGGAGTAAAACTATGAGTCAATCACATTTTGCCAGAAAGTTCTGTTCACTTTTGCATAGTGATTTGTTTATCATGGTTTTAATTTTTTCCATCTAACAGAGGTTTGGCACATGCAAACTCCTGTATGTCTGCCTCTCTACCCATCTCTCCCCATATGCAGTTAGTTATTTCAACTGAATGAACATTTTGATTTATGGGCGTTGTTAGGCAGTGTATAATGGCAATGGCATAAAATAACAGGATGGGGCTATGCTACAGAGCCATTGTTTTTGTGAGGGCATTGCTAATGAAGGTCTTTTTTTATGTATTCCTTCTCCCCTCTCTCGCCTCCCCTCCATCCTTCTTTTCATCTCCTCTCCTTCCCTCTCCTCCTCCTTCCTTCCCACTCTCTCCTTCCTCCCCTCTCTTCCTCTTACCCCCCTGCCCCTCCTCCAGTCGTGCCACCAGTGCCAGCTGCCCATGCGTCAGGGTGAGCCTGCGGTGTACGCAGAGCGTGCTGGCTACGACAAGCTGTGGCATCCGGCCTGCTTTGTGTGCTGTACCTGCTCAGAGCTCCTGGTGGACATGATCTACTTCTGGAAGAAGGGACAGCTCTACTGCGGACGCCACTACGGAGACAGTGAGAAGCCCCGCTGTGGAGGCTGTGACGAGGTGAGGGATTTGAGGGGAGGGGGAGGCAGGGAGAAGAGGGGTGGGGGAAGAAAGGATGTCACTACGGAGACAGCGAGAAGGGGGACCGTGTGACAAGGTGAGGAGGGACAGGGAATGGGGAAGACAGGGGTATTAAAGGAAGAGAGGTCAACAGGAGAGGAAGACTGTTATTCACACACTTTATGTAAATTCAGGTGCATAGAGAGGAAAAAACTGCAATTTAAAAAAAAATAGATGTACTGTATGGGAGAGTGGGGTAAGTTGAGCCAAAGGAGTTGAGCCACCCTTGTTTCTAGGAAACCATACACACAATTCTTAATTTGACTAAATTATGGAGTCTGTGAAGGAAGAAACCACTTGGAAAAAGTGGTAAGCAAGTATTTTTGTTATATTATATATATATAGTTATATTTTCACCAAGTCAAATTAATGTATTGTGTTAGAGGTTTCATGATTCTTGTATCTAAACCAAAATAGATTGTTTTAAGATTGTTCTATACATCAGTTGGGGTCTCTATAAGCTTCAATATGAGGTCCTAAACCTAGCATGAAAGTGCATCCTTGTAGCTGTGTGGGCTAATATAGTCAAAATGTTTACCTTTGGATAAGTTGGGCCAATGGCCATGGGGTATGCTGAGCAAATGGTTGAGCCAATGGCAAGTTGAGCAAATTGAAGTGTTTTCTTCCCAAGTGTAGTGCAAGGCATTATCGCTGGGAGATGATGTAAAGACTGGGCCTGGTCTATGTTAAAAGTGTTTTAAAAAGTACAAACTGTTTGTTAGGGGTTAAGCCTGTGATAAAATATACTTAAAGTGATTAAAAGACGAAAAGCGATTTTGATTGTGTTCAATTTTGTTTGAGAAATAAAGATAGACATGGTTTTAAAAAGGTAGTGGTAATATTTCATTCAATACAGAAATGTGTAGGCGGCTTAACTTACCCTGTCCCGGGTCTCAACCTACCCCATACCCGGGGTAAGTTGTGCCAAGAGACCACTTTTTTTGGACAAGCTATGTTTTCAAAACTGTAATGTTTACATGAATTCTGATTATTTCCAGGGATACACAGCATCCTGAAATATATGTAGATATCTTTGTTTGAAATAATAATATTTTTCCCTTGACAGAGTGATGCGGAATGTTTAAAAAAAAAAACTCAACCTGCCCCACTCTCCCCTACTCTATTACTCTGGGTTTCTTTATTGCTCTTCAATGTGTTGAATTAACTGTCTACTGTATCATGTTTTGTGTGTCTCTACAGCTGATCTTCAGTAATGAGTACACACAGGCCGAGGACCAGAACTGGCACCTGAAACACTTCTGCTGCTTCAACTGTGACTGTGTTCTGGCTGGAGAGACCTACGTTATGGAGAACAACAAGCCTGTCTGCAAGCCCTGCTACATGAAGAGCCACGCAGTGGTAAGGACAAAGAGGGAGAGTGTATGTGTGTGTGTCAAATCAAATCAAAGTTTATTGGTTGTGCACACAGATTTGAAGATGTTATCGCAGGTGCAGCGAAGAGCTTATGTTTCTAGCTCCAACAGTGCAGTAATATTTAGCAATACAATAACAATACACACATAATCCAAAAAGTAAAAAAATATATCAGAAATATCAGAACGAGCAATGTCAGAGTCCGGAATATAAATGTATACATGGAGTATACAAAACATTCTCTTTCCATGACATAGACTGACCAGGTGAATCCAGGTGAAAGCTATGATCCCTTATTGATGTCACTTGTCTCTATATACATGGGACAGCAGTCTCGAAGCTGCCTGGCGGTAGCCGGCTAGTGACAGTGTCTAAGGTGCTGGGCAGAGTACCGGCAGGTGGCCGTCTAGTGATGGCTGTTCAACAGTCTGATAGCCTGGAAATAGAAGCTGTTTTTCAGTCTCTTTTTGGTACACATGTACTGGCCCCGGTGATGCTTTGGGCTGACCGGTTGCTGTCGGTGCAGTTGCCTTACCAGGCGGTGATGCAGCCCGGCAGAATGCTCTCGATGGTGCATCTGTAGAAGTTTGTGAGGGTCTTGGGGGCCAAGAGGCGCTGTTGTGCCTTCTTCACCACGGTGTCGGTCTGGTGGGACCATTTCAGGTCCTTGGGGATGTGAACACCAAGGAAATTGAAGTGTTTGACCCCCTCCACTGCGGCTGCATCGATATGGATGGGCTTGTGTTCTCTATGCTGTCTCCTGTAGTCCCAATCAGCTCCTTCATTTTGTTGACATTGAGGGAGAGGTTATTTCCCCAGCACCACTCCTCTCTGTAGGCTGTCTCGTTGTTGTTGGTGATCAGGCAAACTTGATGATAGAGTTGGTGCGAAGCCACACGGTCATGGGCGAACAGGGAGTAAAGGAGGGGGCTAAGCACACACCCCTGGGGGCCCCAGTGTTGAGGATCAGCGTGGCAGAGGTGTTGTTGCCTACCCTCACCACCTGGGGGCAACCCGTCAGGAAGTCTAGGACCCAGTTGCACAGGGAGGGGTTCAGACCCAGGGCCTTGAACTTAGTGATGAGCTTGGGGGGCACTATAGTGTTATAAGCCGAGCTGTAGTCTATGAACAGCATTCTCACATAGGTATTCCTCTAGTCCAGGTGGGATAGGGCATTGTGCAGTGCAGTGGCTATTCTGTGTGTACCTGCTCGTGTGTGTGTGTGTGTGTCTGTGTGTGTGTGTGATATGATACCCTGTAGTAAATGTGTACAATGTATATTGTATAGATGAGATACAACTCTCTGCTACATACTTTTGTCTACATTGAATATGTTTGTGTGATTAAACACACATCCCCCCTCTCTCCTCACTCTCCAGGTATGTACGGCCTGTCAGAACCCAATGGAGCCCGAGGCCCAGCGTGTATCTTACGGGGAGTTCCACTGGCACGCTGAGCCCCAGTGCTTCCAGTGCTCCTGCTGTGCTAAGTGTCTCATTGGAGAGCGCTTTATGGCCATACAGGGCATGCTCTTCTGCTCTGTCGAGTGCAAGAAGAAGACCATTACCTAAGAAGAAGACTATGACCCAGAGCAGCGCACCACAGCTAAACCTGACAACAAAATTATTAAAGTCTATTCAAACAATGGTCATTTCCCTTGACCACAAACAACGTGTTTCAGTCTACAACTGATTCTTGCTCAGATCACAATCAACTCTGCTCCTGATGACAACCAACCCCAGTCCTCTGCTAATTTTAGTTTTCACTATGCTTATTTCCGCTCAAGACTGCAACCAATCATCTGAATAACAGTTGGGACTTGTGCTTTCCTCAATAATGCCTAACCAAGATTTCAGTTTCCAAAGTCAGGCCCTTGGGAACCAAATACTGCCTTAAATAATAATAAATAAATAATAATATGCCATTTAGCAGACGCTTTTATCCAAAGCGACTTACAGTCACGCGTGCATACATTTTTGTGTATGGGTGGTCCCGGGGATCGAACCCACTACCTTGGCGTTACAAGCGCCATGCTCTACCAGCTGAGCTACAGAGGACCACAGTAGAGAGAACAGTACTTTCTCTGGTTGATTGATTGGTTGATTCTTCTTTTACCAGATAGGAGGTGTAACAAAAGATATCTGTCGGTTTCTCGCTTTACATGCACTGTTTTGTTCTACTTCTTCTTTGTTTTATTGAGATACAAGTCTTGTTTCTGCACACTTTTATTTTTACAGTCACTCTTCATCTGAGTGTAAATCAGCTTTGGATTCTATAGTCTGTCTACTACCAAAATACCTTCCTTGGGTTGTGCTCATACCATTCTTCCTGCTGCTTTCTCTCTAGAATGTACTACTGAATACTGATATCCAACTCTATACAGCAGTATAATAGCAATAACCTTACAAGAAATGATACTTTATGTGCAGTGTTTTTGTTCCGCTAGAAGCAGCCCTTCAATGTTGTTACAGGCGGATAAGTATCTGACTATGCCAAGTGGCTGACTGATTCTCTCCAACACAGTCCTGGAGAACCCATGGGAATGCAGGTTTTCACAAGTGACACTATTATCGAAAACATCACTGAAATGTGAAGGCAGGTGATGTCATATCTATGTGATCTACAGAACATCTTAAAATGATGACGACTCTCGAGGACCAATGAAATGATAAGAAGAAATGAGAAAGTACTGTTCTCTCTACTGTGGTGTCTAATTATCTACCGCCTCCTCTCTTTCCTTCAGTCTTTTTTATATTATAATATTTTTCCCTAGCGGTCTTCACAATAAGTGCCATTTGCTTTCCTTTGTTTCTTGCTCAATGAAAAGCACTTTATGATATTTTTTCCTCACACTCTTACAACCTAATAAAGGTTTTTGCCATGATTAGTCCCGTTTGGTTCATACTGCCATACAGGACATTTAACAGTCAACACTCCCACAGGTGTTAACGACAGACCATTTAGAACGTAACCTGTGTGCATGTGTATGTGTGTGTGTGTGTGTACTTGTGAGCAGGGGCGGTGTGTTCAATAGGGCGATATGGGCGACGCACTGCCAAACGGGAAAAGGAAGGGATTTTTTTTCTAATCAATTATATCACGGCAACAGTAGTTATCAGTGTTCTAATCTGATCTGACTGCCACTAAATGTCAAATCAGGCTAAAGTCGTGCTTCAAATGGCCCCGCCCGTTTTTGGGGCGATTTCAGTCAAGTTGAAAATCGCCCAGAAGTCTGTCATAGACTCTGATGTAAAATCTATTTTTTTCAAATTTCAAAGCTTTCAATACAATCTCTATGTGTTTCTGAGGGCTTGCACTTACGCGCTTTCGTCATACGTGACGTAACCATGAACGTAACTAAGAAAATAGCGGCTAGCAGCGTCTCTGTTGCGACCTGCAGTGTGGCGTTATCTTATGTTTTTAATTTGTACACTTAGTGGCGTTATTTTATGTTTTTAATTTGTACACTTAGTTTACAAACATTCTGCCAACCATGGATTTCCAGTGGTGGGTTTTGGACTGATCTTGTTGATCGTGTACATACCCGCTACGAACGGACTAAATAATGAAAACGCTGCTGGCAGCGGAATCCAATACAGCTGGGAGACTTGGCTGGATGACAGAGACAGTCACAGGGAAAATCGATCCTGGTAAGAGAGCGACTCTGTACCCCCGACATTGAACTGCTTTCTGTGTCACTGCGACCTTACTATCTGCCCCGTGAGTTCCCCCAATTGTTTGTTACCGTTGTGTACTGTTGATAATCACAAGTTTACTGGAGAACTGAGACCAAGTAGAGACTTTGGACAGGGTGGATATGGTATAATAAAGGCAGTTTATTCAGAGGTAAAGATATCTGGAATCGCGTGCACGGACTCGTTGCGTCAAACTCTTAGGGAGCTATCTGAAGAGAGCCCCGAAAACATTGTGTGCAGACATTTTATACAATAAATGATGTAGGTTGAATCTAGTAGTTCTGATCTTCTGATTGGTCCTGATGAGTTGGGCGAGGTCCCCTCCACTGTTGCATTGGCTCTGAGTCGGGTTCTCTGTCTTCAAATGTTCAGCCTAAAGAGAGGGGGATTTTTGGGTGTGTGTGTGTGTGTGTTTAACAGTGATGATGTGTGTGTGTGTGTGTGTTATCAGTGATGATGTGTGTGTGTGTGTGTGTGTGTGTGTGTGTGTGTCAGAGCAAGAACTCGTGAGTTGGAAGAACTGAGAGACCTATGGCGTGGGTGTTGTCCTTGGCCACCTGCTGACAAGATAGGACTCTTTTGTCCATTGTTATAGGATAGGAACAGCATTGATTGAAAACAAACGCCCAACACAAAATGGGTCATGCACAAGATTTTAGTCAGACCAAGCTATAACATTATATATTTACTACGACAGTACATTCAACCAAAAGCTAATATAACAAAGGCATCAGAGATTATTTATAATCTGTCACAGAAACTGGAATCCATCTCCCCAGATCAGTCAATAAATGCTTCTGGTATTGACTTATATGCTGCCCCTGTCTTCATGTTGTTGCTGGACATATCTTTTTTAAAATGTGTGTAGGTCACCTAAATCATCAGAAAAATTGCCCCTCCTGAGAATTTTTTCAGGAGCCGCCACTGCTTGTGAGCGCATGTGTGTGTGCATCTGTGTATGATTCAGTTGCCAACATAGCTAGCGCACCCAGTGTCGCTAGCAGGCTAATGTGGCCGCTACTATATTTCACACGGACCCCCCTCTCCTGGAAAAAAAAAGAGCTCAGAGAGTAGCCTTGTTGTGTTTAACCCACTCGGGGGAAGCGGTGCACAATTCAAGGAAGCCCCCATTTCTCTCCGGCCCCATTGTCTTTAGTGGCAGCCGGCCCAAAGCAACGCAGCGGCTTCCATCCCCATACTGTAGGCTCACCTCTACCAGGCTTATAGTACCTGTAGGTAGGGTGTATCCCACATCCCTCTCATGACCTTTACACTCACATCAAGCCCTGTCTATGTGTTTCCAATAGCAGGGGAACACTGAAGAATGATGGTTGTGTGTGTGCATAGCTGGGGGGGTTCTCTCTACAATGAGAGCCAGATGCACGGCACAATGCCTGCAGTGCTCTCTTGTGAGAGATGGATGATCCCGCCTTCACATGTATGTAATCATGAATTGGATTTACTTTACATTTCCATTTCAACATCTCTGGATTGTGCTGAGAATGCTGGCTCGTCACCCAGTCTCTACCATAGATCATCATCTCGCACATGAGTGTATGTGACAGCCAGCCATGCACCCTGGATTAACTATATGACTTGCGTAAACTAGCTATGAGTCAACCTCACATGAAGAACAAGTCTTGCATTGAAACAATCAGAGAGGCTCAGAACCAAATAATAGTATATATTAAGATTGTATCTAGATTCTACTAGCTTTGACATTATTCACTATGTTATTCACCAGCATACGCCCATGGGATCCATCAACCACAGTCTAGGACCAACTGGAAATACCATGGACTACACCTCAATGTGCTCTGTAATAGGAAAGTGAGGCACATTCTTTGGTAAACCATTGCTGTGACTTTACGTCCATACACTACTGTCAAAATTAACTTTTTGGATATGAAAAGGACTTCTTGAGGGAAAGTTGGCAGTTGGTGGCATATCCATGTTATCAGTATGAAAACAAACCAGTGAAACCCATGTGAAGTTCTTTAGGACAGTTTGGCTCAGTTCCTGCAGAGGGCACACGTTCACATTCTATGGTGTTGGTCCATTAGCTCTAACTAACCAGTATGGTCACAGTACACTCACTTTTTAAGTATATTTAGCTAGCTTTGGCTATGACACTAAATTCCAATGGACACAAGGCCTGTGATGTTATACCGTACTTGTTGTCTTGTCAGCTTCAGTTGTGTGAGAGGGATGAAATGTAGGCACTTTAACGTAACTCTGCAGGGTAGATGGGGGTCTGGTCCAGCTGTGCCAAGTCAAAGCCAGAGGTATGTGAAGGTCTAAACACCTCCGATACTACCTGAGGAGAAGCAGCAGCAGCCATCTCTGGCTAAATATCAGCTGTCTGGAACCCAGATAACACTCACCACACGCATTCCTTCACCCTGGAACGAAAGAGAGATGGAGAAAGAGAGAGATGGTGAGTGGATGGGAGGGGAGAGGAAAAGAAAGGATAGAGGAGACACCTTTTAGGAATGTTCTTATGGAAGGAAGAGGCCTGGAATGATTATCTACAGTAAGTGAATATTTGAAGCTATCTTCAATGGTTGTCAGATATGCTGAAGTCGGGATGTCTTGTGTGACCTCTCTGTCACTGTATGATTTACTGTAATGTTACTGTACTGTACTCTGTTTAAAGCTAGCCTTTGACCTCTTTGGCTTTGTGCTCAAATGCAAGTCATCATGATGTGGGGAACATTTTCCCCTAAAATAGTAGTAGTAAAAAACATCAGGGTAAGAAAAACAAAACCAAATCATAGGGAATAGTGTGACAGACCATCATGCAACCTGTACACCCAAGGATGGGGGGCTTAGGTGGGGTATGGGAGTGAGGCAGCCCCTTAGAGAGCAATAGATCAAATAGTGACAGACAGTTGAATAGGTTGTCATTAAAGATATTCATGATAGCTACAGTAACCTGTTTTTAAGTAGATCCCTCACCCAAAGAATACCCATTTCACCCCACTTTACATCACAATAACAAGATGGTTTGTGTACATCAGTATTATGACTTGAAGCCGTTAGTAACTTCCTTTCTATATTTTTCTCCAATTACTTTCTCATTTTTTTATATTTTCTCTCCCTCTCTTTTTCTACCCTCCCTCTTTCCTTTCTCGCACCCTATCTTTGGAAGTTTGGTTCCAGGGTTTGGCTCTGGCCGATGTCCAGAGGCAGCCAGGCAGAGATACCTGTTCATTTCAGTGTGTGACTCAGGCTCTCACATCATATGGCATCCAGATTCCTCACATGATTTATATAGAATCCAGGATAGAGAAGATAGATAACCTAGGAGTCCTAGGCTAGGATATACTGACCACACCTAACCATTGCATCTAGGAGTCTCTCTCTTTTTCTTTCTCTCTCACTCGCTCTCTCTCGCTCTCTCTCTCGTAGGCCAGTAGGGGGTCCAATTATACCAATTCCCAAAGGACTGTGTTGTTGAGACTGAGTCCTGGCTGGCGTTGTAACAAAACATGCACTTCATGTCTCTGTGTCTGTGGGGCGTCTCCGTTGAAAACATCCCTTCCCTAACTAATCCTACCACTGCTGCCAGCAGCACCTGTTGGTGAGGACTCAGTGGAAAAGTGGAAAATAGCTGCCTGTCTGCCATACATCACATCAACTCAGTGAATTCCACACAACATGTTCTGCTTATGCTATACTGTCTAATGAGGTACAGTGGAGGGTCAGTTTATATCATAGAGATATAGAACCCACAGTTTTATCTCTATGGTTTATGATATCAGTGGTGGTCGGTGCCGTTTAAGATTAGGGAGGACAATTTCTTTAATGAGCATGACCGTTCTTCTATTACAGCATATTGGATGACTGTCATTCATATTCCATTCACCCAGCTCAATGTAACATCGATAGGTTTAGGCTGTAGCAACCCATCATGCGGTTGCAACAACCTAGCCTACAAATATTTGGTGATCAACAAATTTATTTTTACATTATAAGGCTTGCAGAGCTGGTGAATGGGAGTTTGAATCTGAGCTTTCTCGGCATTAGAGAGGTCTCTAACGCACACATAAAGGTTCAAATCCAATCCATTTGTACAATCACGCGGTACAGTGAACAGCAAGCAGTTTAGCAGTTACGTGGCAATAAATTAATAAAAAACGAAAGCTTACCTTGACTTGGACGAGTTGGAGTGTTGGATAGCCTTAGCCAACTAGCTAACACAACTAGCATTCCTCTATGTTTGAGTCAGGTTGTTGAGTAGGCTAAATTAGCTGAATTAGCTACCTATATAAGTGAAAGTGAAAAAGAAAATATATTACGAAATATATTTACTTCTCTCTCTCTCTCCGCTGCTTCTCCTTAATTTTGTAAGAAATACATTTGTTCAGAACTTAAACTATTGTCCTTCTCTCTCTTTGAGTCGACTACCACATTTATGCACTGCAGTACTAGCTAGCTAGCTGTAGCTTATGTTTTCAGTACTAGATTCATTTTCTGATCCTTTGATTGGATGGACAAAAAGTCAGTTCATGCTTTGATAGGTTGGAGGACGTCCTCCGGAAGTTGTCATAATTACTGTGTCAGGAAGGGGGTGTCAACCATGAGCCTCCTAGGTTTTGTTTTGAAGTCAATGTACCCAGAGGAGTACGGAAAATAGCTGTCCTCCGGCTATACAATGGTGCTACCCTACAGAGTGCTGTTGAGGCTAATGTAGACATTCATTGCAAAACAGTGTGTTTTAATCAGTTATTTGGTGACGTGAATATATTTAGTATAGTTTTATCTAAAAAGGTTAACTTTTTAAATGGTCCTCCCCTTCCTCCTCCAAGGAGCCTCCAATGTATGATATATACCAGAGTAACTACCAGGGAATTAGCCTTATTACCTCATAATTCATCTCTTTTGGACAGACGCACATAACATAAATGGTAGTAGCATCTGAATGTGGGATGTGACGACTAACGAGGAACTTTGCTCTTTTGTCACATTTATTTGGACAAATCACGATTGCAGGTGCTAGAATCTATCGAATTTCGGAGGGGACATTTGCCCCATAGACTTGCCCGAAACTGGCTGAGAGTTTCCGTTTAGAGGGGTGGAGACTTCACTAGTCTTATTAGTACATTTTCTAACACGTCTCCCCCCCAGAACCTAATCAATGTCTGATGCAATTACGCAAGATTTTAGTTCTGGGTGTCCGAGATTACCTCATAATAGGCTACTAAGGACATCTATTCATGTATTTATGAATTATGTCATCAAAAAGTTTCCTGGTAGTAACTATATGCCCATATCTGGTAAAAAGGAACATACTTTTATCCTTTATGTGCCCAGGAATAACTGAACAGTAATTCAGGTACTTAGCTCTCAAAAAGTGTTTTAGGATTGGACAAAGTCCAGAAAAATGTGACCGACTGCCTTGATTCGGTCTTATGTAGCAAAATTTGAAATTGTGTTCTTTACATTGGATAAAAGCAGAGACACAGAGCTACAAAATGGTATATCATACACTGCATTTAAGGGAACAATGGGAAAGTAATTCTGCTTTTGAGAAAATGGCCATTGAATGTTTTGGTACCTACTGAAGAGCTCCTCTTTGTCTACACCCATTCAGCATCGTTTACACCCTCTTAAGCTTTAGCCCCACCCATCTCGTTTCACTCTCGGAGCGTTCAGAGCGCACACTTGACGCTCTGGCCTATGAGTAGGGTTGATCCGAGCGTTCTGACCTCACAACGGCAGTCAAGCACCCAAGCTAACTGGTTAACATTGGCTAGCTTGCTAGCTACTTCCAGACACAAAATTGGGATTATGGTTCATTGTTTATCTCTGGATAACATGAAAATAGCCTAACCAGCACCCCACTGACCATTTTACTCACCCTAGCAGAGCTGGTTAGGCTGTCCTCATGTTAACTGTGCTGCTGGCAACAATTGAATTACGCTTTTTTGCCAACGTTTACTGACACAGGCCATATTCAACGAGTGTTGTGCGTTCGTAAATTCATCAGTTATTCTGCGCTCTGGCATACTCAGACTGAATTTACGAACACACCCGAAATGGTTACGTGCATAGTGGAGTCTTTCGTTAAGACATGTAACTAGCTAGCTAGGTAAACAATTAACCTATCTAGGTAAACAACGTGTCAAATCATACACATAACATTAGCTAGCGAGCCAGCCAGCTAACGTTAGCTAGCTAGCTAAACAATTAACAATAATCCCAACTCATGACATTACTACCCTGCATGAATCTACAGGTAGCTAACCAACCAGTTTAAATGTTAGCAAGCAAATGGATCTGAGATACAAATAATAAGAGCATACACATAACTTTAGCTAGTGAGCCAGCCAGCTAATGTTATCTAGCTAGCTAAACAATTAACCATAATCCCAACTCATGACTACTACCCTGCATTAATCTGCAAGTAGCTAACCAACCAGGTTCAATGCTAGCAAGCAAATGGCTCTGAGATACGAATAATAAGAGCAGTACACTTTAACTTGAAATGAAACCACTTTCTCTCCAAATTAGAAATGTGTAATATCTGAAAATGTAGCTAGCTAGACTATCTTATCCGTATACATCACGCATGATGGACGCATCTCCCTGTCACAGATGCCATGGTTGCCCTTAGTTTGAAGATGTAACCCAGAGACAGGTGCTTTCTCCATTTCGTTAGTTATCATACTCTAATTCCACTCATTTCAAAACTCGATCCTCCAGAAAGTGGAGAGCAACACTTATGCAGCTCCACTACATTATATATATTTTTTAAAGCCGCGTTAGACAGGGTTACCTACACATACTGGCCAGCTCAAATAGACAGAAGCGTGCTATATGGCAGACCAATCCGAACTCCTCTCTCGGCAAGTCCAGCCCACTCATTATCTCAGCCAATCATGGCTAGTGGGAAAGTGGCTTAATCAACTAGGCTCGTAATTTAACAATTTTATTCGTATTTACAGATGGCATACAAGTTCGTTATTAAGGTATATGAAAGAACACATGTTCCAGAAGGCATTTCTGCCAAATAACGCATTTTGATTTATGGTTCTCCTGTGAAGTAATAACCCGTGACATACGCCTAGTTTCCTGAAACTAGTCACAAATTGCATTTCCTTTATCTCCCAACCAGGAGAGTGAGATACCTCTACTCTTAGCATGAGTTAAAAAGGTAATTCTCCAAAACATGGAGAGAAGCCTCATTCATTCCTAACACAGAGTAAACTCACTGTACCTGCCTCCACCCTCCGTCCGGCAGGTAGGCAGCCTTTCCGTCTCTTGACTGATGGAACCATCATCACGCCAGCCTACCCCACTCCACCCCAGGGCTACCTCTGATCTCTGACCTTCCTCATAACAGTATTGTTTTGGGTGACACTGACTTACAGTACCAGTCAAAAGTTTGGACACACCAACTCATTCAAGAGTTTTTCTTAATTTTTACTATTTTGTATATTGTAGAATAATAGTGAAGTCATCAAAACTACGAAATAACAAATAGGGAATCATGTAGTAACCAAAAAAGTGTTAAACAAATCTAAATATATTTTATATTTGAGATTCTTCAAATAGCTACCCTTTGCCTTGATGTCAGCTTTGCACACTATTGGCATTCTCTCAGCCAGCTTCATGAGGTAGTCACCTGGAATCCATTTCAATTAACAGGTGTGCCTTCTTAAAAGTTCATTGTGGAATTTCTTTCCTTCTTAATGCGTTTGAGCCAATCAGTTGTGTTGTGACAAGTAGGTGGGGTATACAGAAGATAGCCCTATTTGGTAAAAGACCAAGTCCATATTATGGCAAGAACAGCTTAAATAAGCAAAGAGAAATTACAGTCCATCATTACTTTAAGACATGAAGGTCAGTCAATACGGAACATTTCAAGAACTTTTAAAGTTTCTTCAAGTGCAGTCACAAACACCATCAAGCGCTATGATGAAACTGGCTCTCATGAGGACCGCCATAGAAATGGAAGACCCAGAGTTACCTCTGCTGCAGAGGATACGTTCATTAGAGTTACTAGCCTCAGAAATTGCAGCCCCCCAAAAAAAGAAATTGCAGCCCTGTTCAAGTAACAGACACATCTCAACGTCAACTGTTCAGAGGAGACCGCGTGAATCAGGTCTTCATGGTCGAATTTCTGCAAAGAAACCACTACTAAAGGACACCAATAATAAGAAGAGACTTGCTTGGGCCAAGAAACACGAGCAATGGATATTAGACCGGTGGAAATGTGTCCTTTGGTCTGGAGTCCAAATTGGAGATTTTTGGTTCCATCCACCGTGTCTTTTTGAGACGCGGTGTAGGTGAACGGATGATCTCCGCATGTGTATTTCCCACCGTGAAGCATGGAGGAGGAGGTGTTATGGTGTGGGGGTGCTTTGCTGGTGACACTGTCATTTACAAAGATTATACATTTTTAAACGTTGTATTTTTTTAGATTATGTTTTTCTTAATCAATTGGTATATTTGAGTTTAACCACAATATTTGTTGTAGTATTTGTTATGTCTTTTCTGGTGGATTCAACTGAAATTGCAACCAACTTTCTATGGCTTGTTTTAAGAAATAACCGAAAGTGAGAGGTTGTAATCTGAATTAAGGGAAAAAGGCCATTCTTGAACATGGGGTGAGACATTCTTATTAATCTGCTAGAGAACCTGTTCGGATTTAAGTACAGTGGGGAAAAAAAGTATTTAGTCAGCCACCAATTGTGCAAGTTCTCCCACTTAAAAAGATGAGAGAGGCCTGTAATTTTCATCATAGGTACACGTCAACTATGACAGACAAAATGAGAATTTTTTTTCCAGAAAATCACATTGTAGGATTTTTTATGAATTTATTTGCAAATTATGGTGGAAAATAAGTATTTGGTCAATAACAAAAGTTTCTCAATACTTTGTTATATACCCTTTGTTGGCAATGACACAGGTCAAACGTTTTCTGTAAGTCTTCACAAGATTTTCACACACTGTTGCTGGTATTTGGGTTATTCCTCCATGCAGATCTCCTCTAGAGCAGTGATGTTTTAGGGCTGTCGCTGGGCAACACAGACATTCAACTCCCTCCAAAGATGTTCTATGGGGTTGAGATCTGGAGACTGGCTAGGCCACTCCAGGACCTTGAAATGCTTCTTACGAAGCCACTCCTTCATTGCCCGGGCGGTGTGTTTGGGATCATTGTCATGCTGAAAGACCCAGCCACGTTTCATCTTCAATGCCCTTGCTGATGGAAGGAGGTTTTCACTCAAAATCTCACGATACATGGCCCCATTCTTTCTTTCCTTTACACGGATCAGTCGTCCTGGTCCCTTTGCAGCAAAACAGCCCCAAAGCATGATGTTTCCACCCCCATGCTTCACAGTAGGTATGGTGTTCTTTGGATGCAACTCAGCATTCTTTGTCCTCCAAACACGACGAGTTGAGTTTTTACCAAAAAGTTCTATTTTGGTTTCATCTGACCATATGACATTCTCCCAATCCTCTTCTGGATCATCCAAATGCACTCTTGCAAACTTCAGACGGGCCTGGACATGTACTGGCTTAAGCAGGGGACACGTCTGGCACTGCAGGATTTGAGTCCCTGGCGGCGTAGTGTGTTACTGATGGTAGGCTTTGTTACTTTGGTCCCAGCTCTCTGCAGGTCATTCACTAGGTCCCCCCATGTGGTTCTGGGATTTTTGCTCACCATTCTTGTGATCATTTTGACCCCACAGGGTGAGATCTTGAGTGGAGCCCCAGATCGAGGGAGATTATCAGTGGTCTTGTATGTCTTCCATCTCCTAATAATTGCTCCCACAGTTGATTTCTTCAAACCAAGCTGCTTACCTATTGCAGATTCAGTCTTCCCAGCCTGGTGCAGGTCTACAATTTTGTTTCTGGTGTCCTTTGACAGCTCTTTGGTCTTGGCCATAGTGGAGTTTGGAGTGTGACTGTTTGAGGTTGTGGACAGGTGTCTTTTATACTGATAACAAGTTCAAACAGGTGCCATTAATACAGGTAACGAGTGGAGGACAGAGGAGCCTCTTAAAGAATAAGTTACAGGTCTGTGAGAGCCAGAAATCTTGCTTGTTTGTAGGTGACCAAATACTTTTTTTCCACAATGATTTGCAAATAAATTCATTAAAAATCCTACAATGTGATTTTCTGGAGAAAAAAATTCTCAATTTGTCTGTCATAGTTGACGTGTACCTATGATGAAAATTACATGCCTCTCTCATCTTTTTAAGTGGGAGAACTTGCACAATTGGTGGCTGACTAAATACTTTTTTTCCCCACTGTATAACTGTTGTATGACTGAGGTCTAACGCTTTAATATTTAATCATTTCTGCCTTCCGAATTCATATTCATTATATAAATAGGCTCGTTTAATTTTGTCTGGCTTGACGTTCCAACATTTAAAAAAAAAAGAGCTAATCAGTGTGATTTTTCCACAAATAGACAGGTATATTCCTTTCCATGGTATCAAGATCGTATCTATTTTTGCTAACTTTCAAGAAAGAATTATTTGTAGTGAGATAATTTATTTCATTACGGATATGAATACCGAGTATGTCCATATCACCGTCAGACCATTTTATTGGTAAACGGTCATGTAAAAGTTGTATTTTTTTGTGATCTAATACGTAATATAAAATGTAATATACAAATTCCAGTTGTACTTCATCAAAAGCCTTTTCAAAGTCAGCTAGGAATACCAGGCCTGGTTTCCCAGATTTTTCATAGTGTTCTATTGTTTCCAGTACTTGTCTTATATTATCTCCAATGTATCGTCCATGTAAAAAAACCTGTCTGATTAGGATGAATAATATCCGACAATACCTTTTTTAATCTATGTGCTATGCATTTTGCTAGAATTTTTGCATCACAACACTGAAGTGTAAGGGGTAAGGATATTTATATTTACCATTTGGATCCTGTTTCCGTAATAATGAAATCAGACCTTGTTGAGTATCTGATAATCTACCATTTTTATATGAGTGGTTAAAACATGCTAATAACGGTCTTCTGAGTACATCAAAAAAGGTTTGGTAAACCTCAGCTGGTATGCCCTGGAGTTTTCCTGGACTTAAAGGCTTTAATTGCATCAAGAAGTTCCTCCTCTGTAATTTGGCCTACACATGAGTCTTTCTGTACAGCTGTTAATTATACATTATTAATAGAAAAAAATCCATACAATTAACTTTGGTTCGTGTAGATGGAGGAGACTGAAATGAAAACATATGTTTAAAGTGCTTTACTTCCTCTTTCCTCTTTATTTTTTATAATATGTTACACTTGATGTTTCTTGAATAAATTCCTTCATTTCTTTGCGTTTCCTCTAACTTATTCTGTGCCTCTGTGGTACAGATTTTATTGCTATCTATCTGTACTGTTAGTCCTTCTATTTCCTTTGTTAATATGGACTCTTTTGACCTACATTGCTTTGTTTTAAAGATGAGTATTGAATTGCATGGCCTCTAAAGGTACATTTAAAAGTGTCCCATACAATAAGGGGATCTGCTATGCCTATGTTATATCGGAAAAAGTCAATTATAAATTATTCTGTCCTAGTTAAAAACAAGTTATCATCCAATAGGCTTTGATTAGATGTCCAATATCCTCCCCACGTGGACATTCTGTAAGAGTAATGTATACAGTATGCCAATTATTTGATTGTCCGACCGCATTCTGTCCCCTATCTAGACTTATTAAACTTTTGGTGCCAGCGAGAATGACATAATAAAAAGTGAAGACGACTAGCTTGATTGAGCCTCTGCCATGTATACTTCACTAGGTCAGGATATTTAACCCTCCATAGATGTCACACCCTGATCTGTTTCACCTGTCTTTGTGATTGTCTCCACCCCCCTCCAGGTGTCGCCCATCTTCCCCATATCCCCAGTGTATTTATACCTGTGTTCTCTGTTTGTCTGTTGCCAGTTTGTTTTGTTTCGTCAAGCCTAACAGCATTTTTTCCCTTGCTCCTGTCTTTCTCAAGTTCCTGTTTTGTAGTTTTCCCGGTTTTGACCATTCTGCCTGCCCCTGAGCCTGCCTGCCGTTCTGTACCTTGTCACACCACCCTGGATTATTGACCTCTGCCTGCCCTGACCCGAGGACTGCCTGCCATTCTGTACCTTTTGGACTCTGATCTGGATTACTGACCTCTGGCTGCCCTTGACCTGTCGTTTGCCTGCACCCCTGTTTTTGTAATAAACTTTTGTTACTTCAAAACTGTCTGCATCTGGGTCTTCTCCCGAAACATGATAATATATCGACTAGTTCTAATATACCCATGATATTTGTGATTTCCTTTACGGTCCATTGAGGTATTTAAAACCGTTCTATAATCTTCCACCATAATAATAGTCTTGTATACTTGTAGGTTTGATATATTATTATATATATTAACAAAGAAGCGTAGATCATCATTATTTGGACCGTATAGATTAATGAGCCAAATCTGTTTATGTTCCAATAACATATTTCAAATAATCCATCTACCTTGTGGATCTGTTTGGAAAATTTGCACAATCTGATCAAAATTATTGTTAATTAATATCATCACCCCTTTTGAGTTTCATTGTCTATGGGAGAAGTATATTTACTTCAGAAAGTATTCAGACCCCTTGAACTTTTCAACATTTTGTTACGTTACAGCCTTATTCTAAAATTGATACAATTGTTTTTTTTCCTTATCAATCTACACACAATACTCCATAATGACAAAGCAAAAACTGGTTTTTAGAAATTTTTGCAAAGGTATTACAAATGAAAAACGGAAATATCACATTTACATAAGTATTCAGACCCTTTACTCAGTATTTTGTTGAAGCACCTTTGGCAGCGATTACAGCCTCGAGTCTTCTTGGGTATGCCGCTATAAGCTTGGCAGACCTGTATTTGGGGAGTTTCTCCCATTCTTCTTTGCAAATCCTCTCAAGCTCTGTTAGGATGGATGGGAGCATCGCTGCACAGCTATTTACGCGTCTCTACAGAGATGTCTGATCGGGTTCAAGTCCGGGCTCTGGCTGGGCCACTCAAGGACATTCAGAGACTTGTCCCGAAGCCACTCCTGCATTGTCTTGGCTGTGTACTTAGGGTCGTTGTCCTGTTGGAAGATGAACCTTCACCCCAGTCTGAGGTCCTGAGCACTCTTCAAGGATCTCTCTGTACTTTTCTCTGTTAATCTTTCCCTCGATCCTGACTAGTCTCCCAGTCCCTGCCGCTGAAAAACATCCCCACAGCATGATGCTGCCACCACCATGCTTCACCATAGGGATGGTGCCAGGTTTCTTCCAGACGTGATGCTTTGCATTCAGGCCAAAGAGTTATATCTTTGTTTCATCAGACCAGAAAATCTTGTTTCTTATCGTCTGACTTTAGGTGCCTTTTGGAAAACTCCAAGCGGGCTTTCATGTACCTTTTACCATAAAGTCCTGATTGGTGGAGTGCTGCATAGATGGTTGTCCTTCTGGAAGGTTCTCCCATCTCCACAGAGGAACTCTGGAGCTTTCTCAGAGTGACCATTGGGTTCTTGGTCACCTCCCTGACCAAGGCCCTTCTCCCCCAATTGCTCAGTTTGGCCGGCGGCCAGCTCTATGAAGAGTCTTGGTGGTTCTAAACTTATTCCATTTTAGAATGATGGAGGCCACTGTGTTCTTGGGGACCTTCAATGCTGCAGAAATGTTTTGGTACCCTTCCCCAGATCTGTGCCTCGACCCAATCCCGTCTCTGAGCTCTAAGGACAATTCCTTCGACCTCATGGCTTGGTTTTTGCTCTGACATGCACTTTCAACTGTGGGACCTTACATAGACAGGTGTGTGCCTTTCCAAATCATGTCCAATCAATTGAATTTACCGCAGGTGGACTCCAATCAAGTTGTAGAAACATCTCAAGGATGATCAATGGAAACAGGATGCACCTGAGCTTAATTTCAAGTCTCATAGCAAAGGGTCTGAATACATATATTATTATTATTATGAAGGTATTTATTTTATTATTATATTTTTTGGGGAAAACATTTCTAAAAACCTGTTTTCGCTTTCTCATTAAAGGGTATTGTGTGTAGATTGATGAGGGAAAAAATGAATGTAATTGATTTTAGAGTAAGGCTGTAACATAACAAAGGGGAAGGGGTCTAAATACTTTCTGAATGCACTGTAGCTGTGCTATGATATTTGCGTAGCTACTAAGTAAACCTCCAATTGTTCTCCACTATTTCACTGCTAAAACCCCTCCCCATCCCAAGTTGGGTTGTGATCCCAGTGACCGGCAGACCACCCCCGTCCCCCCGGATCCCAGGGCCCCCAAGAGACCGGGACCCTTCCTTCAAAAAGAGCACACAGTGCCACCCACAGAACAGAAGCAGATCAACCGCCAAAAGCATTTCCAACGCCCTCACCTCGATTATATTATATACAGTTATTTAAAATATATATACTTTATACATTTATATATTATTTTTTGCAAGCAATTATTATTTTAGCAAACAATTATTGTGATTTATCCTATATTGTCCCTAACATCAAGCTCAGAAGTTCAACAGTTGTTCCATCCCCGAGCACTACTCAAGAAATGACTTTTGTTGTAGCTGTGTGAGAAGGCTTGCAAATTTGAGCAAGAATGGGGAGATTTTATTAACCAATGTCAAGCCCTAGCTGATGGAGCTCCGATACACCCCCTTCCCCTGAAACACACAAACGCTGGTCCCCTGTGGTGAACATTTCCCCAAGCATCTCTGTGCAGTCAGACCTTTGATTATTTTGTGCCACCAGGGCCACAATAATTTGCCCCCTCTCTGAATGTCTGAGTGTGACCCCCTCCCCATGGGTTACTGCAGCTAGTGTTGCCAGCACTGCCACTATCTGGGTGGAGGAACCCCACCGGAATCCCCATCTGCTAGCTACAACGTTCTCATTAGCAGCTTTGAGAAATTCCTTATATGTTATGCTCACCCACCCGGGGTCTTTGGCTTTGTAGGTCCAACCATGCCAAGCTTGTATTATTATTATAGATTTATTATAGATGTATTATTTCAATAATTATCCTTTCTTCTAATGCTGTATTTTATCTATTTGTAAATACTATAAATAGAAAATCTAATAGTAATTATTTTACAACATTCCCTATCTTGAATGGTATAGTGTATTTGTAGTTTATTTCTTTATCAATTGTTGTATTTTATTGTTTTCCCCAAAAACATGATTACAAGCCCTACCACGGATAGTATTAGGTGTTCCATTATTTGACTCCTCTATAGGAACTTAGAAATATTTAGAATAGCCATGGAGTAGTCCTGGTGTCTCGGAACAATTGGTTATCAGTATACAGTTTGTCGACTACGATAGCTACACGTTTCCTGTAAGGGTTGGTATGAGGTGTGACCCAGGTGCGGTGCAGGATAGACAGTAGGCAGTAGGCAAGGATGGTGAAACAAGGATCTTTACCAAAAGCCAGGATACAAAACAACGGACTATTCACAAAAACAAATGAGGAGCACATAGGTCTCCCAAAACAGGCTGACAGCAACCAATACGAAATACTAACTCTGACTGAAAACCACAAAGACACAGGGAGAACACTTCTTTAGTACCTGTACTACCGTCTCATGATCAGACGCTGATACGTACTGCTTGACATCAAGGAACTAGCAGAGAAAACTGAGCAAGGGAACACAGGGAAGTGAAGGAATAAATACACAGCTGAGTCAGATAGACACAGGTGACACCAATAGGCAGATAATTAGTCCCGACTGTGAGTGAGGAGGTGCCTATGGTTGTCGGAGGATGACACCTAGTGGATCGCTCCGGAACTGCGACCCACTCCTGTAACAGTTTCCCTTTTAATCTATTCACCTTGAAGAGTGGTTACAGAACTCTTGCCATTTCCTTCGGGAACTGATCATTTATGCCTATTTTAGTGTCAGCGAGTCTTTCACCCAGGCTTTTAACCATTATTTTATCTTTAAAGGATGCACATTTGGCAACGATTGGGCGCTCATATCTCAGTTCTCTGTCCGAAACGGTGTACACTTTCGAGTTTGATTTTGTCGACAGTATCGCCTGGGATCTGAAGTGCTGTAAGAAATAATTATTTCACCACTCTTTTAGGATCTTCACCCTCTTTTTCTTTGATACCAGTAAGTACCAGATTTTCTATCATAGATCTAGTCTTTTTTTCAAGTAAGGCTTCTCTCAGAAACATGGTCTCCTTTTTTAGTTCTTCAACGTCTGTTTAAATCGTATTGATTTGTTTTGTGTTGTTATCCAGATTGAAGGTTATTTCTCACGAGTATGTGGAATGAAGTGCTAATATTTAGTCAAACTTACAGATACTACGTTTTTATCTTGAGGCATTCTGCACCGCTGTGTTCAGTCCGCCATGACACGTTCATCCATGTTTCTCAAACATAGCATTTTGAAGTTTTTGCAAACGTCAAATTTCGAAGGTGAAGTTTAGGCATTAACTCAGATTTTTAAAGGTTAGGGTTAAGTTTAGGCATTAACTCCGAAATCTTAAAGTTAGGCATTAACTCCGAATGGTTAAGGTAAGGGTTAAGGTTAAGGTTTGGGATAGGCTTAAAACAAATATCTCAAAAACAACTTTCTATCGCTGGATTTGAACTTGCAACCTTAAGAATTAGAGGCAGATGCTGGCGCCCATCCACAACACCCTTGCAAAATCGAAACCTACTTGAAGGAAACAGCGCTCACTGTTGCCCCTAGTGGCCGGTTTTTACATAATCTCCTGGCATCCTCAGACATGAATGGACATCAAATACTGACTTGTATCACGGGTGACCTGGCTGATTAGTTTGGGTGGTAAGGTAGAGTGGAGTTAAAAACAGAGGTGCTCACACAGGTTCGTGTTGTTGTTTTTGTTGTTGTTGTTGTTGTTGTCAGCCAAGAGACAAGGCTCTGAGAAACACTTATCCTGTAATTGGATGTACTGTACAATGGCTTCTAGACAGCTGTGATGAGCGATGACGATAATCATGAATCATAATGTCAATATTTGTTTATGACCCTTGTACCCAGTGGTAGCATAATGACTGTTTGTGTGGCAGCTAGATCGTCTGCTCATTTGACATCTGTCCCATTGCTATTGCTACCTGTTGCCGGGGACTGAGGGATTCTTTAGAGGTGGGGAGAAGTCAATAGGTTCTAGCTACATAGAGACAGGGAGAGATTCAGTAGCAATAGCATTGGTCAATCAATGGCTCTTTCAATCACTGGCTCTTTCAATAATGTCACTATTTCCAGCAACATTAGCAGCTGTACCCTGATTCTCATTAATGTTTCCCTTTCCTGTCATTGTGCACCGCAGTACTTCCTCTTTCCAGAGCTGGAAAAAGCCTGCATTCACATTCACACAACCAATCACTCCTTCTCTCAAACTAGAAGAGCATAGGCCTTAGAAGTGTCCCCCAGTCACAATAAACACTGCGTTAGAAGTGCTTTCTATGGACAACACTCCCCTATAGCTCAATGCGATCTCTCTAACAAGTGGCAGCTGGTGGAGGTAGAAACGGAGAGGGTGGGCTCATTGAATATGGGCTCATACATTGTTAATAGCAAACTATTTCCAAATAACTATTAGGTAAATACCAGTGGAAAGAGTTTACCGATAAATAAAGTTCTCCCCCATTTTGATTGCAGTGGGTCTCCTCTCCCCAGCAGTACCAGGATTGGAGAAAACCCTGCACTATAGAGAATGGTCAAGGAGAGCCAGTACAGTACAGTACAGTATAGCCCCCTGGCAGTCAGTCAATCCTACTGTCAAGCTCTTGCTCTAATGGCATCATAAACATGCCACTAGTTAGAAGCGCTGTCTGTATGTTAGAAGCTGTAAAGCCGGGTGTTAAGCCTTTAGCCAGTGGTGGAAAAAGTACCTGATTGTCATACTTGAGTAAAAGTAAAGATGCCTTAATAGAAAATGACTCAAGTAAAAGTGAGTCACCCAGTAAAATACTACTTGAGTAAAAGTCTAAAAGTATTTGGTTTTAAATATACTTAAGTATCAAAAGTAAATGTAATTGCAAAAATATACTTAAGTATCAAAAGTATCAAAAGTAAAAGTATAAATCATTTCAAAATGCTTATATGAAGCAAAACAGACGGCACAATTGTCTTGTTTTTTATTCATAATTACGGACAGCCAGGGGCACACTCCAACATTCAAACATCATTTTCAAATGTAGCATTTGTGTTTAGTGAGTCCGCCAGATCAGAGGCAGTAGGGCTCACCGGGCATGTTGTCTTGACAAGTGCATGAATGGGACCATTTTCCTGTCCTGCTAAGCATTCAAAATGTAACAAGTACTTTTGGTTGTTAGGGAAAATGCATGGAGTAAAAAGTACATTATTTTCTTTAGGAATGTAGTGAAGTAAAAGTAAAAGTTGCAAAAAATATAAATAGTAAAGTAAAGTACAGATACCCCAAAAAGCTACTTAAATAATACTTAAAAGTATTTTTACTTAAGTACTTTACACCACTGCCTTTAGCCTCACAATCAACATAGTGTTCCCGCTGTTACCTCATTATTCTAATACACACCTGTCTTCTCCAACGTTGCTGCTTCACTCATTCCGTATGACACCATATTAGCCATGGCATGAGGATTTGTAGTGTAGTTAACTCTGACATTAAATTGCCATCATACGTTGCACATTCAGGCAATGTTAGTAATGTTGTGTATTTGTGTTTATGCAGATTCCCAAGGCTCAATTGCATGTGAGACTATACAGATACAGTATAATACATCACACATGCACACACGCACACACACACACTCTCTCTCGCTTTCTCTCTTTTTCTGCCTCTTCAAAGACTGAGACAAGACACACACAGGGACAGTGTGCTCCCCCAGTACTGGTCGGTCTGGAGCACTGTTCCGTTCCATTAATAAATTGTTTCTGTTCAACAGTCTCCCTCCTTTTCTGTAATGACCGGATGACTTTTCCACTGTCGTGTTGTGCCTGGCAGAAGACTATATTCTTCTAATTAATGACATATGTAAACAAAAGGTTGCTCCTCCACACACTCACACAGAATGGATTTGAGAGAAACCAATGAGTTGCTTGTCCACACAGTCACAACAATTGAGTCATAGGCATGCTGAGGCCAGTGAGTGTACTGTACCTTTTACATAAACACATTCCTGCCACCAGCTGAAATATACACGTGAGTCATATTGGATCGAGAGTCTCTGAAGTTTTGATTGGTGTGTGTTCTCCCTCTGTATATATTATTCTGTATATGTTCTGGAGAGATCCCCTCTCCAATGCATTAGCCGATCCATAAAACCGCAGGACTACATTGTCTGCTACAGTTGAAGTCGGAAGTTTACATACACCTTAGCCAAATACATTTAAACTCAGTTTTTCACAATTCCTGACATTTAATCCAACTAAAAATTCCCTGTTTTAGGTCAGTTAGGATCACCACTTTATTTTAAGAATGTGAAATGTCAGAATAATAGTAGAGATAATTATTTATTTCAGCTTGTATTTCTTTCATCACGTTCCCAGTGGGTCAGAAGTTTACATACACTCAATTAGTATTTGGTAGCATTGCCTTTAAATTGTTTAACTTGGGTCAAACGTTTCGGGTAGCCTTCCACAAGCTTCCCACAATAAGTTGGGTGAATTTTGGCCCATTCCTCCTGACAGAGCTGGTATAACTGAGTCAAGTTTGTAGGCCTACACTTTTTCAGTTCTGCCCACAAATGTTCTATAGGATTGAGGTCAGGACTTTGTGATGGCCACTCCAATACCTTGACTTTGTTGTCCTTAAGCCATTTTGCCACAACTTTGGAAGTATGCTTGGGGTCATTGTCCATTTGGAAGACCCATTTGCGACCAAGCTTTAACTTCCTGACTGATGTCTTGAGATGTTGCTTCAATATACCCACATAATTTTCGTTCCTCGTGATGCCATCTACAGTGCTATGAAAAAGTATTTGCCCCCTTTCTAATTTTCTCTACTTTTGCTTATTTGTGATACTGAATGTTATCAGATCTTCAACCAAAACCTAACATTAGATAAAGTGAACAAATAACACAAAAATTACATATTTATTTCATAAACAAAGTTATGCAACACACAATTCCCCTGTGTGAAAAAGTAATTGCCACCTTACACTCAATAACTGGTTGTGCCACCTTTAGCTGCAATGACTCCAACCAAATGCTTCCTGTAGTTGTTGGTCAGTCTCTCACGTCGCTGTGGAGGAATTTTGGCCCACTCTTCCATGCAGAACTGCTTTAACTCAGTGACGTGTGGGTTTTCAAGCATGAACTGATCGTTTCAAGTCCTGACACAACATCTCAATTGGGATTAGGTCTGGACTTTGACTAGGCCATTCCAAAACTTCCAATTTGTTTCTTTTTAGCAATTTTCATGTAGACTTGATTGAGTGTTTTGGATCATTGTCTTGCTGCATGACCCAGCTGCAGCAAGACAATGCACCTAAGTGTATGTAAACTTCAGACTGTATGTAAACCATCCTTGGGTAAGTAACTTAAAGCGATCCTCCCAGTCTCAGCATGAAATGAGGACACTTCTCATTGTAGCCCCCTAGAGTGCATTCTGAAAGTATTCAGACCTTTGACATTTTCCACATTTTGTTACTTTACGCCTTATTTTAAAATGGATTAAATTGGGGGTTTTCCTCATCAATCTACACACAATATCAGATAATGACAAAGCAAAAAATGTTTTTTAGAAATGTTAGCAAATTTATTTTAAAAAACAACTGAAATATCACTTTTACATAAGTATTCAGACCCTTTACTCGGTACTTTGTTGAAGCACCTTTGGCAACGATTACAGCCTCGAGTCTTCTTGGGCATGACGCTATAAGCTTGGCACACCTGTATTTGGGGAGTTTCTCCCATTCTTCTCTGCAGATCCTCTCAAGCTCTGTCAGGTTGGATGGGGATTGTCGCTGCACAGTTATTTTCCGGTCTATCCAGAGATGTTAGCTCGGGTTCAAGTCCGGGCTCTGGCTGAGCCACTCAAGGACATTCAGAGACTTGTCCCAAAGCCACTCCTAAGTTATCTTGGCTGTGTGCTTAGGGTCGTTGTCCTGTTGGAAGGTGAACCTTCACCCCAGTCTGAGGTCCTGAGCGCTCTAGAGCAGGATTTCATCAACGATCTCTCTGTACTTTGCTCCGTTCATCTTTTCCTCGATTCTGCCTAGTCTCCCAGTCCTTGCCACTAAAAAACATCCCCACAGCATGATGCTGCCACCACCCTGCTTCACCATAGGGATGGTGCTAGGTTTCATCCAGACGTGACGCTTGGCATTCAGGCCAAAGAGTTCAACCTTGGTTTCATCAGGCCAGAGAATCTTGTTTCTCATGGTCTGAGCCATTTAGGTGCCTTTTGGTAAACTCCAAGTGGGCTGTCATGTGCCTTTTACTGAGGAGTGGCTTCCGTCTGGCCACTCTACCATAAAGGCCTGATTGGTGAGTGCTGCAGAGATGGTTGTCCTTCTGGAAGGTTGTCCTTCTGGAAGGTTCTCCCATCTCCACTCTGGAGCTCTCTCAGAGTGACCATCAGGTTCTTGGTCACCTCCCTGACCAAGGCCCTTCTCCCCCGATTGCTAAGTTTAGCCGGGCTGTCAGCTCTAGGAAGAGTTTTGGTGGTTCCAAACTTCTTCCATTTAAGAATGATGGAGGCCACTATGTTCTTGGGGACCTTCAATGCTGCAGACATTTTTTGGTACCCTTCCCCAGATCTGTGCCTCGACACAATCCTGTCTCGGAGCTCTACGGACAATTCCTTCGACCTCATGGCTTGGTTTTTGCTCTGACATGCACTGTCAACTGTGGGACCTTATATAGACAGGTGTGTGCCTTTCCAAATAATGTCCAATCATGTGGACTCCAATCAAGTTGTAGAAACATCTCAAGGAAACAGGATTCATCTGAGCTCTATTTTGAGTCTCATAGCAAAGGGTCTGAATACTTACGTAAAAAAAGGTTTTTCTGTTTTTTATTTCTAATACATTTGCAAAAAAATCTAAAAACCTGTTTTCACTTAATCATTATGGTCTATTGTGTGTAGATTGATGAGGAAAATTGTTTTTTTAAATCCATTTTCAAATAAGGCTGTAACATAACAAAATGTGGAAAACATAAAGGGGTCTGAATACTTTCAGAATGCACGGTATAACCTAAACATGTATTCCACCTCATGTTGTTCAAACAAAATGGTTCCTATTAACATTTTCATTCTGTAAATCCCCACCCTCCTTCATCCCTCTTTCCAAGTCTCCATTCCACACTGCTCCTGTAGCAGATAAGGTGTGTGTCCCAAATAGCACCCTATTCCCTATATAGTGCACTACTTTTTTACCAGGGCTACCTAGGGAATAAGGTGTCATTTGGGTAGGGAATAGGGTGCCATTTGGGATGCGGACAAGAATTCCTTCCCAGAGTTTGGCAAGCTGAAGGAACATAATTTAAGAGCCAATAAATGTCCTCGACAGGAATGTGTGGATGCCTTGTATGGTAATAAAAACTGAGGGCTGGTTCTTTATACACTGAACAAAAATATAAATGCAACATGCAACAATTTCAACTATTTTACTGAGTTATAGTTCATATAAGGAAATCAGTCAATTGAAATGAATTCATTGGGCCCTAATCTATGGATTTCACGTGACTGCGAATACAGATATTAATCTGTTGGTCACAGATACCTTTAAAAAAAAAGCTAGGGGCGTTGATCAGAAAACTAGTCAGTATCTGATGTGACCACCATTTGCCTCATGCAGGACGACCCAAACATACTCAATGGGTGACATGTATGGTGAGTATGCAGGCCATGGAAGAATTGGGACATTTTCAGCTTCCAGGAATTGTGTAAAGATCCTTGCGACATGGGGCCGTGCATTACCATGCTGAAACATGAGGTGGTGGAGGTGGATGAATGGCACGACAATGGGCCTCAGGATCTCGTCACGGTATCTCTGTGCATTCAAATTGCCATCGATAAAATGCAATTGTGTTCATTGTCCGTAATTTATGCCTGCCACCATGTTCACAACGTTGACGTCAACAAACCGCTCACCCACACTACACCATACACGCTGTCTGTCATCTGCCTGGTACAGTTGAAACGGTGATTCATCCGTGAAAAGCACACTTCTCCAGCGTGCCAGTGGCCATCGAATGTGAGCATTTGCCCACTGAAGTCGGTTATGACGCCGAACTGCAGTTAGGTCAAGACCCTGGTGAGAACGACGAGCACGCAGATAAGCTTCCCTGAGACAGTTTCTGACAGTTTGTGCAGAAATTCTGCGGTTGTGCAAACCCACAGTTTCATTAGCTGTCCATCTCAGAAGATCCCACAGGTGAAGAAGTCGGATGTGGAGGTCCTGGGCTGGCGTGGTTACAAGTGGTCTGCGGTTGTGAGGCCGGTTGGATGTACTGCCACATTTTCTAAAACAACATTGGAGGTGGCTTATGGTAAAGAAATTAACATTCAATTCTTTGGCAACAACTCTGGTGGACATTCATGCAGTCAGCATGCCAATTGCATCTCCCTAAAAACTTGAGACATCTGTGGCATTGTATTGTGTGACAAAACTGCACATTTTAGAGTGGCCTTTTATTGTCCCCAGAACAAGGTGCACCTGTTTAATTGATCACACTGTTTAATCAGCTTCTTGATATGCCACACCTGACAGGTGGATGGATTATCTTGGCAAAGGAGAAATGCTCACTAACAGGGATGTAAACACATTTGTGCCCAAAATTTGAGAGAAATTAGCTTTTTGTGCATAGGGAACATTTCTGGTATCTTTTGTTTCAGCTCATGAAACATGGGACCAACAATTTACATGTTGCGTATATATTTTTGTTCAATATATATTAGTTAATCTTTTTTTATGCAGAGATCTAGGTTCTATACACTCAAGAGGGAGGGAGGGAAGCGTAGAGGGGTATCCCTGACCCTCCCATCAAGTACACTATAAAGGGGTTACCGTGAATTTGACAGTAGCTTACAGGCAGCTCGGTGGCAAGTAAAATTCTGTGTTTCATATTACAGTACACCTAATGTAATATAAATATGATATCAAAGAAAGTACTATGTAATGACACACATTACACATGGTACAATACCCTACAATTGACTGTATTATACTGTAAAAAAGTAAATGCTACCGTAATTGGAATGAATTAATGAAATTCATTGAGGGGAGGGGTTTGTATTTCACAGTATTTTACTGTAATTACAATTATATTTACAGCATATTAGTGAATATTTGGTGGCACTTCTAGAGGCCTTAACAAAGGCATCCAAACTGGCAGCGATTACAGGGCAAAACAGACCAAAAGGACATGGCAAAATGCTCAACTGCTTAAGGTTTAAGACTTGCTGCCACTCCAATCTGTCCCCGATACATTTTAAATTGATGGGGCATTATAACCACATAGGAGTTAAATTGGTACAGCATTCTAACTCAAGGGTGCAACAAATATAGCCTCTTACACGCCTCAAAATATATTAATGAGCTAGAAACAACAATACCATGCACCTACTAGTGGTCAAAAGGTTTTTGGCGCTCCAAAGATAAGGTACGGTACTGTATTCTGTGGTGTTGAATTACAGTACCATTCCAAATACAGCAAGTCTTTCCCCGCCCACAACATTTTACCACAATGCACAATAATATACAGTATGCTGCAGTAAAACGTTTCAGAGTTTTTTACTGTTAATAATACCCAAAATGGTGGTATAAATTAGTTTTCCATTACATTGTATGGGAGAGGGAGGTATAATATGGAATGAAACACCCTCCACACACACACACACACACACACACACACACACACTGTCACGCCCTGGGCCAGGGTGTGTAGGGTCTATGTTTTGTGTTCTATGTTTAGTTTCTAGTTCATGTGTTTTCTATGTTGGCCGGGGTGGTTCCCAATCAGAGGCAACGTGAATCAGCTGTTGCTTGTTGTCTCTGATTGGGACCATACCTAGGCAGCCTTTTGTGCACTTGTCATTTGTGGGATATTGTTCCGTGTAGGTTTGTGTATGACCGAGGACTTCACGTTTCGTTTTGTTGTTGTTGTAATTGTTGTTTGAAGTACACTATTAAAGAGATGTACGCATATCACGCTGCGCCTTGGTCCGCTCATTATGACGATCGTGACACACACACACACACACACACACACTGTTCATGCCCCATCTCCCCACTCACACATCCGTGAGTAGTCTTGGTCCACAGCCAAACCTTTTATACCCTCTCTCTGTGTGTATACAGTGAAAGGGAGTGGAAGGTGTGATGTTTTGGAGGAATGTCCAGGATGGATCATAACAGGATAACCCTCTCCTCCTCAGCTCTCCTTACCCTCCCACAGTCCTAACCCTCCCTCCAGCAGTACAGTGCAGTCAGAGGATGCTACTGACACGGAGGTGCCTAATGTACACGGGCCAGGTTGCTGATGGAATGTGGTCTGGGGATTCCATGACTCCGTGGAAAGACCCCCTCTCTCCGACTGGTACTCCCTAGCCCCGCTCTGACGTCTCCTAGTGAACTATCATTTCCCTGTGGCTGTGGAAACAGGGGAGGGAGGAGTAGGGCAGGGGGTCAAGCTTCTCCACTCAAAAATATCTCAAAAATTCCACCAACCCCTTCTTGACATTTTCTTTTTACTCTTCATTTCCCCCCTTCAGATCTAAGACATGTTTGACTTTTTGCACCAGGGTGAGAGGAAGATAGAAAGAGAGAGAGTGATAGAAAGGGGCAGGTCTTTCCGTTATAGACTTTCTGACAAATTCCGATCTGGAATGATGAAGTGAGTGTCAGCACTGGCCCATAGCTCACCTCACGACCTTTTACATTTTAAAAATGTCTTCTTATCTTTCCATCATTGACCTATGCCAAAATCCACACTCTTGTCTACAGGTAAGAGAGGGTTGTCTTATGAATGATGTATTTTGTTTTGGCAGATAAGCATGAGAATACAACACTTACAATCAGCAAAGTAAACAGAAAGTATGATAATTATTCATCCGTCAATGCACTGCTACAGTAACTGTCAGTTACAGATAATAAATAAACCTTTCCATTGAACCCTCCGATGTGAAATTGTCCAGTGATTATTATATATCCCTGTAGGCCCTGTACTTAAGTTGATCATTAACATCCATAATAGAGATCATCTTTTATAATTGCTTTTCAACAATATAACCTTAGGACATGAATCTGATCCCATCCAAATAACATAACAGACCTGTTCCAACACAGCTCAACTTTCCCATGTTTCCGATGTTCGCTTCTTCTTCTCGCCAAGCCACGGACTCACTGACACCATGTTCCTGGAGCGCCGGTCCATGCTTACTGAAAGAATGTGGAGCTGGGAATGTTATTATTGCAACATTTATTGTTTCCACTTTGAGTCCGATTGTCAGGTATGTCAGTGGAGGTTGCTGAGGGGAGAACGGCTCATAATAATGGCTGGAATGGAGTGGTATCAACCACATGGAAACCATGTTTTTGATGTATTTGATACCATTCCATTGACTCCATTCCAGCCATTATTATGAGCCGTCCTCCCATCAGCAGCCTCCACTGGTATACATGTATTGACTCTTAAGTGATCAGGGGCTCTGCACCTGACCTCTTCCCTATGCAAAGTGTCGTAAAAGTAGTGTCATAAGGAATTTTTCATGAAAGGAGGAAAACTTGCAAAGACATTGATGATGTTTTAGACTGCTTGAGTTGAGTTTATGAGTAACAAGAACAATATGGTCTTCTCATGAGGAAAATGGAAAAAGAGCCTGTGATGCCACTTCTGCAATTGGACGTTAACAAGGCAACACTCCATCTTAACTCCTCCTCCAAATGTACTGGATTGGTTGAACAGTGCAGAAGAGAACCTCCCCTGACAGTTATTTTTTCTTCAGATAAGACCAGTATGTAGGGGATGTAGTTTCAGGAGTTTCTTTTACACCTGCTACGTTAGGTTACCTTGGCCCAGGCAGTGTCCGAACGTCCCACTCCAACCTCAAAGGGCCATGCCATGGATGTGACTCCACACCGCGTTGGTTTGTTTGATCAGTTAGGACCCCCACACACCCCAGAATGCACAAGGCCTTGTTGTTAGAACACCAACACTGTGACTGCTCTGGAAGTGAAATAGATTCCTATTAGTTGCTTCTGGGAGAAACAGCAACAGCATTCCTATTCACAGCATTTTCTCTCGAAGTCTGCTCTTACATTCCATGACCATGATGTCAATACTCTGTAGAATACTAAGACATATGATGCATGTACTCCTTATCAAGCATGCACAATATTTCATAAGACCCATGTCCCATTAGACCAGATGTGCCTAAAGGCCGAGACAATAAGACACAGTGGCAGAATAAATTCAACCACACCTTTGTTTTATCACAAAACCGCATAGCAACCTCTGTCCAGTGAAGTCCACAAAGCATATTGTATGTACAGTAACAGACAGTTACATGACCTACAGCATAGTCAAGCAAGTTAATGTTTCCGACATTTTCGGAACACTAAACAACTATTGATTCAGAACCACAGAGAGTTACCGCAAGTCGCAAAGAAAACAGGAGCTGCCTCCACTATTCAAGCACCATTTCAACTTCAACATTTCAACATCATCAAATCACCTCTGCTTAGTCTAATACAGTGACAACTAAAACATACCAAAAACAATTTAGTCCAATCAACATAAGCTAAATATGATGTGGCTGTCCATGGTTCTATCACTCTGTCATAAAGTACACACTTTTATTTTTTGTTGTCCTAGGCTACCTGGCTAAAAAGCTTGCTTGCAAGCCTGACTTCCATTAATGGGCAATGTTAGCTAGTTAACATTAGCCTTCTACATCTAACTACATATTGAACTTCCATCATCTCAGGCCAGGGGCACAATGCATGAATTTATGGTTTGATCAGAATTGCCCTTATAATCATTGGCCAGTAAGGAGAATTAAGTAAAACCACAAGTACAAATCCCTATCTCCATCCATGGCACATTTAGGAATGGGCCAATTTTAGCTAGCCACTGGAGGACAACAACACAACGAGATGCAACAATTCAAGTTTTTCTGTAATTGACGAATGCTCTCAATAGGATTTGATAGGAGTGACGCCAAATCCAAGCTGGCTTCCCTTGACACTTTTTTTTGGTGCGCCAGGACCATTCACAGTTGAGCTCACTCAGTTTAGCTCAATGCTGATTGGCAAAAAAAATTGAAATCGTAAAGGGAGGCCAGATGCTGCTGGCTTCCCTTGCCTTCAATGCTACGGGCGGCAACAATGTCAAACTCATTTGGACCAGACAGCATCAGCTAGATGGCCTACACGTAGAGAGACAGAGGGGCGTTGTTTCGCTCGCTCAGATGCTTTCTCCTGTGAGATACATTCAGCCTCTTGCAAGTTGAAGGAAAATTATGAACACAGAGAGACAAAATATACATTATTTAATGTTTATTTATTTATTTATAGGTCAATTTTTGGGGGAAGCCTGGCTTCCCTTGTCATCCATGAATACACGTCACTGTTACTAATGTGTCCCAATGGAGCATTTGTCACTCAGTGTTTCAGTGTTGATGCATTCTAATCACAACTTTTTATTAATTTATCGTGCAAGCCATGCTGATGTATTGGTTGGGCCCCATGAGTTATTAAAGTGGAACTGACAGCATTTTAACTACTTTGTTGATGTGCATAGGCAACTGAGGGAGAGAGCCTACCTTTTCATGGTTGTTTGATAAATAGGACTGTGAAGTTTCTAAATATGAGAGGACTCCCGTGATATTTACAAATTTGCAGAAATCCATTCAGGTGTATTTTGTGGCTTTTGGCAAATGCGTTCTAATGATCTAAAGTCGAAGGGTGCATCTGCCTGTAAACACACAGCCCAGTTCAAAGTGAATGATGGCCAGCCTGTGTGGCAAATGGCTTATTTGCATTTAGCCCTACTGTAGCCCTGATTGGCTCTAGCACACCGGTCTGCGTAGACACCGGTCCTGGACAAGACAGATGTTTTTATTACGTTTTATTTACTGCAGTGTCTATTAATTGTCCAAACGCACAGCCGTATTCCCACTCTATATTGCTATAGAATTTTCACAAATGCCTTACTATACGTCATTCCCAAACATTCTATGAATTTATGAAAACGTGGAAATGACCATATCTAAGTGCTCGCTTGTCAAAACACTTTAATAATCATATTCTTCCTGAGGGTGTATATGACAGATTTGAATAAGATTTCATTAGCTCCAGCAGCACATCCCATTCGTCATGTCCTGTCTCCTTGAGCACCATTACACCATACACTCTCCCATGTCTCTCATGTTTCTGTGTTAGACAGGCATCTGTCTGTCTGTCTGTCTGAGCAGTGTGACCTGGGGTAGGTCCTAAATGGCACCCTATTCCCTGCATAGTTCACTACCAGAGCCCTGGTCAAAAGCACTACATAGGGAACAGAATGCCATTTGGGAAGCAGTCCTGGTCTGGACGAACCTGCTCCACATCATCCATCAGCACTGCATCACAACTAACAAGCTCCCACTACATAGCTGTCATACTCCAGCTCTGAACTCCAAGCAGATAACTATGTTGAAGAAGAATACAATTGAAAACATGAATGATGATCTAGGGAGTCATATAGGACAATGGCTAATTCTGTAAAACAATTGTCCCTTTTATCTTTAAATCTCTGGCCAGAGTTTGGTAGCTTAGTCCCAGCTCTGACAAGACAGCACAAACAGATCTGGAATCAGGCTAAGTCTTCTGTACTTTTGTTTTGTTTTTATCTCAGAGGAGTTCTGTGCCACAGGCTGATTGTTCAATCTAGGGTATATATCAAAAACCTTGTTTTGGCAACAAGGGTTGTCCAAACATGAGCTCTAAGATATGAGTCAGTTGGGTAAACACCAGGGCACACTCAGTCTTGATAGACAAAGTGGAGCTTGTCTGTTTCTTTTTCTCAGCTGCATAACATCCTGAAGGCTTGGGACTGTGTTCACAACAGCCTGCCAATGATTAATTCACCTACAACACTGTTGCAATGAGACAAACACACTTGGAGATCAGGACCTGGCTGGATAAAGAGTGAAATGTTGCCGGATGTCTGTTTGAATAAGTAAGATCAGAACAATCCTCATATGGGGCATCAGATGAGGTGAGGTCATATTGAAATGCAGGTGAATTACTGGAAAGGTTGCCTCTGTGAATGACTTACTGGCTAACCAAACAACTTGCAAGCGGTTTGACTGGCTACCTGTTTGACTGGCAAACTATCTGTCTCATCTTCATCCCTGACCCACTGGCTGAATTATAACTTGGCTAACTGACTGATTGGCTAACTGTCTGATGAGCTAACTAGTTTTCCTGGCTACAGGCTGCTCTGATCTGTAGCCCAGTTCTGCCGGCCGGCTGTGTTTGAGCAATAATTCCCACAGCACAGCAACCTCTGCATGCTGACTGGGTCATGTGTTTCATGTTGTTTCCCAACCTTACTCCTGCTCTCAGACAGACGGCGCTCTTAGCCTAGACCCTGTATACTACTGTAATTATCCCCCTAGTTGCAGGGTAGCCCGGGCCGGAACAGCCAAGCCCTGCAAAGTGAACAGGCCCCCGTTGAGCAACCCCAGCCCCACGCTTTCCACAATGTAATTAGCTAATCCCTGTCAAAGTCTGGCGAGCTATGCTCTCCCTCCCTCCCCCACAGCTCACAGGCCTGCACTAAAACACATGGGGCATGAAAGCACAGCCAGGGGATCACACACACACTTAGATGCAGATGCACACACATGCACACGCACCCACACACACTTTCACTGGACAGCTGGGAAATTAATCTCAATGACAACTGATTTTAGGGAAAGGTATTCCCCCAAATGTACTACACACACACAAACACACACACATACATACACACACACACACACACGCATGCAGAAACACACGTACAAACACACCACACACCCTCTTTGTTAGGGTGGAGGCAATGGAGGGAGTTATCTTTAGTTATTTTTTTATTTTATTTTATTTTACCTTTATTTAACTAGGCAAGTCAGTTAAGAACAAATAATTATTTACAATGACGGCCTACACTGGCCAAACCCAGACGACACTGGGCCAATTTTTGCGCCTTCCTATGGGACTCCCAATCACGGCCGGTTGTGATACAGCCTGGAATCGAACCAGGGGGTCTGTAGTGACGCCTCAAGCACTGAGGTATAAATAATGTAACTCTAAGCACCCTATTGTAAGGGTTGGTGTGAGGTGTGACCCAGATGCGGTGCAGGATAGACAGTAGGCAGTAGGCAGAGATGGTGAAACAAGGATCTTTACTGGTGGTCCCAAAACCAGGATACAAAATAACGGACTTGTCACGATAAAATAAAGGAGGAGCAAATTGGTCTCCAAAAACAGGCTAACAGCAAACATACGAAATACTAACTACGACTGAAAACAACAATGAAACAGGGAGAACATTTCTCAAGTACCTGTACATACGTCTCGCGTTTGGCATCGAGAAACAAGCAGATAAAACTGAGCAAGGGAACACAGGGAAGTGAGGGCATAAATACACAGGTGAACAGGTAGACACAGGTGACACCAATAGGATAATGATTAGTCCAGACTGTGAGTGAGGAGGTGCCTAAGGTTGTCGGAGGATGACACCTAGTGGATCGCTCCGGAACTGCGACCCCCTCCTGTAACACCCTATCCCCTCTTCTGTCTCTAAACTTACTCCAACTTGAGAAAACGTAGGAAAATATTATGTCAATTGAAAATTATATGTTTGCTCAACTTGTCTCATATGTTAATTCCACTAGAAATTATTATTTGGGCATCTTAACTAAAAAAGGCTGTGGAACTAGTTACACACACAGAGTGCTTTTAACATACAATATTTTCAACTTACATATTTAACACTCTTTACATACATTGTGCATGTTCATTTATATAGTAATTATTATTTAATGGGATTTGAACTCACAACCTCTTGGTTCATGGCATTCTGATCTTCCTATAGCCCGTCCTCCTATAGCTCCTCCCACCAGCCTCCACTGACGTTGATAGATGCAGTATAAACCAGCCTTAACAAGAGAAGGCTCTCTGGGGTGTCATTTTCACATGCAGTGCTCCAAAACATGATGTCATATCCTCCCGCTACTGAGGAGAACACACAATGGCTGCAGCAGGAGCAGGACAATGCAGGCAAGCCAGAAGATGAGGGTGTGTGCCTCACACACACGCACACACACACACACTAACATACACACACACTCACAGGGTGTGTGCCTGCGTGCTCCCTGGCTCCAAAGAGAGATTTACACATTTAGAGACCCCCATTAGCCGGGTCGTCTTCCACCAACAGAGCAGAGGAAATCCCAGCTCCCAACCCGTAGCCAGACACAGATGGTAAATTCCATCATGTGCCTCATCAGCCCATCTGGACCGGCCCACGTGGTCACGGGAGTGTCCTTGGATGGTTTTGGCTGCTGACGTCACTCTCTTCGCTTTTGCTTTGGATCGTTTTTTTTCTCTTTTGTCTTGTAGATCTAACGTCTAGCATATGTTCCTGAGGGATTATCCTAGGACAGACAGATGGAAGACAGTGTGTGTGTGCGTGTGTATGCATGAGTGAATGTGTGTGTGTGTGTGTGTGTGTGTGTGTGTGTGTGTGTGTGTGTGTGTGTGTGTGTGTGTGTGTGTGTGTGTGTGTGTGTGTGTGTGTGTGTATGTGTGAGGCCTAGTGAGGAGTGAGGTTTAGGGAATGATAGGGTTTCCCTCCATAAACACTCTGGCTTCCAATAGAAATCCCTCACTAGCAGCAGATGACGTCTGTGTTCCAATGTGTTTCCCTTAAAGATGTACTATGCAGAAATTGCTACGCCATTTCCTGGTTGTTAAAATTCTAATAGTTTGCCTAATTTCAATTTATGTGACAAAACAAGCAAGTATGGTGTAGTGAATCATTGTAAAATCTAAACCACTGTGAAATATATTTTCCATAACCAAAAATATTGTATTTTCAGCTGTTTGAAGCTGGTGTACAAAACAAAAAGTAAAAGACGCAAAAACCAAACGTAAGAACGGGAAGCATAGAAATGGTGCACATAGATCAGATCTACCGCTTCTTAGACTTGCTTTCAATGAAAACAGATCTATAACTCCCATTTCTCTGTGAATTTGGTCGGGTCACCCAAAAAGTTACATATTGCAGCATTAATGTGGCTCTACTTTCCTTTTTCATACTTCTTTTTCAGTACATTTTGTCTTGCAGGGGAACGCTCCTCTAAGAAAAAAAATCATACTCGACCTTAGATGCCTTCCCAATCATATCCATGCAATCATTTCTAAACTGGTCAAAGCAAAGAAGAAATATAATGAACAGTGTGTATATGAGGGAAATGTGTATCAGTGACCCAAACGTTGATCATAGAGCAGGGGTATCAAACTCATTCCACGAGGGCCAAAATGTCTGCTGGTTTTTGTTATTTCCTTTCAGTTTGTGGCCAAATAAGACCTAACTAATCAGTGACCTTAATTGATCAAACAAGTACAAGGGAGGACTGAAAACCCGCAATCACTCGGCCCACCATGGAAAAAGTTTAACCCCTATGCTGTGTTATAGAGGATAGAGGATGGATTTCACTATCGGCATATTTGAATTCACTGTCATACTCTTTGGCATGAGCAATGATCCAGTGGAAACATAGCACAGAAATGAGTGTATCCACTGTAGAGTAGTCATACAGTGAGTATGGTGTCTCTGTGGTTCTGTAGGAGAGCTCAATCAGAATACCCACATCCTGCCTGCAGCCCACATTGCAGGAAGGAAAGAGCCGGTCACCCCTGGTTACATAACAGCCTTGTCACTATTATGGCAACCCAGTGTGAACAGGTTCCATTTGTCTTTGAAAGGCGGGTTAGAGGGAAAAGGGAGACACCAATGTTGAAGGAGACAGGGAGAGAGACAGAGAGAGACAGAGGGTTTTCCTGATGGGTGCACAGCCTACTACTCTCTGTCTACATACCACTGTATGAGCTAATGTGGCAATGCTATCACATAGCTGCTCTGAGCGCCCAATTTGAAGTGTCATTCATCCTTGTAATTTTCACTCTCTATATTGTTCTCTCTTTCTCTCTCCCTCTCTCTCACTCGCTCTCTCTCTGAGGATGTGGTGTTGGCTGTTGACTGAGTGGGCCTCTCCCTCTGTTCTGTTTCCATGCTATGGCACACATACACTAGAACAGGGTTTCCCAAACTTGGTCCTGGGGCTCCCCCCTGGGTGCACGTTTCGTTTTTTGCCCTAGCACTACACAGCTGATTCAAATAATCAAAGATAGATGATGAGTTGTTTATTTGAATCATCTGTGTAGTGCTCGGGCAAAAAAACGAAATGTGCACCCAGGGGGGGCCCCAGGACCAAGTTTGGGAAACCCTGCACTAGACAACCCTCACTAGGGCACACACAGATCACTTGAGAGCTGCCCAGCTGTAGGCTGCCTGGAGACCTCCTTGCAAGCCACAAGAGAGGGAGGGAGAGGAGAACAGGGGGAGGAGAACAGGGGGAGGAGAACAGGGGGAGGAGAACAGGGAGAGGAGAACAGGGGGAGGAGAACAGGGGGAGGAGAACAGGGGGAGGAGAACAGGGAGAGGAGAACAGGGGGAGGAGAACAGGGGGAGGAGAACAGGGGGAGGAGAACAGAAGAAGGGAACTCTGTTTTTCAAGGAAAGTGTGACTCACTGGCTTAAAAAAAAATATAGAAAAAAATAACCAGATATTTTCCCTTTTAGTGAAACAGAGAAGGAGAGAGAGAAAGAGCGAGAGAAAGAGAGAGTGAGAGAGAGTGAGAGAAAGAGTGAGAGAGAGCAAGAGTGAGAGAGAGAAAGACAGAAAAAATGAAAGAAAGCAAGAGAGAGAGTATGAGAGAGAGCAAGAGAGCGAGAAACATTCCCCTCTTTAGAGCATTAGTGTTTCATCAGTGTGTTCATTAGGGGCCTGTTTGTGTCTGCCGGTAATGTACAGTAATTGGTATATGGGGTACTGCCTGATAAGAGAGGTGTCCGGAGGGTGAGCCTGATGATAAAGGAGGCAGTGTCTAGCCCCCTTCTCTGAATCACCGGACCCTGTGTTTGTTTGTGTTATATTGTATCCAGGCAAAGCAGCGCTCTTAGTTTCCATCCTCAGGCTCGGAGCAGCACTTTCCTGAAACCAAGCCAGGAAACTGTGTGTTGGCTTGGCAGTGAGGACTGTGGGAAGACTATGGGCAAGGCAAGGAGGGCTGAACGGAGCTTAGCTCTGAGGCTTTATATAGCCACGCTGCTCCACGCTCCATCCCTGGCCTGAGTCACCTTGGTCTGTAGCCTAACGGAGCCTGACAGGCTGCGATAAAGCCCTAATTTCATGTTCAGCACCACCTACAGAGTGTGTGTGTGTGTGTGTGTGTGTGTGTGTGTGTGTGTGTGTGTGTGTGTGTGTGTGTGTGTGTGTGTGTGTGTGTGTGTGTGTGTGTGTGTGTGTGTGTGTGTGTGTGTGTGTGTGTGTGTGTACTAGGCTCATACTAGGCTCAGAGCGGTTTATGTAAAATCTCACCAACTCTAAACTCTACAAATTTTAGCTGTTTGGCATTGCTACGGTACTGCTTCTCCACAGTATCATAGTATCATTATATCGCTCAAAGTACTGTATAATTGGTAGCTATATAACCGGGGTACATAACTCCAATCCTCGAGGGACAAATTGCAGGTTTCCCTATCTCCTTGGAACAGTACATTAATGTTATTGATTGGATAGAGGGTTTATATACATGGTTGCCAAGTTATAAGAGGGGGAGAAGGTGTTAATATTTCCAATAACTGATAAATCAGTGTATCTGAATCCAGCCATTTGACGCAAACAGATTAAGCCCTGAAGCCTCTAGTCTACTCCCTAGTGAATGTCCTCTTCTTATGTCAATGCACGGTGAGACTTCATAGAAACATATGAGAAGGTTTCAGAGGGCAGTACGTTTAAATAAAAAAGTAATCTTTAGGTTGATGTGAACCGACATGCTGCACCGACCCTGAAAATGATGTTCTGTGTTTTTCCTCCGAAGAGGGTCACAGTCTTTACTTTTGCCCTTCGAGTTCAGAAATATAACTTAATTTAAGGCAAGCGAAGAGAAGACAGCGTTTGACTAAAAATAGGCCTGAGTTGAAAGTAAACTCACAAATTGAAAGAGAATGTCAAGCTCAATGTGCAATGTGTCCGCTGAAGCGGACATGTGTATGACGAGAGCCTGGAAGAATGTCAGTGAAAAACAGTTAAGAGGTCATCCCAAATGGCTCCCTACTCCCCTATTCCCTATCCTCTCCCTCCCTCTCTCAATTCTCAATTCTCAATTTGAGGGCTTTATTAGCATGGGAAACGTATGTTAACATTGCCAAAGCAAGTGAAGTAGATAGTAAACAAAAGTGAAATAAACAATAAATATTAACAGTAAACATTACACTCAGAAGTTCCAAAAGAATAAAGACAATTCAAATGTCATATTATGTATATATACATTGTTGTAACAATGTGCAAATAGTAAAAGTACAAATGGGAAAATAAATAAACATAAATATGGGTTGTATTTACAATGGTGTTTGTTCTTCACTGGTTGCCCTTTTCTTGTGGCAACAGGTCACATCTTGCTACTGTGATGGCACACTGTGGTTTTTCACCCGGTAGATAAGGGAGTTTATCAAAATTGGGTTTGTTTTCGAATTCTTTGTGGATCTCTGTAATCTGAGGGAAATATGTGTTATTTAGGTTATTATATAGGTTAGGAAGTGCAGCTCAGATTCCACCTCATTTTGTGGGCAGTGTGCACACTGTCCTCTCTCTCACTCTGTCTCTCTGTCTCTCTCTCTCTGTATCTTTCACAGTGCCTTCGGAAAGAATTCAGGCCCCTTTACTTTTTCCAAATTTTGTTAGGTTACAGCCTTATTCTAAAATGTATATAATTCTTTTTTTCCCCTCATCAATCTACACACAATACCCCATAATGGCAAAGCAAATTTTAGCTAATTTATTAAAAATAAATCCCGGAAATATAACATTTACATAAGTATTCAGACCCTTTACTCAGTACTTTGTTGAAGCACCTTTGGCAGCGATTACAGCCCCAAGTCTTTTTGGGTATGATGCTACAAGCTTGGCACACCTGTATTTGGGGAGTTTCTCCCATTCTTCACTGCAGATCCTCTCAAGCTCTGTCAGGTTGGATGGGGAGCATTGCTGCACAGCTATTTTCAGGTCTCTCCAGAGATGTTAGATCGGGTTCAAGTCCGGGCTCTGGCTGGGCCACTCAAGGACATTCAGAGACTTGTCCCGCAGCCACTCTCGTATTGTCTTGGCTGTGTGCTTAGGGTCGTTGTCCTGTTGGAAGGTGAACCTTCACTCCAGTCTAAGGTCGTGAGCGCTCTGGAGCAGGTTTTCATCAAGGATCTCTCTGTACTTTGCTCCGTTCATCTTTCCCTGACTAGTCTCCCAGTCCCTTCTGCTGAAAAACATACCCACAGCATGATGCTGCCACCGCCATGCTTCACCATAGGGATGGTGCCATGTTTCCTCCAGACGTGACGCTTGTCATTCAGGTCAAAGAGTTCAATCTTGGTTTCATCAGACCAGAGAATCTTGTTTCTCATGGTCTGAGAGTCTTTAGGTGCCTTTTGGTAAACTCCAAGCGGGTTGTCATGTGCCTTTTACTGAAGAGTGGCTTCCGTCTGGCCACTCTACCAGGCCTAATTGGTGGAGTGCTGCAGAGATGGTTGTCCTTCTGGAAGGTTCTCCCATATCCATAGAGGAACTCTAGAGATCTGTCAGAGTGACCATCGGGTTCTTGGTCACCTCCCTGACCAAGGTCCTTCTCCCCGATTGCTCAGTTTGACCGGGCGGCCAGCTCTAGGAAGAGTCTTGGTGGTTCCAAACTTCTTCCATTTAAGAATGATGGAGGCCACTGTATTATTGGGGACCTTCAATGCTGCAGAAATGTTTTGGTACCCTTCCCCAGATCTGTACCTCGACACAATCCTGTCTCGGAGCACTACAGACAATTCCTTCGACCTCATGGCTTTTGCTCTGACATGCACTGTCAACTGTGGGACCTTATATAGACAGGAGTGTGCCTTTCCAAATCATGTCCAATCAATTGAATTTACCACAGGTGGACTCCAATAAAGTTCTAGAAAGATCTCAAGGATGCTCAATGGAAACAGGATTCACCTGAGCACAACTTCGAGTCTCATAGCCAAGGGTCTGAATACTTATGTAAATGTTTTCAATACATTTGCAAACATTTCTAAAAAACATTTTTCACTTTGTCATTATGGAAGAGAAAAAGTGAAGAGGCGTACAACGCTGTGTACTACTCCCTTCACAGAACAGCACAAACTGGCTCTAACCAGAGAAAGAGGAGTGGGAGGCCCCGGTGCACAACTGAGCAAGAGGACAAATACTTTAGAGTGTCTAGTTTGAGAAACAGACGCCTCACAGGTCCTCAACTGGCAGCTTCATTAAATAGTACCCGCAAAACACCAGTCTCAATGTCAACAGTGAAGAGGCGACTCCGGGATGCTGACCTTCTAGGCAGAGTTACAAAGAAAAAGCAATATCTCAGACTGGCCAATAAAAAGAAAAGATTAAAGATGGGCAGTCTGAGATTTGGCTTTTTCTTTGCAACTCTGCAAAGTCGCCTCTTCATTGTTGATGTTGAGACTGGTGTTTTGCAGGTACTATTTAATGAAGCTGCCAGTTGAGGACCTGTGAGGCGCCTGTTTCTCAAACTAAATACTCTAATGTAATTGTCCTCTTGCTCAGTTGTGCACCGGGCCTCCCACTCCTCTTTCTATTCTGGTTAGAGCCAGTTTGCTCTGTTCTGTGAAGGGAGTAGTACACAGAATTGTACGAGATCTTCAGTTTATTGGCAATTTCTGACATGGAATAACCTTCATTTCTCAGAACAAGAATAGACTGATGAGTTTCAGAAGAAAGTTATTTGTTTCTGGCCATTTTGAGCCTGTAATCGAAATGCTCCAGATACTCAACTAGTCTCAAGAAGGCCAGTTTTATTGCTTCTTTAATCAGCACAACAGTTTTCAGCTTTGCTAACATAATTGCAAAAGGGTTTTCTAATGATCAATTAGCCTTTTAAAATGATAAAGTTGGATTAGCAAACACGACGTGGCATTGGAACATAGGACTGATGGTTGCTGATAATGGGCCTCTGTACGCCTATGTAGATATTCCATTAAAAATCAGCCGTTTCCAGCTACAATAGCCATTTACAACATTAACAATGTCTACACTGTATTTCTGATCAATTTGATGTTATTTTAATGGACAAAAACATTGCTTTTCTTTCGAAAACAAGGACATTTCTAAGTGACCCCAAACTTTTGAACGGTAGTATATATATATACAGTGGGGAAAAAAAGTATTTAGTCAGCCACCAATTGTGCAAGTTCTCCCACTTAAAAAGATGAGAGAGGCCTTTAATTTTCATCATAGGTACACGTCAACTATGACAGACAAAATGAGGAAAAAAAATCCAGAAAATCACATTGTAGGATTTTTTATGAATTTATTTGCAAATTATGGTGGAAAATAAGTATTTGGTCAATAACAAAAGTTTCTCAATACTTTGTTATATACCCTTTGTTGGCAATGACACAGGTCAAACGTTTTCTGTAAGTCTTCACAAGGTTTTCACACACTGTTGCTGGTATTTTGGCCCATTCCTCCATGCAGATCTCCTCTAGAGCAGTGATGTTTTGGGGCTGTCGCTGGGCAACACAGACTTTCAACTCCCTCCAAAGATTTTCTATGGGGTTGAGATCTGGAGACTGGCTAGGCCACTCCAGGACCTTGAAATGCTTCTTACGAAGCCACTCCCTCGTTGCCCGGGCGGTGTGTTTGGGATCATTGTCATGCTGAAAGACCCAGCCACGTTTCATCTTCAATGCCCTTGCTGATGGAAGGAGGTTTTCACTCAAAATCTCATGATACATGGCCCCATTCATTCTTTCCTTTACACGGATCAGTCGTCCTGGTCCCTTTGCAGAAAAACAGCCCCAAAGCATGATGTTTCCACCCCCATGCTTCACAGTAGGTATGGTGTTCTTTGGATGCAACTCAGCTTTCTTTGTCCTCCAAACACGACGAGTTGAGTTTTTACCAAAAAGTTCTATTTTGGTTTCATCTGACCATATGACATTCTCCCAATCCTCTTCTGGATCATCCAAATGCACTCTAGCAAACTTCAGATGGGCCTGGACATGTACTGGCTTAAGCAGGGGGACACGTCTTGCACTGCAGGATTTGAGTCCCTGGCGTAGTGTGTTACTGATGGTAGGCTTTGTTACTTTGGTCCCAGCTCTCTGCAGGTCATTCACTAGGTCCCCCCGTGTGGTTCTGGGATTTTTGCTCACCGTTCTTGTGATCATTTTGACCCCACGGGGTGAGATCTTGCGTGGAGCCCCAGATCGAGGGAGATTATCAGTGGTCTTGTATGTCTTCCATTTCCTAATAATTGCTCCCACAGATGATATCTTCAAACCAAGCTGCTTACCTATTGCAGATTCAGTCTTCCCAGCCTGGTGCAGGTCTACAATTTTGTTTCTGGTGTCCTTTGACAGCTCTTTGGTCTTGGCCATAGTGGAGTTTGGAGTGTGACTGTTTGAGGTTGTGGACAGGTGTCTTTTATACTGATAACAAGTTCAAACAGGTGCCATTAATACAGGTAACGAGTGGAGGACAGAGGAGCCTCTTAAAGAAGAAGTTACAGGTCTGTGAGAGCCAGAAATCTTGCTTGTTTGTAGGTGACCAAATACTTTTTTCCACCATAATTTGCAAATAAATTCATAAAAAATCCTACAATGTGATTTTCTGGATTTTTTTTTCCTCAATTTGTCTGTCATAGTTGACGTGTACCTATGATGAAAATTACAGGCCTCTCTCATCTTTTTAAGTGGGAGAACTTGCACAATTGGTGGCTGACTAAATACTTTTTTTCCCCACTGATATATATATATATATATATATATATATATATATATATATATATATATATACACTGCTCAAAAAAATAAAGGGAACACTTAAACAACACAATGTAACTCCAAGTCAATCACACTTCTGTGAAATCAAACTGTCCACTTAGGAAGCAACACTGATTGACAATACATTTCACATGCTGTTGGAAGAGACAACAGGTGGAAATTATAGGCAATTAGCAAGACACCCCCAATAAAGAAGTGGTTCTGCAGGTGGTGACCACAGACCACTTCTCAGTTCCTATGCTTCCTGGCTGATGTTTTGGTCACTTTTGAATGCTGGTGGTGCTTTCACTCTAGTGGTAGCATGAGACGGAGTCTACAACCCACACAAGTGGCTCAGGTAGTGCAGCTCATCCAGGATGGCACATCAATGTGAGCTGTGGCAAGAAGGTTTGCTGTTTCTGTCAGCGTAGTGTCCAGAGCATGGAGGCGCTACCAGGAGACAGGCCAGTACATCAGGAGACGTGGAGGAGGCCGTAGGAGGGCAACAACCCAGCAGCAGGACCGCTACCTCCGCCTTTGTGCAAGGAGGAGCAGGAGGAGCACTGCCAGAGCCCTGCAAAATGACCTCCAGCAGGCCACAAATGTGCATGTGTCTGCTCAAACAGTCAGAAACAGACTCCATGAGGGTGGTATGTGGGCCCGACGTCCACAGGTGGGGGTTGTGCTTACAGCCCAACACCGTGCAGGACGTTTGGCATTTGCCAGAGAACACCAAGATTGGCAAATTCGCCACTGGCGCCCTGTGCTCTTCACAGATGAAAGCAGGTTCACACTGAGCACATGTGACAGACGTGACAGAGTCTGGAGACGCCGTGGAGAACGTTCTGCTGCCTGCAACATCCTCCAGCATGACCGGTTTGGCGGTGGGTCAGTCATGGTGTGAGGTGGCATTTCTTTGGGGGGCCACAAAGCCCTCCATGTGCTCGCCAGAGGTAGCCTGACTGCCATTAGGTACCGAGATGAGATCCTCAGACCCCTTGTGAGACCATATGCTGGTGTGGTTGGCCCTGGGTTCCTCCTAATGCAAGACAATGCTAGACCTCATGTGGCTGGAGTGTGTCAGCAGTTCCTGCAAGAGGAAGGCATTGATGCTATGGACTGGCCCACCCGTTCCCCAGACCTGAATCCAATTGAGCACATCTGGGACATCATGTCTCGCTCCATCCACCAACGCCACGTTGCACCACAGACTGACCAGGAGCTGGCGGATGCTTTAGTCCAGGTCTGGGAGGAGATCCCTCAGGAGACCATCCGCCACCTCATCAGGAGCATGCCCAGGCGTTGTAGGGAGGTCATACAGGCACGTGGAGGCCACACACACTACTGAGCCTCATTTTGACTTGTTTTAAGGACATTACATCAAAGTTGGATCAGCCTGTAGTGTGGTTTTCCACTTTAAGTTTGAGGGTGACTCCAAATCCAGACCTCCATGGGTTGATACATTTGATTTCCATTGATAATTTTTGTGTGATTTTGTTGTCAGCACATTCAACTATTAAAAGAAAAAAGTATTTAATAAGATTATTTCATTCATTCTATCACGAACGTTGACTGATGACTTGTGGAACCAAGGCGCAGCGTGATAAGCGTACATCTTTAATTAGTACTTAACACACGAACAAAACCAAAACAACAAACCAACGATACGTGAAGTCCTGAGGTTACACACACCAAACCTTTACGGATCAAGATCCCACAAACTAACTGGTGCCAACAGGCTGCCTAAGTATGGTCCCCAATCAGAGACAACGAGCTACAGCTGTCTCTGATTGGGAACCACCCTGGCCAACATAGATCAACACGATCTAGAACAAAAACATAGAAAACTAAACAATGAAAATCCACACCCTGGCTCAACATTTAAGAGTCCCCAGAGCCAGGGCGTGACACATTCAGATCTAGGATGGGTTGTTTAAGTGTTCCCTTTATTTTTTTGAGCAGTGTATATATATATATATATATATATATATATATTGATATGTGTGTGTGTGTGTGTGTGTGTGTGTAGGAAATAGGGTGCCACTTGGGATGCATCCTAAACGTTTCATCAGTTGGCCATTCCATTTCTGGTTGTCTAAAGAACCAGATACTCTAGACAAGAACTGACAAACACAGTTTGATACAAAATGTTGAAAGTAGAATGAGTTGGCAGTTGAGTTACTGTTTACACATTCTGAATATATGATTATTAGGGTACATCGCCAAACTGTACCTGATCATTGTGTGTATTTGAGCTGTTACAGGAGTGTAACCTGAGGTATGCTTGCTCACACACAACTTTTCCACAGTCTGTCGAAGAAAATATCAGAGTTCTACAACTCAATAATGACCAGCGGAGACTAATAATTAACACTTGGCTCCTTGGCACTTGGCATACTGTTCACCTCGACAGTTATTCCCTTTTACACATGCATGCAACATGCACACACACATACACACACATAGAGAGTTATCTCTACAGACAGAATCCAACTTTCTCCTTGACTCTATATAGTGCACTACTTAAAACACATAAACACATGTCTTCAGATTCCTATTACACCTCTTTGACCAACTATCAGATCACAGCAGCTCTACTTTAGCAGCTATCCACATCCCTATGTTCCTCCCTTGAGGTTTCCCTGAGTAGTCCCCTTTGAACTCCCAAGCCCATCCTCCTCCCACTCAGAATGGCAGGTTACATTTATAAACAGAGGAAGTATGTGGTCCGATATCGGCAGCTCTATGGCTTTCAGCTATGCACTCCCTTTTCCCAGGAATGTTCCCTGTTCCTCGACCTTATTAATGCAACAATAAGACCTCTAGCTGAACAATGCCCAACTCCAACACAAAAGCCGACACTACCTCTGTGATGTTGTCCTCCTCGCAAACCATGCAAGTATCACTAAGGCGGTTCGGTCAGTGAACCATACTTGTGTGAAGAGTAATCTTGCCTGAAACCTGAAGACTTGTGTTAGCTCCCCAAGGTAATGCCTAGGATGTAACTTTGCTGGGCTAATGTAGTATTGTAACATGCAGGGGATCAGAATTTGAATCTCAGTCGGTCACATATGTGCTCGTGTCATGGGGAACAAGTAATTATGCTATATCCATGGCATGCTATATTTGGAACAAGGGAGCACAATCTACTCTCAATGGAATTCTGTTTAGGATAGAGTTATAAAGTTACAATTCAGGTGTAGCCCTTAGGTATATCAGAACGCACTTGGGCTCCCGAGTGGCGCAGTGGTCTAAGGCACTGCATCTCAGTGCTTGAGGCGTCACTACAGACTCCCTGGTTTGAGTCTCATAGGGCGGCGCACAATTGGCCCAGCGCCGTCCGGGATTGGCCGGTGTAGGCCGTCATTGTAAATAAGAATGTGTTCTTAACTGACTTGCCTAGTTAAATAAAGGTATACCCTCGACACTGCCTGTTTGTTCTTGTTTATATACATTCACACGACCCAGTCAATCCTCTTTTAACATGGCACCACTCCTGGGAGCTCTGATCTGGTTTGAATCTCAGGCAGTCCGTTGACAAGGAGGGAGAAGCAAACATGCCAGAGAAGTTAGCTATGCAAACAAGATGAGGGAGTAATGAGTTAGTGAATTGAGTTTACCTCCACAAGCGAATTGGAGTGTGTGTTTGTGGAACAAGGTAAAATAAATGAGAGGGAAACCCCTAAAAATATCCCTACCAATTCTACAAGACCAGAGCCTTTTAGTCAATCAAGCCTGAAGGTGAGAGAGAGGGGAGGGAAGAGAGGGGAGGGAAGAGAGGGGAGGGAGGCAGGGAGGCAGGGAAAGAGAGAGAGTAACAGAGTGGGCTATGTTTGGGAGGAAAGTGTGGTTGGAGAGAGAGAGAGAGAGAGAGAGAGAGAGAGAGAGAGAGAGAGAGAGAGAGAGAGAGAGAGAGAGTAAAAGTAATAACATAATAACAGGACTTATGGTGAGTCAGCCATATTTAGCGTCTGGGATTCCATCCACACTGGGGAGGCCTGTGGGCTGTGACTCACTGAAGAGACTTTGTTTGACCCAACTCTGCCTGTGGTGTGGTCTGTCCTCAGCATGGCAACTGCCTGTTCGCAACATGGCAACCACCCTCCGCCTTTCACTTAGGGGAGATTCCACCCCAAACGTATCATTAAACTAAATGGGAAGCAGATCACTCACTTGTCCTTGTCCTCACTGAAACCTAGGGCAATCTGGTCGGGCTTGGGAGGAGTAGGATGCATCGGAAATGGCACCCCATATTCACTAAATAGTGCACAAAGATCTCCTTTATGGAAAGGAACCTCCTGTCAGCTCTGGTCAAAACTAGTGCACTATATCGCAAATAGGGTGCCATTTCAGACATAGAAGAGCTCTAGCCTTGAGGCACCCCGTCACACCACTGCACAGCATCATGAAAACAACCAGGAGGGTTCCTATAAATGTAAAGGAATGCTTTGTGCCTGTTTAGAACGCATGCAGTCACTTGGAGCTAGTGGTGGCCATTTTGTTTTGTGTGAAAGCATCATTCACATTCCCAGGTGAGAGTTGTGTGGAAAACTACCAGGAACTGGGTAAGTAACACCAAGTGTCTATTGGTTCTCACGTCACCACACCCATCATGTGTCTGTCTGTCAGGTGTGCTCCGTTGTCTCTGTGCCAGGGGGTACATTGGCAAACACAAGCTTCCATTCCCCCTGTCACGAGTGGAGTTCTGATTTAAGATGAAAACTTCGCCCCCGTTACGGTCAACCTTGTTACTTTAATTGCCACCTTTTATTGTAATTTTTAATAATTTAACCACTGGGGATGGGAAAACATGTTTTTTTATGACAGAATGTTAAAATTTGGTGAAATACAAAATACCCAATTATTACAGGAAATAATTAATCCCAACACTCATAACTGAACAGCGTCTCACTGTTTTTGCCAAGTGAAAGTGAATAGACACTTGGTGTTAGACAGTGAAATGCCCGTTTAGCGGTGCTTCGATACTATCTCCAGAGAAGGTTTCGTGTCGGCATTTAAAAAGCTATAGTGTACCCTTAGAGACAAATAAACCGTAGCCGAGGCGCTTTCAAGACTCCACATTCCATATGTCTGAAAGGGGGATAAGACTTATTGGAGGGAGTGAGTGGGAGGTTCTTGTGCTATCAAAATCACATCATCCAGTGTTATACTGTGTTAGACACTGTTGTATAAGGTCAAGTTGCTTAATACATAATGAGATATAAGGTAAAATATTATGGAAAGATACAGGAGTTTATCATCCTGCATAGTTTCCTCTTACAATCCCCCCTCCCTCTACAGTAAGGGAAACGGTCATATGAGCACATTGAATCTAGGAATGTTCATTATAACAGTGGACTTTCAGCCATCGACCATTAAGAACTAACTAACTGGGAAAATCAAACATTCCAGACCTTATTTTTTTTAAATTTCCGGTCCACTACTGTATGAGTAAGGTGTGTGTGTGTGTGTGTGTGTGCACTTACATGTGCGTACCCGTATGTGTGACTGTTCTGCATGAACTTCCATGAGGTAATAACGCCCACCCAGAGCAGAAGCTGTATACATGTTAGCATAAAAGGGGTACATTGTTTGTTGGGATGGGTTACCCCTTTGCATAGGCCAACAAACAAATGCATCAACTATATTGTTAAGAGGTTGTGTTGGCACAAGGTAGTAGGATACAAATCTCTCAACAGCATGACCTGGGAATATGAGGTCTTTACGAATAAGATAAAAACTGCTAACATGTCGTGCGAAACATATAGATGGCGCCGGAGGGGATGGCGGCCGTTTTATGGACTCTTAACCAACCATGCTATTTTGTGTGTTTTCTCGCATTGTTTGTAACTTTGTAACTTATTTTGTACATAATGTTGCTGCTCTCTTATGACCGAAAAGAGCTTCTGGACATCAGAACAGCGATTACTCACCTTGAACTGCTTTCTAAGGAGCTGGCGATGAGTGGCTAATCTGCCTTTGCCATCGATACTATTGGCCAATTTACAATCGCTTGATAATAAAGTGGACGAACTACAGGGACGAATATCCTACCAACGGGACATTAAAAACTGTAATACCTTATGTTTCACAGAGTTGTGGCTGAACGAAGACATGAATAACATACAGCTGGCAGGTTATACAGTATCGGCAGGATAGAACAGCAGCCTCTGGTAAGACAAGGGGTGGCGATCTATGTATATTTGTAAACAATAGCTGGTGCACGATATCTAAGGAAGTCTCTAATTTTTGCTCACCTGAGATAGAGTATTTCATGATAAGCTGTAGACCACACTATCTACCAAGAGAGTTTTCATCTATATTCTTCGTAGCTGTCTATTTACCACCACAAACCGATGCTGGCACTAAGACCACACTCAATGAACTGTATATGGCCATAAGCAAACAGGAAAACGCTCATCCAGAGGCGGCGCTCCTAGTGGCCGGAAACTTTAATGCAGGGAAACTTAAATCTGTTTTACCTCATTTCTACCAGCATGTTAAATGTGCAACCAGAGAGAAAAAAACTCTAGACCACCTTTACTCCACACACAGAGCGCGTACAAAGCTCTCCCTCGCCCTCCATTTGGCAAATCTGACCATAATTATATCCTCCTGATTCCTGCTTACAAGCAAAACCTGAAGCAGGAAGCACCAGTGACTCGGTCAATAAAAAAGTGGTCAGATGAAGCAGATGCTAAGCTACAGGACTGTTTTGCTAGCACAGACTGGAATATGTTCCGGGATTCTTCAGATGGCATTGAGGAGTACACCACATCAGTCACTGGCTTCATCAATAAGTGCATCGATGACGTCGTCCCCAGAGTGACTGTACGTACATACCTCAACCAGAAGCAATGGATTACAGGGAACATCCGCACTGAGCTAAAGGGTAGAGCTGCCGCTTTCAAGGAGCGGGACTCTAACCCGGGAAGCTTATAAGAAATCCCGCTGTGCCCTCTGACAAACCATCAAACAGGCAAAGCATCAATACAGGACTAAGACCGAATCGTACTACACCAGCTCCGATGCTCGTCGGATGTGGCAGGGCTTGCAAACTATTACAGACTCCAAAGGGAAGCACGAGACGTCCTGCCTACCAGACGAGCTAAATTACTTCTATGCTCGCTTCGAGGCAAGTAACACTGAAACATGCGTTGAGAGCATCAGCTGTTCCGGACGACTGTGTGATCAGGCTCTCTGTAGCCAATGTGATTAAGAGGTCAATATTCACAAGGTCGCAGGGCCAGACGGATTACCAGGACGTGTACTCCGAGCATGCGCTGACCAACTGGCAAGTGTCTTCACTGACATTTTCAATCTTTCCCTGTCTGAGTCTGTAATACCAACATGTTTCAAGCAGACCACCATAGTCCCTGTGCCCAAGAACACTAAGGTAACCTGCCTAAATGACTACCGACCCGTAGCACTCACATCTGTAGCCATGAAGTGCTTTGAAAGGCTGGTCATGGCTCACATCCACACCATTATCCCAGAAACCCTAGACCCACTCCAATTTGCATACCGCACCAACAGATCCACAGATGATGCAATCTCTATTGCGCTCCATGCTGCCCTTTCACACCTGGACAAAAGGAACACCTATGTGAGAATGCTATTCATTGACTACAGCTCAGCGTTCAACACCATAGTGCCCTCAAAGCTCATCACTAACCTAAGGACCATGGGACTAAACACCTCCCTCTGCAACTGGATCCTGGAGTCCTGACGGGCCACCCCCAGGTGGTAAGGGTAGGAAACAACACATCCGCCACGCTGATCCTCAACACGGGGGCCCCTCAGGGGTGCGTGCGAAGTCCCCTCCTGTACTCCCTGTTCACTCATGACTGCATCGCCAGGCACGACTCCAACACCATCATTAAGTTTGCAGATGACCAAACAGTGGTAGGCCTGATCACCGACAACGACGAGACAGCCTATAGGGAGGAGGTCAGAGACCTGGCCGTGTGGTGCCAGGACAACCACCTCTCCCTCAACGTGATCAAGACAAAGGATATGATTGTGGACTACAGGAAAAAGAAAAGGACCGAGCACGCCCCCATTCTCATCGACAGGGCTGTAGTGGAGCAGGTTGAGAGCTTCAAGTTCCTAGGTGTCCACATCACCAACAAACTATCATGGTCCAAGCACACCTAGACAGTCGTGAAGAGGGTACAACAATACCTATTCCCCCTAAGGAGATTTGGCATGGGTCCTCAGCTCCTCAAAAGGTTCTACAGCTGCACCATCGAGAGCATCCTGACTGGTTGCATCACTGCCTGGTATGGCAACTGCTCTGCCTCCGACCGCAAGGTACTACAGATGGTAGTGTGTACGGCCCAGTACATCACTGGGGCCAAGCTCCCTGCCATCCAGGACCTCTATACCAAGCGGTGTCAGGGGAAGGCCCTAAAAAAGGTAAAACACTCCAGCCACCCTAGTCATAGACTGTTCTCTCTGCTACCGCACGGCAAGCGGTACCGGAGCGCCAAGTCTTGGTCCAAGAGGCTTCTCAACAGCTTCTACCCCCAAGCCATAAGACTCCTGAACATCTAATCAAATGGCTACCCAGACTATTTGCATTGCACCCCCCCACATGTACATATTACCTCAATTACCTCGACTAACCGGTGCCCCCGCACATTGACTCGGTACCGGTACCCCCTGTATATAGCCTCGCTATTGTTATTTTAAATGCTGCTCTTTAATTATTTGTTACTTTTATTTGTATTATTTTATATTGTATTTTTTAAAGATTTGGGGTGGGGTATTCTTTCTTAAAACTGCATTGTTGGTTAAGGGCTTGTAAGTAAGCATTTCACTGTATTCAGCGCATGTGACGAATACAATTTGATTTGATTTGACTTGATTTAGATCTAGATATAGCAAGTTATGATGAGTGATAGCCTTTTAGTCAACTGTTGAATGACATTAAGGAGGCTACAATAGATGACATTCATGTTAACCCATATCAGTGAAGACTTACTGTAGCTAGGTAATGTTCCAAATTCTCACTGGAATATATTCTCACTTTCAAATGGAAACTATTTCTGGGTGCCAACTGTTCAATCTATCTGTCAATCCAGAGACTGACTCTACGTACAAAAAAATGCACCAGCTAGTGTGTGTTTTGCATGACCGAACTTCTGTTGTGCATACCTTCCTATGTTGTCTTCCCTCCCTCCCTCCATCCGTCCTTCCTTCACGTGAGCCACTGTAGCCACTGATACTTTATTTAGACAAAAAAGAAAACCACACTGGTTTTCCACCTGGTTTGAACTCAAACACATCACTTAGAGAATGTATTCTTTATTTCCTTTCCCTCCATCCGTGAGGGGAAATTACAGCCCTCCTGCTACCAGGCATGAAATCTCCATTAGTCTTCAGATGACAAGTGCTTGCCAATAATGAATGTAATGTGAATATTGTTAATGCTATTTCGCTTCTACAGCTCTTTAGCTCTCAATGAGAAATGTGCTGCACTGGTGGCTTTCCAGACTTTTCCAGGGTTAAAAATAGGCCTGGTAGGCTACTGTAACCTCCTCAACCAAAGACAGGTAGCATTACGTTTTCCCCTTTAAGCTTTTCAGTTCAGTGTATTTACTTTTTCAACAAGGAAAATAAGCTATAACAAGTGTACATATTATTCTATTCCACCATGAGGTAATATTTTCCAGGGAAGAACATGAACATGTCAGTCATTATGTGCATAGTTGTGGGAATTAGGGGTGATGAGGGTGCTGCAGCATCCCCTGAAAAATCGGAATAAAAACAAACGTATACTTCACTGGGCCTTTACTAGTCCTGTATTGTCGGACCGATATAGCCGAGGTGTGATGGTACACAATAACAGGATGCAAGTCCTACAAAACAGACAATGCAGAGTCTCTGAGGTTGACCACTTGTCAAAGTGTGGTGCACCGTGTATTGTAGATGAAAATGAGTTATGTTTGGTCTGCAGCATGAGTCTGTCTACCTGCAAACATTTTGTAACCACTTACAACCCCAGGGGAAGATGTCACAAATCTCAATAAGCCCTACTTACGTTCTTATCATCTGTGAATGGTAAAGAGAGAATATGTACTGCTAGTCCTCTACATTCTCAGACGGGAGAGAGAACTAAACACAGCTGCTGTCCTCTCTGACATCTGTTTTTTCACCTGCACATTGTTTACCTACTGGTCCTATTTTCCTGAGTCTGTCTGTTTTAGAAAGCAATAACATGAACCATTCACCAATACGCCAATACAATATACAGGCAATCACGTGTCTGTGACCCCATCAGAAGGATATGTGTGAGGAGCGGTCGGCATGGTCATAAAGTCAGAGTTAAGAAAAAATAAAGATCTGAAGCCTTGTTGCCCTACTTTGCAATCTCGATCGGGGCTATTTTGGAAAATGGTTGGAGGGGCTGTTGAGTTGAGTCTTCTTAAGAATTTTCCACCCGTGCTACAAAGTGACCGCGTCAAAGGCTCAGGCAGTATGCAAGGCCTATCAGAACACCACCTTCTTCCTAACCACCTGCCCCCTTCCTCTCATCATCCCTTCCTCCCTCCGTCACGTCCACTTGAGACCAAAGACTTGACAGGAAGAGAGAGAGACAGGGAGAGAGAGAAAGAGAGAGGGCAGTGAGAGAGAGGAAGGAGGAGCGATACATGTTTACCACTATTACAAAAAAAAACATTTGAAAAAATCACAAAGAAACCAGCCTGGTCTCATAGACTAGACGTAACATAGTAAATGTAAATCCGGGACACTCAAATTAGTATTATAAATGGATTTTGGGGGGTTTGTATCATTTGATTTACACAACATGCCTACCACTTTGAAGATGCAAATATGTTTTATTGTAAAACAAACAACAAATAAGACAAAAAAAATGAAAACTTGAGCATGCATAACTATTCACCCCCCAAAGTCAATACTTTGTAGAGCCACGTTTTGCAGCAATTACAGCTGCAAGTCTCTTGGGGTATGTCTCTATAAGCTTTTCACATCTAGCCACTGGGATTTTTGCCCATTCTTCAAGGCAAAACTGCTCCAGCTCCTTGGATGGGTTCCACTGGTGTACAGCAATCTTTAAGTCATACCACAGATTCTCAATTGGATTGAGGTCTGGGCTTTGACTAGGCCATTCCAAGACATTTAAATGTTTCCTGTTAAACCACTCGTGTGTTGCTTTAGCAGTATGTTTAGGATCATTGTCCTGCTGGAAGGTGAACTTCTGTCCCAGTCTCAAATCTCTGGAAGATTGAAACTTGTTTCCTTCAAGAATTTCCCTGTATTTAGCGCCATCCATCATTCCTTCAATTCTGACCAGTTTCCCAGTCCCTGCCTATGAAAAACATCCCCACAGCATGATGCTGACACCACCATGCTTCACTGTGGGGATGGTGTTCTCGGGGTGATGAGAGGTGTTGGGTTTCCACCAGACACAGAGTTTTCCTTAATGGACAAAAAGCTCAATTTTAATCTCATCTGACCAGAGTACCTTCTTCCATATGTTTGGGGAGTCTCCCACATGACTTTTGGCGAACACCAAACATGTTTGCTTATTTTTTTCTTTAAGCAATGGCTTTTTTCTGGCCACTCTTCCATAAAGCCCAGCTCTGTGGAGTGTACGGCTTAAAGTGGTCCTATGGACAGATACTCCAATCTTTGCTGTGGAGGTTTGCAGCTCCTTCAGGGTTATCTTTGGTCTCTTTGTTGCATATCTGAGTAATGCCCTCCTTGCCTGGTCCGTGAGTTTTGGTGGGCGGCCCTCTCTTGGCAGGTTTGTTGTGGTGCCATATTCTTTCCATTTTTTAATAATGGATTTAATGGTGCTCCGTGGGATGTTCAAAGTTTCTGATATTTTTTTATAACCCAACCCTGATATGTACTTCTCCACAACTTTGTCCCTGACCTATTTGGAGAGCTCCTTGGTCTTCATGGTGCTGCTTGCTTGGTGGTGCCCCTTGCTTAGTGGTGTGGCAGACTCTGGGGCCCTTCAGAACAGGTGTATATATACTGAGATCATGTGACACTTAGATTGCACACAGGTGGACTTTATATAACTAATTATTCTGAAGGTAATTGGTTGCACCATATCTTATTTAGGGGCTTCATAGAAAAGGGGGTGAATACATATGCATGCACCACTTTTCCATTATTTATTTTTTAACCTAACTCCTAACCTTAACCCTAACCTTAACCCCTAACGTTAGCATTAGCCACCTAGCCACCTAGCTCATGTTAGCCACAACAAATTGCAATTCGTAACATATCATATGAATTGTAATTCATAACATATTATACGAAATGGATGATGGACAGCCACAAATGAATACATACCATACAAAACTTAACATATCATACTAATTGAGTGTCCCCAATTAATATTTACTATGTTATGTCTACCTCTGAGTCCAGGTTGAACATACACCTGAAAAAAACACATGGTTTTCGGACACGTGTGAACACAAGTGTGAACAAATCACATGAAAAATGTCATGGGACTATCACATGAGTCAGACACGTGTCTTTCAGACATGTGTGAAGTTTCACATGTACATTTTTCACGTGTCTTTCACTTATGTGAAAAAAATTATTCCCCACATCTGTATTTATTTACACCACCTCCAGCTACATCTGGTCTCCCATCCAGGGACCGACCCTGCTTATCTTCAGAGGAAAACCAGCAGTGGGGTGCAGGGTGCCCTGTTGCTGGAATGAATGTGCCAAAACTTGCAACTGGAAAAAAGGCATTGAAAGCAAAGGCCAGGGTAACATAAATAAAGATAGGGAAAATTGCAGGAAAGAGGGACACGTTTTATTTAATGGCATTATCAGTAAAAAAAATCGTTATCATAAAAATAGATTCACTTAAAACCTTTTTTTTTTTTGCTCCATTTACAATTCAATTGTTTCTCGCATTTCAAAATTATTACCATACAATATTTTGTTTTGCTATCAATTCTTTTGGGGTGATGTTTTGCTTTCAATATCATTATTTATATTTGCAATACTAAGATTTTTGTTCTTAACTTCAGAAGCTTTGTGTGATACTACTGGAACAAAAGTAACTCACTAGAGGATTGCACAATACAGTATAATAACACTATTACTCTATTAAAGGTGTTGAAAGCGGCAATACTTAATTGAAACATTAACCCATAGGAGTCCAAGCCCTGTCTAAAGCGGGGGAGGGGGGTACTTCTAAGCTATATGGAATTGCTTTAAGAAGGTCATACCAAGGATAATTTTGCTATTTGATTTGGAATTTTAAGACCCCTTGAAGTATAAAAAAACAAAATAACTAAAAATATTTTATAAAAACAAATAATTGCCTTATTGCTATTATCCCATACAAATGCATTGAATAACAGATTCACTACATGGAACAACAGATAGTCCCCCATAAAATCAAAAGGAAGTTTGTTCTGAAGTGTCTGTCCTATATCTGAGAGATATAAGCAAGATCAGGAAACCTTTTTTTAAATATTTTTTAAATATATGTATTTAACTCTTTATTTTTGGCACTAAACAGTCTTAAGCCCTGTCTAAGCCGGGGGCAGTGAGGGGAGTTCAACTAAGCTACTGTACAGTGGGGGAAAAAAGTATTTAGTCAGCCACCAATTGTGCAAGTTCTCCCACTTAAAAAGATGAGAGAGGCCTGTAATTTTCATCATAGGTACACGTCAACTATGACAGACAAATTGAGAAAAATCACATTGTAGGATTTTTAATGAATTTATTTGCAAATTATGGTGGAAAATAAGTATTTGGTCACCTACAAACAAGCAAGATTTCTGGCTCTCACAGACCTGTAACTTCTTCTTTAAGAGGCTCCTCTGTCCTCCACTCGTTACCTGTATTAATGGCACCTGTTTGAACTTGTTATCAGTATAAAAGACACCTGTCCACAGCCTCAAACAGTCACACTCCAAACTCCACTATGGCCAAGACCAAAGAGCTGTCAAAGGACACCAGAAACAAAATTGTAGACCTGCACCAGGCTGGGAAGACTGAATCTGCAATAGGTAAGCAGCTTGGTTTGAAGAAATCAACTGTGGGAGCAATTATTAGGAAATGGAAGACATACAAGACCACTGATAATCTCCCTTGATCTGGGGCTCCATGCAAGATCTCACCCCGTGGGGTCAAAATGATTACAAGTGCATTTGGATGATCCAGAAGAGGATTGGGAGAATGTCATATGGTCAGATGAAACCAAAATAGAACTTTTTGGTAAAAACTCAACTCGTCGTGTTTGGAGGACAAAGAATGCTGAGTTGCATCCAAAGAACACCATACCTACTGTGAAGCATGGGGGTGGAAACATCATGCTTTGGGGCTGTTTTTCTGCAAAGGGACCAGGACAACTGATCCGTGTAAAGGAAAGAATGAATAGGGCCATGTATCGTGAGATTTTGAGTGAAAACCTCCTTCCATCAGCAAGGGCATTGAAGATGAAACGTGGCTGGGTCTTTCAGCATGACAATGATCCCAAACACACCGCCCGGGCAACGAAGGAGTGGCTTCGTAAGAAGCATTTCAAGGTCCTGGAGTGGCCTAGCCAGTCTCCAGATCTCAACCCCATAGAACATCTTTGGAGGGAGTTGAAAGTCTGTGTTGCCCAGCGACAGCCCCAAAACATCACTGCTCTAGAGGAGATCTGCATGGAGGAATGGGCCAAAATACCAGCAACAGTGTGTGAAAACCTTGTGAAGACTTACAGAAAACGTTTGACCTGTGTCATTGCCAACAAAGGGTATATAACAAAGTATTGAGAAACTTTTGTTATTGACCAAATACTTATTTTCCACCATAATTTGCAAATAAATTCATTAAAAATCCTACAATGTGATTTTCTGGATTTATTTTTCTCATTTTGTCTGTCATAGTTGACGTGTACCTATGATGAAAATTACAGGCCTCTCTCATCTTTTTAAGTGGGAGAACTTGCACAATTGGTGGCTGACTAAGTACTTTTTTCCCCACTGTATATAGAATTGTTTTAAATTGGCAAATCGGTTGTACCGACTTCAGACAGGTCATAGAGCAAAAATGGAGAACACCATCGTGAGAGTCTCATCTTTCCATAGAGGGATCATAATAGTTTTTAGGCCAAACCGTTCGGATACTACAGATGCTTTTGTGAGAAGACCGATTTTCGGAATGTCTCATGGTCTGACAAACACCACTCTAGCTCGGTCACCTTTCAACACAGATGCGGAAGTGTTATATAGGCAGATGGGGTGGATTGAGACGCATCCAATGCAAAACAACGGATACAATACATGACCAAAAGTACAGTACCAGTCAAATGTTTGGACACACCTACTCATTCAAGGGTTTCTCTTTATTTTTACTATTTTTTACATTGTACAATAATAGTGAAGACATCAATACTATGAAATAACACATTCAATCATGTAGTAACCAAAAAAGTGTTAAACAAATCAAAATATATTTTAGATTTTAGATTCTTCAAAGTAGCCACCTTTTGCCTTGATGAAAGATTTGCACACTCTTGGGATTCTCTCAACCAGCTTCATCAGGAATGCTTTTCCGACCATCTTGAAGTAGTTCCCACATATGCTGAGCACTTGTTGGCTGCTTTTCCTTCACTCTGCGGTCCAACTCATCCCAAACCATGTCAATTGGGTTGTTGGGTGATTGTGGAGGCCAGGTCATCTGATGCAGTACTCCATCACTCTCCTTTGTCAAATAGCCCTTACACAGCCTGGAGGTGTGTTTTGGGTCATTGTCCTGTTGAAAAACAAATGATATTCCCAGTAAGTGCAAAACAGATGGGATGGCGTATCGCTGCAGAATGCTGTGGTAGCCATGCTGGTTAAGAGTGCCTTGAATTCTAGATAAATCACAGACAGTGACACCAGCAAAGCACCCCCACACCATCACACCTCCTCCCTCACGCTTCACGGTGGGAACCACACATGCAGAGATCATCCATTCACCTACTCTGTGTCTCACAAAGGCACGCAGTCTCCACTGAACAGTTGATGTTGAGATGGCCCAAGCAAGTCTCTTCTTATTATTGGTGTCCTTTAGTAGTGGTTTCTTTGCAGCAATTCGACCATGAAGGCCTGATTCACGCGGTCTCCTCTGAACAGTTGACATTGAGATGTGTCTGTTACTTGAACTCTGTGAAGCATTTATTTGGGCTGCAATCTGAGGCTTGTAACTCTAATGAACTTATCCTCTGCAGCAGAGGTAACTCTGGGTCTTCCTTTCCTGTGGCGTTCCTCATGAGAGCCAGTTTCATCATAGTGCTTGATGGTTTTTGCGACTGCACTTGAAGAAACTTTCAAAGTTCTTGTAATTTTCCCTATTGACTGACCTTCATGGCTTAAAGTAATGATGGACTTTCGTTTCTATTCGCTTATTTGTGCTGTTCTTGCCATAATATGGACTTGGTCTTTTACCAAATAGGGCTATCTTCTGTATACTACCACTACCTTGTCACAACACAACCGATTGGCTCAAACGCATTAAGAAGGAAAGAAATTCCACAAATTAACTTTAAACAAGGCACACCTGTTAATTGAAATGCATTCCAGGTGACTACCTCATGAAGCTGGTTGAGAGAATGGCAAGAAAAAGCTGTCATCAAGGCAAAGGGTGGCTACTTTGAAGAATCTAAAATCTAAAATATATTTGATATGTTTAACACTTTTTGGTTACAATAACCAGTTAACCCTTTTATTTTAGTTATGGTTCCTGCCTGTGCAGGAATATACATTTTAATCCTGTCTATATCCCTTCTATGTCTTGTTCTTCTGCTCTTTACTATTATCAGTACCCCTTTCCCTCAGGGAACTAGTCAAGTGCAGAGAAATCAATGATGGGGATATCTGGTGCGTCTTGAATGTCTGGAATATCTCGAAGATCTAGAAGGTCTTGAAGTTCTCGAAAGTCTCGGTGGTCTGCCCCTCCGCCGAGGGCATCAGCAAGAACACGTAGCTCATCAGTAATTGCCATTCTCCCCCATCTGATTCTCGCCAGCATCCTCAGCTCTCTCATCTCTCAGTCATCGGTTCCCTCACTCTGGTACAATGGTTTAGATGATACCAGGTCACGTTCCCCTCTATCCGTACCCCCGTTGGTGTAACCTGGATGATGATATATGGTCACTTTAGCTGTTAACCTTCTTCCGTCACTAGGGTCTCCGGATCAGCCAGAGTCCCTCTCAATCTATCGACATCGGTCTGCGAAGAGTGTCCTATCAGCCTACCCATAAGGAAGCTCGGAGTTACTGCTGTAAGGACACACAAGCACAGACACACACAAAAGACAACAATGCTACCCAATGGTGGGGCCATCTTCCTCTCCTGGGGTTGGAACACTCCTATAGTGGGAAGCATGGATCTAAGTATCTGTCTCTGCCACTTTTTACCATCATTGAGGTAGCCAACACCACCTGGTACGGGCCCCTCCACATAGGGTCTTTCCAACTCTTTCTTCCGTAGACTTTGACCATCACATAGTCTCCAGGGCGCAGAAAATACTCAGATTATCCTACTCCGTTGGCCAGAGTTATCTTCACCCATGAAAATAATATAATAATATCTTAAGAACATTGTTAGGTTAGGTGAGACACAGTATGCTACTTATGTCCTTTCATCCGTCAGGAGAAGCCTTGAGATTATGAAGCGCACCTCCTTCCAGCTTGTTGTAGTCCACTCATTTCATAGACAGACCCCCTCTACACCCTGCCTCCTATCACAAAAACAAAAAAGATTTAACCTAACCCATAACACATTATTACTACTGCTCATATCCTTAATACAATTTGCATATTTTACCACAAAAACATTAAAAACATTAAAACGCCTGTAAGCCCAAAAACCATTAAAACCATTAAAACCCCTGTAAAACCCCTGTAAGCCCCCAAAAAAACCATTAAAATCGTTAACAACTTCCCCCCCTTTGGACACATGCATCACATCGTGATTCATGTGTTCAAAACACAAAACAACAACAATATTGCTTGTTAAACCAAAAATAATAACTGAACTTAAAATGATGATATCTTAACCCAATTGCATTCCATAACATTATTCAAGGATATCTCTCCTTCAAGACTAACTCTCTCACTTCATCATTGTCCTGTTTGAAATGATATATAGGAAACTAGATTTCTCTCTCCTTTACGTTAGTAAATGAATATCCACTTACTATTAATTATTCTCTCCCTAATGCATGATTGGGCTTTCCCTTTCTCCACCAGCCTTAGAAGCTTCAAACGACCTAAAATATAGTCCCTTTCCTTACACTTTCTCCACAAAGGAAAGGCTATTATTTACAGGATTTATTTTTGTTGACCGATCACCCACACAGATAAGCAGCCACTTGTGCTTAAATGAATCACTGAATGACTCACAGCCGCTCAAGCTAACCATTCACCCATACGAGATGAGCAGACCTACTCTATCTTATTATTTCTCTATACTTTGAAGCCCTGGTGGCGTTCACAACCGTTCACCTACTTGAGATGAAAAGCGCGACTTCCAATTTATGGTGTCACCTACTCAGGATTACCTACTTTTTTACCTGATTAGCTGTCTAATTTGTGCATCCCCTCATCCAGGATAATGCACACCTACTCCGGACGAGCCAACCTACGTATTAGCTTGCTCGTCCACTAGCTTGCGTGTATGCTAGCCTGCTTGTCTACCAGCCTGCGTCTATGCTAGCCTGCTTGTCTTATTTACATTGCTCTTCTACTAGCCTGCGTCTATGCTAGCCTGCTTGTCTTATTACATTGCTCTTCTACTAGCCTGCGTCTATGCTAGCCTGCTTGTCTTATTTACACTCATTTACATTGCATGCATGCTTATTCCTCATTCCAACAAAAACTATGTTTCTTCTGCTAAATTTGGTCCTTAAATTCTGGAGAGAACCCTTCCGTACCCTACCCTCAGATTCAGCTTGATCGAAACACACAGTTTAAGTTTGAACGTCGCTTACCTTTGTTTAAACAGTGGCCACTGATTGTGTGATTCGTCAAAACCTCCTCCGATGGCAAAGCACTCAAAGATCTCTTATAACCAGTCCCTTCGTGGTCGCCAATTATATTGTGGAAAATAACCACTATACTTTATTACAAATAAGGTCTTACAGAGTTTTTGTTGCATCAAGAAATTACTTTATTAGAGTTTCAACAAAGCCGATACCAGTCTGCAGAATGGCACCCTGCCTTTCACTCTCCCTCCATCTTATATAGTCCCCTCTTCAGTTTTCTCGCTCTTTTATTGCTCCGCCCACTTCCTTTGTCTCTGAGAGCAGCTAAACTCGACTTTCATTAAGTTCAGAGTACTACAATCAATCAATCCTTATCTTGCAAAAACACTCATGTTTAGTTTAAACTCTGTTCAACCCCGGCTCTTTTCACTGTGTTTGAAGACAGAAACAAAAGGCCCAAGCCAGTTTCAGTCTTTGATATGATAAGACAACCATGGATCTAAGTAAGAGCAAGCAATCTGACCCTAGGTCAGATTCCCTCTTTACCACCACACACACAGTGAAATGACCCAATAACATTCCTGGCCCAGTAACAAATAATTCTAACTCTATGTTCGTGATTAACCCAGTTTTATCTGATAATCCATTAAAAAATACACATCACTGCCAATGCTTGTCTATGGAGATTGAATTGCTGTGTGCTTGATTTTATACACCTGTCAGCAACGGGTGTGGCTGAAATAGCCGATTCCACTAATTTGAAGGGGTGTCCACATACTTTTGTATATATAGTGTATCTCTAGCTTAAACTGACAGATTTTTATGGGGATTTTTTTATTATGCTAAATAGATTTCCATAGACTACACTATGGATGCAAGGACTGACCATCCATGACAACAAAATTATAGTTTTAACCATGTTTTTAGGCTATACAGTGGTTGTTTACATTTACTTTGTTTAAAAACATTGTAATAAAACAAGCTTAAATTTTGGGTTCTGATGTGGTATGACAATTTAACTAAGCTCATGAGGAAAAATTTGTTATATTCTTCAAGAATCAATGGGTACATATCATTAATTTATAAGTCAAATAATGTATGTAGAAACTAAGGATTGCCTCTTTAATTTTCAGTGACTTTCATATAGCAGAACTATGTTGCATTTGAACATGATCCCTTAACCTGCCACCAAAACATTTATTCTGTCAACTGTCCTGCGAGTGTACCACAAAATCGTTCCCTTGTCCTGCATTTGGACTTTTTGGATGTGGTCATCCTAATTCCACCGGTGGAAACATTGCTACTGCAACATGTTAACACCATATTTTCATATGTGAGGAGAATAACATTATTTCACCCCCACCTGTGAAAATCTGTTTTCACATGTGAAAGTTTTTAACATGTGAAACTGCAATTCACCTGTGAGGTGAAAACATGTTATTCTCCTCACATGTGAAAAGGGGGTGTTAACATGTGAACTGTTGATTTAATACATGTGAAAATATGGTTTTACACGTGAAACTGCAAATTTGACATGTTTTCTTGTAAGGGTGGCCACAATTATTTATCTCACTGTAAAATCTGTGTGTGTATCCTCTCTCAGGTTACGTTGCCGTGGGAGATGGCTGGGCGGGCGTGGCCCAGGTGTGTTTTGACTCTTTGAACAGCGGTGGTGTAAGGGTAATATCCACAGCCTCAATGAAGAGATTTCACTCGACAGGTTTACATATTTCTGTGACTAGGAGAAACAGACTACGTTCTCTCTTAAAAAATTAATAATGGAGTGGAATTGAAGCAGAATCTTTGTCAATGCTATAATCACACAGAGTATGTATATTCTACACTTCAATGTAGCACACACTGATTCATAAGAGGCCCTGTTATGCTTTAGTTGAGGTCCTTTTCTCTATCGAAAGGCCTTATTTTAACTAGAGCCAGTCTGTGCCATAAAGCCACACTCATTATTACTGGAAATAATGTTTAATGCGTCAGTCCCAGAGAGTTAGAGAGGGAACAGAAAATGTCCATCTGACGTGCCATGGTGCCAGACTAGGAGCTAGGAGCTATCCTACCACGTCAGGCCAGCTCTGCTGCCAACCATGCAAAGAACTACTGGAAAACTGCAGAGACCATTAACATACTGTATGTAAACACACACACACAAACATACACTCAAACAACCACACAAACATGTCATGAAAATACACAAGCAAGGCCTCCCTGGTATCTGTACCCCGCTATGTAAACCACCATCCACAAACATACATGCATACATGAACATAAACAAGCTTACACACAGAACGAACACAAATAAACATACCCTTAAATACACACACACATACATATACAAACACCCACACAGACACACATGATAGTCCATGAACATAAGCAAACATACACTCAAGCACACACACACTCAAGCACACACACGCTCAAGCACACACAAAGAGAGACACACACACACACACACACAGAGAGAGAGAGACACACACACACCTCAGGCAGATAAAAACTGTCACCGAAAGTTCAAGTGCAGTGGTCCTGGAATGCACTCTCTCCTCCATAGAGGGAATGTAAACTAGGAGAGGTATGTGACAAAAGCCCTAGGTGTTTCTCATAATCACGCTAGGGATCACTCTGCTCTATGCTCAGGTGAAGGTCATGACAGAGTGGAACGATAGGGTTTGCATCACAAATGGCACCCTATTCCCTATTTTGTGCACTATTTTTGACCAGAGCCCTATAAATTGTACACTATATTGGGAATAGGGTGCCATTTGAGACAAACCATGGGAGAGGCGGTCCTCTCCTCTGGGGTCCGTCTCAATCCAACAGGATGTCCCCCATCCACAGTGAGTGCGCTGATATCATTGTTCCCCCTTCCCCCTGTCCCGTAATTTGTTACTCATTAAACCAGAGGAAGCCCTCAACACCGTTCCAGTGGTTCCACATTAGGACACTGGTCCTCTGGGGACCACTGGAAGTCCTGGAATGCGGTGGCTTGGTGAATTCATCGAGCGTTCACAGAAAGGAGCAACCGAATATAATGCAAGCCACAGGAAGGTCAGCGATGATGCTTGTTGTGGAGCCTTACAGCGATCGTCATCCCAGGCATTCATCTGTTGGTCACATTAGCAATACAAAGGAATGGAATAATATGCATGGGAAAACAATAGCTGTGATGTTGTTAGTAGCAGGTGTATGTCCACTTGGGTCTATGAAAAACAATGACCACATACCTTGTCATTTAGGCCTATAACTTCGTACCATGCCAGTGGGACAGCGTTTGTGGTTAGACCCTGTTTGTCTATTTGGTTGTTCACTGGACATTTTTAAACATACAAATACACATTTGGGCACAAAACTGCTTTTTTCACTTCAAAGAGATATTTATTCCCTTGTCGAAACACTTATCATGATGACACTAGTGCATGGAGACTGTAGGGTGCATATTTGAACATGCATATATGTGAACATGCAGTCTTACAGGTTTCAGTTGTTCTCTAAAAGATACTGTGTATTACTGTATGTCACCAAAGTGAACCAACACATGTATTTCTCCCAGGAAGAGGTGTCATACTACTGTATAGTAAGGGCCCAGGGCCTTGAGAGGTATGCTACAGTAGCGCTGTCAGGTATTGATGAGGTGTTAATACCTGGGGTTATGCCTAAATGGGGACCAATGTGGCTAATTGGCTAAACAGCAAAACCTTTCCCTGTAAATTTACATTGTTATTTGGAGGTAGAGTTGCCAGTTAAATACTGTAATTTTGCTTTACAGCAGGGATGCTGTAAAATGTTTTACAGTAAGAAAATAAGTGCTGTATTATAAAAAAAATTACGGTACCAATACTCTTACTGTAATCTTTTTACAGAAATTGTAATGACTGAATGAATGAATGGATCAATTAATGAATTACAGTTTGTTTTAATCACTTTGGTGCAATTCTTACAGAACTCTAATCAGATCATTAAAAATAAATCTTGAAATACATGTTTCACATTGCAATACATGTTCATGTAAAACATTTTCCTTTCACAATGTAATGCTCACATTACTTTTGATATTATTCTCTTCTATTTTGTTAAAATAAATGTTACTATTACTTAATCCGATTGCTCTTAATTGATTATCACTTAAAGTTTTGGTAAACCTATAGATTTGACATGTAAACTGGTTTGTCTACTACAGATTTAGAGAACTACATAATGAAAATGTGTTCACACTGCTTTACTAAAATTACATTGGCCAATACAGTACTGTAATACCATTAGAATGGCTCTGGAGTTAGAATGGCGCCGGAGGGGGTGGCTGCCATTTTACGGGCTCCTGACCAATTGTGCTATTTTGTGTATTGTGTTTTTGAGCTATTTTTAACTTTTCTTGTACATAATGTTTCCACCATAGATTCATTTGAACGAAAAGAGCTTCTGGGCATCAGAACAGCAATAATTACTCACCTCGAACTGGGCAAGGATTTTTTCTGTAACGGGTCGGATGCGAAGGATATACTGCTCTTCCCGGACAAGGCTCAAATTCCCGTTATTCATATGAAGCGGAGACACTGTTTCAGAGGTCGAAGAACCGGATGCCTGGCGAGACTGCATCGACGAGTGGATAATCCACCTTTACCCTCCGTTCTACTGGTGAACATGCAATCACTGGAGAATAAACTGGATGAGTCTCTTTGTCAACAACAGCTGGTGCGCAATCTCTAATATTAAGGAAATCTCAAGGTTTTGCTCGCCTTTTTATTTATTTTATTTTATTTCACCTTTATTTAACCAGGTAAGCCAGTTGAGAACAAGTTCTCATTTACAACTGCGACCTGGCCAAGATAAAGCAAAGCAGTGCGATAAAAACAACAACAACACAGAGTTACATATGGAATAAATAAAACGTACAGTCAATAACACAATAGAAAATCTATATACAGTGTGTGCAAATGTAGTAAGTTATGGAGGTAAGGCAATAAATAGGCCATAGTGCAAAATAATTACAATTTAGTATTAACACTGGAGTGATAGATGTGCAGAAGATGATGTGCAAATAGAGATACTGGGGTGCAAATTAGCAAAATAAATAACAATGTAAATAACAATATGGGGATGAGGTAGTTGGGTGGGCTAATTACAGATGGGCTGTGTACAGGTGCAGTGATCGGTAAGCTGCTCTGACAACTCATGCTTAAAGTTAGTGAGGGAGATAAGTGTCTCCAGCTTCAGAGATTTTTGCAGTTCCTTCCAGTCATTTGCAGCAGAGAACTGGAAGGAATGGCGGCCAAAGGATGTGTTGGCTTTGGGGATGACCAGTGAGATATACCTGCTGGAATGCATACTACGGGTGGGTGTTGCTATGGTAACCAAATATCTAAGATAAGGCAGGGATTTGCCTAGAAGTGATTTATAGATGACCTGGAGCCAGTGGGTTTGGCGCCGAATATGTAGTGAGGGCCAGCCAACGAGAGCGTACAGGTTACAATGGTGGGTAGTATATGGGGCTTTGGTGACAAAACGGATGGCACTGTGATAGACTACATCCAATTTGCTGAGTAGAGTGTTGGAGGCTATTTTGTAAATGACATCGCCAAAGTCAAGGATTGGTAGGATAGTCCATTTTACGAGGTTATGTTTGGCAGCATGAGTGAAGGAGGCTTTGTTGCGAAATAGGAGTCTGGAAGGAGAGTTTACGGTCTAACCAGACACCTAGGTATTTGTAGTTGTCCACATATTCTAAGTCAGACCCGCCGAGAGTAGTGATTCTAATCGGGCGGGAGGGTACAAGCAGCGTTCGATTGAAGAGCATGCATTTAGTTTTACTAGCGTTTAAGAGCAGTTGGAGGCCACGGAAGGAGTGTTGTACGGCATTGAAGCTCGTTTGGAGGTTTGTTAACACAGTGTCCAATGAAGGGCCAGATGTATACAAAATGGTGTCGTCTGCGTAGAGGTGGATCTGAGAGTCACCAACAGCAAGAGCGACATCATTGATATACACAGAGAATAGAGTCGGCCTGAGAATTGAACCCTGTGGCACCCCCATAGAGACTGCCAGAGGTCCAGACAACAGGCCCTCCGATTTGACACATTGAACTCTATCTGAGAAGTAGTTGGTGAACCAGGCGAGGCAGTCATTTGAGAAACCAAGGCTATTTAGTCTGCTATTTAGTTTGGGCTGAGGCTAAACAGATAAACAGGATGGGGTACCGTGTAAAGGAACAGTCCAGCAGGCATTAGCTGTGTAGCTGAGTGATCATAAGGTCCAGTGAACAGCACTAAGTAAGTCCGGGAGCAGATCGTAGGCTGCTAAAGCACAGGCGAGCAGGAGGCACGGCTGTTGATTGCGCATGCTAGCGGGCCGGTGCTAGCAGATTGATCTTCGTGGTCATCGCAACGGGAAGCCTGTTGAAACCACATCAGACGATTACGTCGGCACACCTGTATTTGGGGAGTTTCTCCCATTCTTCTCTGCAGATCCTCTCAAGCTCTGTCAGGTTGGATGGGGAGCGTTGCTGCACAGCTATTTTCAGGTCTCTCCAGAGATGTTCAATCGGGTTTAAGTCTGGGCTCTGGCTGGGCCACTCAAGGACATTCAGAGACTTGTCCCGAAGACACTCCTGCGTTGTCTTTGCTGTGTGTTTAGGGTCGTTGTCCTGTTAGAAGGTGAACCTTCGGCCCAGTCTGAGGTCCTGAGTGCTCTGGTGCAGGTTTTCATCAAGGATCTCTCTGTACTTTGCTCCGTTCATCTTTCCCTCGATCCCAGTCCCTGCCACTGAAAAACATCCCCACAGCATGATGCTGCCACCACCATGCTTCAATGTAGAGATGGTGCCAGGTTTCCTCCAAACATGACGTTTGGCATTCAGGCCAAAGAGTTCAATCTTGGTTTCATCAGACCAGAGAATCTTGTTTCTCATGGTCTGAGAGTCCTTTAGGTGCCTTTTGGCAAACTCTGTCGCAGAAATGTTTGACTCAAAAGTAGTCAACTCAAAAATATCTCTCAAGAAACTGGAGCTTGTGGATCCAGAAATTAGACTTTATTATCGCGTAACAAAGCCGAGCTGCTCCATGGAACAACTACCTCTCCTTGACTTAAAGATCTCCTTTTATACACATACAAACACCATACAGACATTCAGGATTCCCAAATGGACAATCCATTGGTCCTCCTTTAACATTACAAGATTTCCCATATTCATTAACATACTGTCCTGGAGCTCCCTGAACTGGGTGTAGTTCTTTGGCTGAACTAGTAACAATGGTCTGTACAGTCATTTGTTTTACTGTGGTTTGAATCAAAGTGATTTTAACAGAGGTAGTATACAACAAAACACTATTCCCATCACTACGAATGATATACCTATCATTATTGCCATTTTTGTAAGCATTGCACCCCACTTTCCCATAAGTCCATCCAGTCCAAAACAAGAGCATCATGCCCAGCATTGTCCTTAACCTCTTTTCGTAGTCCTTTGAGCTTAGTCATTGCTTCAGTGAATGAACCATCCGGGGCAGTGTTATTGGGGATAAAAGTACAACATTAATCTCCAAACATAACACAAACTCCACCTTTCTACGCTAATAGCCAGTTTAAAGCCTGCCTATTCTGCCATGTCATTCTACTAGTAGCCTGTAGTTGCTCTCCTAAAGCTGATAATGCAGAATATGTGTAATTAATAAACCTTTGTTGATTATAATAAATATAATTGATCCATTCTACGTTTTTGTTGGGTGAAATCCAGACAAATATTGATTCAAATCTTGATTTAATTCCATCCCTCGCCTTATATTCATTTGGAATTCCTCTGGGTTGACCTATTGCATCTAAATGTACATTGGGGTCATGTTAATATGCTATTTTTACCCTTTTATTACTATTCTGTGCATCCCTATTTGTTGTTTTGTCTACCTCCCACTCTGATATAACCACCTCCTGAAGCATTTGTTCTCTAGCACATACTCCCTTCCATCCTTTAGGCAAAGTAGCTCTAATCTTTTGTTCTCCACATACCCAAAATAAATCTGCCACTGCCACCGATTGATCCTCATAAGGAGAAATCAATGGCATTGCCAGTGTTTGCCTCTCATATTCCCCAGGGTCACCAGGCCCTCCATTAGTAACTATTACTCCAGTACTTGATCCTGCTGCCTGGTAAACTGCTCTGTGGGGGGTATCTGCATTCCAGGACATGTTATCACTACTTAGGTGCCATGTGATCTCACACTTCCCCTTACATTTGCCCAAATCATGCTCCCCATCTGTTTTGTTGTAGCATTCATAATCTTGATTATAATCTATACAGTATTTTTCCGGTGCTTCCATATTTCTGGGTTCTATTCTGATATCTAATTTTTTACACCACTTCCCCCATCCTGGTTGATTATAGAATCTGTAATGATAGGGATTTCCCAAAAATTATAAACACTCTGCAGGACAGTAGGACCTTTCTCCTCTTTTAAGATGACAGTAGCTTCATTTAAAGTTACCACAGTCCTTGTAACTGTGTGGATTTGGTATTACTATCAATTATTTTAATGGAGAAGGAGCACATTCTAAAAAATTAGTTTTTCTATTAATTGTTTTAGCTGAATATTGTGCCCATTTGTACCAATCATTTTGCATGGCTCCCTCCCATAGCCTTCCTAATGTTGTTGGTGCTTTCGTTATTTTTGGTATTACTGTTGGGGCTGAGGTAGATTGTCTATTTTCCTGATTTCCCCAATTAGTTGAAGAATCCCATACAATTTGAAAAAAAAACAGTTGTTCCTATTTTTTCTAATCCTGTCTTTGTTGGTTCAACTGCTATAGTAATTAGTGGTCCTTGGGTAGTGGTCATAGTTACATTAACTATTTCAGGTTCTTTTTCCTGTCTAGATTGATGTTTGGAAATAGGATCAATGTCCATTGTTGTTATACTATTCCCTTCTGACCCTTTAGTGCTAACTATTTCCAAAATGTACTTTCCATTATTTTCTTGAGTCAATTCCTTTAAGGTAATTTCCCAACTAGTGTCTCCTTTGTTAATTTCTATTTGGCAGCCATATTCATCCCAGATCGCTTCTCCTCTTGTTTGATGATTGGCCCACCCACAAAGTGATTTTTCTGGCAGAGGTTTTATCCTTCGTATTGAAAAGGATTTTTGAGTTTCCGTAGCTGTCAGTACTTGGGCTGGAATAGAAATACTGGTTTGAGCTATTTCCAAAGGTACCTGCTTTAGTATTCTATTTCTTATTTTAGCTTCAGGAACCAATTTATTAAGTACTGATGAAATCATGAGATGTTTGGCTTGTTTTATATCCATTATTTTTCCATGTCCATTCTCTTTTAGCTCAACTTCTACACACTGATTTTTTAGGCATTTTATTTTAAACATTGCATATCCTTCAATCTGACATTTCCCCAATCTAGGCCATCCTGTGTACGATACTTGTTCTTTATTCAAAACATCAATTCTTCCTGGCTCAGTAAGGCTGTCTCTAGAATATTGTATAGTTGTAGGCAGACTTACCACCATCTCTCCTAGATTAACTGCTATTACCGTTAGAGCAATTTCACAGTTCTTAAGATGTCGGGGACATTGAGAGGGCAGAGAAGTCAATTGTGGGAAAGTCACTTTCCTCATTGACAGGGGAGTCTCTTTCTCAATGGTGGGGAAGTCACCTCTCTCAATGGTAGAAAATTCATTTTCCTCTCCATCACCTGTTGTTCCCCCATTACCTGGGTCTTTGCTTGTGCTTGGGGTATCTGCCAGGACAGGTATCCTATCAGCAGTATTCCCCAAATCATCAGGCCCCACCTCCCTACTCTCCGGATTTTCAGGAGGGAGTGCCTGCTGTCCTTCGACGTTGGCACTTGGACTCGTGCTTGCTTCTTCTTCTTGGACTCCATCTGGTGCCTCGACATCCTCCACTTCCTCATGGCTCGCTGACGGCAGACCGGTTCTCTTCGGGACCCTGGTGCAGTGATTCAAATGGTACCACGTCGTGCTTCCTTCCACCTGTATTGCTGTGGACGTCTCTCGGATCACCTTGTATGGTCCTTCTCTCCTGGGCTCGTTCCACTTTCTGCGAAACACTCGGATGTAGACTCGGTATCCTGGAATCACCGGCCCTGGCTCCTCTGGTCCGGGTTCCGGTTCTCGCCTTTTTTCCTGGAGATAGATCACTTTATGTATAGCAGTTAGTTGTCTTACATATGCTTTTAAGCTCCATCTCTAATTGTTCCAACGAGGGTCCTTTGTAGGGCCCTCTTAGAACTGGCACTGGCATGGGTCGACCCATAAGCATTTCATGTGGGGTTAGATGCGTATTTCTGTTAGTTTGCATGCGATAACTCATCAAACCTAGTGGTAGTGCATCCACCCAATTAAGCTTTGCACTGGCACAGATTTTATTCAGTTTAGCCTTGAGGGTCGCATTAATCCTCTCAACAATCCCCTGAGATTGCGTATGATACACACACCCTAGTCTTTGCTTGATCCTTAACTGCTGTAGTACTTGCTTCACTGTTTTCTGAATAAATGCTGATCCCTTGTCTGAACTGATTTATGTTGGTATTCCAAATCTGGGTATTACTTCTCTGGTTAGAAATGTGATTACTGTCCCTGATCCTAGATCTTCTGATGGTACCGCTTCTACCCATCTACTGAATCTATCTATGATCACTAGCATGTACCTTTTGCCATTCACCTTTTTTATCATATCTACATAGTCCATGACTAAATGTCGAAATGGTCCTTCAGGAACTGGTATGTGCCCTATAGGCATTGTTATTCCTTTCCTTACACTGTTTTGTGCACACACCTTACATCTTGCTAATGCCTCATCTATTGTTGCCTGTAGGGATGGAGACCAATATCCTTGTTTTTTAATTTTCCTTATTATCTCCCCCCTTGCGCAATGGTCAAAACCATGCGCATCAGTTATCAGTAGGTTGAGCAACACACTAGGTTCTACTATGGTTCCTTCATGAGATCTCCATAATCCCTTCACATCTTTGGTGGCCCCTCTTGGTGCCACATGGTCCTGCTCTTTCCTGCATCCTTATAATATCATCTGGCTGTGGTATGGATTCAATAATGACCATTGGTGCTGTTAACACTGGGACGGTTCATCTAGATGCCTTCCTTGCAGCTTCATCAGCTGCATTGTTTCCTTTGGTTATAAATCCTTTTCCTTTCCTATGCGCCTGACATTTCACTATCGCCAATTTAGTGGGATACATTAACGCTGTCATTAATTCCACAATCTGCTCGTGGTGTTGTATGGGTGTACCATCGCTTTTCCTGAACCCTCGCTGCTTCCAGACTGCCCCAAATAAATGACACACACCATGTGCATATGCTGAATGAGTATAGATATTAACTGTTTTCCGTTTTCCCAGGATGCAAGCTGCAGTGATTGCTTTTAGTTCAGCCAACTGGGCTGAGCATGGCTGTGGACAATATTCTGCTATTACCTCTTTAAAGTCTTCTCCTTGCTTTTGTACTACTGCATAGCCTGCATGATTTCCCACATGATCCTTATAACAGGATCCATCCACAAAAAACTATTCTATGCACTCTTCCCCCACACTGGACAACGGGGTTGACTCCAAGTCTGGTCTTAATCGAGTAAATGTCAATGAGTCTGCTATACAGTCATGTGCTTGTCCCTCAAACTCCAAAGGGATTCTTTCAGCTGGATTTACTGTAGTGCATCGTTTAATGGAAACATCTGGATAGGTCAGTAGAGTCATTTATTCTACAGTTCTAGCATTGGTAAGAACAAACTTCCCTTTTTCTATCAGTTCCACTATTTTATGGTGTGTATGTATTGTTACCGGGTATCCCATAGTAATTGTGGACGCTTTGTCATATGCATATTGTAATGCAGCTAAACCTTGATAGCAGGGTGGATATCCCTGAGCAACGGAATCTAGTTTAGAACTATAATAAGCAATGGGTTGTTTCCGTCTTCCACTGCATGTCTCTTGCATAAGTACTGCCGTCGCATACCTATCACATCTGTTTGCCACATACAACAAGAATGGTTTTGTGTAATCTGGGGCTGCTAGAGCCGGAGCTGACTGCATTTCCTTCTTCATTGTTTCAAATGCAGCCAATGCATCACTGTTCCATTCCAGGCTTGCTCTAAGGTCTAGTTGTCCTGCTTCTTTCATGATTTCTCGCAGAGGAGCAGTTTTAACCGCATACTCCTCTATCCAGTCTGAGCTGAATCCAGTCATCCCTAGGAACGTCATCATCTGAGCAACTGTTTGAGGGAGCGGTGCCTTGCTGATTCCTTCCAGTTGTCCTGGGGCTATTGCCTTTGTCCCATGCGCAATTGTTCTTCCTAGATATTCAACTTGAGATTGGCAGTAGTTGAGATCAACAGATCATCCACATACTGGATCAATGTTCCATCAAGTATTAGATCTTCTAGGTCTGTTCTTAACACCTGATTAAACACATGCAGAGAATGCTTAAATCCCTGTGGCGTCCGAGTATATGTGTACTGTTTACCTTTGTAGGTAAATGCAAACAAGTGTCTGCACTCTTCTGCCAGGGGCACACTACAAAATGCTCCACATAGGTCAATCACTGTGTAGTACTTGGCTTCTGGGGGAACATTGGTGAGTAGCGTATGAGGGTTTGGAACATCAGCAGGCCAATCTTGTACTATGTCATTTATGGCCCTTAAGTAATGTACCAGTCTCCACTTTTTCCCATCTGCTTTAAGGTCCGGCAACAAAGGTGTGTTACAACAACTTTGTGTTTCTATAAGTACTCCTGCTTTTATCAGTCCTTTGATTGTGGCGTTGATACCCTCTTCTGCTTCAGGTTTCATATGGTATTGAGCCCTCCAAGGGGGCTTGACATCTGGCTTTGTTTTGACAAACACAGGACTTGCTGATTTTACCAATCCAACATCTGTATCATGTTGTGACCATACCTCGTGAGGTATGTTTTTCTACATTTCCTGTCTGTGCTGGTTTTTTAATTCTGTTGCTTCCCCTAGCTGTGCTAGCTGTTGGGATGTAACTTCCACTTCCCTTGGGTCCCCAGACATTACTGCGGTATGGTGTATCTTGATGAAAGCTTTATCTTTTGAGTGATAAATCAATGGGTTATCTGTCTTGTTCCATTGAATTGTTTTTGCTCGCTTCATCATGGGGCCCAAATCCTTTGCCTCCATTTCCTTGTTCACCAGCAAGGTAAAGTGTGGGGCAGCTTCAGAAACATTGTACCATTTTGCCACAAAGTCTGAACCATCCATGTCCGTCACCTCCATTGCTGCTCCTTGTTTTCCTATAATTATGTACTGAGACATTATTGGTACCGATTTTCCATTTGCATTTAACAACCACAGTTGTTCTAAGAGATCATCACGATGAGGATCATATTGCATGGTGCAATGATATTCTGACTTTCCTCTTTCTGCCTCTGGTATCTGAGCCTGAATAAACCTACTCCATTTCCTGACTACCCTATCTACTTCTGTCTCAATATTCCCTAACCAATAAACATTTGCTGTATCCTGTTTCATTACCATTTGCAAGTTTAACCCTGCCTTGTCTATAATTACCCCTTCGGAGGAACATCAAATTTGTATACCCATTTTGCATAGGACATCTCTTCCCAATAGATTGACAGGGGTGTGTTCCGATACAAGTATAGGAAGGGTTGCGGATTTGTCATCCGCTACCAGGCGAACTGGAGCTGTCATTGGAATTAACTGCGTTTGTCCCGAGAATCCTACAGTTTTGGCATATTTGCCAGACATGGGGAGGTGAGAGGCATTATTTGGACTTACACAGGTGTAAGTGGCTCCAGTGTCGACCATCATGGGTGTGCCTCTGTTCTCTATTTGAACCTGCAGCATAGGTTCTTGATCAGCTTGTGTAGTTAGTACTGGAAACTGACCCTCCCCTGTAGGATTCTCTGGGCACCCCTAGTACCCCTGATTAGGCCCTGCCCATGGGTTCACAGGACCTTTGTTGCTGATTTTGTTGCTAGCCATCAGTTTGCTTCCAATTATTTTGATTTCTGTTCCCCTGCTGTTGCCAGCAAATTCCAGGTGGCCCTTCTGTTCCCCGATTTCCTCCTTTTTGATTGTTTTGCTGATATTTTTGCTGTTTATTGTTATTATTCCATCGTCGGGGTTGTTGTGCATACACATTCACTACTGGTGATGTGGGTTGTACTTGGGCCTGTGGCGCGGGAGGCAGATATGGCCCTCCTGGAGTGACTGCAGCCACCATTCCTGTTTCAGTCATAGGTGCTGTTACTGGGGCCTGGATTTTCTTCTTCCCTCTGTTTGTCAGTTCTTCCAATTGGAGTTGAGTCAACTTCCTCTGAATGTCTCTCCCCTGCTCTGTGAGTCTCTGTTCATCCTTTCTGTGTTTTTCTACTGCATGTATCACATGGTCACAGAATTCATTGTGTGTCTTTGAGGTTAGTCCCACCACATCCTCCAGCCTGCTTCTCACTGGTTGGGGCATGGCCTCTATTATTGAGTTTCGGAATAGAGTTGTCATCAGTGGGTCCCCCTCTGGATCTCGTTCTATCTCCAGTCTCCATCGTTTCATCTGTTCATGTAGATAGGCAGCTGGATTCTCAGTTTCTCCCAGTGTCCCCCCTTTCAGTGACTTGGGGTCAATTCTTGCCGGATATTCCAGTCTCAGCGCTCGCCAGACTTCAGGGCGGTGTGAATCAAAGTCCATCCCATCTCCTTGTGGGTCACTCACTTCTCTCCTCAGGTCACTGTTCCCCAGTATATCCTCCATTTTTGCCTTTCCAACCACCCTTGCCAACAGTGCCTTCAGATCCCCCACAGCCAGCAGTTTCCCCATGGTTTGTTCCTCAAAAATCCTTATCCATTTTCCTGCCCCATCATGCAAATCTGGCAGATGGGCAACCAATCCTTCCAGGTCCTGTGATCCCCATGGAACATAGTGAGCCTGGGTACCTTTTATTAGAATTGGATATTGTCCCTTGTATTTTTCAGGTCTTCTCAATGTTCTCCTATTCCGCAATCTTTCTTCCCTTACGCCTTGGTTGCAATCTCCCCATATTTCAGCTGCTGCTCCTTCTTCCTCCTCTAGCTCTGCCTGTCCGCTGTCTTACCACTACAATACATAAGTACATTTACATTGACATTTACATTTTAGTCATTTATCCAGAGTGAATAGTAATGCACGCTCAAGTTTTCTGTTTTTTTGTCTTATTTACTGTTTGTTTCACACATTTGGCATCTTCAAAGTGGTAGGCATGTTGTGTAAATCAAATGATACAAACCCCCAAAAACTCAATTTTAATTTGAGGTTGTAAGTCAACAAAATAGGAAAAATGCCAAGGGTGGTGAATACTTTGGCAAGCCACTGTATCTGTCAGTGCTGAACATCTCTCTCGTCAAGTGTGATGCAGAGTTTGGCGAAGTCGATCTATCCCACTTCTCGGAGCAGGTGACTTGTTCAACTTCACCACAGAGACTGGGCAGAGGTGGTTAGGCGGAAGAGCCCGAGGGAGTCACGACCTGGACGGTCCTTTCCTGACTTGGAGGATCTGCTCCGCCTGTCAAACAGCTTTGCACAGCTGGAGGTGGACTGTCCACCCCCAGGAGCCCGCTCTGGTCCTGGAGACCCCAATGCCAGGCAAGTGATTGCCAACATCAAACAACAGAGTGACAACATCAGCCCCTCTACCCTTGTCCACCCGTCTGGTCCGCCTTCAGCTGGCAGCCAGACTGTGCCCCCTTTCCCCAAAAGGGGACTGCCTCACCACCAGACTTCCGTGACTTCGGACCACCGAGCCAAAGGAGGAAATGCACCTGGAAATCCACAACCTCCCCCTCCCAAGATAGCCATTGTTGGGTGTTACATTTTAAGGAATGTGGTGGTTGATGGCGCAAAGACATTCTGCTTCCCTGGTGCCAGAGTGCGTGACATCACTCGGGAGCTTACGGTCATTCTAGACCAAAACCCAGAACTGCACACGGTGGTTGTGCATGCTGGTACAAATGACATCAAGCTGTGGCAATGGGCTCAGTTGAGACAGGACTTAGAATACCTGAGAGACAGACTATTGTCTACGTACAAGCAGATTGTTTTTTCTGGCCCTATCCCAACACACTGTCATGGAATTGATCGCTTCTCCCAGCTATTTGCACAGGACACTCCAGTTCCTAAAAAGGGATGGCCTGCACCCGAACAGGAGAGGAGCTTGGATGCTTAGTGCTAACATTGAAAAGGTACTAAAAAGGTGATGGGATATCAGTCCTTGCCCGAAAGAGGTAACCCTCATTGAGTCTTGTATTAATCCAGGTTCTCGTTCGAGGCATAGACCAAATGGCACAGTTCTAAGCAATCTAGTATCTATACCTGTTACGGATACAGGTATCCTGTGTGTGTTTTTGTGTTTTTCCTCTCCTTCTGCCCTAATCACAGGTGTCCTTTGTGTTCCTGATTGGCGGTCGTTGGGGTGTCCCACCTGTCCGACATCCGTTTGTCTGCTGATTGCTGAGGTGGACCAATCAGTGGACATTCCTCAGTATTGCACCACCTGTTTCTGGTTTTTCACTCACACCTCCCATTGTTTTAAAAGCCAGTCAGTTGTGTTTGTTGGAAGAGACTATTTTCGTATGTGAGTGTGGATACTGTGGTGTCCAGTTTTTTTGTGTACTCACTCATTTGCTGGTTACTCTGTATGGTAACTATGTTGTGTGTTTCTGGGAAAAGGGGGATTTAGCAAGTTGCCCTTGGGCATACATTACCCGTAGGAAGAACATTGTCTAAAAACACTAGTTAGACCTGAGCGGACCACCCACTGTAATTTTTGTATGGTTAGCAGTAGCTTAGCGGTTCTTGAGGCAGGCAAGATCACTTTAGGGGTTTTTGACATTATTGTTTCATTCCTTGGGTCCTGCTCAGCCCTTTTTCCCAAACCTTTACCGTGTGTTCAAAATAAACATTTTATGTTTGACGGTAGCTTATGGTTGTCGGTGTATTTTTTGTTCTCACTGTTTCCATGTCACGATTCTAATTTGCATGAATTATGTTACGGGTCTCTTTTCCATCCACCCTAGACTTTTAAAGCCACAGGGTTCGTAACAATACCATTTCAAGCCAACCCCATGGCTATTTCATATAGAAGGTTACCTACTGATCATAGCATGTGTGTGTTAGAGACTCCGTATGATCTGAAATCCTGCAGCTGTGGCCTTGGACTGGTTCATGTAAATGTCAGAAGTTTGATTTCGAAAATGGATCTTATTGTAATTCTGGCTTCTCAAACTAACACAGACATTTTGATAATTACTGAGACTTGGTTGAAAAAGTATGTGCCAGACTCTGATGTGTCTCTGAATAGATATAATGTCTATAGATCTAACAGAGCTGGCAGAGGTGGGGGTGTGACCATATTGATAAAGAACAACTTGAATGTTGCTCTGTGTATTACCACCTCTGTCCCCAAGCAATTTGAATGTCTTGTCCTTTGTAATAATGCCCAACTAATGTTAGTGGGAGTTTATCACCCTTGCTCTTAGCAAATTGTCTGACTTGCTGTGTAACTATGCTAAATCTGAATTATTAATACTGGGTGATCTTAACCTGGATTGGTTGATGCCATTATCAGTTAGAACGATTGATATTTGTACTGAGCTAAATATAACTCAACTGATAACTGAACCAACCCGCACTAACTTAAAACACCCTGAAAACTCGACTCTTTTGGATATCATTCTGACAAACACCCCTCATACAGTGAGGGAAAAAAGTATTTGATCCCCAGCTGATTTTTTACGTTTGCCCACTGACAAAGAAATGATCAGTCTATAATTTTAATGGTAGGTTTATTTGAACAGTGAGAGACAGAATAACAACAACAAAATCTAGAAAAACGCATGTCAAAAATGTTATAAATTGATTTGCATTTTAATGAGGGAAATAAGTATTTGACACCCTCTCAATCAGAAAGATTTCTGGCTCCCAGGTGTCTTTTATACAGGAAACGAGCTGAGATTAGGAGCACACTCTTAAAGGGAGTGCTCCTAATCTCAGCTTGTTACCTGTATAAAAGACACCTGTCCACAGAAGCAATCAATCAATCAGATTCCAAACTCTACACCATGACCAAGACCAAAGAGCTCTCCAAGGATGTCAGGGACAATATTGTAGACCTACATAAGGCTGGAATGGGTTACAAGACCATCACCAAGCAGCTTGGTGAGAAGGTGACAACAGTTGGTGTGATTATTCGCAAATGGAAGAAACACAAAATAACTGTCAATCTCCCTCGGCCTGGGGCTGCATGCAAGATCTCACCTCGTGGAGTTGCAATGATCATGAGAACGGTGAGGAATCAGCCCAGAACTACACAGGAGGATCTTGTCAATGATCTCAAGGCAGCTGGGACCATAGTCACCAAGAAAACAATTGGTAACACACTACGCCGTGAAGGACTGAAATCCTGCAGCACCCACAAGGTCCCCCTGCTCAAGAAAGCACATATACAGGCCTGTCTGAAGTTTGTCAATGAACATCTGAATGATTCAGAGGAGAACTGGGTGAAAGTGTTGTGGGCAGATGAGACCAAAATCGAGCTCTTTGGCATCAACTCAACTTGCCGTGTTTGGAGGAGGAGGAATGCTGCCTATGACCCCAAGAACACCATCCCCACCGTCAAACATGGAGGTGGAAACATTATGCTTTGGGGGTGTTTTTCTGCTAAGCGGACAGGACAACTTCACCGCATCAAAGGGACGATGTACGGGGCCATGTACCGTCAAATCTTGGGTGAGAACCTCCTTCCCTCAGCCAGGGCATTGAAAATGGGTCATGGATGGGTATTCCAGCATGACAATGACCCAAAACACACGGTCAAGACAACAAAGGAGTGGCTCAAGATGAAGCACATTAAGGTCCTGGAGTGGCCTAGCCAGTCTCCAGACCTTAATCCCATAGAAAATCTGTAGAGGGAGCTGAAGGTTCGAGTTGCCAAACGTCAGGCTCGAAACCTTAATGACTTGGAGAAGATCTGCAAAGAGGAGTGGGACAAAATCCCTCCTGAGATGTGTGCAAACCTGGTGGCCAACTACAAGAAACGTCTGACCTCTGTGATTGCCAACAAGGGTTTTGCCACCAAGTACTAAGTAATGTTTTGCAGAGGGGTCAAATACTTATTTCCCTCATTAAAATGCAAATCAATTTATAACATTTTTGACATGCGTTTTTCTGGATTTTTGTTGTTGTTATTCTGTCTCTCACTGTTCAAATAAACCTACCATTAAAATGATAGACTGATCATGTCTTTGTCAGTGGGCAAACATACAAAATCAGCAGGGGATCAAATACTTTTTTCCCTCACTGTAAGTATACAGCCAATGGAATCTTTGCTCAGTGACCATTGTCCCATTACCTGCATTAGAGATACTAAGCCACCTAAATTGTGTCCACACATTATTACAAAGATACATTTTAGAACTTTCAATGAGCAACATTTCCTGTATGACCTGGGGTTGTATGATTGGGAGGGTGTGTTCTCTATCTCTGATTCAGATCAGGCCTCTAATGTTTTACCTCTCTGTTTACCTCTGTTGCAGATAAGCATGCTCCATATAAGATATTAAGGGTAAAGGACAGATCTAACCCATGTTTCACGCATGAATTGTCTGAAAGATTTTATGAAAGAAACTTAGCTTGGGCTAAGGCTAGAGTGACTGATTATATCTCTGACTGGCAGTCCCTCAGACTTTGGTTAGAAAAGCAAAGTCAATATAATTCTTGAATTGTGTATCTGAGAGTGGTGGAAATCCAGCTAAATTCTGGAAAGTGGTCAAACCTTTGGAAAAAAATTACACGCCCCCATTGCCCCAGCAGTTTATGATCGCCTCAGCTGCCCATCAATTTGAGAGAATGGTTTCTGAAAATACTTAAAGTTCCACTAAAGGGAGTCCTTTATTCACCGCTAAACAGACAGCAAAGAATGATGCACTTCCAGGCACTCACTCTTTATTTTCATTTGAATCAAATCAAATGAAACTTTATTTATACAAAACCTGTAACATTCTATTATGTACGCTATTGCCCCTACGGCTGACCAGGCTATGTTGGAGCTGCAATCTGATTTTGTCGCCTTGCAGAAAGTCCTTGTTGAATTAAAATTGTTACTTAGTGCAGGAAAAACTAAACCTATGCTGTTTTCTAATTCTCTTAGAAATATTTCAGATGGCTTACACATTTATGCATTGGATGGTTCTTTCATCGAGCAGGTTTCCGCCTATAAATATCAGGACTTTTGGACTGACAATAATTTGACGTTTAACAAACATATGGATGAGCTAGTTAAGAAGCTGAGATTTAAACTAGGCTTATTTTATATAAATAAATCATGCCTTTCCCTAAACAGCAGGAAGCAGATTGTACAGTCAACTTTTCTGCCAGTTCTTGACTATGGTGACACCATTCATCACAATGTAGCAGCCACTACTCTTAAACCTTTGGATGCCGTCTACCATAGTGCCCTTCCTTCGCTTTATCACAGGTAACAGTTTTAATTCGCATTGATGCACCCTGTATCAAAAGATCGGCTGGTCCTCATTCAAGTAATGTAGATCACTTCATTACTCAATTTTTGTTTACAAAACTCTACTACTCAAATTCTGACCCACTTGACTTCACAGTTAAAATAAAAAATATGAGACAACAAACCCGTTCACGGTGATGATTAACTCTCAAGGTTCCACTAGTACATGGTTTCCCAAACTCAGTCCTCGGGACCTCAAGGGGTGCATGTTTTGGTTTTTGCCCTAGCACCACACAGCTGATTCAAATAATCAACTAATTATCAAGCTTTTATCATTTGTATCAGGACGGAGTTTGGGAAACGCTGCACTAGTACATACTGATCTTCAGTTTTAGTGCCCAACATTATTGGAATAGCCTAGAAAACTCCCTACATCTTGACTCTCTGGTGCTTCTAGGGCAGTTTAGGACTTTATTGTTAAATGAATTTAATGAGAATTGCAACTGTTTGAATTTAATGTAAATAATTGTATTTGCGGTGTTTGAAACTGTAGTGTTGGTTCTGTAATTTATATTTTATTTTATTTATCATTTTGTATTTGTTGTATTATTGTCCTCAGGGCACCATTGTAAATGAGACCCTGGTCTCAATGGGTTTCCCTGAATAAATCAAAGTTAAATAAAATAAAAAATAAAACTCTCACTCAAACTCAACTCTGTGCAAAGCTGTCATCAAGGCAAAGGGTGGCTACTTTGAAGAATCTCAAATATAAAATATATTTTGATTTGTTTAACACTTTTTTGGTTACTACATGATTCCATATGTGTTATTTCACAGTTGTGATGTCTTCACTACTATTCTACAATGTAGAAAATAGTAAAAATAAAGAAAAATCCATGAATGAGTAGGTGTTCTAAAACTTTTGACCGGTAGTGTCGATAAACAGTGTGTGAGTTTAGCTATTCTCTGCTTGAGATGACAGATCCCCATAAGGCCAGTAATACAATCATATTGTAGGCCTATAGCTGCATTGGCGATGCATACCATATGATAAGCAGCGAAATGGATTCAGATAGCTGATATACTGAGACAGAGTGACAATCCAATAAAACAGATTGGAGATCTTACAACTAGACAAAAAGGAAATGTTCATTTGAGAATACAACACAGAAACACAGACATATTAGAGACAGAACAAAACCCCTTCCCTCTTTATTGCAGGATTGTGATATGTAATTAATCAACATTGACCCTAGTTAATTTTGAATAATGGTTTAACAATTAAATCAAGTTTAAACACCACTTCAAAGAATCAACCCTTCATCACTACAAAATGTACAAATAAGCTAACTCGTATGTAAAAGAATAGACATCTTAGTCTAAACAACGTTAGGTCATTGAGTAGTAACATTTAGGCAATTATTACTAAAGCATAATTTCAGGTGAAACAAAAAAAACTCCATATTAGGGGTGGCCAACCTTGCTCCACTGATCCCTGATCTACTGGCTGAGGTGTTCCAGTTAGCGTTGTATACAAAAATACTGCTGGCATACACAGTTGCTTTGTGAAAAGGTGTTAAAGTTCACAGCTAGCCATTGTTATGTAAATGAAAGCGCTACCAGTGGCCTGGCTTTGATCCCAAATGAGAGCAGGTCCACCGGAGCCATGGCCCAGTGAGACACGGGTGCCGGTCCGCGTAAATGGAAACAGAAAAGACTGAGCCTTTTGGGTAAAACACTGGGGTATATCGTGTATGGAAATGCTCTATTAGTCTCGTGACCTGTCTCTTCATCTGCAAACACAGTCTTTCACAGCTTTCCATATCTGAGGACAGAAAACATCACAAAGAAACAGGCTTTATTATACTCAAATTAGGCAGCATTGAATATTATGTTGCTATTATCTCTCTGTCCTCAAAGTTTTCCCCTCTAGGGACTGGAACTGGAGAATCTTTTCATAATGTCCTCCCACAAAATTGCCTGCCCTATCCAGTAGCTAGCCTAGGCTGCCAATTGTGCAGATCTAGCGCCCATGCAATATCAGCTGCCTAGGCTATCCAGTAGCCTACACTCTCCCTTTACTGGCAGATGGAGCTGCAATTTCCACCTCTTCCATGGCTGTTATCTACAAATGCATTTGCAGACTGTGTTTTTAATTTACAATGATTACATCAAGATAGCTAGCTAAAAGAAAGTTAGCTAGCTGTTGACATTTAATTAACTTAGCTAAACAGTGTGTAAAATTATCTAGCTAGCTAGCAGCTCAGTTGAGTTAGCCTACAAAGTGGCCTACTAGTACTGTAATACATAATTATTTTAACATTTTCCAAATGTATTTACTTAGTTGAACAGCTTTTTGGGTCCTTACAAAAACCAAATAATATGCAATCTTCAAGATTTTTCCGGTGATAGCAAAGCGCATTCAACAGCCTTGTGGACAAATGGAGACAAGGCCCAAAGTGTGTTTGTCACCAGAGCAGTTTAGAGCGTGTTGTGACGTTTGACTTTACCAGCGTAATCCAATTTCAGTTTCAATAAATTTAAACCGCAGACTGTCGACCACACTTGATAACTTAATAACTAGAACTTAAAACTAGCATAGGCAACAACTACCTGAATGGAAAACAGTGACGCACATAACACGCAGCACCCCTTCTAAGGGGGAAGGGTTCTTGAAATGTAACATCCAATCAAAATCTTGACCATTCAGCGGACCATTCAAACCATTTTTGCAATAGAAAATTCTCCAGACCTCCAAGGGAGGCGTGACAATGACATGATTCTGGAGGTACGGCAATGCGAGACTAATTACGAGAATACACACTGTCATGCAACCGGCCCTCACCACACTATCACTGGCCGGCTACCCTCCACCCCTACCCCAGCCAACCAGCCAGCCGGGCCTCCCTCGTTGAATGCTTGGCTGTCAGAAAAGCCCTGTGTGTTTAATCCTGGGGATTGTGGGTTTGTATTGTTGCACCACGCTGGGGGCAGAACTCCTCTCTGTTGTCCCTGCTGACTGGATTCCTGCCTTGCTGTCACAAACACACACACACAAACACACTCAAAACACACACACTCACAAGCACAAACTAAGCTACCTGCCGACGCACACAGCCCTGGCCTACAAAGCAGGGTTGTGCTCAATTTAGAATTTAATTCAGAATGCCTTCTAAATTCCAATTCAATTCTTGAATTTGAATTGAATTTGAAATGAAATAGTAAACAGGATACAGAATTGAAATTTGAATTCGAATTAAAGGAAATATAATTTAATTTCATTGAAATTCAAATGCCTCTATTCTATATTAGGTGTAGTCTCTACCAATATGCATCTTGTAGGCTACATAAAACTTCAAACATGTCATTATATACACTACTGTTCAAAAGTTTGGGGTCACTTAGAAATGTCATTTTTTTCGAAAGAAAAGCAAATTTTTTGTCCATTAAAATAACATAAAATTGATTAGAAATACAGTGTAGACATTGTTAATGTTGTAAATGGCTATTGTAGCTGGAAACAGCAGATTTTTTATTGAATATCTACATAGCCGTACAGAGGCCCATTATCAGCATCCATCAGTCCTGTGTTCCAATGACACGTTGTGTTTGCTAATCCAAGTTGATCATTTTAAAAGGCTAATTGATCATTAGAAAACCCCTTTGCAGTTATGTTAGCACAGCTGAAAACTGTTGTGCTGATTAAAGAAGCAATAAAACTGGCCTTCTTGAGACTAGTTGAGTATCTGGAGCATCAGCAATTGTGGGTTCGATTACAGGCTCAAAATGGCCAGAAACAAATAACTTTCTTCTGAAACTCATCAGTATATTCTTATTCTGAGAAATGAAGGCTATTCCATGTGAGAAATTGCCAAGAAACTGAAGATGGCGTACAGCGCTGTGTACTACTCCCTTCACAGAACAGCACAAACTGGCTCTAACCAGAGAAAGAGGAGTGGGAGGCCCCGGTGCACAACTGAGCAAGAGGACAAATACATTAGAGTGTCTAGTTTGAGAAACAGACGCCTCACAGGTCCTCAACTGGCAGCTTCATTAAATAGTACCCGCAAAACACCAGTTTCAATGTCAACAGTGAAGAGGCGACTCCGGGATGCTGACCTTCTAGGCAGAGTTGCAAAGAAAAAGCCATATCTCAGACTGGCCAATAAAAAGAAAAGATTAAGATGGGCAAAAGATCACAGACTCTGGACAGAGGAAGATTGGAAGTGTAATGGACAGACAAATCGAAGTTTGAGGTGTTCAGATCACAAAGAAGAACATTTGTGAGACGCAGACCAAATGAAAAGATGCTGGAGGAGTGCTTGATGCCATCTGTCAAGCATGGTGGAGGCAAGTGATGGTCTGGGGGTGCTTTGGTGGTGGTAAAGTGGGAGATTTGTACAGGGTAAAAGGGATCTTGAAGAAGGAAGGCTATCACTCCATTTTGCAACGGCATGCCATACCCCGTGGACGGCGCTTGATTGGAGCCAATTTCCCCTTACAACAGGACAATGACCCAAAACACAGCTCCAAACTATGCAATAACTATTTAGGGAAGAAGCAGTCAGCTGGTATTCTGTCTATAATGGAGTGGCCAGCACAGTCACTGGATCTCAACCCTATTGAGCTGTTGTGGGAGCAGCTTGACCGTATGGTACGTAAGAAGTGCCCATCAAACCAATCCAACTTGTGGGAGGTGCTTCAGGAAGCATGGGGGGAAATCTCTTCAGATTACCTCAACAAATTGACAACTAGAATGCCAAAGGTCTGCAAGGCTGTAATTGCTGCAAATGGAGGATTCTTTGACGAAAGCGAAGTTTGAAGGACACAATTATTATTTCTATTAAAAATCATTATTTCTAACCTTGTCAATGACTACATTTCCTATGCATTTTGTTATATTTCCTATTCAAACTAATTTCATGTATGTTTTTCTTGGAAAACAAGGACATTTCTAAGTGACCCCAAACTTTTGAACGGTAGTGTACATGAATGATCAAGGAAAACAAAACTGTACGCAAATATTCTAAGTTGTTATATTTCATACATTTTGTTCAATATGGGGAAAATGCTACATTTCCAGAATGCATTAGTTTAACCCTAAAGTTGACCCTAAAGCCTTCAGAAAGAAGCCAAACAAATGCAATGGTTGGTGGGAATATATTTGGCTATTCTAAGCACTAAGGTTGAAAGAGTATATGAACATTGTTTCCAGAGAAAAGTGATTTTTCTTTGTTATAAACTGGGTGGTTTGACCCCTGAATGCTAATTGGCTGACAGAGGTGTTATATCAAATAAACCACGGGTATGACAAAACATTTCTACATACTGGTCTAATTACATTGGTAACCAGTTTATAATAGCAATAAGGCACCTTGGGGGTTTGTGGTATATGGCCAATATACCACGGCTAAGGGCTGTATCCAGGCAATCCAAGTTGCTTCGCAGAAATTAGCAAAAATTTATAAAATCCTGTTTTTGCTTTGTCATTATGGGGTATTGTGTGTAGATTGATGAGTGGGAAAAAAAAAAAACAATTTAATCAATTTTAGAATAAGGCTGTAACCTAACAAAATGTGGAAAAAGTAAAGGGGTCTGAATACTTTTCGAAGGCACTGTATATATGATTATTAGAAATGCATTTGGGTCAGTGTGACAATAATCCCAACACTTGAAAAATATGTCTATATTCTATGTAAGTATATCCTGGCTTCACAGGAGGTAGCTGTCACCTTAATTAGGGGGAACGGGCTCGTGGTAATATCTTCAATGGAATGGAAACAAATACATCAAACACATATTTTCAAAGGTGTTCGACGCCATTCAATTTGCTCCGTTCCGGCCATTATTATGAGCAGCCTCATGTGCCTGGCTTTAAAAATATGAAGACTGAGAGGGATTCTAAAATTGCTCCAAAGTATGTTCAGTATCGGCAGAAAGAAAGGTCACTGAACTCAATAAATAAGTGCAATAAATCTGCAAGAACCTCATGAAACATGCACAAAATGCACTCAATGTTCCTTTACACACACACACACACGCACACGCACACACACACACACACGTTTCCCAAACTCACATACACATCACTCTTATTTCATCCTCCTCTCATCTCTCTCCTCCACATCCCATTTAATTGGAGAGTGTGATAGTGGAGGAGGAGGGAAAAGAGAGCCAGAGGAATTGAAGGAAGGAGACTAATTTTATCAAACAGGCAGCTGTGATTATTGTGATGATTAAGGCCTTTTGTGACTTGGCACTCAGACACCTCATGCTTATCTGAAAGGTGAATGGTGCATGAAGAGGTCTTGCGGTGGCAGGTACCCTAGTGGTTAAAAGTGTTGGGCCAGTAACCGAAAAGTCGCTGATTCAAATCCCGGAGCTGACTAGGTGAAACATTTGTCGATGAGCCCTTGAGCAATGGAGTTAACCCGAATTACACCTGTAAATCGCTCTGGATAAGAGCGTCTGCTAAATGACTAAAATGTATAACATAATGACTAGGGTGTAGAGCCTATACAAATGTTAGGATATAAACAAATAATCTCAAATGGTTAACTAACGTCAATTACAATTTTGCAAAATATAGCCGAGTTCATATTATTTTATAAATCTGACCAATTCTTCAACAAATACAGAGTCAAACAGTGCAAATAGCATGGGGACGTAACTTTGCTTGTTGTGTCTACCCTACGCTGCGCGGCTATCCGCACTGGGCGTAGGTCCGTTTCATGCGCGCAGGCACAGTCTCAAATGCAGAGAGCTCTCCACTGCTCACCGCGCCGCCAGTGAAGTGAAAATGGGTCTCGAAAAGGAGAATTACGAGACGAGTATTATCATGGACGAGGACGAGTTCAACAGATCAATAGAACCGATTTTGTCGAAAAAAGACAAAGTCTACGCGGAGATCCCAGACCGAGATCCCAATGACATAAACGCGCACTTAAAGGTAAGCTACCATATCAGTGTATCAGCGCACGGTGCGCTCCGGTTTTCACAAAGTAAACACCAGTGTACTGATAAGCGTTTATCAAGCTGTAGATCAATACTTTCGTTATTGTCGCTTTGCCATATGTAATAAACTAATCATAGCAATACTTTTATTCATGTATAATAGCTGCAGATTTCATGCGGTATTGCCTGTGGGTTTAGTTTCCAAGTTGGCTGTAAACTCCTGATTATATGTTCGTTTGGACAGAATATGACAAATGGGTATGTGAGCGAGTCCATGACTGATACCTGACAAGCGCTTGTCTCCTTCCCCAGGTTGGTTTTGATGATGTGATCGCAGAGCCCAGTTCCAGCCACAGCTTCGACAGAGTATGGATAGGAAGTCACGCCGTCTTCGAACTGGTCAAATATGTATTCTACCGAATACTGACCACAATCCTCGCTGTTCCCATGGCATTTATCATCGGGATAGTCTTCGGGGTCCTCAGCTGTATTCATATTTGGTAGGAACACATCACATGCTATCTTGTTGTTTCAGAGCTTGGCCAAGGGCCACATTTTCCATTGCCTGCTCTGCTGCCTATTTGTTTTGACCCATTGTAGACAGTTTGCACAGAAAGACTGGTAGGCATACTGACATATCTATTTATACCATTAAATGTAATATGTAGGGTACAACTATGAATGTGTTGTCATTGTTTTTACTTTAGTTAGGCAATTATGTCATAGCTTTTCCATATATAGGCCTATTTTCCAATATGTACGGTATGCATGCCAGTGGACACAGTGGTTAGGTTGAAGGCAAACCATGCAACTCCTGACATTCACAAATTCCGCCTAAGAGTCACTTAGCTAAGGGGCTGCTTGCTAAAAGAACACCAGATCTGTGTACAAAAGTGAGGCACTTTATGGAAAGTTAAGAGGAATGCACTGTTCAGCTGGTAGTGGAAAAAAGCCCCCTAACCCCTGCCAGATAGTTGGCATTCTAGTCTGCTTTGCACCACCGTAGGCCTATTTTCATAGGAGAGTGGGACATTCCACTAGAATAGATAGGCTACAGATTGCTTGTGGGCATGTTTTGTGGGCATGTCACAAAGTAACTCTAATACGACCTTTAGTATAGTTTATGGACTAGGTTCTCAATGTCTCAGTCTCTGTTCAGAATTGCTTTTGCCAAAAATCAATGCTGTATCTCAAATGGCACCCTGTTCCCTACATAGTGCACTACTTTTGACCAGTGCCCATTGGGCTTTAATAATGTTTACACACTGTTTTACCCACGTCATATGTATATACTGTATTCTAGTCAAGGCCATCCTTTTCAACCATTACTGTACCAGTGGAGGACAGTGCAGTTTATGATGAGGGAGGACCATTTTTTAAAATGAGCATGGCCTTATTTCTATTACAGCATGTTGGATGACTGTCGTTCCTATTCTATTCACCCAGTTCAATGTAACATCGATAGGTTTAGACTACTACATGATACTCACATTTTCCCTATACCCATCATGAGGTTAATACCTAGCCTATGAATTAAAGTTTACAACGTAGGTGCACACAGGTCCAGAGAAATATTTGAGATGACAGACAGTGACACATTCGATACTGCCTTGCACACTCTTGCCTGCATCTAGCTTATCTAGTTAGTCCAACAGTTGCAAACGAGAGTTTCTATTGGACAAATTCAGGTATTTTTATCCCCATTTTTGTTTGCTTCCGTTTAAGAAACATTTTCCAACAGAATCGGCGGAATGAATACACCCCTGATCATGCATAAACAGAGTTCACTTTCATAACAGCCATGTTGTATTCATTCTAGCCTCTATGCACTCTCCTCCTCTCACCTTTTCCCTTCGTTTGTGGACTTCAATGAACAACACATCAGCTGTATGTGACCAGGCGAAAAAACCTTCCCAAGCCAAACCATGTCATAACCGCTACACACAGCCTACATCGTTGTCCCCATATTAGCTTAAGTAACGTCCTAGTCAACATAGCTAATATAACTAATGCGTTAGTAAACCTGCTACGATCATGCAGTAATGTTACAGTGTATGGTCAGTAAGCAGTTAGACTGGCGGGCCCCGGTGGCAATAAATTAAGAAAACCAAAAGCTTACCTTGACTTGGAAGAGTTCCAATGTTGTGTTGGATAGCCATAGCCTTCTAGCTAACATAGCATCCCTCTGTTTGAGCCGGGTGTTTGAGTAACTAAACTAGCCAGCTGCATTTGCTAGCTAAGTAAGTGAAACTGAAAGTGAAAAAAATGATGAAATCTCTCTCTCTCTTGCTTCTCCTTCGTTTTTGAAGACATTAATTTGTTGAAAACTGTTCAACTATTGTCTTTCTTTCTCTTTGAGTCAACTACTCACCACATTTTATGCACTGCAGTGCTATCTAGCTGTAGCTTATGCTTTCAGTCCTAGAGTCATTCTCTGATCCTTTGTTTGGGTGGACAACGTGTCAGTTCATGCTGCAAGAGCTCTGATAGGTTGGAGGACGTCCTCCGGAAGTTGTCATAATTACTGAGTAAGTTCATGGAAGGGGATGAGAACCAAGAGCCACCTAGGTTTTGTATTGAAGTCAATGTACCAAGAGTAGGATGGAAGCTAGCTGTCCTCCAGCTACACCATGGTGCTACCCTACAGAGTGCTGTTGAGGCTACTGAAGACCTTCATTGCAAAACAGTGTGTTTTAATCAATTATTTGGTGACGTGAATATATTTAGTATAGTTTTATCTCAAAAGGATAACTTTTTCAATGTTGTAAAACATTTTTTTAATGAAGTTCACTGAGGAGGATGGTCCTACCCTTCCTCCTCTGAGGAGCCTCCACTGTGCTGTAAATATACTATTCTTCAGAAATACTACATATTCTATCCAAATACTGCCCATATTGTCTACACATCCCATCAAATATATATGTACAGTACCAGTCAAAAGTTTGGACACACCTACTCATTCAAGGGTTTTTCTTTATTTTTACTATTTTCTACATTGTAGAATAATAGTGAAGACATCAAAACTATGAAATAACACATATGGAATCATGTAGTAACCAAAAAATAGTTAAACAAATCAAAATATATTTTATATTTGAGATTCTTCAAATAGCCACCCTTTGCCTTGATGACAGCTTTGCACACTCTTGGCATTCTCTCAACCAGCTTCACCTGGAATGCTTTTCCAACAGTCTTGAAGGAGTTCCCACATATGCTGTGCCCTTGTTGGCTGCTTTTCCTTCACTTTGCCGTCCGACTCATCCCAAACCATCTCATTCGGTTTGAGGTCGGGGGATTGTGGAGGCCAGGTCATATGATGCAGCACTACATCACTCTCCTTCTTGGAAAAATATCCCTTACACAGCCTGGAGGTGTGTTGGGTCATTTTCCTGTTGAAAAACAAATGATAGTCCCACTAAGCCCAAACCCGATGGGATGGTGTATCGCTGCAGAATGCTGTGGTAGCCATGCTTGTTAAGTGTGCCTTGAATTATAAATAAATCACAGACAGTGTCACCAGCAAAGCACCCCCACACCATAACACCTCCTCCTCCATGCTTTACGGTGGGAACTACACATGCGGAGATCATCCATTCACCCACACAGCGTCTCACAAAGACACAGCATTTGGAACCAAAAATGTCAAATTTGGACTCCAGACCAAAGGACACATTTCCACCGGTCTAATGTCCATTGCTCGTGTTTCTTGGCCCAAGCAGGTCTCTTCTTATTATTCATGTCCTTTAGTAGTGGTTTCTTTGCAGCAATTCAACCATAAAGGCCTGATTCACACAGTCCCCTCTGAACAGTTGATATTGAGATGTGTATGTTACTTGAGCTCTGTGAAGCATTAATTTGGGCTGCAATTTCTGAGGCTGGTAACTCTAATGAACTTATCCTCTGCAGCAGAGGTAACTCTGGGTCTTCCATTCCTGTGGCGGTCCTCATGAGAGCCAGTTTCATCATAGCACTTGATGGTTTTTGTGAATGCACTTGAAGAAACTTTTAAAGTTCTTTACATTTTACATATTGACTGACCTTCATGTCTTAAAGTAATGATAGACTGTCATTTCTCTTTGCTTATTTGAGCTGTTCTTGCCATAATATGGGCTTGGTCTTTTACCAAATAGGACTATCTTCTGTATACCCCCCTACCTTGTTACAACACAACTGATTGGCTCAAACGCATTAAGAAGGAAAGAAATTCCACAAATTACCTTTTAAGAAGGCACACTTGTTAATTGAAATGCGTTCCAGGTGACTACCTCATGAAGCTGGTTGAGAGAATGCCAAGAGTGTGCAAAGCTGTCATCAAGGCAAATGGTGGATATTTGAAGAATCTCAAATATAAAATATATTTTGATGTTGTTTAACACTTTTTTGGTTCCTACATGATTCCATGTGTTATTTCATAGTTTTGATGTCTTCACTATTATTCTACAATGTAGAAAATAGTAAAAAATTAAGAAAAACCCTTGAGTGAGTAGGTGTGTCCAAACTTTTGACTGGTAGTGTATATAAAGAGTTTGTTTTCTTGGGTATGACACTTCAAGCTTGGCACACCTGTATTTGGGGAGTTTCTCCCCTTCTTCTCTGCAGATCCTCTCAAGCTCTGTCAGGTTGGATTGGGAACGTTGCTGCACAGCTATTTTCAGGTCTCTCCTGAGAAGTCCAGGCTCTGGCTGGGCCACTCAAGGACATTCAGAGACTTGTCCCGAAACCACTCCTGCGTTGTCTTGGCTGTGTGCTTAGGGTCGTTGTCCTATTGGAAGGTGAACCTTCACCCCAGTCTGAGGTCCTGAGTGCTCTGGAGCAGGTTTTCATCAAGGATCTCTCTGTACTTTGCTCCGTTCATCTTTCCCTCGATCCTGACTAGTCTCCCAGTCCCTGCCTCTGAAAAATATCCCCACAGCATGATGCTGCCACCACCATGCTTCACCATAGGGATGGTGCCAGATTTCCTCCAGATGTGATGCTTGTCATTCAGGCATAAGAGTACAATCTTGGTATCATCAGACCAGAGAATCTTGTTTCCTTTAAGTGGGCTTGTCACGATCGTCTAAGGAGGAGGACCAATGCGCAGCGTTGAAGGTGAACATATTTATATTTATTAGGGTATGATCACACGATCAAAACAACAGACGAAAATGTGATGTCTACGGTTGAACACAAACCAAATAAGAACAAGAAACCACAAAGAATGAGTGCCAAACGGCTACCTAAGTATGACTCCCAATCAGAGACAACGAGCTACAGCCGTCTCTGATTGGGAGCCACCCTGGCCAACATAGAAAAGCAAAACTAGACCCACAACCTACAACACAAAACATAGAAACTAACACCCTGGCTCAACATACGAGAGTCCCCCGAGCCAGGGCGTGACAGTACCCCCCTAAAGGCGCGGACTCCGACCGCGCCAACCAAACACAACAGGAGGGACCGGGTGGGCACTCCGCCTAGGCGGCGGATCCGGCTCCGGGCATGATCCCCACTCGCTCTCTAACCCCCAAAGTACCCCTGGTCCGGTCTGGCCCTGCTGACCGGAGCTGGACTGCACACTGGTGGAGCGGATTGCTCTAGCTCCGGCGTGAAGCAGCTGACCCGTGCCGAACCAGGCACCAGTGGAACAGGCACGGGCTGTGCCAGACTGACGACGCACACCACTGGCTTGGTGTGGGGAGCAGGGACGGCCCGAGCCGGGCTGACGAAACGCACCCCCTGACTTGGTGCGGGGAGCAGGAGCGGGCCAAACCGGGCTGACGAAACGCACCACTGACTTGGTGCGGGGAGCAGGAACGGGCCGAGCCGGGCTGACGAGCGCACCACTGACTTGGTGCGGGGAGCAGGAACGGGCCGAGCCGGGCTGACGGGCGCACCACTGACTTGGTGCGGGGAGCAGGAACGGGCCGAGCCGGGCTGACGAAACGCACCACTGACTTGGTGCGGGGAGCAGGAACGGGCCGAGCCGGGCTGGCGAAACGCACCACTGACTTGGTGCGGGGAGCAGGAACGGGCTGAGCCGGGCTGACGAAACGCACCACTGACTTGGTGAGGGGAGCAGGAACGGGCCGAGCCGGGCTGACGAAACGCACCACTGACTTGGTGCGGGGAGCAGCAACGGGCCGAGCCGGGCTGGCGACGCACACCGTAGGCTTGGTGCGGGGAGCAGGCACGTGCCGTGCCAGACTGACGAAGCGCACCACTGACTTGGTGCGGGGAGCAGGAACGGGCCGGACCGGGCTGGCGAAGCGTACCACAGGCTCGATGCGGGGAGCAGGAACAGGCCGGACCGGGCTGGCGACGCGCACCACAGGCGCGATGCGAGGAACAGGAACAGACCGGACCGCACTGGGGACACACACCCCTGGCCCTACGCGGGGATCAGGAACGGGCCGGACCGGACTGGTAACACACCCCAGTACCTCTCGCCGTGCCTCCACACTTTCCTTCCCCTTAGTGACCAGTGGCCCCCTTAACCTGGCGGCCTCCTCTGCCAACCCGCTGGACCGCTCCATCGCGGCCTCCTGCTGCCCCGTCGTGAGCCCCCCCCCTAAACATTTTCTGGGCTTGTCTCTCCCCCGTGGACCAGGCCTCCAAGGTTCTCGCCCAACTCTCACTCCACTGCTCCCAATTCCAACCTCTCTGCTCTTCACTTGGCTTAGCCCAGTCGAGACCCCTACTCCATTGATCCCAAGTCCTTCCTCTCTCCTCTTTACGCTGCTTGGTCCAGTTTTGGTGGTTTCTTCTGTCACGATCGTCTAAGGAGGAGGACCAATGCGCAGCGTTGAAGGTGAACATATTTATATTTATTAGGGTATGATCACACGATCAAAACAACAGACGAAAACGTGATGTCTACGGTTGAACACAAACCAAATAAGAACAAGAAACCACAAAGAATGAGTGCCAAACGGCTACCTAAGTATGACTCCCAATCAGAGACAACGAGCTACAGCCGTCTCTGATTGGGAGCCACCCTGGCCAACATAGAAAAGCAAAACTAGACCCACAACCTACAACACAAAACATAGAAACTAACACCCTGGCTCAACATACGAGAGTCCCCCGAGCCAGGGCGTGACAGGGCTGTCATGTGCCTTTTACTGAGAAGTGGTTTCCGTCTGACCCTCTACCATAAAGGCCTGATTGGTAGAGTGCTGCAGAGATGGTTGTCCTTCTGGAAGGTTCTCCCATCTCCACAAAGGACCTCTGGAGCTCTGTCAAAGTGATCATCAACCCTCCCTGACCAAGGCCCTTTTTCCCTATTGCTAAGGTACCCTTTTTGGTACCCTTCCCCAGATCTCTGCCTCAACACAATTCTGTCTCGGAGCTCTACATATGTAAATAAGGAAGTTCTGTTTTTTATTTTATTTGTTAAAAAAAATCTAAAAATCTGTTTTGCTTTGTCATTATGAGGTATTGTGTGTAGATTGATGAGGAAATGTTTTGATTTAATCCATTAAGGAAAAGTTGTTATTTAATAAATTTTTGAATAAGGCTGTAACGTAACAAAATGTGGAAAAAGTGAAGGGGTCTGAATACTTTCCGAATACACTGTATTCGCTCGTCCTAATATTTTAATATTTCGTGTGTATTGTTGTGTATTGTTAGATATTACTGCATTGTTGGAGCTAGGAACACAAGCATTTCACTACACCCGCAATAACATCTGCTAAATATGTGTTTGCAACCAATTAAATGTGATTTGATTTGATTTGAAAAGTAGTGCTTTATATAGGGAATAGGGTGCCATTTGTGTAGAGGAATAATCATTGTGTAGAGGAAGAGTCAGTCTGCACTGTCTGTCACAGCTTTTATGTAGGATAAGCAATTTAAATATGGCTTTGGTGACATAGGCAGAGATCAGTAGAGGATAGAATGGTAGCTATGAGAAACAGTTGACCCTGTGGTTGGTCAAAAGACGTGTCTGGTAGATAGTATCACAAGATGTAGTGGCAAAAAGAAGGCACTCTTATAAAAACACATTCCGTAGCCTTATACAGTTCAATCAAAAATACAATTTCACCAGATAGGTGCAGTGAAATGTGTTGTTTTACAGGGTCAGCCATAGTAGTATGGCGCCTCTGGAGCAAATTAGGGTTAAGTCCCTTGCAGAAGCGCACATCGACACATTTTTCACCTTGCCGGCTCGTGTATTCAAACCAGTGACCTTTCGGTTACAGGTCAACAGCTCTAACTGCTAGGCTTCCTGCCGCCTTTTGTACATACTGCAGGCTCCAAGCATTCATAAAGTCAGCATTAACTGTTTACGCGTATCCCAAATGGACAAAGTAAGAGGATCAAGAAGGCTGTGTTAGAATTCATGTTACAAGGTACTCTGGACTCTGCAGCAACTTGTTAGGAACACCTCATGCAACTGATATTACACCCAACACAAGGCTATATGTTCCTCGTAATGTAATATGTATGCAGGTAATACTTATGCCTACACATTCTGTGCATTTGAAGAATACTGTATGTGTGCGATGCGAAGTTAAACCTGCTTTTGTCGTCCTCTCCTTCCAGGGTGTTGATGCCGGTGGTGCGGAGCTGTCTGATGGCCCTGCCCTCTGTTCAGGTGGTCTGGAGCAGCCTTACAGACATTTTTGTCACCCCCCTCTTCCACAGTATGGGCCGGTGTCTGTCCTCTGTCCACGTCAAGGCCATGGACAACTGATAGGGGCTTTCCTTCCCTGTTATGGGGGAGGGGGGGGTGTGGGGGGTTAAGAAGTTAAAGGATATCTTCACTTTTTGACCTATATCTAAGTGGAAAAATTAGTAAATAATTTGAGGTAAGTCTAAAAGAAAGTGACGATATCCTTTACTCATGTTTGCGTTGAAATATATAAGCTCTTTATATGATGTAATTATGGGAGAACATATAAGTGTAACTGATAAGATACGAGCGCTCATAAAGGATGATTAGGGTCAACTTCCCTTTGACAACACCACAGCACCATCTGGGTAATAAGATGATCCAACATGATCATTTATGTCATTTGGAATTTCAAGATTCACAAGATAAATCATAACGTCCATGTTTATAGAAGTGGTTGTGTAGCGTTTATAAACAGCTTTGAATTATTCTACCAAAAGGAAAATTGTGAAGTGACCAAAATAAATCATTGTCATTCCATTATTCTGATGCTAAAATAACAGTTTTAATCATATTTGATCAGATCAGGGCAACAGTATATTGGCCGATTAGGCATCATACCATTCCTGGCATCAGACATGTAATGTTTGTGTAGTTTCTGCTTTTTATGTGATGTGTATATATAGCAGAGGATTCAGATGGAAGTTGAATTAATGAATTACTTCATATGTTTTCTGTAATAGAATGTAGACAGATCCTAGATGCTGAGATGCAGCTTATTGCATACTTCTGCAGCCTTATTCTGCTACTGCTGTGTTTATCTCAGCGCTTTGGATACATTTTGGGCATTTGCTTTTATACAAAGACAACCTACCTAGTAAAAACCTAAGACTGTTGTATACATTTTGAACAGAAGCTGGACTTTTACATTTCTAATATAATAAACAAAAAGGGTGGGTTGTCTGAGTATTGGCTTTCTAATTAATTATTTATGCACAATTGCCATGTTTCTGTGAGTCGTGAAAAAACTGGACAGAACTTGTATGTTAAGTATCTAAGATGAGTTGACTACTCTGGTTTATTCTATACAGTCAGGTACATGGTTGTAGGCCTAGGTGCTGCTGAGCTTGCTATAAAAGCCATAGAGCAGCTAGCTTGATTTATTGTTTGACGTCAGAACCCAAATGTGGAGAGAATCTGGCAGACAGTGCCACCAGTTCTTCACAACGAATCATATAATACGTCACACAAGACCTTGGCTTCATCCAAAAGGGCACCCTATTCCCTAAAAAGTAGTGTACTATATAGGGAATAGGGTGTCATTTCAGACGCATCCTTGTGCTTTGTTTTAAAGGACAACCAAGCGCAGCGATTCTGTCTGTGACTTCTAATCCTTTGGCTAAGCGAGGCGGTTGACAGCCTGCCAGCCAATAGACCATGTCTGTACTTGGCTGAGTTATCTCTTCGGTGCAGAGATGAAATTGGAGGTGTAATTGTGCAATAGAACACGCAGGTATGGCGTTTGGGCTGGAGTTTCTTTTTCTTTCCCAAATGTATGTAGCAGAAATGGTAGATGGCATGATGTGATTCTAATTCAGCTCAACAAACAAGACTTATTCTTGGATTTGTAATAAGTACCAAAAGTGTTCCTATTCTGCACCAAATAAAGATTATTATTTCTAAAATGTTCTGAGTATTGCTGTGTGTTTCTCTGTCATAGAAAATTATGAGAACTGTGATAGGGAGGCGGGGATATATTTCTCAGTCTCAGTGAGAGAGAAAAGTTGTAAATCACTAAATGAGCTGGTCTGATTGAATAAGACACTTTCCTATACAGAGAGAAGAAGAACTGCCTCTGCCTGGCCCTGTGGGTCTATAGGAACATGACCTGGGGCTCTGCTGATAATCTACAGGTTTACACAGCACAATACTGATTTGGTATAATATGGAAGAATATTCCATACTAGAATATTCCATACTGATAATAACCTACAGGGTTACACACATACAGCATTCTACTGACTTGGTAGAATATAAAGAACATTCCATACTGATATTTAGGGACAGTTTGAAATGTACTGGGGTGGGGGGGTTGGTCCAAAATAGGGGAGGGTTGTGTGGTTTTTTATTGGATACAGGGGAGGATAGTGTGTTTTTTCCCAGGTTTACATTCACCATTTTGCAGGTTTTACGATATAATTTATTCCATCCTAGACAAATTTCCTCATCTGCTTGCCCACGCCTCCCATATCAAGGTGATTTGGTACTTCCCTTATGCACTACGCTTTTCCGCTCGCTTACTATACCGCAGGTCAATATAGTCTACCAGTCTAACAGTCCATCCTGCCCTCTATCCACCATTCATAGTGACAATAGTGGTGGGTGGATCGTTTGTCCAGATCTGCAATATGCTAACTAGAAATTATACCACACATAAAATTATTAAAGGTTGCAACTATTTTCAACATAAATCCACAAGAACATAGAGGAATGGCTGATCAGCAGCGGAGAGGTTAGGTGTGTCATTGTACATGAAAGAACATTGAAGACATGAGACACGCAGCTCAAAAAGCTCCCCCATTGATCTTGGTTAGGGACAATAAAAAGATCATACCTATAAACTAGCCTACAACACCACAATGCAATGAATAATAGCATTATTGTTTCCAAGTGAGTACAAAATTCTACTCTACGCTGTAAACTGCAGTTAAAATGTCATTTGAATAACGGCGCAAAATCCCTGTGATTTGAATGCTTCATTCCATTTGGATCGGTTGTGAGTCTACTCTAGACAGTTTATACGGTCTAGAAAGGCAGAGTAGCAGGCCAGCCTGTCTGTATTTTTACTTTAATACTGAATGCCTATTGCGGATCGTCCTTCTCCCAGGTCGTCCTATAATAATGTGGCCACATACAGTGCCTTCAGAAAGTATTCACACCCCTTTCCACATTTTGTTGTGTTAAAGCCTGAGTTTAAAATTGATTAAATTTAGATTTTCGGTCACTGGCCTACACACAATACCCCATAATGTCAAAGTGGAATAAAAAAAATACAAATTAATTAAAAATAAAAATATGAAATGTCTTGAGTGAATAAGTATTCAACCCCTATGGCAAGCCTAAATAAGTTCAGGAGTTAAATATTGCTTAAAAAGTCACAGAATAGGTTGCATGAACTCTGTGTGCAATAATAGTGTTAAACATGATTTTTGAATGACTACCTCATCTATGTACCCCACACATACAATTATATGTAAGGTCCCTCAGTCGAGCAATGAATTTCAAACACAGATTCAACCACAAAGACCAAGGAGGTTTTCCGATGCCTTGCAAACAGTGGCGGCTCCTGAAAAAATTCTCAGGGGGGGCAATTTTTCTGATGATTTAGGTGATTTAAAAAAAGATATGTCCAGCAACAACATGAAGACAGGGGCAGCATATAAGTCAATACCAGAAGCATTTATTGACTGATCTCAAAAGTGTTGGCTTACCAGGGTTGGTGGAGCACTCAGTTTCATCTTTGCCTCGCAAAGCTAACTCAAACACTCCGCAAAACTTCACACACTGGATTAGCCGGCTGAGGATGTGGCGGTTCTTGCTAATGTCGTAGTAAATATATTTGTTATAGTGAATATGGAATATGATATGTTGAGTAAAATGTTGTGCTAAGATCTATTTAGGTCAGGAGCTGGTTATAAGTTCTGTTCCTATCCAATAACAATGGACAAAAGGGTCCTATCTTGTCAGCCTTGTCAGCAGGTGGCCAAGGACAACACCCACGCCATAGGCCTCTCAGTTCTTCCAACTCACGAGTTCTTGCTCTGAGGACACACACACACACACACACACACAACACACACACACACACATCATCACTGTTAACACACACACACACACACACACACACACACACACACACATCATCACTGTTAAACACACACACACACACACACACACAAAAAAATCCCCTCTCTTAGGCTGAACATTTGAAGACAGAGAACCCGACTCAGAGCCAATGCAACAGTGACAGTAGCCTGGAGGGGACCTCGCCCAACTCATCAGGACCAATCAGAAGATCAGAACTACTAGATTCAACCTACTTCATTTATTGCATAAAATGTCTGCACACAATGTTTCGGGGCTCTCTTCAGATAATAATAATAATAATAATAATATGCCATTTAGCAGACGCTTTTATCCAAAGCGACTTACAGTCATGCGTGCATACATTTTTGTGTATGGGTGGTCCCGGGGATCGAACCCACTACCTTGGCGTTACAAGTGCCGTGCTCTACCAGCTGAGCTACAGAAAGTGGATACTCATGGATGCGCATCGCAATTGTAAAATGTCAACACAATTGGAGACACCACGTCATTTTTGGAGACATGTTATTGACAGTAAACTATTGTAGATGCGACTGCTAACTAAATAAAACATTTTAGCTGGCTAGCTAATCATCTTAGCTAAATGTGGGGCAAACAATTCAGTTATTTACCGTTAATTTGAGGGATTGGGATGAAAGAAATCGAGTTACATAGTGATACTTTACGATATACTGTATTGACAATATCGCAATATTTTAGCGCTAGTTGGCTGTACCTGCACCAAAACACCATTATTGTTCCTTCATAGCTTGTTCTCAATCTTTTCACATTGGGAGCCAATTTGTTTTCAGCACTTTTATTTCCATGACTGATCAAAACTTCGTTCTCATGGCTTTCTGATCCCTCTGCAACAGACATATGGTGCGCAATAAAATCACAGTATCGAATCGCAATACGTATAGAATCATGAGACTCGCAATGCATATATCTTATCGTGAGGTTCCTGGCAATTCCCAGCCCAAGTTCATTTGCCACAACAAATCTCTTCGCTAGCAAACGCGATGTCTTCTCCAAAACGGCAATGTGTCTCCAGCAATGTTTACTTTTTTGACGTTCTATGGCATCTCCACTTTCCAAGCATATATGACCACATGTAATATTTTGGTAAGTGATGCAAATAGTGAACTATGTAGGGCCAGGATGTAAAATATATGTAGCTGCAGCAATTTCTCTTATCTGATATGGTAAGTAATGGGGCTTAATGTATAGCTCCCTAAGAGTTTGACGAACGGGTCCGTGCACGCGATTCCAGATATCTTTACCTCTGAATAAACTGCCTTTATTATACCATATCCACCCTGTCCAAAGTCTCTACTTGGTCTCAGTTCTCCAGTAAACTTGTGATTATCAACACTAACCTCATCGTTGTGGCGGCGGACAGCTAGCCTGTATCCCTCATCCAGTTGAGTGGCAATGTTATTTTTTCGTTCGTACCAATTTTTGGAAAATCCTCGGGTGTAGGACTTTCCGCCTTTAGTAGAAACCTGTTGAATTATTAAATTTGGTCTGGGAGGTCCTAATTGTTTCGTTGCCAATTTATCTTCATTTGTTCGCCGACAAAAAGGAACTTCTTTCAAAGACACAATCCGCTCTTTTCTTAGTTACGTTCATGGTTACGTTACGTATGACGAAAGCGCGTAAGTGCAAGCCCTCAGACACCCATAGAGATTGTATTGAAAGCTCTGAAATTTGAAAAAAATAGATTTTACATGGGAGTCTATGACAGACTTCTGGGCGATTTTCAACCTGACTGAAATCGCCCCAAAAGGGGGGGGAGCCATTTGAAGCACGACTTTAGCCTGATTGGACATTACAACACTGATAACTACTGTTGCCGTGATAAAAAAAAATCCCTTCCTTTTCCCGTTTGGCAGTGCGTCGCCCATATCGCCCTATTGAACACACCGCCCCTGCTTGCAAATAAGGGCACCTATTGGTAGATTGGTAAAGATAAAAAAGAGCAGACACTGAATATCCCTTTGAGCATGGTGAAGTTATTAATTACACATTGGATGGTGTATCAATACACCCAGTCACTACAAAGATACAGGCGTCCTTCCTAACTAAGTTGCCAGAGAGGATGTAAACAACTAAGGGATTTCACCATCGTAGTTACTCCACAATTCTAACCTAATTGACAGAGTGAAAAGAAGGAAGCCTATACAGAATACAAATATTCCAAAACATGCATCCTGTTTGCAACAAGGCACTAAAGTAATGCAAAGTGTTATGTTTGGGGCAAATCCAATATATCACATTTAACTAAGTACCACTCTCCATATTTTCAAGCATAGTGGTGGCTGCATCATGTTATGGGTATGATTGTAATCGTTAAGGAATGGGGAGTTTTTTAGGATAAAAAAGGAACGGAATGGAGCTAAGCACAGGCAAAATCCTAGAGGAAACCCTGGTTCAGTCTGCTTTCTACCGGACACTGGGAGATGAATTCACCTTTCAGCATAACCTAAAACACAAGGCCAAATCTACACTGGAGTTGCCTACCAAGAAGACAGTGAATGTTCCTGGCCGAGTTACAGTTTTAACTTAAATCTGCTTGAAAATCTATGGCAAGACTTGAAAATGGTTGTCTAGCAATGATCAACAACCAATTTGACAGAGCTTGAAGAATTCTGAAAAGAATAATGGGCAAATATTGTGCAATCCAAGTGTGCAAAGCTCTTAGAGACTTACCCAGAACGACTAACAACTGTAATCACTGCCAAAGGTATTGACTCAGGGGTTTGAATAATTATGTAAATGAGATATTTATGTATTTCGTTGTCAATAAATTAGCAAACATTTGTAAAAACCTATTTTGAAAAATAATCTATTTAATCCATTTCACTTTCTGAAAGCACTGTATGCTCACAGCAGTCCCAGTTATTCAGGAAAGCTTAGGCACATTCTGCCTCCTTTCCGATCCAACCTGCTATTCCCCGCGCACCTAGAACCTAATATAGCCTACATATTTGTTATTTAACTTTTAAAATGTATTGCCATTTACCTGTGGCATAAACACAACCACTCACAATGTTTTAATCTGAATAGGCTACCTGTGCACGTTAGTCCACTCCACTCTAATATAATTCCAGCATCCATTTGATGAATGGATAGAGACATCTAATACAAAACACCAAAACGTTGAATGACAATCAGAGATTGTCAAGCCAAGCCTTCGATACTGGGTACAAGTTTGGGAGGGATGCATTTTCTGTTTGTCGAGAGAGGACTAATAAAATATATAAAATGAACATGCACAATGTAATCATGTATATCAACATGTGTCAAATATGTACAGTGGGGAAAAAAAGTATTTAGTCAGCCACCAATTGTGCAAGTTCTCCCACTTAAAAAGATGAGAGAGGCCTGTAATTTTCATCATAGGTACACGTCAACTATGACAGACAAATTGAGAAAAGAAAATCCAGAAAATCACATTGTAGGATTTTTAATGAATTTATTTGCAAATTATGGTGGAAAATAAGTATTTGGTCACCTACAAACAAGCAAGATTTCTGGCTCTCACAGACCTGTAGCTTCTTCTTTAAGAGGCTCCTCTGTCCTCCACTCGTTACCTGTATTAATGGTACCTGTTTGAACTTGTTTTCAGTATAAAAGACACCTGTCCACAACCTCAAACAGTCACACTCCAAACTCCACTATGACCAAGACCAAAGAGCTGTCAAATGACACCAGAAACAAAATTGTAGACCTGCACCAGGCTGGGAAGACTGACTCTGTAATAGGTAAGCAGCTTGGTTTGAAGAAATCAACTGTGGGAGCAATTATTAGGAAATGGAAGACATTCAAGACCACTGATAATCTCCCTCGATCTGGGGCTCCACGCAAGATCTCACCCCGTGGGGTCAAAATGATCACAAGAACGGTGAGCAAAAATCCCAGAACCACACGTGGGGACCTAGTGAATGACCTGCAGAGAGCTGGGACCAAAGTAACAAAGCCTAACATCAGTAACACACTACGCCGCCAGGGACTCAAATCCTGCAGTGCTAGACGTGTCCCCCTGCTTAAGCCAGTACATGTCCAGGCCCGTCTGAAGTTTGCTAGAGTGCATCCAGAAGAGGATTGGGAGAATGTCATATGGTCAGATGAAACCAAAATATAACTTTTTGGTAAAAACTCAACTCGTCGTGTTTGGAGGACAAAGAATGCTGAGTTGCATCCAAAGAACACCATACCTACTGTGAAGCATGGGAGTGAAAACATCATACTTTGGGGCTGTTTTTCTGCAAAGGGACCAGGACGACTGATCCGTGTAAAGGAAAGAATGAATGGGGCCATGTATCGTGAGATTTTGAGTGAAAACCTCCTTCCATCAGCAAGGGCATTGAAGATGAAACGTGGCTGGGTCTTTCAGCATGACAATGATCCCAAACACACCGCCTGGCCAACGAAGGAGTGGCTTCGTAAGAAGCATTTCAAGGTCCTGGAGTCTCCAGATCTCAACCCCATAGAAAATCTTTGGAGGGAGTTGAAAGTCCGTGTTGCCCAGCGACAGCCCCAAAACATCACTGCTCTAGAGGAGATCTGCATGGAGGAATGGGCCAAAATACCAGCAGCAGTGTGTGAAAACCTTGTGAAGACTTACAGAAAACGTTTGACCTGTGTCATTGCCAACAAAGGGTATATAACAAAGTATTGAGAAACTTTTGTTATTGACCAAATACTTATTTTCCACCATAATTTGCAAATAAATTCATAAAAAATCCTACAATGTGATTTTCTCGATTTTTTTTCCTCATTTTGTCTGTCATAGTTGACGTGTACCTATGATGAAAATTACAGACCTCTCTCATCTTTTTAAGTGGGAGAACTTGCACAATTGGTGGCTGACTAAATACTTTTTTTCCCCACTGTAAGTTGAAAACATTGTCAAAAGCACTGTGTGTGTGTAACTACACTGAATAAAAATATACATGCAACAATTTCAAAGATTTTACTGAGTTACCGTTTCAAAATCAGCCAATTGAAATGAATTCATTAGGCCCTAATCTATGGATGTCACATGACTGGGAATACAGATATGAATCTGTTGGTCACAGATACCTTAAAAAAAAAAGGTAGGGGCGTTGATCAGAAAACTAGTCAGTATCTGGTTCGATCACAATTTGCCTCATGCAGCGCGACACATCGCTGTTGAATAGAGTTGATCAGGCTGTTGATTGTGACCTGTGGAATGTTGTCCCACTCCTCTTCAATGGCTGTGCGAAGTTGCTGGATACAGTGCCTTGCAAAAGTATTCATCCCACTTGGCGTTTTTCCTATTTTGTTGCATTGCAACCTGTAATTTAAATTGATTTTTATTTGGATTTCATGTAATAGACATACACAAAATAGTCCAAATTGGTGAAGTGAAATGAAAAAAATGATTTGTTTTAGAAAATGCCCAAAAATAAATAACGGAAAAGTGGTGTATGCATACGTATTCATCCCCTTTGCTATGAAGCCCCTAAATAAGATCTGGTACAACCAATTACCTTCAGAAGTCCCATAATTAGTTAAATAAAGTCCACCTGTGTGCAATCTAAGTGTGACATGATCTCAGTATATATACACCTGTTCTGAAAGGCCCCAGAGTTTGCAACACCACTAAGCAAGGGGCACCACCAAGCAAGCGGCACCATGAAGACCAAGGAGCTCTCCAAACAGGTCAGGGACAAAGTTGTGGAGAAGTACAGATCAGGGTTGGGTTATAAAAAATATAGCAGAAACTTTGAACATCCCACGGAGCACCATTAAATCCATTATTAAAAAATGGAAAGAATATGGCGCCACAACAAACCTGCTAAGAGAGGGCCACCCACCAAAACTCACAGACCAGCCAAGGAGGGCATTAATCAGAGAAGCAACAAAGAGACCAAAGAAAACCCTGAAGGAGCTACAAAGCTCCACAGCAGAGATTGGAGTATCTGTCCATAGGACCACTTTTAGCCGTACACTCCACAGAGCTGTGTTTATGGAAGAGTGACCAGAAAAAAGCCATTGCTTAAAGAAAAAAATAAGCAAACACGTTTGGTGTTCACCAAAACGCATGTGGGAGACTCCCCAAACATATGGAAGAAGGTACTCTGGTCAGATGAGACTAACATTGAGCTTTTTGGCCTTCAAGGAAAATGCTATGTCTGGCGCAAACCCAACACCTCTCATCACCCTGAGAACATGGTGGTGGCAGCATCACGCTGTGGGGATCTTTTTAATCTGAAACCTGAAATGGCCCACCTACACAGAAATTGTGAGGTGAAGAAGGCGCAACAATGCCTCTTCAACTTCAGGAGGCTGAAGAAATTCGGCTTTGCCCCTAAGACCCTCACAAACTTTCACAGATACACAATTGAGAGCATGCTGTCGGGCTGTATCAGCGCCTGGTACGGAAACTGCACCGCCCGTAACCGAAGGGCTCTCCAGAAGGTGGTGCGGTCAGCCCAACGCATCACCGGGGGCACACTGCCTGCCTTCCACCCACGGCCTGTTCACCCCGTTATCATCCAGAAGGCACGGTCAGTACAGGTGCATCAAAGCTGGGACTGAGAGACTGAAAAACAGCTTCTACCTCAAGGCCATCAGACTGTTAAATAGACATCAATAGCCGGCTACCATCCCGGTAACTCAACCCTGCACCTTAGAGGCTGCTGCCCTATGTACATAGACATGGACTCACTGGTCACTTTAACAATGGAACACTAGTCACTTTAATCATGTTTACATGCATTCGGAAAGTATTCAGACCCCTTGACTTTTCCATATTTTGTTACATTACAGCCTTATTCTAAAGTTGATACAATTATTTTTTTCCTCATCAATCTACACAGAATACCCCATAATGACAAAGCAAAAACAGGTTTAAAAATAAAAAACTGGAATATCACATTTACATAACTATTCAGACCCTTTACTCAGTACTTTGTTGAAGCGCCTTTGGCAGCGATTACAGCCTCAAGTCTTCTTGGGTATGATGCTACAAGCTTGGCACATCTGTATTTGGGGAGTTCTCCCATTCTTCTCTGCAGATCTTACATTTACATTTTACATTTTAGTCATTTAGCAGACGCTCTTAGCCAGAGCGACTCACAAATTGGTGCGTTCACCCTATAGCCAGTGGGATAACCACTTTACAATTTGGGGGGGGTTAGAAGGAACACTTTATCCTATCCCAGGTATTCCTTAAAGAGGTGGGGTTTCAAATGTCTCCGGAAGGTGGTGAGTGACTCCGCTGTCCTGGCGTCGTGAGGGAGCTTGTTCCACCATTGGGGTGCCAGAGCAGCGAACAGTTTTGACTGGGCTGAGCGGGAGCTATGCTTCCGCAGAGGAAGGGAGCCAGCAGGCCAGAGGTGGATGAACGCAATGCCCTCGTTTGGGTGTAGGGACTGATCAGAGCCTGAAGGTACAGAGGTGCCGTTCCCCTCACTGCTCCATAGGCAAGCACCATGGTCTTGTAGCGGATGCGAGCTTCAACTGGAAGCCAGTGGAGTGTGCGGAGGAGGGGGTGACGTGAGAGAATTTGGGAAGGTTGAACACCAGACGGGCTGCGGCATTCTGGATGAGTTGTAGGGGTTTAATGGCACAGGCAGGGAGGCCAGCCAACAGCGAGTTGCAGTAGTCCAGACGGGAGATGACAAGTGCCTGGATTAGGACCTGTGCCGCTTCCTGTGTAAGGCAGGGTCGTACTCTCCGAATGTTGTAGAGCATGAACCTGCAGGAGCGGGTCACCGCCTTGATGTTGGCGGAGAACGACAGGGTGTTGTCCAGGGTCACGCCTAGGCTCTTCGCACTTTTGGAGGAGGACACAGCGGAGTTGTCAACCGTGATGGCGAGATCATGGAACGGGCAGTCCTTCCCCGGGAGGAAGAGCAGCTCCGTCTTGCCAGGGTTCAGCTTGAGGTGGTGATCCGTCATCCATACTGATATGTCTGCCAGACATGCAGAGATGCGATTCGCCACCTGGTTATCAGAAGGGGGAAAGGAGAAGATTAGTTGTGTATCGTCAGCGTAGCAATGATAGGAAAGGCCATGTGAGGATATGACAGAGCCAAGTGACTTGGTGTATAGGGAGAAAAGGAGAGGGCCTAGAACTGAGCCCTGGGGGACACCAGTGGTGAGAGCACGTGGTGCGGAGACAGCTTCTCGCCACGCCACTTGGTAGGAGCGACCGGTCAGGTAGGACGCAATCCAGGAGTGAGCCGCGCCGGAGATGCCCAGCTCGGAGAGGGTGGAGAGGAGGATCTGATGGTTCACAGTATCAAAGGCAGCAGACAGGTCTAGAAGGACAAGAGCAGAGGAGAGAGAGTTAGCTTTAGCAGTGCGGAGAGTCTCCGTGACACAGAGAAGAGCAGTCTCAGTTGAATGACCAGTCCTGAAACCTGATTGGTTTGGATCAAGAAGGTCATTCTGAGAGAGATAGCAAGAGAGTTGGCTAAAGACGGCACGCTCAATAGTTTTGGAAAGAAAAGAAAGAAGGGATACTGGTCTGTAGTTGTTGACATCAGTGGGGTCAAGTGTTGGTTTTTTGAGAAGGGGGAGCAACTCTCGCTCTCTTGAAGACGGAAGGGACATGGCCAGCGGTCAAGGATGAGTTGATCAGCGAGGTGAGGTAGGGGAGAAGGTCACCGGAGATGGTCTGGAGAAGGGAGGAGGGGATGGGGTCAAGCGGGCAGGTTGTTGGGCGGCCTGCAGTCACAAGTCGCAGGATTTTATCTGGAGAGAGAGGGGAGAAAGAAGTCAAAGCATAGGGTAGGGCAGTGTGAGCAGGACCAGCAGTGTCATTAGACTTAACAAACGAGGATCGGATGTCGTCAACCTTCTTTTCAAAGTGGTTGACGAAGTCATCCACAGAGAGAGAGGAGGGGGGTGGAGGATTCAGGAGGGAGGAAAATGTGGCAAAAGAGCTTCCTAGGGTTAGAGGCAGATGCTTGGAATTTAGAGTGGTAGAAGGTGGCCTTAGCAGCAGAAACAGATGAAGAAAATGTAGAGAGGAGGGAGTGAAAAGATGCCAGGTCGGCAGGGAGTTTAGTTTTCTTCCATTTCCGCTCCGCTGCCCGGAGCTCTGTTCTGTGAGCTCGCAATGAGTCATCAAGCCACGGAGCTGGAGGGGAGGACCGAGCCGGGCCGGGAGTATAGGGGACACAGAGAGTCAAAGGATGCAGAAAGGGAGGAGAGGAGGGTTGAGGAGGCAGAATCAGGAGATTGGAGGGAGAAGGATTGAGCAGAGGGAAGAGATGATAGGATGGAAGAGGAGAGAGTAGTGGGAGAGAGAGAGCGAAGGTTGCGGCGGCGCATTACCATCTGTGTAGGGGCAGAGTGAGTAGTGTGGGAGGAGAGCGAGAGAGAAAAGGAAACAAAGTAGTGGTCGGAGACATGGAGGGGAGTTGCAGTGAGATTAGTAGAGGAGCAGCATCTAGTGAAGATGAGGTCAAGCGTATTGCCTGCCTTGTGAGTAGGGGGACGGTGAGAGGGTGAGGTCAAAAGAGGAGAGGAGTGGAAAGAAGGAGGCAGAGAGAAATGAGTCAAATGTGGACATAGGGAGGTTGAAATCCCCCAAAACTGTGAGGGGTGAGCCATCCTCAGGGAAGGAACTTATCAAGGCGTCAAGCTCATTGATGAACTCTCCAAGGGAACCTGGAGGGCGATAGATGACAAGGATATTAAGCTTAAATGGGCTAGTGACTGTCACAGCATGGAATTCAAATGAGGAGATAGACAGATGGGTTAGGGGAAAAATTGAGAATGTCCACTTGGGAGAGATGAGGATTCCTGTACCACCACCCCTCTGACCAGATGCTCTCGGGGTATGCGAGAACACATGGTCAGACGAGGAGAGAGCAGTAGGAGTAGCAGTGTTTTCAGTGGTGATCCATGTTTCCGTCAGCGCCAGGAAGTCGAGGGACTGGAGGTTGGCATAGGCTGGGATGAAGTCAGCTTTGTTGGCAGCAGAACGGCAGTTCCAGAGGCTGCCTGCGACCTGGAACTCCACGTGGGTGGTGCGTGCAGGGACCACCAGGTTAGAGAGGCAGCAGCCACACGGTGTGGTGCGTTTGTGTAGCCTGTGCAGAGAGGAGAGAACAGGGATAGGCAGAGGCATAGTTGACAGGCTGTAGCAAATGGCTACAAAAATGCAGAGGAGATCGGAATGAAATGAGCTAAGCATCTGGGAGCGGAGAGAGCAGGGCCTCCCTCACCAAAAACATCTACCTCAGAAACTAAAATTGTTTCACTGAACCACCCGAACAAAAACTCTCCCAACTTCCGCCTTTAGAAATCAGAATTGTTGTGAACCACAGCGGTTCAATGTTTAAAGGAATAGACTCAACCCACTTTATTCAGCTAGCCAACTATGACACCATAGCTAACTAGCAAGCTAGCATCCAATAACAATAACACACCGTTTAGCACCAACACTTGGTCACAACAAACCACCAATAGTGTGATAACACACTAAACAGATCATTCGTGTCTGTGTCAAGTTCCTTTCATGACGCAGCAATGATTAGACGTTGGCTAGTTAGGACAAGTATATTGTATTTAGCTACTACCGTACAGTTAGCTGGTCGTGTTGGGTAGTTAGCAATGGCCACTGTGTTGACTTTGTTTGAAGAACGGCTAGCTAGCTAGCTTCGTGCTACACCCGGCACACAATGGCTATTGTGTTGACTCTGACTCTGTTCGAAAAAACGGCTAGGTAGCTCGCTTCGTGCTACAGCCGGCACTGCCAAGACACAGTAACTACACACAACAACCCACGATGCCTAGCTATGACGCCGTAGCTAACTTGCAAGCTAGCATCCATTAACACACAATTTAGCATCAATACTTGGTTACAACAAACTGCCAAGAGTGTGTTAGCACACTAAACAGATAATTCAAGTCCGTGTCTAGTTCCTTTCATAACGCATAACGCAGCAAAAAATTAAACGTTGGCTAGCACTACATTAACATTGGAACCAGCTCTCCAGCGTTGCTAATCGTTACCAGTAGCTACCCGCTAGCTAGCTAGCCTCGTGCTTCGATACTAACCTACAATTACCTACGGAAACCTACAATAACAACAATACTAACCTATAATAAATACAATACCTAACTACGGCTAACTACCTACCTACGATCTAATGCATGGTTAAGCAAAAATTAAACGTTGGCTAGCACTACATTAACATTGGAACCAGCTCTCTAGCGTTGCTAATCGTTACCAGTAGCTACCCGCTAGCTAGCTAGCCTCGTGCTTCGATACTAACCTACAATTACCTACGGAAACCTACAATAACAACAATACTAACCTATAATAAATACAATACCTAACTACGGCTAAACTACCTACCTACGATCTAATACATGGTTAAGCAAAAAATTAAACGTTGGCTAGCACTACATTAACATTGGAACCAGCTCTCCAGCGTTGCTAATCGTTACCAATAGCTACCCGCTAGCTAGCTAGCCTCGTGCTTCGATACTAACCTACAATTACCTACGGAAACCTACAATAACAACAATACTAACCTATGATAAATACAATACCTAACTACAGCTAACTACCTACCTACGATCTAATACATGGTTAAGCTTTACTCAACACCATATGAGAAGCTTACCTCCTGCTTACCTCCAGCTAGAGAGGTCAGGTTGGATGAGGAGCGTCGCTGCACAGCTATTTTCAGGTCTCTCCAGAGATGTTCGATCAGGTTCAAGTCTGGGCTCTGGCTGGCCCACTCAAGGACATTCAGAGACTTGTCCCTAAGCCACTCCTGCATTGTCTTGGCTGTGTGCTTAGGGTCGTTGTCCTGTTGGAAGGTGAACCTTCATCCCAGTCTGAGGTCCTGAGCGCTCAAGGATCTCTCTGTACTTTGCTCCATTCATCTTTCCCTCGATCCTGACAAGCCTCCCAGTCCCTGCCGCTGAAACACATCCCCACAGCATGATGCTGCCACCACCATGCTTCACCGTAGGGATGGTGCCAGGTCTCCAGGCGCTTGGCATTCAGGCCAAAGAGTTCAATCTTGGTTTCATCAGACCAGAGAATGTTGTTCCTCATGGTCTGAGGTGCCTTTTGGCAAACTGAAAGCGGGCTGTCATGTGCCTTTTATTGAGTAGTGGCTTCCATCTGGCCACTCTACCATAAAGGCCTGATTGGTGAAGTGCTGCAGAGATGGTTGTCCTCTGGAAGGTTCTCCCATCTCCACAGAGGAACTCTGGAACTCTGTCAGAGTGACCATCGGGTTCTTGGTCACCTCCCTGACAAAGGCCCTTCTCCCCTGATTGCTCAGTTTGGCCGGGTGGCCAGCTCTAGGAAGAGTCTTGGTGGTTCCAAACTTCTTCCATTTAAAAATGATGGAGGCCACTGTGTTATTGGGGACCTTCAATGCTGCAGAAATATTTTGGTACTCTTCCCCAGATCTGTGACTCGACACAATCCTGTCTCGGAGTCTTTATTATCGAAGATGCCCAAATAATAATTTATAGTTGAACGAAAATATGATACAAGTTGAGCCAACTGAACATTTTAAGTTCAGGTAACACATTGATCGAAAAGTTGAGTAAACTGAAAAAGTATGTGGAATCAGTTACTTAATAATAATGAGTTGGAACAATTAACAAATTCTTACAGTGCTTCTTGTGTCTGATTTACGATAATCCCCCGACAACCCCCCTGGTCACAGGTCTTCAGTCTAATGTGAAGTGTATTTATCTACTTCACTCTGTTCCTCTAAGCCAAGCACAAGAGAAATGGTTGATTCTTCTACATCTGGGTATTCAGTGTGTGTTCTGGAGCCAGAATGCATATTTTTCAGAACCTCACACAAATTGCACTGATATAAACACTGATAAGAAAAAGCAAGCTGTCTCCCTCCTTTGTATACAGCAGTACAGTGTCTAAAGACAATTTTCTCCTTTGGGACATTAAAATATCCTAAAGACAGTGTTGTGATTGTGACTCATTTGCATGTATTTTGCATAGTCTCACACACCTCAGCTGACTCTGCAGTAGATTCCCACTGATCCGGTTCTCTTCCCTAGAGAATGGCTACAGTCAACTTCTAGGCAACTGGATGGTGCAATTTCTCTCTCTCTCTCTCTCACACACACACACACTGATTTCCTAAAATCAAGAGGTGGAAATGCAATTAAGTTTTAGTGTCTTTAGTGGTGCCCCACCCATCAAACAATGAATGCAATGCATGAACACCCATACGAAAGGCTATCTCCAGGCTGAAAACAACCCGGACAGGACTGTTGTGTCTCTGGGGCTTGTGTCATTTCTTAACCAAGGTGAGTTGTTGCCCTGGGCAGAGAATCAGACAAAGGAATGTAAACAGACTAGAGTGACCAGAGCCATAAGTGTGGTATTTTATATCACTTGCACTTCTAGAGGCCTAACAAAGGCTTCCAAACTGGTATTCACTGATTTGCTGTAATATGTAAACACAATTCCAAGCGGCCAACCTGCTGGCACCAATCCCATACAATTATGGTAAAATACTGTAAAATGCAAACCCCATCTCCTTAATTAATTTAATTAATTTATCCATCATTAATTAATTATTTACAATTACCATACAAATATTACAGTAATGCACTGTACTGTTGTTTTACAGTAACTTACAGGCAGACAGTTGCTTGTAAGCTACCATAAAAACGACAGCAAAAAAGATCACAGTAACATTATTGGATACTGTAAAATATGGTACAGTAACATACTGTACCTTTTTTATGGTAACTTACAGGCAACTGGCTGCCTGTAAATTACAGTAAAAACAACAGGAAAGGTTTTACAGTGTACACAGGTGACTGCTCAATGAATATGAAACACATTAATTCAGTGCATGCAGAGGCGCGCCGAGATTTACACGTAGGTCTCTACAGCGGCTTAACAAACGGTGCTTCCAATGTGCGCAACGTAAAGATAAGGCGACAGTATTTGGTAATATCCCCGGAGGAGCCCTCCAAGTCGTCACCATAGTCCATACGCCTCCTGTTGTTGCTTTACTTCCTCTGTTAAACTGATATTGTCTTGCTTCAACAACACACTGGTCTGTTCGCACTTCAGGCGCGGGACAGCATGACTGGCGGACTCAAGGACGGCGAAACTGACGAGGTATGGTTCTCGGTTCTCTTCTGGACACTGCTGTCCTATCATATTCGGTGTATAGCTGTTTTATTATGTATTTGTACGTTTTTAGAAGATATGTCATCATCTGTGAGCAATACAGTTTCTCTGGCTCATTCTCATTCTGACATTTATCGAAAATGCCCTTGGAAAATTGGGAAACCTTTTAACTCCAAAGCATATTTGCCAATAGTTATCTTTTTTGGCACCTAGTTGTGAACGTTACTCCCGCTCCTACTGGGCGAATGTGCAAGCCCCCTCTCGTTCCATTAGCACTGGCATGAGACATTTACAGTTATTTATTAACCTGTATTTTGTATTGTTTTGTGAGTATTTTATATTGTGGCTGTGTAATTGCCCTTACCTGCCCTGGGACTATGGGTGCAAATTAGCTTTTAGCTAACACCGGCACATTTACATGGATGTTGCATTATTGTAATATTGATGTTGATTAATGTGCATTGTCCCCTATAAATAAATTAAATAAATAAACTACACTTCTTACATTCTGAGCGTTATTTCTTTTTTAATCCACATAGATAATTATCTATGTGCGCACAAAGTTTGTCAAAGTTGTGTTTTCTTAGAATGTTAATTCTATTAGACTAGCTAAGTCAATCGAAAAATGCACATTCCAGTAAAACTTGATGACAGTTTACATGAGTGAAAATATGCTTGCGATGCCTTATGTGAGACAGGTTCTCAGTGTACAGAGCATACAGCCATCCTAATAACCATCGTTAACACGTATTGTGTGAGCGCTTGGTGACGACCCCTTGCGGTGAGAGACGATATCTGCTACTAAGGGGTGTGGTGCACTCCCGTACCCATTTAAAACCATCTCAGGCTGGGGTAGGCTGCTAACTCTGGTGCGCTCAGTCCTGCTATCCTCTGCTCTCTACCCGTCTCTCCACTAACTTATCCCCCGCTTCTCTTCTTTCCCTCCGGACTACAAGGGATTTCTGCATTCGCCGTTCATCAGGAAACAAGGGAACATATACAAACCTAATAACAAAGACATGGATAACGACAGTATGAGCGGGATGAAGACGATGCAGGACATCCACACGAAAGAGATCGACCTGGTGAACCGGGACCCCAAGTACTTAAACGACGACGTTGTCAAGGTGAGTTCAAATCCGAACGAGTCCGTAGACGAGATTTTTACGCACTTTGGACATATTTATTTACTTTATTTTACTTTGTTTATTGGACTGGTCTGGTTGCATGATTATTTGACCAAATAGTGCGTCATGGAAATTATGGTGTAAACTAGAATAGTTCAGTTCCAATATTGCATGTGAGGCGGGTTTGTACTTGGACACATCAACCATTTGTTTTATTATGCATGGTACCATGTCACTTGCACGATTATTGGGTAGGAGCAGTCAAATGTGCACAGTAAGCTGCGTGCGTCAAGGGTGCACCAATGTAGCCTACTGCGTGTGTTCAAGTTCAAGTTTGTTTATTGGTCAGATACACATTATGTAAGTGGAGTACACAGTGCAACAAAATGCTTACTTGCAGGTTCACCTCTCGACAATGCAACAACAATAGAAACGTAAAAAAGCCTAATTAAGTGAATACAAGAATTTCACAAAAACCCTAAATGATTAAAAAATAGGATAAACATTTAGCAGAAAATATGCGAAGTGGATGGTGAGTCGCATAGCATTCTCGCGTGTAACCTATACTATATGTCAGTTTGAGCTTTTTCGGGTTCATGACCCCTGTTTACAATGGTTTACAATAGGTTTGTGAAGGGGCTCAACACGTGCGTAAAAGTTGTGAGTAAGCAGCAGAGCATATCCTAAATAAAATGTATTTGTCACATGCTTCATAAACAACAGTGAAATGCTTACTTATGGGTCCTTTACCAACAATGCAGAGTTAAAGATAAAGATAAAAAAATAAAAATAAAATACATATTGTGACATGAGGAATAAATACACAGTGAATAGGGAATAACAATAACAAGTAAAAATAACATGACTATATACAGGGAGTACCAGTACCTAGTAGATGTGCAAGGGTATGAGGTAATTGAGGTAGCTATGTATACTGAACAAAAATATAAATTTTCTGAGTTACAGTTCATATAAGGAAATCAGTCAATTGAAATAAATTCATTAGGCCCTCATCTATGGATTTCACATGACTGGGCAGGGGCACAGCCATTGGTGGGCCTGGAAGGGCATAGGCCCACTCACATGGGAGCCAAGCCGACCCACTGGGGAGCCAGGCCCAGTCAATCAGAATTCGTTTTCCCATCAAAATGGCTTTATTACAGACAGAAATGCAATGCATGAAAGTATAAGAAAGTGTATGTGTGTGTTGAGGTGTGTATGTGTGTGTTGGGGTGTCAGTGTAAGTAGGTGTGAGTTTGTGTGTGTGCAGAGTCAGTGCAAGAGAGTTAGTGCAAAAAAGGGTCAATGCAGGTAGTGCAGGTAGCCATTTGATTAGCTATTTAGCAGTCTTGTTCAGCAGTCTTATGGCTTGGGGGTAGACTCTGTTCAGGGTCCTGTTGTTTCCAGACATGGTGCACTGGTACTGCTTGCCTTGCGGTAGCGAGAGAAAAGTCAATGGCTTGGGTGGCAGAAGTCTTTGACAATTTTCTGGGCCTTCTTCTGACACTGCTTGGTATAGAGGTCCTGGGTGGCAGGGAGCTCGGCCCCAGTGATGTACTGGGCTGCACTCATTACCCTCTGTAGTGCCTTGCTCTACAGCTGTATAACTTTTTGAGGATCTGAGGGCCGATGTTGCTGCGGCTGCTGTCATTAGAACAGAGTGGAATGGAGGAAATATTACTAATTTCCTGTTGTTGGAACAAAACATTTCTCACAGTCCTTGTTTAAAAGTTACACCGCATCTGTTATTAAATTAGTGAGTTATTAAAGAGAATAATTATTTCCAAAGTAGACACAAACCACACTGTGCCCATTTTGTGTGCTTATAGTGCCACCAGAAAGTATTCACACCCCTTGACGTTTTCCACATTTTGTTGTGTTACAACCTGATTTTAATGGATTAAATTGAGATTTTGTGTCACTGGCACACAATACCCCATAATGTCAAAGTGACATGACTACCTCATCTCTGTACCCCACACATACAATTATCTGTAAGGTCCTTCAGTCGGCAAGTGAATTTCAAACACAGATTCAACTACAAAGACCAGGGAGGTTTTCAAATGACTCGCAAAGGGCACCTATTGGATGGGTAAAAAAATAATATAAACACACATTGAATATCCCTTTGAGCATGGTTAAGTTGTTAATTGCACTTTGGATGATGTATCAAAACACCCAGTCACTACAAAGACACAGGTGTCCTTCCTAACTCAGTTGCCAGAGAGGAAGGAAACCCCTCAGGGATTTCACCATGAGGCCAATGGTGTCTTTAAAACAGTTACAGAGTTTAAGGGCTGTGATAGGAGAACTGAGGGTGGATGAACAACATTGTAGTTACTCCACAATACTAACCTAATTGACAGAGTGAAAAGAAGGAAGCCTGTACAGAATAAAATATTCTATAATATGCATCCTGTTTGCAACAAGGCACTAAAGGTATACTGCAATAAAATTGGCAAAGCACTTCACTTTTTGTCCTGAAAACAACGTGTTACGTTTGGGGCAAATCCAATACAACACATTACTGAGTACCACTCTCCATATTTTCAAGCATAGTGGTGGCTGCATCATGTTATGGGTATGATTGTAATCGTTATGGACTGGGGAGTTTTTCAGGATAAAAAAATAAAATAAAAATAGAGCTAAGCACAGGCAAAATCCTAGAGGAAAACCTGGTTAAGTCTACTTTCCACCAGACATTCTTGAGATTAATTCACCTTTCAGCAGGACAATAACCTAAAACACAAGGCCAAATCTACACTGGAGTTGCTTACCAAGAAGACCGTGAATGTTCCTGAGTGGCTGAGTTACAGTTTTGATTTAAATCTACTTGAAAATCTATGGTAAGACCTGAAAATGGTTGTCTAGCAATGATCAACAACCAATTTGACAGAGCTTGAAAATGTTTGAAAAGAATAATGGGCATATGTTGCACAATCCATGTGTGGAAAGCTCTTAGAGATTTACCCAGAAAGAATCACAGCTATAATCGCTGCCAAATGTGCTTCTACAAAGTATTGACTAAGGGGTATGAATACTTATGTAAATTAGATATTTCTGTATTTCATTTTCAATAAATATTCAAAAATTTCTAAAAACATGTTTTCACTTTGTCATTATGGGGTATTGTATGTAGATGGGTGAGAGAAAACATATATTTAATCCATTTTGAATTCAGGCAGTAACACATCAAAATGTGGAATAAGTCAAGGGGTATGAATCCTTTCTGAAGGCACTGTATGTAAAAGATGAGTTTGTTGAGAGAAAGCTTGGCTGAAAGAGCGCTAATGTAGGCTATAGTGAAAACCACCTGTTGTATGTGGTGGGAACAGAACAGCTGCTGCCACAAAGACAGAGGCTGCTTCCCAAATGGCACCCTATTCCCTATGGCCCTGGTCAAAAGTAGTGCACTACATTTGAAGTAGTGAACTTTGCGTTCATAAAACATGGAAACACGAAAATAGCTGCAGGGGCAGTGGCAGGCCAAGGGATTCTCCGTAAACAAATTATCAATAGACTTTCAGCATGCTTACAGAGAAGGGAACTCAACATGTACTGCACTGACACAAATTACTGATGATTGGTTGAAAGAAATTAATAAGAAGAAGATGGGAGCTGTTCTGTTAGATTTCAGTGCAACCTTTGACATTATTGACCATATCTTGTTGTTGAGAAATGTATGTGTTATGGCTTTTCAACCTCTGCCATATCATGGATTCAGAGCTATCTATCTAATAGAACTCAGAGGGTTTTCTTTAATGGAAGCTTCTCTAATGTTAAACATGTAAACGTGTGGTGTACCATAGGGCAGCTCTCTAGGCCTTCTACTCTTTTATATTTATACCAATGACCTGCCACTGGCATTAAACAAAGCATGATTCAACCATATACGCATCAGCAACCACAGCTAATGAAGTCACTGAAACCCTTAACAAAGAGTTGCAGTCTGTTTTGGAATGGGTGGCCAGTAATAAACTGGTCCTGAACATCTCTAAAACTAAGAGCATTGTATTTGGCACAAATCATTCCCTAAGTTCTAGACCTCAGCTGAATCTGGTAATGAATGGTGTGGCTGTTGAACAAGTTGAGGAGACTTGGTGTTACCTTAGATTGTAAACTGTCATGGTCAAAACATATAGATTAAATCATTGTAAAGATGGGGAGAGGCTCTAGTTTTATATTTTTCTTGTTATTGTCCAGGCATATGGTCAAGTGCTGCAAAGAAAGACCTAGTTAAGCTGCAGCTGGTCCAGAACAAAGCAACATGTCTTGCTCTTCATTGTAATCAGAGGGCTAATATTAATACTGTGCGTGCCAGTCTCTCTTGGTTAAGAGTTGAGGAAAGACTGACTGCATCACTTCTTGTTTTTATAAGAAACATTAATGTGTTGGAAATTCCCAATTGTTTGCATAGTCAACTTACACACAGCACTGACACACACACTTAACCCAGCAGACATGCCACCAGGGGTCTTTTCACAGTCCCTAGGTCCAGAACAAATTCAAGGAAACGTATAGTAATATACAGAGCCATGAGTGCATGGATCTCCCTTCCATCTTATATAGTGCAAGTGAACAACAAACCTGGTTTCAAAAAAATAATAAAGCAACACCTCACAGCACAACGCCTCTCCCCCATGTGACATACTTGTTGTGTGCAAGAACTGACATTTATGTGTAACTGATAGATGACACACACACACACACACACACACACACACACACACACACACACACACACACACACACTACATGTTAATGTATTAAAATGTATGTCAATTGTAAAGTATTTTGTCTGTAATGTATTTTTCGTTATGTGTCGGACCCCAGTAAGACTAGCTGTCGCCACTGGCGTCGGCTAATGGGGATCCTAATAAATCAAGTCAAAACCCTCTCTCCTACTAGCCTTTCCCCTTTCAATGGGTTCAGTCATATGAGAAGAGAACCATATGTAAATATTATAACAGGGAGGAGAATAACGTTATTCCAACCCCACATGTGAATCTCCAATTCCACATGTGAAAGTGAGATTTTCACGTGACTGTTTTTCATGTGTGAACTTGCAATTCCACAGGTGACAGTAAGATTTTCACATGAGGAGTTTTCTTACATGTGAAACGACAAATGTGATTTTCACATGTGAAAATGCAATTCCACATGTGAAAGTGAGATTTTCACATGTGATTGATTTTCACATGATTGATTTTCATGTAATTGAATTTTCACATGTGAACTTGCAATTCCACAGGTGAAAGTGAGATTTTCACATGTGAAAGTGTTTCACATGTGAAAATGCATATCCAATTTTCACATGTGAAACCACACATTTTTGAAACTACCATTCACATGAGGTGAAAACATGTCATTCGTGAAAAGGTTATGTTAACATGTTAATTCTAAATGTAATACATGTGGAAAATATGGTTTCACATGTGAAAGTTAAGCTCAACATGTGAAAACAGCTATTTCACATGCTTTTTTTTGTAAGGGACACACACACACAACAGACCCGCATACATACAGACATACAGTCACACACACAAACACACACACACACTACTCTCCTTCTGCAGAACCAGTAGACTGTTGACTTTCTTTAGCAGTGATCTTATAGTTAGAATGTCGGCAGCTGCACTCAACTGACCACATCAAAGAATCAACATCACTGGAATCCATGCAGAGTTTGCCTTGGGAATATAATATTTTCCTCTCATAAAGCTGAGTTCTTTATATAGCCCAGTCAATGGAGTGGAGTGGCTCTAGCAGTGGGCCTAAAGCCAGGCAGCCTTCTGTTAAACCATGATGGGGCTAAGCTGGGCAGAGCAGACACACCCAAAGCCACGCCGCACGGACATCACAGCAGTGATCGGCTCGCTAACCAGCCACCAGCTAACCCTGCCAAATTCTCCAGTATGCCGGGAGGTGGAAGGCACATTATAGTGGGAAATTAAGATGTTCAGGCTCAATGGAGTAGCTGAGTCAGGGATTCCCTTAGATTGTCCAGGCGGGGTGCAAACAAAGGCCCCAAATCAACATGATTTATTAAGCAACAATTTCAATTCAATCAATTAAAGACACATGAAACCCCTTTAGGTGGGAGGAAGCAGAGCTAGGCAGGGGTTGTCCGCTCCACCTACAGTGCCTTGCAAAAGAATTCATCCCCTTGGAGTTTTTCCTACTTTGTTGCATTACAACCTGTAATTTAAATTGATTTTTATTTGGATTTCATGCAATGGACATACACAAAATAGTCCAAATTGGTGAAGTGAAATGAATAACAGAAAAGTGGTGCGTGCATATATATTCACCCCCTTTGCTATGAAGCCCCTAAATAAGATCTGGTGCAACCAATTACCTTCAGAATTCACATAATTAGTTAAATAAAGTCCACCTGTGTGCAATCTAAGTGTCACATGATCTGTCACATGATCTCAATATATATACACCTGTTCTGAAAGGCCCCAGAGTCTGCAACACCACTAAGCAAGGGGTACCACCAAGCAAGCGGCACCATGAAGACCAAGGAGCTCTCCAAACTGGTCAGGGACAAAGTTGTGGAGAAGTACAGATCAGGGTTGGGTTATAAAAAAATATCTGAAACTTTGAACATCCCACGGAGCACCATTAAATCCATTATTAAAAAATGGAAAGAATATGGCACCACAACAAACCTGCCAAGTGAGGGCCGCCCACCAAAACTCACGGACCAGGCAAGGAGGGCATTAATCAGAGGCAACAAAGAGACCAAAGATAACCCTGAAGGAGCTGCAAAGCTCCACAGCGGAGATTGGAGTATCTGTCCATAGGACCACTTTAAGCCGTACACTCCACAGAGCTGGGCTTTATGGAAGAGTGGCAAGAAAAAAGCCATTGCTTAAAGAAAAAAATAAGCAAACACGTTTGTTGTTCGCCAAAAGGCATGTGAGAGACTACCCAAACATATGGAAGAAGGTACTCTGGTCGGATGAGACTAAAATGGAGCTTTTTGGCCATCAAGGAAAATGCTATGTCTGGCGCAAACCCAACACCTCTCATCACCTCGAGGACACCATCCCCACAGTGAAGCATGGTGGTGGCAGCATCATGCTGTTGGGATGTTTTTCATTGGCAGGGACTGGGAAACTGGTCAGAATTGAAGGAATGATGGATGGCGCTAAATACAGGGAAATTCTTGAGGGAAACCTGTTTGTCTTCCAGAGATTTGAGACTGGGACGGAGGTTCACCTTCCAGCAGGACAATGACCCTAAGCATACAGCTATAACAACACTTGAGTGGTTTAAGGGGAAACATTTAAATGTCTTGGAATGGCCTAGTCAAAGCCCAGACCTCAATCCAATTGAGAATCTGTGGTATGACTTAAAGATTGCTGTACACCAGCGGAACCCATCCAACTTGAAGGAACTGGAGTGGCTAGATGTGCCAAGCTTATAGAGACATACCCCAAGAGACTTGCAGCTGTAATTGCTGCAAAAGGTGGCTCTAGAAAGTATTGACTTTTGGGGGGGTGAATAGTTATGCACGCTCAAGTTTTCTGTATTTTTTGTCTTATTTCTTGTTTGTTTCACCCCCAAAAATATTTAGCATCTTCAAAGTGGTAGGCATGTTGTGTAAATCAAATGATACAAACCCCCCCCCAAAATCCATTTTAATTCCAGGTTGTAAGGCAACAAAATAGGAAAAATGCCAAGGGGGGTGAATACTTTAGCAAGCCACTGTGATAACAACCCTCTATTAATACCAAATATTTTCCATCTTGTGATCTTATGTTTATGTCTTTCTAAATTGGGCTTCAAAAAAACATAGGCACTCTCGCTTACAATTAAAATATTCATATTTTATTACCCAAAATAATACATTTACATTAACATTCTGCACAGAGCTCTCATTTATTTTCCATTCAAAATTATGAAAACTCTGTGTCTGTGTCTTACCCTTACATAAAAAAAATACATAAAAAAATTACGTGAAAAAACGTGAGAAAAAATACTTCTGGTCTTCGGACACGTTGACTTTTTCCACATTTTGTTACATTACAGCCTTATTCAAAAATTGATTAAATCGTTTTCCCGCCTCATCAATCTACACATAATACCCCATAATGACAAGCAAAAACAGGTTTTTAGAAATGTTAGCAAAATAAATAAATAAAGGAAATATGACATTTACATAAGTATTCAGACCCTTTACTCAATACTTTACTGAAGCACCTTTGGCAGCGATTACAGCTTCGAGTCTTCTTGGGTATGACGCTACAACCTTTGCACACCTGTATTTGGGAGTTTCTCCCATTCTTCACTGCAGATCCTCTCAAGCTCTGTTGGATGGGGAGCGTTACTGCACAGATATTTTCAGGTCTCTCCAGAGATGATCGATCAGGTTCAAGTCTGGGCTCTGGGCTCTGGCTGGGCCACTCAAGGACATTCAGAGACTTGTCCCGAAGCCACTCCTGCATTGTCTTGGCTGTGTGCTTAGGGTCGTTGTCCTGTTCATCTTTGCCTCAAACCTGACTAGTCTCCCAGTCCCTGACGCTGAAAAACATCCCCACAGCATGATGCTGCCACCACAATGCTTCACCGTAGGGATGGTGTCAGGTTTCCTCCGAACGTGACACTTGGCATTCAGGCCAAAGAGTTCAAATATTGGTTTCATCAGACCAGAGAATCTTGTTTCTCGTGGTTTGAGACTCTTTAGGTGCTTTTGGCAAACTCCAAGCGGGCTGTCATGTGCCTTTTACTGAGGAGTGGCTTCCGTCTGGCCACTCTACCATAAAGGCCTGATTGGTGGAGTGCTGCAGAGATGGTTGTCCTTCTGGAAGGTTCTCCCATCTCCACAGAGGAACTCTAGAGCTCTGTCAGAGTTACCATCGGGTTCTTGGTCACCTCCCTGACCAAGACCCTTCTCCCCCGATTGCTCAGTTTGGTCGGGCGGCCAGCTCTAGGAAGAGTCTTGCTGGTTCCAAACTTCTTCCATTTATGAATGATGGAGGCCACTGTGTTCATTGGAGACCTTAAATGCTGCAGAAAGGTTTTGGTACCCTTCCCCAGATCTATGCCTCGACACAATGCTGTCTCGGAGTTCTACGGACAATTCCTTTGACCTCATGGCTTGGTTTTCACTCTGACATGCATGTCGTTATGGAGTATTGTGTGAATATTGCTGAGGAATTGTTGTTATTTCATCCATTTTAGAATAAGGCTGTAATGTAACAAAATGTGGGAAAATTCAAGGGGTCTTAATACTTTCCGAAGGCACTGTATAAACACACGTATGAACAAATCACGTGAAAAATGTCAAACGTTTAAAAATGTAATTGAGTTAATCACAAGATTTGGAATTTGCTCAAATTAAGCTGTCATTTAAGATTTGTTTTATATAAATGCTGTCCCGTGTAGCTCAGCTGGTAGAGCATGGCGCTTGCAACGCCAGGGTTGTGGGTTCGATTCCCACGGGGGGCCAGTATGAAAATGTATGCACTCACTAACTGTAAGTCGCTCTGGATAAGAGCATCTGCTAAATATGTAAAATGTCCAAAGTAAAGGTTAGCAAAATCAGGTAAATTGATAAAGCACACTTTCTTTAACCTCAATGTCAACTTGTCTTGAGATCACATTGTTGTTTTTAGTTGTATAGGCAATGTTTTCAGTGTATTTCAAACCCTTTCAGACAATGCAAATAATTACGATAAAAAAAAAAAAGTGTGCACTAAAGTTACAAAAAGTTAACTCAAGTTAACTGATTAACTCTGACAACTCTAATTAAAAATAATATATTTGTAGGAAAGCATCTGTTAACATTAATTCCAATAGCATACACATTCAAATACTTTTTTGACGAAATGGTAGGCTAGCTATCGCCTATCATTGAGCTAGCTAGCGATTAGCAATTGGCATGTGAACATTAGATACACATTTCATTAAAAGTAACCTTCTAAAATACATATCATTAGTGTGGTTCATATGTACATGTAAATACACTCAATATGAGCCGTCGTTTGTAAAAATAAAACTATTTAATTGCCAAAACATTTATAACGGAAATAAAAAATAATCCAAAACGCCATCTTGTTCTCATTGACTTCTATACAAAGCTAGCTACTTAGCTTGGATGTAGTCGTGTAAATGGGAACATTTTACTTGTTTTTCACTCAGTCAAAACATTTAAATTATACATAAAAAAAAAAAAACCAAAAAGTTTAGTTAAACATGTTATCTCTAGATTTTGAAAACGTAACCATGCGTACAAAGCGGAAAAAACTGTCACAGAGCGACATACAAAGAACTGAGGCACGCGTCTGCAGCAGTAACACTCCGAATGCCTCCACCTAGTGGTAGCGCTAAGTATACATGTATATCAATGCAACACCATAATAATGGAGTGGATGGCTCAGAAATAATAAATAATTATTCTTAACGCACTTGTATTATTATACTCAGGTAGGCTAGGTAACCTTTTTGAAAACAACCATTTCACATGTGAAACTGCAAATGTCACCTTTTTTTTGTAAGCCTCTGGAAAATTAAATGGACGTTGCTGGGTTTTGTGGCTTAAAATAATGATACAATTTATATTGCAGGGCTGTACCACCAACTGTTATTTTATGCTATAAGTTTAGCCTGTTCAGTTTAGGAAGTCCCTTGTGTACACAGTAAGAACTGGTAGGAATGTCTCCTGAAAAAAACGTTCAATTTGATATCGAAAATGCACTTTTACTCTGCACTAGATACAGGTGATGCTAAACCCTCTGACAGCAACACTTCTCTCGCAGACAAAATACACGCAATTAAGTAACTGTAAAATAAATATTTGCTCTATCATGGGCCTGGTAGCGAAGGGGAGAGTGAAAGAGAAAGAGAGGTAGCGAGAGAGGGGTAGTGAGGTAGCGAGAGAGAGCAAGTGTGCTAGCATGCGTGTGTGTGTATAATATGCGTGTGTGTTTTTCCACTTTACAGTCTGCACTAAAACGTCTATGTGGTCATGGGTACTTGGGAGGCATGTAGCAAACCCGTCGACCACCTAAGAAGTATTTTTACACTGAAAATAAATACATTTCATGGTTTACCTGGGGCCCATCCGCCCACTCTTGACTAGAGTCTTCATGTACAGATGTGGGATCTTCATTTGATCACCCTGTTGTTGCAGAACATTTCTTGATTTGATTTGCCCTAACAAAAAAATTATCAACCCCTATAAAAATGTCCATGAATTATAATCCACACAATAATTCAAATGTCCTGTTGCTGCAGGATTATTATTTTCCTGCTGTGAGAAACTGGTTAGTGTTGCACCATCTTGGGAATATGGGGCTGTCTATTTGCCCTCTGACTCAGACAGTTCTGGCACTGTGGCTCTGTCTTTTGTATCAGCTCTGTCTGTCAGGAATTGTGAAAATATGTTTTAGGAGGGTAGAGAGAGTACAGAGGCAAGGAGGGCATCACTAAAATGTTTGTTAAGAGGGGTGGGGGTGTGTGTGTGGGAGGTTGACCTGGTTTGACCTTCCGTACCAGTCACTATGAGGAAGCATAAATCTCTTGTAAAATGTGTACCTCATGTCTTGTGCAACTTCAGAACATCTGCACAAATGAATGAGAAGATATTGAACTCAAATGCAAACATTTTAGATATAGGTTATATTCTTTATCTATGTTAGTTGCTTTGACTGTGGCTGTCTAATTTACCATTATTGATTCAGTGATTCTCCTTTCTCGTCAGGTGGAGTTTGAGGATGTGATCGCCGAGCCTGCAGGGACGTACAGCTTTGACGGCGTGTGGAAGGCTAGCTTCACCACCTTCACGGTGACCAAGTACTGGTGCTACCGTCTCCTCACCGCCCTGGTGGGCATCCCGCTGGCACTGGTCTGGGGCATCTTCTTCGCCATCCTGTCATTCATCCACATCTGGGCAGTGGTGCCTTGCATCAAGAGCTATCTGATCGAGATCCACTGTGTCAGCCGTGTCTACTCCATCTGCATCCACACCTTCTGCGATCCTCTGTTTGAGGCCATGGGCAAGTGCTTCAGCAGCGTCCGCATCAGCACCACCAAGGAGGTGTAGAGAAGAGGATGAAGGAGAAGAGGAAAAGTAATGGAGGATGAGGGGAGGATGGTGGGAATGAGGTGAGGGCTGGAAACCATAACATATTGTAAAGGGAGAGAAGTAACCTGAAGAAACAGAAATAAAAGAGAGGGAGCAACCTTTTTGATAAAAGAAGAGGTGAGACATTTCTAGAGCTGTGGGCGGGATGTTGGCGTTGAGGGGGTAGAGTCACAGAGAGAGCACCTGGTCCCGCCGCTCTTTCTCCGTCTCCCTCGACGACGATGGTTTCTCTCTCCAGTGCTGGTTTAACCAACAGGGACACAGGATTATGTCGAGGGTCATTCCTTGGGGTCTTTGTTTTTATTTAGTTTTTTTGTTAGGGTTGTTTATAATTGCAGGAGCACCACCACGCTAGCCCCCCTAACCCCACCCCCATCCCCACTCCATTATTCCTTCCATTGTTCCGAAATGTTGTGTGATCCACTCTATGATTATAGCTTGTTGAATGAAGGGTATGATTGATTGAATTATTGACTGATTGATTAGTTAGTTAATTGATTGATAGGCTCATATGATGGATGTTGGTGTCCTCTCTGCTGGGCTTGTGTGCCTATTTTTGGGAGGGTAATGGTTTGGGTGCGGGAAAGGAAAGGGATATCCCTATGCCTGTTTGGAGAGAGTTGACAAATCCCACCTGACACAGCACAAAATCCTAGAGACAAAACCCTCTCAGTCCCCCTACCCCCACCTGACCCTCTCTCACACCCTCCACCCCCCTATGCCTGCCCTGCCTCCCAGTCTGAAACACTGGACCTGCCCTTGTTTCTGCATGCATCACCACCCCTCTACAAAGCCACCGAGCCAACCAACACACTGCTGTCATTCTGTATGCCCTGACAGACAGACAGACAGACAGCTATAAGACAACCTCGCTCACAGAGCCTGCATTCTACTCAGCCCAGTACCACATAATGATATCAAAATCACTCTCTCCATCAACACTCTGTTCTGTTCCAGCTCCAATCCAAGCAAGAGAGACGAAATTCTATGACAACAATCAAGTCTTCGATCGAAACAGCCTTCATGGTATATACTGTTTTTCTATGTGACGGAGAATGTTTGCCTTTGAATCTCAGAGAAATATCACTTGAACTTTGTTTCATTGCATTCACACCTAGGGATCTTGTGCTTTGTTTGCCCAATGTATGCACATTTTGAGTTGCATTGTCATGTCTTTTTTTTCATTTCTTTTTTTTATTCCCCAATGAGTTTTGAGTTTAATCCCTGATTGAATAGTTTGGTCTGGTGTAGAGTTCTGTTTATTGACTGTCGACCACAGGAGGCTGCTGAGGGGAGGACGGCTCATAATAATGTCTGGAATGGAGTAAATGGAATGGTATCAAACACATGGAATGTGTTCAATACCATTTATTCCGTTCCAGCCATTATTATGAGCCCGTCTTCCCCAATTAAGGTGCCGCCGGGACACCTGTGCTGTCGACACTGCCAACCAAGGACTATCAGCTAATAGGTCTCCCACCTCTGAAATCACTGCTGTTTGATAGCGAATGGGGGCATGTTTTTGTTCTATACTGACATGAAGCTCAATTAGTTTGCTTCCCAAATGGCAGCCTATTCCCTATACAGTGCACTATATAAGGAATAGGGTGCCATTTGGGAAGCACTTTTTGATTGTCACGTTTTTCCTACATGCTCTCTGTGAGGATGGTAAATATTAGCACGTTGCTTGATTGAATGAAAAAGGTCATATGTATTTTTATATTAAAATGACATTTTCCTTCCCTTGCTTTTACTGTACAATCTCACATCACGCTGTGCACATTAAAATGTAATATAATCCAATCTGTTAGTAATGCTTGTGATGCTTGTTTGTTAGATTTGTTTTGGTTTGTAAATCAGTCTCTCATTGAGGAGAGCTGATTTATTGTCATTTGACACTGACCTTCGTTTGTCCATTGTCCATATGATGTTAGACTACATTATGCAAATAGACCAACATACAAAATAACAACAAACACAGAGACACTTTAGCCTATAAAGATTCATTTTGCTCACCTTCCCGATGGTTTAAGTCTTTTAAAAAGACAACCATTTTATGTAGGCCTCCTTGCTGCTCACACTTGCAGACTGTTCCAAAGAGGAGCTGGGTCAGAAGACTATCCCTAAGGTATAAACACTGGATGTTGAGGCTACCAGTGGCGGACTTACCATTAAGCAGAAGAGGCAATTGCCTCAGGTCTCACATCATCAAGGGCCTCGTGAACTGGGCATAATATTTTAGAAAATACAAGTAATAAAACATGTTTTAGAAACTCTGTTTGAGACCCCCATCCTCCCCTCGAGGATAGGTGGATAACTTGGTTCAGTCAAAGTGGAGGGAGAGAGGACTTCCAGCTAGATTGGGAGGCGCCCACCCGCATGATGACCCAGGACCATAACCCAGTGAAATTGGGCATCAATTCAGAACTGGGCGGCACACTAAGTACACAGACTGGCCTCTGCCTGGGGCCTCCAATTCACTAAGTAAAATAATTATTCACCTGTACTATAAGATTGAGCAGTGTTTATGAATAAGATGTACAGTACCAGTCAAAAGTTTGGACACACCTAGTCATTCAAGGGTTTTTCTTTATTTTTACTATTTTCTACAAGAATAATTGTAGAATAATAGTGAAAACATCAAAACTATGAAATAACACATATGGAATCATGTAGTAACCAAAAAAGTGTTAAACAAATCAAAATATATTTTAGATTTGAGATTCTTCAAAGTAGCCACCCTTTGCACACTCTTGGCATTCTCTCAACCAGCTTCATGAGGTAGTCACCTGGAATGCATTTCAATTAACAGGTGTGCCTTGTTAAAAGTTAATTTGTGGAATTTATTTCCTTCTTAATGCGTTTGAGCCAATCAGTTGTGTTGTGACAAGGTAAGGGTGGAATACAGAAGATAGCCCTATTTGGTAAAAGACCAAGTCCATATTATGGCAAGAACAGCTCAAAGAAGCGAAGAGAAATAACAGTCCATCATTACTTTAAGCCATGAAGGTCAGTCAACACGGAACATTTCAAGAACTTTAAAAGCTTCTTCAAGTGCAGTCGCAAAAACCATCAAGCGCTATGATGAAACTGGCTCTCATGAGGACCACCACAGGATAGGAAGACCCAGAGTTACCTCTGCTGCAGAGGATAAGTTCATTAGAGTTACAAGCCTCAGATTGCAGCCCAAATAAATGCTTCACAGAGTTCAAGTAACAGACACATCTCAACATCAACTGTTCAGAGGAGACTGTGTGAATCAGGCCGTCATGGTCGAATTGCTGCAAAGAAACACTACTATTTTAAAAAACTCGCTGAAAATCCGGAGCGTCTGTCAAACAGTTTTGTTATATTTCAGTCTTCTATGATGTATATAAAGTGTAATATTGGTATGCAAACTCAATGTTGAATACATTTCAACTCTATATCTGACATGGTACAGGTGTCTTTTTTTTAAGCCCATAACCATGTGTGTGAGGTGTATACTTTTGTTTCAAAGTAGAATTGTTTAAGACTACCAGGAAACACTCCGTGTGACCCTGATTTTGCCCACTGCAGTAAAAGGTTAAATAATATGAAAAGGTAAGGGAATTCCATTCTACTATTTAAAAAAATAAGAGTTACTTGTGGAAAACAAGAGTAGAGAATAAACATTTTAGCCACAGTGCCATCAGTCTCCTCCCTGACTTGAATGTGGTAAGCAGAGTCATACTTTACTACAGCCCTTATTTATCAATGAGGCCTTATGCCCATCTCTTCAATTTGCTCATAGGCTTATTTGTCCCCTGTCAAGTGCATAAAAAATTGTCTCTCCTCGGTTGCAACACTCACTACAGAGTTCCAAACTGCCTCTGGAAGCAACATCAGCACAAGAACTGTTCATCGGGAGCTTCATGAAATGGGTTTCCATGGCCGAGCAGCTGCACACAAGCCTAAGATCAGCATGAGCAATGCCAAGCGTAGGCTGGAGTGGTGTAAAGCTCACCGCCGTTGGACTCTGGAGCAGTGGAAACGCGTTCTCTGGAGTGATGAATCAAGCTTCACCATCTGGCAGTCCGACGGACAAATCTGGGTTTGGCGGATGCCAGGAGAATGCTACCTGCCTGAATGCATAGTGCCAACTGTAAATCAAATCAAATCAAATCAAAATGTATTGGTCACATGCGCCGAATACAACAGGTGCAGACATTACAGTGAAATGCTTACTTACAGCCCTTAACCAACAGTGCATTTATTTTTAACAAAAAAAGTAAAAATAAAACAACAACAAAAAAAGTGTTGAGAAAAAAAAGAGCAGAAGTAAAATAAAATAACAGTAGGGAGGCTATATATACAGGGGGGTACCGTTGCAGAGTCAATGTGCGGGGGCACCGGCTAGTTGAGGTAGTTGAGGTAATATGTACATGTGGGTAGAGTTAAAGTGACTATGCATAAATAATTAACAGAGTAGCAGCAGCGTAAAAAGATTGGGTGGGGGGGCAGTGCAAATAGTCCGGGTAGCCATGATTAGCTGTTCAGGAGTCTTATGGCTTGGGGGTAGAAGCTGTTGAGAAGTCTTTTGGACCTAGACTTGGCACTCCGGTACCGCTTGCCGTGCGGTAGCAGAGAGAACAGTCTATGACTAGGGTGGCTGGAGTCTTTGACAATTTTGAGGGCCTTCCTCTGACACCGCCTGGTATAGAGGTCCTGGATGGCAGGAAGCTTGGCCCCAGTGATGTACTGGGCCGTACGCACTACCCTCTGTAGTGCCTTGCGGTCGGAGGCCAAGCAGTTGCCATACCAGGCGGTGATGCAACCAGTCAGGATGCTCTCGATGGTGCAGCTGTAGACTTTTTTGAGGATCTGAGGACCCATGCCAAATATTTTCAGTCTCCTGAGGGGGAATAGGCTTTGGAGGTGTGGTGGAGGAGGAATAATGGTCTGGGGCTGTTTTTCATGGTTCGGGCTAGGCGCCTTAGTTCCCGTGAAGGGAAATCTTAACGCTACAGCATACAATGACATTCTAGACGATTCTGTGCTTCCAACTTTGTGGCAACAGTTTGGGGAAGGCCCTTTCCTGTTTCAACATGACAATGCCCCTGTGCACAAAGCGAGGTCCATACAGAAATGGTTTGTCGAGATCTGTGTAGAAGACCTCAACTGGTAATGTAGTGTATATGCTTAAACAGTATCTTGATTCACTGCCTCAATATCAGTAGCCTAATTACAGTACATAAGAAATGGTTTAAAGGGATTTAAAGTTGCACCGAGGCTATCTTCCACATCTTTCACATTTTCCATCATGCTTGCTGTCTATTAGTTGCCAAATCCGCTAAGCAACCATTAGAATGACTAGAACACACAGACATTCACATTCAAGGCAACGTTCTGTGATTTTGTGGTCTGTCCCTTCTAGTGATTCTAATTCTATGGCAGGGACAGGCCAACGGACCTCCCTGGACCTTACAGAGAGGGTGTGGAACCACTGAAGCACACACAGCATAAACACAGCAGGCCAAGCCTGACTGGACCATGGTCCATTAAGCACAACACTGTCATATTCACTAGCCACCAAACGGAAGAAAACTGACTGAAACAGGGAGGAACTACTTGAACTTGTCCAATAAGAAATGCTCATTTTCCTTTTCCATTGCAAAATGTTTTTTTTTTACGCCTTGCTATGGTGTGACCTAATGAATACACGACCCAGAAAACTACTACTAGAGCGGTGGAGAGGTGGAGAAGGCTTCCCTCAGTCCCACATTCCCAGCAGCAGGTAGGTTACAGTAGTGAGGAAGACATTTCCATCCAGAGCTTCACACAGCGAGCCCAAAGCAGACATAAAAGGAGGATGACAGAACACAAAGACATCAGTGTTACCTTGCCACAATGATCAACAGTCCGCACGCCACAGCCCTCCGGCAAACAGAGAGAATCAGACATCTAGTACTAGAGTTTGGATAAAGTTAAGAAAATGTGATGTTAAACACTTTTTTTCTGTTGGAGTGACTGTTTAGACGATTGGTCATGTAGCCTACTAATGAAACAGTACAGTGGCGCCATCAGGTGATTACAGATTAACCCTGCATAGAGTACACACATCTCTCCTTGGCTACAAATGGTTTCTGAGTAAATCCACTCAAATCAATGACATATTCCATTTCCGAAACAAATGACTTGTTACATCCTCATTTCATTGAACAAGACAAGAAGTTGGTGCCTTGGAGATGTCCTTCCTTCTCCCTGGGAATCAACCTGTCCCTGACTGAGTCTGTAATACCAACATCTTTCAAGCAGACCACCATAGTCCTTGTGCCCAAGAACACTAAGGTAACCTGCCTAAATTACTACCGACCCGTGGCACTCACGTCTGTAGCTATGAAGTGCTTTGAAAGGCTGGTCATGGCTCACATCAACACCATTATCCCAGAAACCCTAGACCCACTCCAATTTGCCCACCGCCCCAACAGATCCACAGATGATGCAATCTCTATTGCACTCCACACTGCCCTTTCCCACCTGGACAAAAGTAACACCTACACTGAGGGAAAAAAGTATTTGATCCCCTGCTGATTTTGCATGTTTGCCCACTGACAAAGAAATGATCAGTCTATAATTTTAATGGTAGGTTTATTTGAACAGTGACAGACATAATAACAACAAATAAATCAAGAAAAACCAATGTCATAAATGTTATAAATTGATTAGCATTTTAATGAGGGAAATAAGTATTTGACCCCCTCTCAGGTGTCTTTTATACAGGTAACGAGCTGAGATTAGGAGCACACTCTTAAAGGGAAGGATGGGGTGCTCCTAATCTCAGCTTGTTACCTGTATAAAAGACACCTGTCCACAGAAGCAATCAATCAATCAGATTCCAAACTCTCCACCATGGCCAAGACCAAAGAGCTCTCCAAGGATGTCAGGGACAAGATTGTAGACCTACACAAGGCTGGAATGGGCTACAAGACCATCGCCAAGCAGCTTGGTGAGAAGGTGACAACAGTTGGTGCGATTATTCGCAAATGGAAGAAACCAAAAGACCTCTCAATCTCCCTCGGCCTGGGGCTCCATGCAACATCTCACCTCGTGGAGTTGCAATGATCATGAGAACGGTGAGGAATCAGTTTAGTGTGTTAACACACTCTTGGTATGCTAGCTAGCTAGCGGGTAGCTACTGGTAACGTTTATTGGTAATTATCTGTTTAGTGCAACGGTGGAGAGTTGTTTCCAATGTTAATGTGCTAGCTAGCCAACGTTTAATTTTTGCTGCGTTATGAAAGGAACTAGACACGGACACGAATTATCTGTTTAGTGTGTTAACACACTCTTGGTAGTTTGTTGTAACCAAGTATTGGTGCTAAACTGTGTGTTATTGGATGCTAGCATGCTAGTTAGCTATGGAGTCATAGCTAGGCATCGTGGGCTGTTGTGGGTAGTTACTGTAGGTTGGCATTGTTTTTCGGCGGTGCCGGGGGTAGCACGAAGCTAGCTAGCTAGCCGTTCTTCAAACAAAGTCAACACAGTGGCCATTGCTAGCTAGCCAACACGACCAGTTAACTGTACTGTAGTAGCTAAAATACAATATATCTGTGCTAGCTAGCCAACGTTTAATTATTGCTGCGTTATGATAGGAACTAGACACGGACACGAATTATCTGCTTAGTGTGTTAACACACTATTGGTGGTTTGTTGTGACCAAGTGTTGGTGCGAAACGCGGTGTGTTATTGGATGCTAGCATGCTAGTTAGCTATGGTGTCATAGTTAGCTAGCTGAATAAAGTGGGTTGAGTCTATTCCTTTAAACATTGAACCGCTGTGGTTCACAACAATTCTGATTTCTAAAGGTGGAAGTTGGTAGAGTTTTTGTTCGGGTGTTTCAGTGAAACAATTTATAGTTTCTGAGGTAGAAGTTTTTTGGTGAGAGGGCCCTGCTCTCTCCTCTCCCTGATGTTTAGCTCATTTCATTCCGATCTCCTCTGCATTATTGTAGCCATTTGCTACAGCCTGTCAACTATGCCTCTGCCTATCCCTGTTCTCTCCTCTCTGCACAGGCTACACAAACGCCCCCACACCGCGTGGCTGCTGCCTCTCTAACCTGGTGGTCCCTGCACGCACCCCACACCTGGAGTTCCAGGTCTCAGGCAGCCTCTGGAACTGCCGTTCTGCTGCCAACAAAGCTGACTTCATCCCAGCCTATGCTAACCTCCAGTCCCTCGACTTCCTGGCGCTGACGGAAACATGGATTACCACTGAAAACACTGCTACTCCTACTGCTCTCTCCTCGTCTGACCATGTGTTCTCGCATACCCCGAGAGCATCTGGTCAGAGGGGTGGTGGCACAGGAATCCTCATCTCTCCCAAGTGGACATTCTCAATTTTTCCCCCTAACCCATCTGTCTATCTCCTCATTTGAATTCCATGCTGTCACAGTCACTAGCCCATTTAAGCTTAATATCCTTGTCATCTATCGCCTCCAGGTTCCCTTGGAGAGTTCATCAATGAGCTTGACGCCTTGATAAGTTCCTTTCCTGAGGATGGCTCACCCCTCACAGTTTTGGGGGATTTCAACCTCCCTATGTCTACATTTGACTCGTTTCTCTCTGCCTCCTTCTTTCCACTCCTCTCCTCTTTTGACCTCACCCTCTCACCGTCCCCCCCTACTCACAAGGCAGGCAATACGCTTGACCTCATCTTTACTAGATGCTGCTCTTCTACTAATCTCACTGCAACTCCCCTCCATGTCTCCGACCACTACTTTGTTTCCTTTTCTCTCTCGCTCTCCTCCCACACTACTCACTCTGCCCCTACACAGATGGTAATGCGCCGCCGCAACCTTCGCTCTCTCTCTCCCACTACTCTCTCCTCTTCCATCCTATCATCTCTTCCCTCTGCTCAATCCTTCTCCCTCCAATCTCCTGATTCTGCCTCCTCAACCCTCCTCTCCTCCCTTTCTGCATCCTTTGACTCTCTGTGTCCCCTATCCTCCCGGCCGGCTCGGTCCTCCCCTCCAGCTCCGTGGCTTGATGACTCATTGCGAGCTCACAGAACAGAGCTCCGGGCAGCGGAGCGGAAATGGAAGAAAACTAAACTCCCTGCCGACCTGGCATCTTTTCACTCCCTCCTCTCTACATTTTCTTCATCTGTTTCTGCTGCTAAGGCCACTTTCTACCACTCTAAATTCCAAGCATCTGCCTCTAACCCTAGGAAGCTCTTTGCCACTTTTTCCTCCCTGCTGAATCCCCCCCCCTCCTCTCTCTCTGTGGATGACTTCGTCAACCACTTTGAAAAGAAGGTTGACGACATCCGATCCTCGTTTGTTAAGTCTAATGACACTGCTGGTCCTACTCACACTGCCCTACCCTATGCTTTGACTTCTTTCTCCCTCTCTCTCCAGATAAAATCCTGCAACTTGTGACTGCAGGCCGCCCAACAACCTGCCCGCTTGACCCCATCCCCCTCCTCTCTTCTCCAGACCATCTCCGGTGACCTTCTCCCCTACCTCACCTCGCTGATCAACTCATCCTTGACCGCTGGCCATGTCCCTTCCGTCTTCAAGAGAGCGAGAGTTGCTCCCCTTCTCAAAAAACCAACACTCGATCCCACTGATGTCAACAACTACAGACCAGTATCCCTTCTTTCTTTTCTTTCCAAAACTATTGAGCGTGCCGTCTTTAGCCAACTCTCTTGTTATCTCTCTCAGAATGACCTTCTTGATCCAAACCAGTCAGGTTTCAGGACTGGTCATTCAACTGAGACTGCTCTTCTCTGTGTCACGGAGGCTCTCCGCACTGCTAAAGCTAACTCTCTCTCCTCTGCTCTTGTCCTTCTAGACCTGTCTGCTGCCTTTGATACTGTGAACCATCATATCCTCCTCTCCACCCTCTCCGAGCTGGGCATCTCCGGCGCGGCTCACTCCTGGATTGCGTCCTACCTGACCGGTCGCTCCTACCAAGTGGCGTGGCGAGAAGCTGTCTCCGCACCACGTGCTCTCACCACTGGTGTCCCCCAGGGCTCAGTTCTAGGCCCTCTCCTTTTCTCCCTATACACCAAGTCACTTGGCTCTGTCATATCCTCACATGGCCTCTCCTATCATTGCTACGCTGACGATACACAACTAATCTTCTCCTTTCCCCCTTCTGATAACCAGGTGGCGAATCGCATCTCTGCATGTCTGGCAGACATATCAGTATGGATGACGGATCACCACCTCAAGCTGAACCCTGGCAAGACGGAGCTGCTCTTCCTCCCGGGGAAGGACTGCCCGTTCCATGATCTCGCCATCACGGTTGACAACTCCGTTGTGTCCTCCTCCCAGAGTGCGAAGAGCCTTGGCGTGACCCTGGACAACACCCTGTCGTTCTCCGCTAACATCAAGGCGGTGACCCGCTCCTGCAGGTTCATGCTCTACAACATTCGGAGAGTACGACCCTGCCTTACACAGGAAGCGGCACAGGTCCTAATCCAGGCACTTGTCATCTCCCGTCTGGACTACTGCAACTCGCTGTTGGCTGGCCTCCCTGCCTGTGCCATTAAACCCCTACAACTCATCCAGAATGCCGCAGCCCGTCTGGTGTTCAACCTTCCCAAGTTCTCTCACGTCACCCCCCTCCTCCGCACACTCCACTGGCTTCCAGTTGAAGCTCGCATCCGTTACAAGACCATGGTGCTTGCCTATGGAGCAGTGAGGGGAACGGCACCTCTGTACCTTCGGGCTCTGATCAGTCCCTACACCCAAACGAGGGCATTGCGTTCATCCACCTCTGGCCTGCTGGCTCCCTTCCTCTGCGGAAGCATAGTTCCCGCTCAGCCCAGTCAAAACTGTTCGCTGCTCTGGCACCCCAATGGTGGAACAAGCTCCCTCACGACGCCAGGACAGCGGAGTCACTCACCACCTTCCGGAGACATTTGAAACCCCACCTCTTTAAGGATTACCTGGGATAGGATAAAGTAATCCTTCTACAAAAAAAAATTGTGAAGTGGTTTTTCCACTGGCTATAGGGTGAATGCACCAATTTGTGAGTCGCTCTGGACTAGAGCGTCTGCTAAATGACGTAAATGTGCCCTTGAGCAAGGCACTTAACCCTAATTGCTCCTGTAAGTCGCTCTGGATAAGAGCGTCTACTAAATGACTAAAATGTAAATGTAAAAATGTACACGGGAGGATCTTGTCAATGATCTCAAGGCAGCTGGGACCATAGTCAGCAAGAAAACAATTGGTAACACACTACCCCGTGAAGGACTGAAATCCTGCAGTGCCCGCAAGGTCCCCCTGCTCAAGAAAGCACATATACAGGCCCGTCTGAAGTTTGCCAATGAACATCTGAATGATTCAGAGGAGAACTGGGTGAAAGTGTTGTGGTCAGATGAGACCAAAATCGAGCTCTTTGGCATCAACTCAACTCGCCGTGTTTGGAGGAGGAGGAATGCTGCCTATGACCCCAAGAACACCATCCCCACCGTCAAACATGGAGGTGGAAACATTATGCTTTGGGGGTGTTTTTCTGCTAAGGGGACAGGACAACTTCACCGCATCAAAGGGACGATGGACGGCGCCATGTACCGTCAAATCAGCCAGGGCATTGAAAATGGGTCGTGGATGGGTATTCCAGCATGACAATGACACAAAACACACGGCCAAGGCAACAAAGGAGTGGCTCAAGAAGAAGCACATTAAGGTCCTGGAGTGACCTAGCCAGTCTCCAGACCTTAATCCCATAGAAAATCTGTGGAGGGAGCGGAAGGTTCGAGTTGCCAAATGTCAGCCTCGAAACCTTAATGACTTGGAGAAGATCTGCAAAGAGGAGTGGGACAAAATCTCTCCTGAGATGTGTGCAAACCTGGTGGCCAACTACAAGAAACGTCTGACCTCTGTGATTGCCAAAAAGGGTTTTGCCAGCAAGTACTAAGTCATGTTTTGCAGAGGGGTCAAATACTTATTTCCCTCATTAAAATGCAAATCAATTTATAACATTTTTGACATGCGTTTTTCTGGATTTTTTTGTTGTTATTCTGTCTCTCACTGTTCAAAGAAACCTACCATTAAAATTATAGACTGATCATGTCTTTGTCAGTGGGCAAACTTACAAAATCAGCAGGGGATCAAATACTTTTTTCCCTCACTGTACGTGAGAATGCTATTCATTTACTACAGCTCAGCGTTCAACACCATAGTGCCCTCAAAGCTCACCACTAAGCTAAGGACCCTGGGACTAAACACCTCCCTCTGCAACTGGATCCTGGACTTCCTGACGGGCCAACCCCAGGTGATAAGGGTAGATAACAACACATCTGCCACACTGATCCTCAACACGGGGGCCCCTCAGGGGTGCGTGCTCAGTCCCCTCCTGTACTCCCTGTTCACCCATGACTGCTTGGCCAAGCACGACTCCAACACCACCATTAAGTTTGCCGACGACACAACAGTGTTAGGTCTGATCACCGACAATGATGAGACAGCCTATAGGGAGGAGGTCAGAGACCTGGCCGTGTGGTACCAGGATAACAACCTCTCCCTCAACGTGATCAAGACAAAGGAGATGATTGTGGACTACAGGAAAAGGAGGACCGAGCACGCCCCCATTCTCATCAACGGGGCTGTAGTGGAGCAGGTTGAGAGCTTCAAGTTCCTTGGTGTCCACATCACCAACAAACAATCATGGTCCAAACACACCATAACAGTGGTGAAGAGGGCACGACAAAGCCTATTCGCCCTCAGGAGACTTGGCATGGGTCCTCAGATCCTCTTTTTATGCTGCTGCTACTCTCTGTTTATTATCTATGCATAGTCACTTTAGCTCTACCTACATGTACATATTACCTCAATTACCTCGACTAACCTGTGCCCCGCACATTGACTCTGTACCGGTACCCCCTGTATATAGCCTCGCTACTGTTATTTTACTGCTGCTTTTTAATTATTTGTTATTTTTCTATTTTTCTTAACAATTTTTTACTTAACACCTATTTTTCTTAAAACGGCATTGTTGGTTAAGGGCTTGTAAGTAAGCATTTCACTGTAAGGTGAACCTGTTGTATTCGACACGTGACAAATACAATTTGATTTGATTTGATTTGATTCATCCAATGATGGCAATGTGAAATAGACCTGTTTCCATTTTATTCTCTCTCTTTTTCGCTCTCTTTTTCTCTTCCTCTCTTCTCCACCTCTAAAATGGGTCAGGGAGAACAGGTCTTGGACCCATGCTTTTTGGGGGAACAATCCAGTCTAGAAATCTTGGCTTGATCCACCATGAATAGTGATGATGGTAATGAAACTGACATCACACAGGAAGACTGGCAGTGGGCCATCTCCTCCAGCCCCAGTGTCTATGAACTACACCCCTTACAGATGTTCCCTGTAGCACACCGGGTTTCTCCTCTTCACACCACCAGTCATCCTCTCTCATGGCTATCTGTCTGTAAGCTTTCCAGTTTTGACTGCTTTGTTGTTGTCTTTTTGACAACACAATGTTACTGCCTGGTGGAAAATGAGTCAAAAAAGATATAAATTCAGAGAAGTACTGATGTCCACATGTTTAATTGTACGTCTTGATTTGTCATCCATTAAACAGAACAGTCCTCCTCTCTATAAAATACATGTTGTTAATCCACAGCTTGGGGAGAGAAGCCAGACAGGAAGGAGGAAGATGTTCCATACCATAGTCATTTCTTACGAGAAGGGGGGTACAAATATAAAAATTCTCATGGCAGGCAGGTCCTGAATTGTTACGGTGGTGCCCAGTCCCCTCTAGCCGCCCTGTAATCCGAACCATAACCTGACTTCTCCCAGATGGGCGAGTGAGTCAGTAGAATAGTACTAGAGCTGCTCTGAGTCTGAAGAACTTGGCTCCACTTGAGCGTGACTTGTTTTGTATCCGTTTCCTCGGGTAAACAAGCCAACTGGATTTTTAAGAGCTCTTCAAGAAAACCTGTAAACATTTCCCTAGAGAAAAACGTCAAATTCAACATATTGTAGTAAATGTTTTATTTTGGGACGGTTGTTTTGACAATGGGAATCTGGATCTATTGCTCCCCCTGAAACAAATTCAAGAAAGGTTTATGAGAAGGTTTTATTGTAACGCTAAGTGAGGATTTATCTAGCCACAGCTAAATGTTATAGTATGCCTTTCTGAATTTGGATTCAGTTCATGTTTCCAATATTCCACAGATGATACCATTTTGTTTCATATTACTTTTATTATTACAGACGCTGTGCCGCAAATATGAACAACGACAATGAGATTTCATCAGATGATGGCCACACAAGGAGAGATTAGAGGGTGCCAGAGTCTTATTGATTTACACTTTTTCACTCACAGATGCCGTTATCTCACAGTCTTTTGATTTCCTATTTTATTACGACCACGCTTATGACGCTACAAACAGACTGTCTCTGAGACAGAGTACATCCACCTGACCCTCACTCATCTTGACACAATGTACTCTTCCTCTGACCTCCATCTTGTGATATGACACATTTATGTCTCTCTTGTTGTTACCAACCAAACATTGTGTTTTTATTGCCAAGGTGCTTTATTATTATCGATCACTGGCCTACAGGCCTCCATCTCCATCCAAGTCATTGAGGATATGTGGTTAGTGGCTGATTGATTGAGAGGAGAGGGGATCACTAAATCACTGTCTGTCTGTCTGTCTGTTACAGTGATCAACTTATGGAGCGATCCCCCCCAGCCCAGCTCAGGCCGCAGCAGGGTCAGGGCCACTAATGGGTCAATCATCAATCAGAGTTTACAGTAGCAGAATTGAGGATAGATCTCCCTGGTCAGCAGTTACCTCAGGTTTCTATTAACCTGCCAGGTGATAAATACAGTATCTCTACTGGACTTAGTTAGTTACCGCTGATGGATGACTTTGTGACTGCTAAATTAAGATTGAGGAGATGAGGATTATTACTGGTCCACTCTCTTCCTCTTGACGGTGGGGATCTCTGTGAGGTAAAATCCTCAGAAAAGAGTGAGATGGAGGGCCATGGTGGCTCAGAGGATTCAGTCAAGTAAGTCACACTCTCTCTGCTTATTTCTTCCCATGATTTTGTTTTGCCTTTCTCATTTTCTGCTTGTCGTTCATTAGATTCTGTTTATTCTAACTGCCCCAATCTCTGTTCATATTCCAGGAGGAAACAGTGCCTGGTTGTTCAAACTCTTCTCCACTAGATGGCAACAACAGTTATAGAACATTCATGGAACAGTCAAGCCTACACTGGTCAGGATTACATTTGGGACACATTATGTTCACTGAACGTAAAATGTTTATGTCATACCCATAAAATCTGTGGAAATCGGATCATTGCTATACATACAGGATGGCTATACAAACATGGACGGCACTACAAATATCTTTGTTTATCAGACCTGTGGTGTAGTAGTGGATGAAGATCATTCTTGTAGAGTGTGTCACACCGTGAGTTTTCCACATACCAACAACACAGTGATTACAGTGTGAAGATGTGACGTTGACCACACCGACCACCACCCAACTGAACTTTTCCTCCTCAGTTGCTGTTCAGGAAAAGTGCCCCAGTTGGAGTCCACCATCGCAACAGGAGCCACAAGCCACCACCTCCGCCCTTCATGACACACACACACACACACACACACACACACACACACACACACACACACACACCTGTCAGAGCAGACACACCCCTTGATTACTGCATCAGACATACTGTACATACCCTGAGGTACTGTAAAACACAGCAAACAGACATGAGACATGCACCATAAAACCAACAAAGGAGGAGTAGTAGACGAGGATTTTCTACACTACGTAACTGTTGTTGACAGAATAAGGATAGAGCTTTGACTCACAGATACATTAGCATGATGTACAGTGGGGAAAAAAAGTATTTAGTCAGCCACCAATTGTGCAAGTTCTCCCACTTAAAAAGATGAGAGAGGCCTGTAATTTTCATCATAGGTACACGTCAACTATGACAGACAAATTGAGGAAAAAAAATCCTGAAAATCACATTGTAGGATTTTTAATGAATTTATTTGCGAATTATTGGGGAAAATAAGTATTTGGTCACCTACAAACAAGCAAGATTTCTGGCTCTCACAGACCTGTAACTTCTTCTTTAAGAGGCTCCTCTGTCCTCCACTGTTACCTGTATTAATGGCACCTGTTTGAACTTGTAATCAGTATAAAAGACACCTGTCCACAACCTCAAACAGTCACACTCCAAACTCCACTATGGCCAAGACCAAAGAGCTGTCAAAGGACACCAGAAACAAAATTGTAGACCTGCACCAGGCTGGGAAGACTGAATCTGCAATAGGTAAGCAGCTTGGTTTGAAGAAATCAACTGTGGGAGCAATTATTAGGAAATGGAAGACATACAAGACCACTGATAATCTCCCTCGATCTGGGGCTCCACGCAAGATCTCACCCCGTGGGGTCAAAATGATCACAAGAACGGTGAGCAAAAATCCCAGAACCACACGGGGGGACCTAGTGAATGACCTGCAAAGAGCTGGGACCAAAGTAACAAAGCCTACCATCAGTAACACACTACGCCGCCAGGGACTCAAATCCTGCAGTGAAAGACGTGTCCCCCTGCTTAAGCCAGTACATGTCCAGGCCCGTCTGAAGTTTGCTAGAGTGCATTTGGATGATCCAGAAGAGGATTGGGAGAATGTCATATGGTCAGATGAAACCAAAATATAACTTTTTGGTAAAAACTCAACTCGTCGTGTTTGGAGGACAAAGAATGCTGAGTTGCATCCAAAGTACACCATACCTACTGTGAAGCATGGGGGTGGAAACATCATGCTTTGGGGCTGTTTTTTCTGCAAAGGGATCAGGACGACTGATCCGTGTAAAGGAAAGAATGAATGGGGCCATGTATCGTGAGATTTTGAGTGAAAACCTCCTTCCATCAGCAAGGGCATTGAAGATGAAACGTGGCTGGGTCTTTCAGCATGACAATGATCCCAAACACACCGCCCGGGCAACGAAGGAGTGGCTTCGTAAGAAGCATTATAAGGTCCTGGAGTGGCCTAGCCAGTCTCCAGATCTCAACCCCATAGAATATATTTGGAGGGAGTTGAAAGTCCGTGTTGCCCAGCGACAGCCCCAAATCATCACTGCTCTACAGGAGATCTGCATGGAGGAATGGGCCAAAATACTAGCAACAGTGTGTGAAAACCTTGTGAAGACTTAAAGAAAACGTTTGACCTGTGTCATTGCCAACAAAGGGTATATAACAAAGTATTGAGAAACTTTTGTTATTGACCAAATACTTATTTTCCACCATAATTTACAAATAAATTCATTAAAAATCCTACAATGTGATTTTCTGGAATTTTTTTTTTCATTTTGTCTGTCATAGTTGACGTGTACCTATGATGAAAATTTCAGGCCTCTCTCATCTTTTTAAGTGGGAGAACTTGCACAATTGGTGGCTGACTAAATACTTTTTTTCCCCACTGTATGTGCACTTGAACAGAACACTCTCAAATAAGCTACAACCAGATAATGGCTCTTGTGGCAGATTAATACAACCACTGCTGCCAAGTGGGTTACTATGGTAAGGGTGTACATCGCCCAAACACATGGCACCTGATTCACATGTAACATTCACCAATCACTAGAATGAAGTCTATGAAGGGCACTTATGTTACTTGTTCTCACTTACTGTTGTCACTTGTTCCACCTCACTCAACAATCTCAAAGAAGTCTACCTCCCTCAGAAGTCAAAAATTACATCGCAGTCACTGTAGAAAGTGAATAGTCTCCTACCGACTAATCAAAACACCAGCGTGCCTATTCACTTTATGCTCTCCAACTTTACACTATTATCTTGATTTCCAACTCCCTTTCACTCCAATAGCCTGGTTTCAGGAAGTGGGAAAAAGGGATTATTGTGCTGTCCACTGTGATTCATAGGTGACACACTCAGCTGGGTTAGGATCAGTTCAAAATGTACTGGGGTGGTGGGGAGTCCAAAATAGGGGATGGTTGTGTGGTGTTTTATTGGGCACAGGGGAGGGTAGTGTGTTTTATCCCTGGTTTGAATTCATTCTTCTGCAGGTTTTACTGTATAATTTCTTCCATCCTAGCCACATTTCCTCATCTGCTTGAATGTGCCTCCCCAATATAAAGGTGTTTTAGTACTTCCCTTATACACTATGCTTTTCCATGTGCTAACTATACCACAGGTCAATATAGTATACCAGTCTAACTGTCTATTCTGCCCTCTATCCACCATTCATAGTGACAATAGTGGTAGGTGGATAGTTTGTACAGATCTGCAATAGGCTAACTAGCAATCATACCACACATAAAACCATTCAAAACTGCATCAATTTTCAATATGAATCCACAAGAACAAATAGGACTGGCTGATAGGCAGCGAAGAGGCCAGGTGCATCATTGCGCATGAAAGAACAGTGAAAACATGAGACACTCAGCTCAAAAAGCGCCCCTATTGACCTTGTTTAGGGACAATACAATTATCCTACCTAGACTAGCCTACAACACCACAATTCGATGAATAATTGCATTAATGTTTTCTAGTGAGTACAAAATTCTACTCTAGGCTGCAGTGAAAATGTCATTTGAAAAATGGTGCAAAAGCTCTGTGATAAAATAGTAGTAATAACTCAACTTAGTCTGGTCCACAGAATTATCACGGACTCAGCCCCCAGATACCTATCCAACTATTTTTCATTTGTTAAAGATGTCCACCAGCATACTATCAGAGCCAGAGACTCTAATATTCACTGTTTTAAACATAAGAGTCTATCTGGTAAGAACACATGTTTATTTACCGGCGCTGTTGAGTGGAACAAACTACCACAGCAACTCAAAGCCATTTTTTTAAAGAATGTCAAAAGCTGGCTGTGTGAACAGTATAACCTTTTTTTGTCTGTATCTCTGTAATGTGTCTGTATCTCTGTAATGTGTCTGTATATGTGTAATGTGTCTGTATCTATGTAATGTGTCTGTATCTATGTAATGGGTCTGTATCTCTGTAATGGGTCTGTATCTCTGTAATGTGTCTGTATCTATGTAATGTGTCTGTATCTATGTAATGGGTCTGTATCTATGTAATGGGTCTGTATATATGTAATGTGTCTGTATCTATGTAATGTGTCTGTATCTCTGTAATGGGTCTGTATCTATGTAATGTGTCTGTATCTCTGTAATGTGTCTGTATCTCTGTAATCGTAAATCTATTTATGTAAAACAAAGTAGGGACAACAATGGAAATAAGTCCCCAACTTTATTGTGCCATTCCAGTCACTTTAAAAAATATTTGTACTGTGTGTATATATACTGAACAAAAATATAAACACAACATGTAAAGTGTTGGTCCCATGTTTCATGAGCCGAAATAAAAGATCCCAGAAAAGTTCCATACACACAAAAGCATATTTCTCTCAAATGTTGTGCACACATTTCTTTACATCCCTGTTAGTGAGCATTTCTCATTTGCCAAGATAATCCATCCACCTGACAGGTGTGGCATATCAATGAGCTGATTAAACAGCATGATCATTACACAGGTGCACCTTGTGCTGGGGACAATAAAAGGCCACTCTAAAATGTGCAGTTTTGTCACACAACACAATGCTACAGATGTCTCAAGTTTTGAAGGCGTTTGCAATTGGCAGGCTGACTGCAGGAATGTCCACCAGAGCTGTTGCCAGAACCTACCTCTTTATGTATGGCTAAGGGAGCCTTTTTAACTTGACAACCAATCATTGAGAATAGACTGAGTCAGTGGTCTTTCTTGGGGAAAGTCAGGTGGAATGTTGAATAATCTTTCTAGTGTAAAGGAAATGTGCTTCTATAGCGAGTTATAGGTAATTTTATTGACTTGTTATGACAAAGATAATTATTAATTAACATACACTGTGGGGACTAAGCTAAAGACTGAACAATACTAAGAAAAGTTCGATGAAACCTGTAAACTCACCTGAGTCTACTCCCTTTCGCCTTCCGACCTCCCGCATTAAAGTAGTCGAGAGGAGGAGGAGCGCTGTGCACTAACGGGGACAAAAATACGCAGGGGGTTTGAATGCCAGTGTGTGTGACCTACACATCCAACTCCTGAGTCACACAGGTCCGCAGCTTGTGAACCGGATTCAGAAAGAGTCGAACTGTGTCTGAGAAACGGGAAAACAGTTGTGTTCTTTGTGAAAAGAAAGGGAAAAGGTCTGACTGAGTATTCAAAGTCAACAAATCTTTTGCGCATTAATTTGTTCTTTAGCCGTCAAAAGTTGATGCATGAGTGAGGAATCCTGAGTTTTGTAGGCTACTATGATTTGAAAGAAGAAACCCAAACATAACTGAGATATTTGCCTAACTGACAGGTAAGTTATATTTTTGCCGTTATATTATTTATGTTTGCTTTACTTTGAATGAGCGTGTAGCCTATGACTCATCCACGAAACGATGGTCAATGCTCTATAGGTCGTTTTCAATAAAACGTCGCAATAAGGTGTAGAGCGTTCGATTGACCTTCTTTGGGGCAAGGAGACCCACAGCTCCGCTAAAACCATTGACAACTGCGTGCCGTTTTCAAGGGATTGTTAAATAAATGTTAACTATTTGGTAGGAATATCATCACCTCTTGAAGAGCATAGTCAGACCTACAAATGTCCGATTATTCCATGCAAAACAATTGCGCACAATGGCCATTACTGAATACTGAATACTGAATTATTGATTAAAGAAGATAAGATTGTCCAAATAGCGTAAGTTTTGCAATACATGCAGTATATGGTAAGAATTTATAGCATACACTAACCAAAATCTCCAGAATAGTCTCACAGAAAGTTCCGCGTGTTTCCCTCACAGAGCAATTTCTCCCATGAGTCATTTCCCTCTCTTTAAATCACAATATATCCTCAAAGATTCTGTTTCTCAAAGCTGTATTTACTTAGGATAAGTCATTGTTCCTTGCAATAACACCTCCTATAGGGGATGAATTGTATCGGGACTGGAGCAGGTGCGTGGTAGAATGTGGAGTCAAGAAAATGTGTTTTTGTTCCTCACTCTTACTCATACTTTTAAGTAAAAAACAAACTAGTCACTTGACCAGAATGCACACCTGCAACTTTGGCTCCCATCCACTCTGGACTGGTGATGGTCCATGTTAATTGCATTTTGCTCTCCCCTGATTTATTTAGATTTTAATTTGCTCCAGGGCAGCTGTACTACTATAGCTGACCATGTAAAACAACATATTTCACTGCACCTATCTGGTGTATGTGACAATAAAACGTTATTATTGTTTAATTTTTTACAAGCTTGTAACAATTCTATGTTTTAGGGCAGTTAATATCCTAAAGAAATCCCAGAGGGTTAATCAATAACTTGTTTGCTGTAATTAAGCACATACTGTATCATTCATTATATAATAGAAACATAATTTCCATAGCCCATTATGTCTGCATGATGACTGGGGAATCAACCATTTTATATGATAATGAGATGGATCAATTGTCTGAAAATATCAACTACATAACTTCCTATACCTGTTACATTTATTAGGTTTTCTGAGAATTGACAAGATAAGCTATTGTTAAATAAAAAGAATACTCTTGAGGATATTAAGTGAAAGCTGAGAGGTTCTGTTCTGCAGTTTATGTTGCCTTCCCACGACTTGTAAAAAATGTGCTGAACCACCATCTCAGATTGTCCTGATATGGATCATACTGGCAAATGATTTGATGCATGGGATCTAAAATCTCTCTCTCTCTCTCTCTCTCTCTCTCTCTCTCTCTCTCTCTCTCTCTCTCTCTCTCTCTCTCTCTCTCTCTCTCTCTCTCTCTCTCTCTCTCTCTCTCTCTTCCACACTCCCTCTTTCTCTGACACTCTGACAGACCCTAAAAGCATTCCCCAGTGGATTGCCATTTAAGTGGCCTGCACCAACAATTTATCATTTTATACAGCGCACCACTCACAGTCCCCCTGCGTTGTTTTAATTGAGTTCTATCTACCACTCCCTTGGAGACATTGTCTAAACTTAGCTCCGTGGTTGGTTGGTTGCATCGCCCTGCAGAGAGGGAGGGCTGCTGTGTCCACGACTCCACCATGATTCACCATGTTGGGTCGCGCTGTGGATGGAATTTGGAATCACAGAAGCGGTGCTCAGTAGTGTTTGGTGGTGCTCGGTCAGCACAGCAGCACGCTACTTCAATAGCTTACAACTTTATTGTCCCTCGGTCAGCACATCAGCAGCAGTACTCCAGTCCCTCATGAGTGTCACTGATTGGCTTGTTCACAATAATAACGAGTCATAGTAGAAGTGCTGATGTGTTTGATATTGAAGTGGGGCTCTATAATGCTCCCAAATCATATCAGCATTCAGCAACAGTGTTTTCACTGCTGTGGTGGAGTGAGTAAACCATGGATTTAAACCCCAACACACTGTTCAATTTGTGTGGTGAGCTGACAAGCAATTGTGTCCCTCTCTCTTGTTTTTCTAATGGTCCCTATTTTTAGCAAGAGAATGCTCCTTTTTCTCCACACAGCTCTGTCTGATCAAGTGAGAGCAATCGAGGCAGACATTTAAAAAATGGATGGTGTTTTCTTTGTGTTAGTGAATGTTCTGAATAAGTAATTCCTAATTTTTTAACTCATTTTTTAACTTTTTTTTGGAACAGGATGAAGAATATCTGCTGGTTGGACGCCGCTCACATCGTGATCATCCGCTGGGCTCTGTGTTTCTCTGGGTCCGTGGTGATGGGTCAATGTAATGAACCAGCTGAGAACTCCAAGCTCAACCTCTCTGTGACCTATGACCTGCCCAACTTTGAGGCCAACTCCGCCATTCAGAACCTGGTGACCTTCGAGGGGACCGTCTACATTGGTGCCGTGAACCGGATCTACGCGCTGTCAGAGAACCTGACCAAGCTGTCGGAGTACCGGACCGGGCCTGTGTCTGAAGGCGGTGTCAGAAGGCGGTGTGGTCCTAGTTGTCAGGATGGAGCCTGTGGCAAGACCAATGCTGTGGTGGACAACTATAACATGGCCCTGCTGGTAGAGCTTTACTATGACGATGAGCTGTTCAGTTGCGGCTCAGCGGACGCCGGTGTCTGCCGTCGCCACCTGCTGGAGGAGAGAAACAAGGTGGATGGGGAGGTACAGTGCATGTATTCACCCAAGACAGATAATGGAGGACGGCAGGGCTGCCCCGACTGCGTGACTAGCCCCCTGGGGTCCCGTGTGCTCAACGTGGAGAGCGGAGGCGTGGTGCGTTTCTTCGTAGGAAACTCTGAGATCCCTGGAGGCCCATCCCGGATGATCTCTAGCCCCCAGGCCCAGCAGCCACAACACCACACCATCTCAGTGCGTCAGATGAAAGAAACCCAAGATGGCTTCCGCTACTTCTCCGACCAGTCCTACATGAATCTGGCCCCGGCCCTCCGCGGCAACCACCACCTCCAGTATGTCTATTCCTTCCAGAGCGGATACCACGCCTACTTCCTCACCGTACAGCGCGAGGGCCCCAGCTCGCAGGTCTACCACACCCGTATTGTCCGCATGTGCGGCACGGACCCGGAGCTGCGGCGCTATGTGGAGATGCCATTTGAGTGCATCCTGACAGAGAGGAGGAGGCGGCGGCGCTCGGCCAGCATCGAGGTATTTAATGTCCTCCAGGCAGCCCATGTGGCCAAGGCGGGCCGCGAGCTGAGGCAGGAGATGGGGCTGAAGGAAGGAGAGGACGTGCTGTTCGCTACCTTTGCCCGGTCCAAGCCAGACTCCCCGGAACCCAGTACAAGCTCGGCCGTCTGCGTCATCTCACTGGCAGATGTCAACAACTTCTTCAAGGACTTCATCCAGAAGTGCCACACCAAGCAGCCATACCACTTCACCGGCTCTGAGGAGAAGCGCTGCTACAACGGGGTAAGAACTGAACAACAATTTACTATAAAAGTTATGTTATAGAATAGACTGCACTGTAGATGTAGTGAGAGTACTCTTCAAGGGTATTATGGTTATTAGGTTATTATTTTCGAGATGTTAGCGTTAGAGAATTAGCTATTGCAGTAAATATGGTATGTAGTTGACATGAATTAAGCATGGATTAAGGAGAGTTAGCGAAGCACGATAATTCAGTAAATTCAAGACTGTATCAATGATAAATCATTATGGGAGGGAGTCAACTGTCTGGCCTCACTGGCCTCATGCCTCTTCTCTTCTCTGTCTTCTCCATCCAACCATCATCATTGATGGGATCAATCAGTTAAATCATCTGATCAAAAGTGGCATGCGTTTAACTGCTGACGACCTCTCCAGAGGTCCTGTCAATAGTCCTGTCAATATATGTAGCAGCACTAAGAACCCTCCCTTGACTTCATCAATACCTGGGTTCAAATACAATTTAGAATCATTGCTAAAGCAAACACTCAATGTACAGTATATTCTAAAGATTTCAAGTAGTATTTGAACCCAGGTAGGTCTGACTTAATCATCACTTAACATATAAGTCTGGTTACCATGTAACGTTACGTCAGTATATAACTCAGGTGCACTCCCACCGAATAAGGATGTTAATAGGTTTTAACGATTATGTAGCTACAGTAGAGATACAGAGGGACGAGAGCAGGGGAGGGGGCTGCAGGGAAGAATGCAGAGGGGGGAAATGGAATCATAGAATGCATTTCTGACTCTTAGCGAGCCGTGATGAATCTGTGGTAGAATAACAGGGACTCAGCAGCTGCTGGGAGGAAGATGATCCCATCCCTATACACGTCAGAGCAGAGGCATCTAATGAGAATCTCGATCTCTCTCGAAAATAGTTTTGCATGAGGTTCCCCCATTTCCTCTCCATTCTCTCCATCACAAGGATTGTATCTATTTTTCTGTGATACCCCCAAGTGTCTTAAAATAGAGAATCAGAACTCTGGACTGGTGAGGGTCAATGTTATCTCTCTGCTCTCCCTCTACATGCCCACCTACATCTGACTCCATCTGTGGGAAAGGGAAAACTGTGTTAGTCTAGATATAGCATTAAGTCAATCAAAAACAGTACAAATCAAGCTACTTCTAAAGTTATATATTTATTCTATTCTACACTGGAAGAAAATATATAAACGCAACATGCATCCATTTAAAAAATTTGACTGAATTACAGTTCATATAAGGAAATCAGTAAATTGAAATAAATAAATTTGTCCCTAATCTATGGATTTCACATGACTGGGAATAGAGATTGGTCACAGATACCTTAAAAAAAAGTAGGGGCGTGGATCAGCAATCCAGTCAGTATCTGGTGTGACCACCATTTGCCTCATGCAGTGCGACACATCTCCTTCATATAGAGTTGATCAGGCTGTTGATTGTGGCCTGTGGAACGTTGTCCCACTCCTCTTCAATGGCTGTGCGAAGTTGCTGAATATTGTCGGGAAGTGGAACACGCTGTCGTACACGTCGATCCAGAGAATCTCAAACATTCTCAACGGGTGACATGTCTGGTGAGTATGCAGGCAATGGAAGAACTGGGACATTTTCAGCTTCCAGGAATTGTGGACATATCCTTGTGACATGGGGCCGTGCATTATCATGCTAAAACATAAGGTGATGGCGGCAGATGAATGGCAAGACAATGGGCCTCAGGATCTCGTCACGGTATCTCTGTGCATTTAAATTGCCATCGATAAAATGCAATTGTGTTCGTTGTCCGTAGCTTATGCCTGCCCATACCATAAACCCTCCGCCACCATGGGGCACTCTGTTCACAACGATGACATCAGCAAACTGCTTGCCCACACAACGCCATCTGCCCGGTACAGTTGAAACCAGGATTCATCCGTGAAGAGCACACTTCTCCAGCATGCCAGTGGCCATCGAAGGTGAGCATTTGCCCACTGATGTCGTTTATGACGCCAAACTGCAGTCAGGTCAAGACCCTGGTGAGGACGACGAGCATGCAGAGGAGCTTCCCTGAAACGGTTTCTGACAAGTTTGTGCAGAAATTCTTCGGTTGAGCAGACCCACAGTTTCATCAGCTGGTCTCAGACAATCCTGCAGGTGAAGAATGTAAGTCGCTCTGGATAAGAGCGTCTGCTAAATGACTAAAATGTAAATGTAAATGTAAGAAGCTGAATGTGCAGGTCCTGGGCTGGCGTGGTTACACGTGGTCTGCGGTTGTGAGGCCAATTGGACTTACTGCCAGCCAAATTCTCAAAAATGAAGTTGGAGGCGGCTTATGGTAGAGAAATGAACATTCTATTATCTGGCAACAGCTCTGGTGAACATTCCTGCAGTCAGCATGCCAATTGCACACTCCCTCAAAACTTGAGACATCTGTGGCATTGTGTTGTGTGACAAAACTGCACATTTTAGAGTGGCCTTTTATTGTCCCCAGCACAAGGTGCACCTGTGTAATGATCATGCTGTTTAATCAGCTTCTTGATATGCCACACCTGTCAGGTGGATGGATTATCTTGGCAAAGGAAAAATGATCACTAACAGGGAAATAAACAAATTTGTGCACAACATTTGAGAGAAATAAGCTTTTTGTGCGTATGGGACATTTCTGGGATATTTAATTTCAAGCTCATGAAACATGGGACCAACACTTTACATGTTGCGTTTTATATTTTTGTTCAGTATACAGTATATGTCTCATTGGAATGATTAATGATTCTTTAAAAATGATTGAAAGCCATAGGTCTATTATTTATGCACACAACATGATGGCATGTGCACAATCTTCTCAGAGTATATTTTTCCTTGACTAAATACACTACTTGACAGACAAGAGAGTGACATCAGATGCCTTGAGGTGCAGGGGCCTCTACATGTATAATGTGTAATAATGTGTAACACCTTTTAATAATTCCACAGTCAGAAGTAAGTAGGCTAGGTTTTTATAGCCTACATCATCTTTCTTGGCAGCTGTTGCGTGTCAGAAAGCCCATTATTATTGTTTTGGGTTTAGTGGTGCACGGTCTCTCCTGCTCTCTTTCACCGACTCTGAACACTCTCAAACATGCATCATGCTGAGAGAGCTATATAGAGGCTAGTCGCACTAAAATCTGCTATTTCAAATATTTTGGTTTTGTGGCTGTATCTGCTTCAGACAATGTCATACAGTTGAATCCATCTAGTCGATTATCAAATGTTGTGTTGATTTACTTCAGCCAAAAGAGCTTTTAACGTTACGCGACAGGTAAATGCTATCAGGGTTTCTCTTTTTATGGATGACTTTAACAGTCATTAAAACATATTCCTTTGTGCTTTCGAGTCAAAACAACAAGTCATTTAAACTATAAAGCACCACATTTTTTAAACTCAGGAAAGGCAGTAAAGAACTTGGAAGTAATGAGTTTGAACGTACAATAACTGACCAACTGTCCCAATCTCTTGCCCTGTTTTTGTTTTAAAAGCCTGAAGAAGGATGTCATTCCAGTGGTTGTCTAATGAATGTATGGGTCATATTCAGTGGCATATGGCAAGTAGGCCCTCTCTCTTATCGCATAGTAAGAGAACCAGATAATCCAGGCCATAAAACAGTAAAAAGTTGTAAACGTATGAAAGAGGCATGTTTAGCGCACTTTACATTCTTTTTATAATCTGGTCAACCCAACTCCTGTAGTTGACCTGGAATAGGAACTTAAAGGAGGGTTGGAGAAGTGAGCCGATGTAAGAGCATGTTTGATGATGTAAGTGGTGGTTGTCAACTCCACCAATCCTCTTAACTCCTGGCTATGGGCCCATAGGGCTCTGGTCAAAAGTAGTGGACTATGTACGGCATAGGGTGCCATTTAGGACGTGCCCTAGTAGTGTAGGGAGCCAGATATGATAAATGATATAATGGTGTCTCTGTCATCTTGTTCATGTGCTATAGGCTAGAGACAGTCTCTTTTCAGTAGCTGCTCATTGCCTCTCTCACTGCAGGCTTATTATGGGTCTCATGGGGGCCGTTTGTTAGTTACCAGAAACACAAATCATTTAGAATACTAATGAAAGACTAATAACTTGTCCCCTCAATAGACTTATACACACAAAGTTCAAAGAGCCTCTTAAAACTATTGATTGGATTAGACAGCAGATTTTGGCTTGACAATGTTATTAGTAAAACAAAACATTTTGTTGGGTAATGGAAGGGAGTGAGAGATGGTAAGGACTTGGAATGTCACCAACAGGCTCTGTGACCATTATCATATATATGAGAGAGAGAGAGAGAGAGAGAGAGAGAGAGAGAGAGAGAGAGAGAGAGAGAGAGAGAGAGAGAGAGAGAGAGAGAGAGAGAGAGAGAGAGAGAGAGAGAGAGAGAGAGAGAGAGAGAGAGAGAGAGAGAGAGAGAGAGAGAGAGAGAGAGAGAGAGAGAGAGAGAGAGAGAGAGAGAGAGAGAGAGAGAGAGAGAGAGAGAGAGAGAGAGAGAGAGAGAGAGAGAGAGAGAGAGAGAGAGAGAGAGAGAGAGAGAGAGAGAGAGAGAGAGAGAGAGAGAGAGAGAGAGAGAGAGAGAGAGAGAGAGAGAGAGAGAGAGAGAGAGAGAGAGAGAGAGAGAGAGAGAGAGAGAGAGAGAGAGAGAGAGAGAGAGAGAGAGAGAGAGAGAGAGAGAGAGAGAGAGAGAGAGACTCTAAAAATAACAAACGTACACATTTAAGGTCAAAATTATTATTCGATTACCATTGATCTGTGAAAACCCACCCGACGCTGATTGCATTTAAATTGAATCTGAAGCCTGATTGATTGTACGTATGTAATATAATTCCAATGGAAAAGGCTTTTGATTGACAGTCATTGTAATTAGCAGTACTGTTTAAATGAACAGGTTTTAAATGGTGGCTTTAAGAACAAATTAATAAATAAAATAAATAATAATTTCTGATTATGAAATGCAACAAGGATATATGTCCTTATATATCCAGCATTCAACACATCACTATATACTTTAAAAAAGTGTCCATTCAACAGTTGAGTGAGTGCTACAGTAAGGACTACTGCTGCTGTTTGAGATGTCACGCACTGTTTCCACACAGAATTTGGAATTAGAATACTAGAATGGACATTAACCTTCTAATGATGGCATAAAGGTCAGCCATTTTGGTCAGGGAGTTGGTCAACCATTGTTTGCCAGTGTTGTGATAAGATATTGTGTAAAATAATGCATTTGAAGAATTTATCTGAACTGTATGTTTGTTAGCCTGGGTACCAGTCTCTTTAGCTAATCCACTCCCTGTACTCCATGTCATGTGCCAAAGAGACTGGCCTTTCGTCTTCAAGTATGAACATTCTATCATTAATGTGCTTGAGGATAACAGAGGATTTAATCCTCATTCGAACACCCGCACAGCTATCCTCCAATCACTACAATCATGTACATTTTTGAACTTTTTTCTCTCCACAGAACACGTTGGTATCCGGTTGCTAAGCAACCAGTTTTTGTTTGTCCAGACAAAACCAGTCTGTTCAAAGTTGCTACCTCACCTCTAAATTTTCAAACGTAATACATAGTGCAATTCCAACCCAAAAATGTCTTAGACTTTGTTATAAATTCTAATTCTATTTTCGATGCTCCACGTTTTCATGGTAGGCTGGACACTACTTTTTTAACAATGCTTTTTTCGGATAAAAACTAGTTCATTGCATCTGCCGTGGAACCCAGTTTCATAATATTACCATATTTCCCAGCTGCTTGCCATAGTTTTGAAGTAATCACAAAAGGGCCTTATTTTAGGGCATTTTTCACCCTGCCAGCTCCTATTAGTTCTATTGAGCACCGCGGCACCAACTCGCCTTCCGAACGTTCTATTCCCAGCCTATTGTTCTACGTCACAATGCCTGCTTCGCTATTGTTGGCAATGAGACCTGCCCATGTTGAACCAATCGCTGGTAGTTAAAACGTCAACAACAACAAAAAATGACTCATGGAACTCTGAGGTCGTCCCATTGTTTCCTATAGGGGAAACATAGGTATGTTTGTCTATTTCGCCAAATATCTCGCAATGTGTATATTATGATTTCTTGAAGTCGGACACCATTTTAATCATGAGAATCTCCTCTTTCTAATTATGTAAGGCTGGGCAGCGTACTCTGTTGTCATCAAACACTAGCCCCAAAATACTTTTTGCCCTTGGAACACTGAGCTCCCCCCATTGTTTCCTATGGAGAGGCATGCTGGTATATTTCGCCAAATATCTCACAATGGTTATATTTAGATTTTTTCAAGTAGAACACCATTTTCATCAGGATAATCTCCTCTTCCTAATTATGTAAGGCTGGGCAGCGTACTCCATTGTCATCGATCGCTAGACCAGAAATAGTCAGAAATTGCCATTTATTTCCTACTTTTTCGTTATGCAGACATAAGCACACTTGGCACCATTGAGGTGCGGATGTTTACTTTCTACACAAGTTGTTATTTTTCAGTTTCGTCCTAAAAACAGATTGTAGTGGTAAAATAAAAAGGGATACCTTTTTTTGTGCCATTTAGGCTAAATGGAATTCTAAGCATCACTCCAGTCAGAAGATGCTCTGCTAATGTTCGATTCAATTAATTTGCTATGGGCTCGCGCTAGTGTTCCAGCTTAGCCAACATTCTATTGCTGTTTTTCAGCCTTGGGTGAATTTTGACTCGTTCTATTGTCTAGCCTGTTCATGGAAAATATTAATGTTATTTCATTCAACAACCAATGAGCAACTCGCCATAAATCCAGCACATATTGAACGTTGAGATTGCCAAAAGGCCAGTCTGGAGTGGCAAGGAGTGGAATGTTAGCTAAAGAGACTGGTACTCAGACTATACATGTGTTAGCTAGCTAGCCAGACAGTTGTAGAGAAATGATTCCATAATATTTTTTAATTAACTGCCAATAAGCCAACATTCCATTCAAACAATGCAGCCAATACTCCCAGTCGGTGTTAGATAGAACGTTGCGGCCCTGCCCGCCTGTAGGAAAAACAACTTGTGGTTACCTAGGTTACCCCATTGGCTCACAGCAAAAACTTAGCCTTTTTCTTGTTGTCTGCTTGTTTTAGTCCATTACAAAACTACATTTAAGAGAAGTACAATATCTCTAAAGATTACTTTTCAACATTGCCTGCTCCCGAGCATTCTCACTACTTAGAAATTTTTTATATTGTAGGGCTTCCCTCATACCCCTTTTCATGACGGTGCTAGCAGCCACATGAGTGAGTGCTAGCTAGCTAATGACCAGAACATTAAGCTAGCCAAGACCAACAGCACAAACAAACAGCTACAAGTAGTGAATGGAGTTACAAACTGACTATACTAAACAAGTGAAATGTCTTACCTGTAAATAAATGTTTTCCACACACATAGCTAGCTACAGTGGCTTGCGAAAGTATTCACCCCCCTTGGCATTTGTCCTGCCTTACAACCTGGAATTAAAATTGATTTTTTTGGGGGGGTTGTATCATTTCATTTACACAACATGCCTACCACTTTGAAGATGCTAAATATTATTTCTTGTGAAACAAACAAGAAATAAGACAAAAAAACGGAGAACTTCAGCATGCATAACTATTCAACCCCCCAAAGTCAATACTTTGTATAGCCACCTTTTGCAGCAATTACAGCTGCAAGTCTCTTGGGGTATGTCTCTATAAGCTTGGCACATCTAGCCACTGGGATTTTTGCCCATTCTTCAAGGCAAAACGGCTCCAGCTCCTTCAAGTTGGATGGGTTCCGCTGGTGTACAGCAATCTTTAAGTCATATCACAGATTCTCAATTGGATTGAGGTCTGGGCTTTGACTAGGCCATTCCAAGACATTTAAATGTTTCCCCTTAAACCACTCGAGTGTTGCTTTAGCAGTATGCTTAGGGTCATTGTCCTGCTGGAAGGTGTACCTCCGTCCCAGTCTCAAATCTCTGGAAGACTGAAACAGATTTCCCTCAAGAATTTCCCTGTATTTAGCGCCATCCATCATTCCTTCAATTCTGACCAGTTTCTCAGTCCCTGCCAATGAAAAACATCCCAACAGCATGATGCTGCCACCACCATGCGTCACTGTGGGGATGGTGTTCTCGGGGTGATGAGAGGTGTGGGTTTGCACCAGACATAGCATTTTCCTTGATGGCCAAAAAGCTCAATTCTAGTCTCATCTGACCAGAGTACCTTCTTCCCTATGTTTGGGAAGTCTCCCACATGGCTTTTGGTGAACACCAAACGTGTTTGCTTAATTATTTCTTTAAGCACTCTTATTTTCTGGCCACTCTTCCGTAAAGCCCAGCTCTGTGGAGTGTACGGCTTAAAGTGGTCCTATGGACAGATACTCCAATCTCCACAGTGGAGCTTTGCAGCTCCTTCAGGGTTATCTTTGGTCTATTTGATGCCTCTCTGATTAATGCCCTCCTTGCCTGGTCCGTGAGTTTTGGTGGGTGGCCCTCTCTTGGCAGGTTTGTTGTGGTGCCATATTCTTTCCATTTAAAAAAAATGATTTAATGGTGCTCCGTGGGATGTTCAAAGTTTGGGATCTTTTTTTATAACCTAACCCTGATCTGTACTTCTCCACAACTTTGTCCCTGACCTGTTTGGAGAGCTCCTTGGTCTTCATGGTGCCGCTTTCTTGGTGGTGCCCCTTGCTTAGTGGTGTTGCAGACTCTGGGGCCTTTCAGAACAGGTGTATATATACTGAGATCATGTGACAGATCATGTGACACTTAGATTGCAAACAGGTGGACTTTATTTAACTAATTATGTGACTTCTGAAGGTAATTGGTTGTACCAGATCTTATTTAGGGGCTTCATAGCAATAAGAACCTCTAGTTTTTGTTGCAAAATGTTTTCAATTTTAAGTACTGAATATGCCCCAGTGGTTCAGGTCACAGCTCACCTGGTGGGAGGGAAAGGCTCAACATCACTTCACTGGTGAAATGAACAAAATAATGAAATACGGGAATGTTCCTGCCCTGTCCTGTTCAAATCCTTAAAAATCTCACAATCTTGGGTTTTGATAAGGTAGGGTAGGTGTATGTGCCTGGTGCGTGTGTGAGTGTGCATGTAGAAGCGATAGGAGGAACAGAGAAAGGTATCAGATAAGTCAAGAACTACGTGAGGATTAGCTTGAGATTTTGTGGTTGTTTTCCTCAACATGCATCTGTTTCACAAATCCCCCCACCACACCACACACACTCACCAGCCTAGCCCCTATGAATATGTGGTAAGAGTTGGGTGAGAGACCCTGCAGCTGCATACACTCTCAGGCCCCTCCACCCCCTCAGCTTAGTGAGTCCATCCCAGTATGAGCTCAGCCCAGTACAGTGTGTCATGAATTGTCCGTGCCCAGACAGGCTCCATGCGTGAGGAGAGGCTGAGCCAGAGCAGCTAGATACCACCAGGCACCAGAGACTGACTGACTGACTGGCACGCTGGCCACCTGACATCCAGCTGCTGACTGACTGTCTTCAACACCTGTCTGTGGGGTAGTATAGAATAAATAGAATAGAAATACAGAATAAAAGAATAGAAACTAAATATAGACGCTATGTCATTATGGCACAGTTCACTAACTGTATTTCATATGATGTACTAAGTCCTTGCTCCATAGAAAGTATGGGGAAACCTTACTTACTTTACCTGGCTGTAGGCTTATTAACTTGCATTGAATAAAACTAACTGTGCAATTTACAGAGAAGAGCAGTGCGTCAATATTCTGAGACGTGATTAAATAAGATTGCCCTTTTGGTCAATCGATGATGACATTATCAAACTGGACTTTGATTCTCAATTAATGAAAACAGATATGTTTAAAAAGCTGTTTATTTAAGAAATTCTCCAAGGCGGGTGTGTTTTCTGTTTGCAGCGGTGGCCGCTGTTTGGTGAATACCCGGGGTGCGAGATGGTTGGAGTTGTCAACAAAGCAGCATGACAGAAATATGATGCCAAGTCGTTTCTTTGAGAATATATATAAAGTGATCTGTGCATTTGAACAACAGCATAAATACACCTATTTCCCTTTTGCATGTCAAAAACCGAATGACCACTGCTGCACATGCTGCCACTGTTTTGAACAGATTAGATTATACTATTTAGTATGAGCAGCCAGCTCACGAACAAACAACAATGCAACAAGCATACAGATGCAATAAGTGAAAACACATTATCTAACTGGGGATAGCTAGCTAACATAATGTCACGAAGTATGATGCGCTAGCCAGTTAACGTTCATTCTGAAATAATTTCATATTTCAGAGTTAGTCAGATATGAGTTTAGAAATACTTGAAATTGGTATGGGCGCTAACTAGCTAGCAAGCTACCAGCTAGCTATAGCTAGCAAGCTGCTTATCAAAGGTAGATAACTGGTTAGTTTGACCAAAAAATCGACCAATCTATTTCTCAATGTTTCTCAAAATTACTGCACCTGGCTAATTCATTTGATCATGCTTTGTGATGCACCCGGTTTAATGCTGTTTTAGTCCAAACAACATGTCGCCCTGTCACCTACAATAGAACCTGATAAACAACATTAGGGGCAAACAATCAAATTGCCCATGCTCTTTTGTTCTACCAGATCCGTGATGAGAAGGTTCTAGCTAGTGTATACCTCTGTCCTTCAACTCTTGTTGGATGTAGTTGTCCGGTTTATCAGGTCCCAGGCTCCTATGACTGTTATGATTATTTATTTGTTATGATTAAGTTAATTACAATTTGTTTTTGCTTTAGCGCCATCTGTACCTGATAGAGCAGATCTACTGTAGTCTCACCTGCAGAAGTAAGCCGTCTGGCGCGAAATACTTATTGGGAGGAGGAGACTAGAGCAGACCCAGAAGTTCTGACTGAATGGACGCACATTTGAGCGCCCCAGGATGGTCTATTTACTTTGTGCTGTTATAATTTATGCTATGAAATCCTGCGACTTCATTGGGGCTGTTCCCCCTCATAGAAAATAGCTGGCAACACAATCCAAGCAATGTTCGCACAATGTTGGCAGTCACTGAGGGCAGAGTTGTAAGTAACTGAACAGCTTGTTTTTAACAATATATTGTTGAAACAGGCAAATTTACACATTTACCGCACTTTTATGAGCATTTAAAACATAATCCATATAATGTCTTTTTTTTGACCAATCACAAATGGGCCGCCGCCCCTAACGCCCTAATAGGCGAGCCGCCTCTGGATGTTTGTTCAAAATTTGCTAGGGCTGGTGTGTTTGCTGTTTGTTAGAAATTCTCCTGGGCTGGTGTGTTTTCTCAGTTCAGGTTCCAGGTATTTCCTGGTAATAATCAGGTTGTTTTCTGTGGTAAATGTTAGTTTATATTTGGCATTAATTTAATCATTAGTGAGGGGTCTCCAGTCCCAGTTCTCTGTGACTTGTTTGGGAAAAAAACGACATTGCGTAGTATGTGTGTGTGCTGCTTGATGTTTGTGAGGTTGATGTTGTGTGCACACCTTACCTTATCTAAGAGCAGTAACTAGTAGAAACGTCTCCCTCTGCTTGCAACCTGTCTGTCTCCCAGAGGGAAAGCACATACTAGAATTGCCTTAGCCCTAACACTGATCTCTGCTGCGCACCTCTCCTGTCCTCGTCAAGGCTGTGGCATGTCAATTTCTCTTTTCGACATGCCGTTACAAATTATATAGATTCTCCTCAAATCACATATCTTCCATTTTGTCATCCACACATCTAAGCAGGGATTCTTCAAACACTTTGCTACTTCACTGCTTCTAAGAGGTCTTTGCCAATAGTCCCTAAGGCTTCACATGATACACTTGTTTAGTGTGTGATGTGGAGTAGAGGAGCTTTGCTCAGTTGAGCTTAGTTATGAGTCAAGGCCCCAGAGCTGTTTTCTAATCAGTCACTTCCCCCTACTCCTTTTCTTCTCCTCCTCTACCTCCACACAGCGATATCCTGCTTCCTGGTGGAATAGGAGCTATGTGGACACACTCATCTTTCAGCATGCACGCACATACACGAGCCACCCTCCTGACCAGTGCCCTCACCTCGACCTCGTCCCCTACTCACTGCCAAACTCTGACTTTTGAATGTATGTTTCAGGGTTAGGTTTAGATTAACCTTGAATACATCTAAACCTTGGTTAGGATGACTTGATGAAATGGAAGGGGATTTAAAGTCCTTCCGGGCCAAGGCATGGTCTGACTCTGGCCTCAGCTGACGCTAAACCCCCAGCCATTCCATTAAGCTATACTAAGCCACACACAATGGAGCCAAGAGATTGTGTCTGAATGTGTACTCAAGTATGGAGGGGATAGAATAGAAACACCCCCCCCACCCTCCTACTCCAACCTCTCAATCCCTATCCTCTCAACGCTTGTGTGGTTTTTATCACCCTGTCGCGCTCCCATACAATGCACCAACAAACAGAGAGCGAGGCTATCTAGCCAATTCCCCAGGACACCATTCAGATTGGGGCAGGAGGCTTTGATGTTATCCACCCCACTGGGGATTGGTGATCTCTGGCTGAGTCCTATTGCAGTCGATAGAGGGAAAAGGAAGGGAGGACAAGCTCACACCTGAGAGAGCCTGAGCTGTTTTTCTTGGAATTGAATGGTGAATTTTACGGTCAGAAAGCCCAGTGTTTGGCCATGCATCTAATGGACTATGCCAAGATAACTTAGTCTTTGTGCTTAAGGGATTGTGTCAAAAGAGAAAGATTTTGTTTTTAAAGTTCCAAGAACAACCAGAGGCTTTTGTATTTTTGTTTTTAAAGGAAGACCAAATTAGCATTTTTCATGTTTGTTTCCTAACTCAATCAGCAATTACTGTTTCGATGTATCCGACAATAGTCTCCGACAATGAACCCTTTAGATTTTTTGGGGCAGTCGTCATACCGGGACTGGGACAATGTTCAGTCATTATTCATAAGAAGAGTAAGAAGGTGATGCATTACACACATGTTGCTATAATAAATGTACAGTCAAATACAAAAACCTATCCTGTATGAAGATTTCTCCTCTGGCATTAACAGTACTGGGCCGGTATTCACAAAGGGTCCCAGAGGAGTGCTGATTTAGGATCACGTCCCCCCTTATTCATTATGATTCAAGGCAAAACTGATCCTAGATCAGCATTAACAGTGTTCCTGGATCTGTGTCCTGGAGAAACCAACCAGATGTACAGTATTTAGATCATCATGAATTATTCTCACATAATCTGTGTGTGGGTGTGTGTGTGTGTGTGTGTGTGTGTGTGTGTGTGGAGATGCCAACTTCCAGGAGTTTATTAGTGTGAAAAGGCAGTACAATGATGCATTGTAGCACTGCTGCCCATTCCTCTGGACTGGGGCTATTGTTAGTTTGCCTTTTGTTGTGTGTTTCTTGTTTTACAGACATATGGTATTTAGCTGGCACAGAAATAGTTACAAAACAATTACAAAAAGCCACCACCACCTGCAAGTTGTCTTGAAATGCATCAGAATATGACATGTATGCTAAGTTTTTTTTTTGTTGCTGCGTTCTCGTTAAACACCAAGTACACTATATATACAAAAGTATTTGGACACCCCTTCAAATGAGTGGATTCTGCTATTTCAGCCACACTCCTTGCTGACAGGGGTACACAACCATGCAATCTCCATAGACAAACATTGGCAGTAGAATGGCCTTACTGAAGAGCTCAGTGACTTTCAAAGTGGCACCGTCATAGGATGCCACCTTTCCAACAAGTCAGTTCATCACATTTCTGCCCTGCTAGAGCTGCCCCGGTCAACTGTAAGTGCTGTTATTGTGAAGTGGAAACATCTAGGAGCAACAATGGCTCAGCCGCGAACTGGTAGGCCACACAAGCTCACAGAACGGGACTGCTGAGTGCTTAAGCGCGCAGCGTGTACAAATTGTCTGTCCTCTGTTGCAACACTCACTACCGAGTTCCAAACTGCCTCTGGACGCAACGTCAGCACAATAACTGTTCATCGGGAGCTTCATGAAATGGGTTTCCATGGCCGAGCAGCCGCACACAAGCCTAAGATCACCATGCACAATGCCAAGTGTCGGCTGGAGTGGTGTAAAGCTTGCCACAATTGGACTCTGGAGCAGTGGAAACGCATTCTCTGGAGTGATGAATCACACTTCACCATCTGGCAGTCCGACGGACGAATCTGGGTTTGGCGGATGCCAGGAGAATGCATAGTGCCAACTGTAAAGTTTGGTGGAGGAGGAATAATGGTCTGGGGCTGTTTTTTATGGTTCGGGCTAGGCCCCTTAGTTCGCTAGAGTGCGATGAGCCAAGTAAAGCCCCCCCGGCCAAACCCTCCCCTATGGAAGAGGGGCAGAGCAGAAAGAGGAGGAGGCCTAGCTATGTTCAGATCCAGTGTCAATGAAGAAAACAAAGGTGATATGCACATCCCATACTTAAGATAAGATAACAGATGCTGGGCAAAAATAATACTTTAAAGGTCCAATGCAGACATTTTTATCTCAATATTAAATCATTTCTGGGTAACAATTAAGTACCTTACTGTCTGTGATTGTCTTCAATTAAAATGGTCAAATAGAAACAAAAATAGCTTCTTAGCAGAGAGCAATTTCTCAAGCAAGAATTTTGCTAGGACTGTCTGGTAGTGGTCTGAGTGGGGAGCATAATGTTTTTCTTAGCTGTTATTGGCAGAGAGGTTTCAAACTCTCTTTCCTATTGGTCTATTAACTAATGTATTGCATGGTGATGTCACCATGGAAGGCCAAAACTCCATCCCACCAAAACAGCCTGAAATTTCAGGCGTTATTTTCAAACAGCTCTTACACTAAAAGTGCATTATCATAATTTTTACAATTTCACAGTATTATTCCAACCTCATAGTGTGGAATATATATAAAACACAGGGGAAACATGTTTTTTAGTGCACTAGGCCTTTAAGATAAATAAATTAGGCGTGCACACAGAATATTGCTGCTCCCCAGTGCTCCCCAGGCCCTGCATCAATGTAGACTGATAAGCAACGCTGTCAGACCCAGTGTATAGTTTCCTGACCCTGTTTACAACCCTTGGTTATCTGGCTCATCTTAAAGTGCCTACTGTTGGAACTGCTGCCGGAGCTGTGGTCCTTCTGTGTTTCCCCACCTTGTCTCATATACAGTTAGCTAAGGTCTTAATGGTTCAGTGTGTTGAAAATCCTTCTCCCTTTGCTCTGCATTGGCCCTTCAAAAAATAAAAAGTGGGAGTGAGAGAGACCCAGACAGACAGACACACTCACACACACTGAGAGCCCTAAACACACCATACAAGTGGTAGCGTGATGGCCTGAAGGAAGGAGCAGACTTTCAGACTTTTCACTTCACTCACCGTGAAATCATCACTAAAAAGACAAAGCCAAATATTTTGCTGCTCGCTGGCCGGGTGGAATTGATTAGTCCAGACTACTACTGACTGAGAACCAGGAATTCCGTTTAGTTTGGCAGGAATGGGCTTTAAAGCATGTCAGTTTTGATCTTGGATCTTTGAAAAGGAGTTACGCTCCTTTGGAATCGTGCATGTTCCCTACTCCAAGTTGGATATGTTTCCTTATTACTCACCAGGGAGCATAGGCCATTGAGAACTCCTCTCCAGTGCACTCTGTTCTGGGCAGTTCCTTTTCCTTATACCAGAGTCCATTACTGTAATGTAGTAGGAGACGGGGGTGGTTCATGGTAGAAAGGATTCCCCCTCGAAGCCCATTCTGTCTGTTGGTGGTTGGTAATGAATGGGAGTGGATAAGCGCTAATGCTAATAATGCATGGCGGGTAAATGATGGGCGCTAACTCTGCACGTCCCGCTGCCCCAACACTAAATTATCCTCCATTTGCGTTGGTCTGTTTGGTCTAATTGAATTAACATGCTAGGCTGGCGGCTGCCTGCCATGCCACAGTAAATATGTTGGATGGACTGGCTGGACTGTCTGTCACAGAAAAGCGAAAGGCTTGGGCTAGTGAGGAATGTTATATAGGTCCATGATGTTCCCTGTTTCCCTCCCATCATCAGATATCAGTCATTGTTTAGATGATCGAGCATAGCTACGTGGTGGAACAACAGCTCTGAGGATAGAAGTTCATCACAGTACGACCACAAATAATATCTTTGGCCCAAACTCTCTACATCTCTACACTGTACATCTGGCCTTACAGTTTTCTCTACACTTCTTTTCCACATTCTGAGAAACCATACATTCCTCTCACAAAAACATAAAATCCTCTTGCTATACGAGACCAAAAGTAGCTGTGTCAAGCTTAAGGATTAAATGTTTAGTAACGGCATTCTTCATCTTATATTCTCCATTATGAGCCAGAGAGAGAGAGAGAGAAAGAGAGGGAGAGCGAGAGAGAGGTGCTGGGTTATCATTCACTCATCATTCATTCAGCCAGTGTGTGTGTGTGACTATATAGTGTGCGGTACCCAGGGGTAGCTGCATTGTTCCTCAGCAGGATTCACAAAGCCCCCACAGCCCCCCGGTCTGCACTGACAGATAATTTGACTATTCAAATGAGCCACGGACACCAAGTTCTGCCTCAGTGACAAAGAGATAGAGCGAGAAAGAAAGAGAGAAGGGGGAGCGAGTGGGATGAGAGGAGAGAGGGAAGGGAAGGGTGAGAGGTGGAGAAGAGTGTGGACAGGGAGAGAGAGGGGAGGAAGAAACAATGGTAAGGTTAAGGAGTGAGAGAGTGGGGAGAGACTGACGGGAAGGCGGAGAGGGGTTGGAGAGAGGGAGGGAGGAAGGGAAAGAGGAAAGGAGGGTAAAGGGAGGGAGGGTTAGAGAGAAGTTTAGAGTGGGCCCTCTCACCAACAGCTGCTTGTAGACCCTGTACTTTTCTCCCTTAATGAACCAAAACACTAGTTCCCAAAGAGGGGTGGGTTTACACTCAGAAACAGAGGTGAATATTGTTCAGCCTGACTGAGTTCCTCTGGCGTCTGTTTATATGATGTGTGAAGCTGTTCTCTGTCCGTGCTCAACGCACCCATGCCACCCTGGGTCACCATACCTAACCCATACACACACACTCACACACTAACAACTAACCCTGCCTGGCATCCAGAGGGCACGCGTCGCCCCAGACCAGCTGCCCTCAGAGCGCCAGGGTCTAATCCAACCTTATTGTCAGCTTCTCTAATTGCCCTGACACACACACACACACACACACACGTGCCTTCCCTTAGCCCAGGTGTCCCCCGTGGGACTCTCAGAACAGAGTTATGTGTCCCTACCCCCCTAACAACACATGCTCACACGTAGACATTAATGAAACATGCATGCAATATACACAAGCTACTCCCCCAAAAAAAAAACACACATATACGTACAGTACCAGTCAAAAGTTTGGACACACCTACTCATTCAAGTTTTTTTTGTTTTTTACTATTTTTTACATTGTAGAATAATAGCGAAGACATCAAAACTATGAAATAACACATATGGAATCATGTATTAACCCAAGTGTTAAACAAATAAAAATATATTCAATTGGGTTGAGGTCGGGGGATTGTGGAGGCCAGGTTTTCTGATGCAGCACTCCATCACTCGCCTTCTTGGTAAAATAGCCCTTACACAGCCTGGAGGTGTGTTGGGTCATTGTCCTGCTGAAAAACAAATGATAGCCCCACTAAGCCCAAACCAGATGGGATGGCGTATTGCTGCAGAATGCTGTGATAGCCATGCTGGTTAAGTGTGCCTTGAATTCTAAATAAATCACAGACAGTGTCACCAGCAAAGCACCCCCACACCATAACACCTCCTCCTCCATGCTTTACGGTGGGAACTACACATGCGGAGATCACATGCGGTCACAAAGACACAGCGGTTTGAACCAAAATTCTCCAATTTGGACTCCACCTGTCTAATGTCCATTGCTCGTGTTTCTTGGCCCAAGCAGGTCTCTTCTTCTTATTGGTGTCCTTTAATAGTGGTTTCTTTGCAGCAATTCGACCATGAAGACCTGATTCACACAGTCCCCTCTGAACAGTTGATGTTGAGATGTGTCTGTTACTGGAACTCCGTGAAGCATTTATTTGGGATGCAATTTCTGAGGCTGGTGACTCTAATGAACTTATCCTATGCAGCAGAGGTAGCTCTGGGTCTTCCATTCCTGTGGCGGTCCTCATGAGAGCCAGTTTCATCATAGCGCTTGATGATTTTTGCTACTGCACTTGAAGAAACTTCAAAGTTCTTGAAATGTTTCCGTATTGACTGACCTTCATGTCTTAAAGTAATGATGGACTGTCTTTTCTCTTTGCTTATTTGAGCTTTTCTTGCCATAATATGGACTTGGTCTTTTACCAAATAGGGCTATCTTCTGTATACCCCCTACCTTGTCACTAAAAAACTGATTGGCTCAAACACATTAAGAAGGAAAGAAATTCCACAAATTAACATTTAAGAAGGCACACCTGTTAATTGAAATGCATTCCAGGTGACTACCTCATGAAGCTGGTTGAGAGAATGCCAAGAGTGTGCAAAGCTGTCATCAAGTCTAAGGGTGGCTACTTGAAGAATCTCAAATATAAAATATATAGTGATTTGTTTAACACTTTATTTGGTTACTACATGATCCCATATGTGTTATTTCATAGTTTTGATATCTTCACTATTATTCTACAATGTAAAAAATTGTAAAAATAAAGGTGTGTCCAAACTTTTGACTGGTAGTGTACATGCGTAATTACTCACACACAACCTATCAACACCCCTTCCAGACTCATATATACACCCATTACAACCCAACCACAGTGTTCCCTAATAAACACACACACACAAACTACAGTCAGTGCAGAGTTGTGTTATTCTGGTAAAAGGCCAGCTGACTTTGTGGAGAGCTTTGCTCCCCCACTCAAGAGATCAGCAATAACAAAGCCTGTGTGTGTGTGTGTGTATGTGTGTGTGCGTGTGCACGTCTCTGCCTACTCTAAGCAGTAGCACCCAGTGTATTTTTCTGACTGAGTGAAGTGATTGTGTAGGTGTGTGTCTACTATTAGTAGTAACACAGCCCCAGCCCAGTGGTTTTGTGTGTCGCTAGAGCCACTAGTGTGTCTACTCTAAGGGAGCCTGGCCCCGAGGGTCAGAGTGAGAGTATGAAAAGGACATTAGGCCTCTCTCTGCACCTTGTCTGTACCCAGCACACGGATATCACACCCCTCTTGACTCTGGCAGGCCTCACACATACACAAACACACTCATGTAGACACACTCACACTCACAGGGGTCGCCAGCGGGCCCCACGGAGCAGCTCAACACAACACTGAGCCGCTGCTGCCATAGTAACTCTATCGCCTGGCCGTTGTGTTGCAGACAATGGCCGGTGGTTAAGTGTGGGGCAAAAGGTGTACAGTGTCTGATATATCCTGCATATATCCCCCCTGCTCCTGTTTTACTGCACAAAAACATCTTCATAAACGTCTTTCACTTGGGAAAACTTGGGAGACCAGAAACCAGTTGGGAGTTCACCTTCCTTTGCCTTAAAATGTCTCCTTCGATTTCAAATCAGATTTTAAAAAATTGAGAGAGAGAGAGCAGTAGAGAACATAGTTTACCTCAGAGAAAATCGTTTGCCATGACAACAACGCGACTATTCTTCAAGACTGTATGACACTGTGCCAAAGCAAATCCCTAGGTCTCTAGGATAATAGCAACGGGGCTTCAAACACGGCTTGTCAAAACACCCTTCCGCTGTCCAATTACGTTCCCTTGATCCTCAGCGTTACCTTCACAGAGTTCCATGGAATGCTCCAGAACCCTTTCTCTTTCTTCTTCACTCCCTCCTATCAGTCAGCACTGCTTTTACAAACACTCCATAGGACCCTGTTTGTTTGCTATCAAAATAATCTCCCCTGGACCTGTTTTTGGAGCCGTTATGTGGTAATCTCCATAGTATCCTGGCTTGATGACGTCTCAATCTCAGGGAGTAGTAAGAGAGAGAGGGCCCAGACTTTGGACCACTTCCCTATGAACTGTATCTCATGTGGGCTACTTGTGTAAGGCTGTTATTTAAAAATATATATATTTAACTAGGCAAGTCAGTTAAGAACAAATTCTTATTTACAATGACGGCCTGCCCCAGCCTCTAGCGCTGCGATGCAGTGCCTTAGACCTCTGCGCCACTCAGATCCCCTCTGGTATCTAGAGGTGTGGACAGTGGGAGTTATGGTCGATCAAAGTTGTTGGCCTGGAGATTCTGGGCAAAAGTCAGCACACGTTCACAAATGCGCGTGCACGCACACACACACACACACTGTGGACACATCAAAGACGGTCCGTCCGTCATCTGACCCACACACAGACACACTCTATCTTACCCACTTGATCTATTTTCACTCTAAGTATTCAGTCCTCTCTCCTTTTCAGACGTCAGATATTATTTTTCTCTTCTGAAAGAAAGATGAGGTTCTTCTAGAGTGAATCAACTCCAGCCTGACAGCTCAGCACCGCTGGCCCTCTGCAATACAGCTGTGGCTTTTGGTACTATGTACATCCAGAGATGTTTGCCAGCCTGAGCCTTGAGGATTATCGTTTTTTTGCCCTGGATTTCCCTCTGTAGTTATCTCTTTATCTATTCTACACTTGCTATAGCCTTGGAGCTAGTTATAGCCAGTCCAACCTGGTTTGGCTTCTGATAGATACAGGTATATCGTAGCTTTGAAGCTGTACTATTGTTTGTTTGTCTACCAGCCAGGACTGTCTTTTCCCCTTGGAGCTAAACTAGCCTATAATGGTCTACTCTACTTTGTCTGCAATGGCTGCTAGAGAAAAGCTGCTTGCTTGATTTATTTCCCTCCCATTGTTCTCCTCAGCTTCAAAGCTCTCCTTTGAGATTTGCCCCAGACATTTAAGTGTTACACACCACAAGCAAGTCACCCTGACATAGTCCTCGCATGTAGTACTTAATTTACAGAGAGTGTCTCTTTGGGTGCTTAGTTATTTGGCTGTCCCTCCCTGATACACAGGTACCATCAGTCAGTGTGATGAGTGAGTTGATGCTAATTCCTACTGGGTTTTAAGATCATTTGAAAATATATTCCCCGCTGGACCTGCATCATTGTATACACTTTCTCTCTCTCTTTTCACTCTCTCTCTCTGTCTCTGTCTCTGTCTCTGTCTCTGTCTCTGTCTCTGTCTCTCTCTCTCTCTCTCTCTCTCTCTCTCTCTCTCTCTCTCTCTCTCTCTCTCTCTCTCTCTCTCTCTCTCTCTCTCTCTCTCTCTCTCTCTCTCTCTCTCTCTCTCTCTCTCTCTCTCTCTCTCTCTCTGGGTTTTGGGCCGGTGCTGTGTTCCTTACTGAGTGTTGTGTCTGGGCCCTTTGGAGCGTACAGTGAAACAGTAGATGCTGCCAGGCAGGGCCAAGTGAAGTTAGTGTTAGGGGCCCAGCCTGGATCTCTTAATCAGTAACCCTCTGCTTCTGTAGTCTACTCTGTACTCAGCCCTCTGTAGTCTGTACCCAGCACCCTAATCTCTGTTGCTGGCCCCGCCTGTTTAGTCACGGCCCCTGTGTGCCAGCCTCGGGTTTCATAAACTATTGCTGACCGACTGGGGGGGTCCTTGACCTGAGAGCTTGTCTAGCTTGACCACATCAGCCCACTCACCCTACCCCAAGCTTTCTCCACTTTAATGACTGGTGACCTCTTCTAATGGTTTAATGATGATGACTTGGGTTACTTTCAAAGCAGAGAGTAGGGTGGCCAAGTGACAACCAGCACAGGGTTGCCATTGCCAGACAGTGGTTCTGGAGAGTGGCTGAGTTAAAATAGGCCAGGCGAAAACATACTTACAGGATGGACTTTTACTCTATTTACTAATGAAGAAGACCCTTGCATGCTTTTTGGGTGAGCTAGAGAGAGGGAGACAGAGGGAGAGAGAAAGGCAAAAGGAGAGAGAGAGCAGTGAGAGTGTGTAACGTCGTGGCAGCCGCACCGGCATGCATTCCCAATGTGTTTCCCATGAATTCCTGCCATGCGTGATGATCTCCTAGTACACACATGGACACACACACACACACACACTCACAAACACTCTGTGCCAGCCACAACTCAGCTCTCCATTACGAGCAGGGTTCGATGAAAGAGCAGATGAGGGGGCTTGGGGAGTCCTGTTCTCCCTCTCCCTCTCTCTATCCCTCTCCCTCCAACCTTCTCCCTCCATCCCTCTCCCTCCCGTATACCCTCATCTAACAGGGGCATGGGGGGAGGTTAGGGGGTCTTGGGAAGTACTGTGGCTCATAGGATAATAATGTCTCTTTATCAGTTGAGACACTCTGAATGTAATAAGTTAAAAAACACTGGCTGTATATTATATCTTTCATGCAACCGTATAGGCGATCCACATATCTAATGTTGTATGTTATGTGTTTTCCTCCCCATGTAGAGTTCGTCAGATGACTCGTTTGGCTGTGGGAAGCATGAGGAGGGCTACCGTCTGGAGGTGACCAGTACCATGGCCAGACTAGACTACTTCAGCGGTCAGTTCAGCAACGTTCTGCTCACCTCCATTGCCGTGGCGACCGCACAGGAGCAGACCGTGGCCAGCCTGGGCACCGCAGACGGACGCCTCATACAGGTAGGGGGACGGGGGGCGACAGGGGGTACTGACAAAGAGAGGGGAACTGTAACACTTTACTTAAACAGTCTTACGCGAGAGAGAGAGCAGTCAGTGTGAAATCACACACTCACTCAATGCAAAGGAGGCAGCATGAATGAGCCCTTTTAGTCCAAAAAGTTACATGAACAGTAAAGGGTTGGTTCCGTAACCTGCTTACCCAAGAAAAAGGAAGAGGAAGCAACCAAACCTAACAACTTTGAATTATTCATAAACAAAAAACAATTGAGCTCCTGAGTGTATACAGAAGGCTCAAACCTGCAAAACATACTTAATCTCCCCTGCCTGTCGGTGCGGTGGCCAGGCAGCACAGTCTCCCTTTCTCATTGTGCATGCAAATGGGGCAGGATGTTGGTACGTGACCAGTGAAACCAGACATTTTGGGGACACAAGGAGCTGAGACACAGGTGGCAGCCAGTACAGGGGCAGGTTGGGAAACGCCACAGCCGGGAGGAGGGGGCTTCCTTCCTATTTGTTCAACACATGACCCCTCACCTTGCCTCGCCATGCTTCCACAAATCCTCCTGCTGTGTTCCACCGTATGTACCATTTGAGCAAACAAACCACGGCTGGTTTTGCCTATCAATGACATGTACAGCCAACAGTGGATTTCACTTTCTGCTTTCCATGTGTTTGTAAACCTGTATGCCCTCAGCAGTTGTCTCACTGTCTCCTATAGAGACAGGATTTACTCAGGAGATGGCTGAGTCTAGCCTGGTCCCAGATCAGCCAACCTCCTGCCCCATTTACAGCGCATTCGGAAAGTATTCAGACCCCTTGACTTTTTCCACATTTTGTTATGGTACAGCCTTATTCTAAAATTGATTAAATGGTTGTTTCCCCTCATCAATCTACACACAATACCCCATAATGACAAAGCAAAACAGGTTTTCAGAATTTGTAGCAAAAAATAAAATGAAAATCAACATTTACAGACCCTTTACTCTGTACTTTGTTGAAGCACCTTTGGCAGCGATTACAGCTTTGAGTCTTCTTGGGTATGACGCTACAAGCTTGGCACACCTGTATTTGGGGTGTTTCTCCCATTCTTCTCTGCAGATCCTGTCAAGCTCTGTCAGGTTGGATGGGGAGCGTCTCTGCAGTTATTTTCAGGTCTCTCCAGAGATGTTAGATCGTGTTCAAGTCCGTGCTCTGGCTGGGCCACTTAAGGACATTCAGAGACTTGCCCCGAAGCCACTCCTGCATTGTCTTGGTTGTGTGCTTAAGGTCATTGTCCTGTTGGAAGGTGAATCTTCACCCCAGTCTGAGATCCTGAGCGCTCTGGAGCAGGTTTTCATCAAGGATCTCTCTGTACTTTGCTCCGTTCATCTTTCCCTTGATCCTGACTAGTCTCCCAGTCCCTGCCGCTGAAAAACATCCTCACAGCATGATGCTGCCACCACCATGCTTCACGGTAGGGATGGTGCCAGGTTTCCTCCAGACGTGACACTTCGCATTCAGGCCAAATAGTTCAATCTTGGTTCCATTAGACCAGATCATCTTTTTTCTCATGGTCTGAGAGTCTTTAGATGCATTTTGGCAAACTCCAAGCAGGCTGTCATGTGCCTTTTACTGAGGACTGGTTTCCGTCTGGCCACTCTACCATAAAGGCCTGATTGGTGGTGTGCTGCAGAGATGGTTGTCCTTCTGGAAGGTTCTCCCGTCTCCACATAGGAACTCTGGAGCTCTGTCAGAGTGACCATCAGGTTCTTGGTCACCTCCCTGATTGCTCAGCTTGGCCGGGCGGTCAGTTCTAGGAAGAGTCTTGGTGGTTCCAAACTTCTTCCGTTTAAGAATGATGGAGGCCACTGTGTTCTTGGGGACCTTCAATGCTGCAGAAGTTATTTGGTACCCTTCCCCAGATCTGTGCCTCGACACAATCCTGTCTCTGAGCTCTACGGACAATTCCTTCAACCTCCTGGCTTGGTTTTGCTCTGTCATGCACTGTCAACTGTGAGACCTTATATAGACAGGTGTGTGCCTTTCCAAATCATGTCCAACCAATTGAATTTACCACAGGTGGACACCAATCAAGTTGTAGAAACAACTCAGGGATGATCAATGGAATCAGGATGCACCTGAGCTCAATTTCGAGTCTCATAGCAAAGGGTCTGAATACTTATTTAAATACGTTTATTAATTTTTTTAATTAGCAAACATTTTTAAAAAAAAACTGTTTTCGCTTTGTCATAATGGGGTATTGTGTGTAGATTGATGAGGAAAACATGTCATTTAATCAATTTTAGAATAAGGCTGTAACGTAACAAAATGTGGAAAAAGTCAAGGGTTCTGAATACTTTCCGAATGCACTGTACGTGCACAATGCATTGGTGTGACAATGACCATAGGAGTTGGCAAGACAGTCCAAATAAATCTAGGACCAGGCTAGGTTGAGTCAGGTCAGGTGGAAGTGGAACACTGACTGATAAGAGCTTTTGAGTGTTGCTCTGTCTTGCATGTCCCTGTAAAGGAAGCTCTGTTTGGTCTCAAAAACTCTCTCTGCTGTTTTATGAGTACGGTCAGAAAAACAGTGTTACAAAGTCACGGAGGAACGATGGGAATGGGGGAAAAGGCGGCGACAGCTGCGCGGAAGCAGGGTTATGAGCCGAACGGCCCGTTAATGGTGAGCGCCGAGCTTCGATGACACGTTCCCTCGCACAGCATTTCTCTCTCTCTCCACCGAGTGCCCGCAGCTGTTGGCATGTTTTTTTGTTGGTGAAATTTCTAACCTCATTGTCTCGGGATGGGGGTCTGGGAAGGAGAGAGCAGGCGACCAGCTGCCGTGAGAGAGGGATGCAGAGGACCCCATGGGGAGAGAGAGAGAGAGATATAGAGAGACAGAGAGAGAGAGAAAGAGCGAGAGAGAGAATGAAGAGGCAAAGAGCATGAGAAAGGATAAATACTTTAAGAGAAGAGGGGAAGGTAGAGAAAGATTGGTAGAATGGAAGAGTTGTAGCATGAGAGAGAAAGACGGGACCGAGTGTAGAAAAAAGAGAGCGGGATGGCGAGAAAGACTGATGGAAAAAAGAGGGAGGGAGAGAGGTTGCATGGTTGAACGGTTGAAAGGTTGAAAGGTTGAACGATTGCTTCTAGCTTATTAGAATCCTAGGAAAGGCCTGTGTCAACTGCCTTTCTTTCTGTTTACCCTTTGTTCCCAGAGAAAAATGTTCTTAGCACCAAGGGAGGGAAAGAAAGAGAGAGGGAAGGAGACGGAGAGAAAGAAAGACAACGTTGTGCTGTGTCCCCGTGGTCTCTCCATTCTGGCTCAGGAAGTCTCTCCCTATGGTTCAATATCACTGTGGGAATAGCACAGTGGCTGTGTTTATAGGCTAACTTCCCCTGTCTAATACAATAAGCTGTAATTCACACCACTATTACCTCTGGAGAAAGAGACTTGGCCATTCAGTCTTTGGTTGTAGCTGAAGAGTGGAGCAGAAAATAGTGTTCCCTCAGAGAAAGGAGTTTATTGACTGGCTAAAGTCTCTCACAAAGAAGACATTTGTTTTCAGCTTCAGTGTTTCAATGCTCCAAGGTGCCTTGTCAACAAAGGACCTTGGAAACAGGCGTTAATATCCACATTTGACTATCTGAAATGACTTAAGAGGGTAGCAGCCCCCCTCAGTCTCCTCACTGAAATGCAATGGTCATTTAAAGTGAGCAAAGCTGACACGCATGTACACACCATGCAGTCACACACCTGGCTTAGGGCCATAGTCAATGAAGAGATAAGGGGCGATAGAAGGAGAGGAGGGGTGGGTGGGTGATAGAGTGGATGATGTAACCAAAGTGTTCCTAAGTCAACCAGGACATAACCACACTCTATTACAGCTGTTATGTTTCACCCCAACCAACCGGTTCTGAGTTCCAAGCCTGTAATTGCAGCGTAAGCACCGATGACGAATGTAACTCCAGGTGTGCGCTGCACTGTATCTGTGTGTAGGAGTGTGTATGTACGTGCATGTGTTTATGTGTGTGTGTGTGTTAGTATGCGTGTGTGCGTACGCATGTGTGTATGCGTGCGTGCCTACGTGGGCATGTGTGTGTGTGAATAAGACTTCTGAAACACCTCCCGACATGTCCAGGGACAAGGTGCTCTCTTGCTGCTCTCTGCCTGTGGGCGATGTCTTTTGTACCGCCGTCTCCCTGTAGCTCCCACCACCTCCATGGTGGTTAGCTCTAATCTTCCAATCTGTCATCTCACTCGCAATATAGCAGCATTATTACCCTGCACACAGTAGTGGGAGTGGCCCGCAGGGCCCATACAATGCCAATGGGAAAAAATATAATTCAGTGTTACTGTGTTAATAGTCCCTTCTCACAACTAGATACCCTGGTCTACACTACAAGATTCCATGATGTTACCCCTTTGTTACCATATTCTATTCTATTGCAACCTTCAATCTTGTACAGCACCGATTAGTAGAAACAACAGAACATTGACTCAGCACTAAAAGGTCCTACGAAATCCCCATGCCCAGTTCATGTCAGGTTTTTTTCTGGATCAAAAAGGGGCTTAGGTGTTTGGCTTGGCAGGGGGCTTTGCAGGGGCTGTGGTAGGGGCGCGGTTGGCCTGTCGGCGTGGCTGAATTTCAGATAAAAGTTTAGAGGCCCTTATCTTGGCGGTTTAGAGACATTTTTGCATTTTGAAGCCAATTTCCTGCAATTCAACAAATTTCTCCATCGAGCTGAGATACATTTTTGCTCCCTGACTGTCTAGCTTTTATTTTGGTGACTGTTAGTTATCTAAGATTATATTATTTAAAGGCCCAGTGCTGTTAAAATCGTGATTATAAGTTTTATATATATCTGCACACTATGAGGTTGGAATAATACTGTGAAATTGTAAAATAATTAATATGATAATGCCCTTTTAGTTTAAGAGCTGTTTGAAAAGACCGCCTGAAATTTCTGCCTGTTTTGGTGGGTTGGAGTTTTAGCCTGCCTGGGGACATCACCAGGCGATAAATTAGTTAATAGACCAATAAGAAAGAGAGTTCCAAACCTCTGCCAATAACAGCTAGTTTTCAGTTTTCCCCTCCCCACTCAAACCACTCCCAGACAGTCCTAGCAAAATTCTTGCTTTCGAAATTGCTCTTTGCCAAGAAGATATGTTTGTTAATTTTTTTTACATTTTAATTGAAAACAATCACAGTAAGGTACTTAATTGTTACCCAGAAATGATTTGATATTTAGAAAAAAAACGGCTGCATTGGACCTTTAAAAATATATAGGTCCACTATCTCTACATACTTACAGTATGTGCGGCATCTCCAGTGTTTTTTTTAGATTAGATGGTTTACTCTGTGTTTTACTGACCTGGCCTGGCCTCTGTCTTTCCCAGGTGGTGGTTTCTCGTTCCAAACGCAGCACGCCCCATGTGGACTTCCGTCTGGACGACTCGCACCCCGTGTCCCCCGAGGTGGCACTCCTGTCCCCCCAGCGCCACGACGGCTCCCCTCAGCGCAGCCAGGATGGCTCCCTATTGTTGGTGACAGGAAATAAGGTGGGTAGACAGTAGACACAGGGGAGGGGGTATCAAAAAACATGAAGAAACACACACACACACAAAGACACACAGTGTGTAATGATACACTCAAAGACACATACACACACATACACACACACACACTGTATCGACACACACACACTTTATATTCATAACTCAGACATTCTTTACATTACTGGTTTGATGGAAACAACAGCCCCCTGGCACTAAGACACAGTGTTCAACATGGACCAGAGCCAACAGATTGTTGGAAACAATGTCCTGAAAGCTTGATGTCAATGTCCTACAACAGTCCAGCCAACAGTTCAAAATGAAAGTTTTCCCGTATGCCCACATTGATCAGAGAAATACCTACCGGGATACTGACAGTACATTTAGTGCCTTCAGAATGTATTCGCAACCGTTTACTTTTTTCACATTTTGTTGTGTTACAGCCTGAATTTAAAATGGATTTAATTTAGATTTTTTTGTCACTGGCCTACACACAATGTCAGTGGAATTATTTTTTTTCCAAAGTTTTTCCAAATTAATAAAAAAAATGAAAAGCTGAAATGTCTTGAGTCAATAAGTATTGGCCTTTGTTATGGCAAGACTAAATACGTTCAGGAGTAAACATTTGCTTAACAAGTCACATAATAAGTAGCATGGACTCACTCTGTGTGAAATAATAGTGTTTAAATCTATTATTTTGTCAATCTAAGTAACATTTAAAAAAATCCCCATCAAAATCCGTCAGTTTAAGCATTGCTGCGTCTCAATTCACCGCATCCGTTTATGTCAGCCTTCCTCATCTGCGGTGGAAGGTGGCCGAGCTACAGCGGTGTTTGTCAGACCATTAAACATCCCGAAAATCGGTCTTCTTACGAAAACGTCTGTAGCGTCCGAATGGTAGTTTTCGAGAGGCGGGTGAGCAGCTGGTCCACTTGAGGCAGGGGACGAGGACAGTACAGGAGTTCACGCTGGAGTTCCGAATTCTGGCAGCAGGATCCGGGTGGAACGAGCGGGCCCTGATCAATCAGTTCCGGTGCCATCTATGGGAGGACGTCCGACGGGAGCTAGCCTGCCGTGACACCAGTTTATCTTTTACCGAACTGGTGGACATGGCCATTCTTCTGGATAACCTGCTGGCAACCAGAGGACGTCCTGGAGGAGGTCTGCCCGTTCCCGCTCCGACCAACGCGGATCCAGAGCTCATGGAGCTGGGTGGTACTGCGCACCGAGAGCACGGAGGACGACAGCGCCAGTGCCAATTGGATGGCACGAAGCGACATTCCACCACACGTTGTCGTCAGCGCTCTTTTGGGTCAGGAGGCGGCCGGCAGGGCACTCTCGCTTCACCCCAGGTATTGAGTACCCACACTTGTTCAGAGCCCTCTGCTGCGCACTGTACCATACCCATATACTTCCCTGATTACATGAGAGTTCCCAAGTGTAAGGCGCTAGTAGATTCAGGCGCAGCTGGGAACATTATGGATAAAACTTTCGCACGCCGCCAGGGCATTTCATTAGTTCCCCTATCCATTCCACGCCCCATCAGAGCACTTGATAGTTGACCATTAGGGTCCGGGTTGATAAAGGAAGTCACGGTACCAGTCACCATGATCACACAGGAGACGCATTGTGAGCAGGTCACTTTTTCCATCATTGAGTCTCCTGCTTTCCCTGTGGTGTTAGGTATTCCGTGGCTAGCACTCCACAACCCCACTTTCTCATGGCCGCAGAGGGTTCTCACGGGGTGGTCGTGAGAGTGTCAGGGTAGGTGTCTTGGTGTTTCCGTTGGTGCAACCTCCACCGTGCGCATTCCCCCCGAATACCATGATCTGGCACAAGTTTTCTCCAAGAATAAAGCAACTAAATTGCCACCTCATCGGGCGGGGGATTGCGCAATAAACCTTCGGGTAGACGCTGTACCTCACAGAAGTCATGTGTATCCCCTGTCGCAGGCGGCGACGGAGGCTATGGAGACTTACGTCACCGAGTCCCTGCGCCAGGGGTACATACGTCCCTCCACTTCCCCCGCCTCCTCAAGTTAATTTTTTGTGAAGAAGAAAGACGGCGGTCTGCGCCCGTGCATTTACTATTGACCACTGAACAAGGAGACGATTACATTTAGTTATCCTCTCCCCCTCATTCCGTCAGTGGTTGAGTCATTGCATGGAGCGCGCTTCTTCACTAAATTAGATCTCAGGAGTGCGTACAACCTGGTGCGTATCCGTGTACACTGAATAAACTTTGGATTTCGGTGTTTTACCTCCTGCGCCTGACTCCGTCATTCACACCTCCTCACAATAATATTATAATAGTAATGTTAAGGTATTTTAGCTTAGCAGATGCTTTTATCCAAAGTGACACATAGTTACTGTATGTGACCAATGCAGGAATCAAACCCACAGCATTCTTATGTACGAAACAAACTTGATTTTGTTTAGTCTGTATTCTGATTGGCTGTCGTGTGTGCCCCCAGATCACCAAGGTCCCTCTGATTGGTCCTGGCTGTGAGCAGCAGTGGATGTGTAGTTCCTGCCTGCTGGCGCCAGGGTTTATGGGATGTGGCTGGTGTGACGGCCGCTGCACCAGGTCAGCCCAGTGTCACCCAACCTCCCTCTGGACCCAAGACTCCTGTCCTCCCGTCATTACCACGGTAACTAGCCAGTTCAAGTTCAAAGAGCTTTATTGTCCACAAGCACAACATTTCACAACAACCCCTATGTCACTCCCTCTGACCCAAACACTGGGACTGTGTTGTTGTTTTGGTCTTTATTGCAATACGCCATACTGTGAGTGTCTACATAAACAAAGACAAGCTGCTAGTGACTAGAGTCATCTGAGGCCATACAGATAACTGTCAAAATAAAGGAAACACCAACATAAAGTGTCTTAACAGGGCGTTGGGCCACCACGAGCCAGAACAGCTTCAATGCACATTGGCATAGATTCTACAAATGTTTGGAACACTATTGGAGGGATGTGACACCATTCTTCCACAATAAATTCCATCATTTGGTGTTCTGTTGATGGTAGTAGAAAACGCTGTCTGAGGCGTCGCTCCAGAATCTCCCATAAGTGTTCAATTTGGTTGAGATCTGGTGACTGAGACGGTCATGGCATATGGTTTACATTGTTTTCATGCTCATCAAACCATTCAGTGACCACTCGTGCCCTGTGGATGGGCGCATTGTCATCCTATGGGGGCATAGCCATGGTAGCCAAAATAATGTCCAAGATAATGGCCTGCCTTGCATTTTTATACATGACCCTAAGCATTATGGGATGTTAATTGCTTAACTAACTCAGGAACCACACCTGTGTGGAAGCACCTGCTTTCAATATACTTTGTATTTCTCATTTACTCAAGTTTTTCCATTATTTTGGCAGTTACCGGTAGCTAATTGTACAGTATACTGTATGCCATATACCCTTTTGGCAAGTATGGCAACAAAGATCCCACCAGTAACCTGGATACATTACACAGTGACACAGTGGGATTTGGCTGTGAACAAGCCAGTCATGTTTTTACTGGAGAGCTTGTAAGCGACGCCATTGTTGTTTAAAGGTTGTCTAAGGATAGTTTAAAGGTTGTCTGTCTGGTCGCCTATCGTTTCTAGTGTGTGGTTTTACACTTGTTTTTGGATACTAGTTGTTACTGCCAAAACCATCACCTGGAACTAGAAGTACAGGGTTTTCTCTTTCTTTGTTATCTGATAGTTTGGAGGTTGTTTGAAGGTTGTCTTAGGGTTGTTATTGTGTTTGTGTAGATCTCCCCATCCAACGGCCCCCTGGGAGGGGGCACCAAGGTGACGGTGTGTGGGAGGAACTTTGGCTTCAACAAGACGGAGAGGTTTGACCACACACTCATCAGCCTGGACGTGGCCGGAGCACCCTGTAAACTACTGAAACGAGAGAGCAACAGCAACAGGTTAGGGAGGACAGACTGGGATGGGGGTGTGTGTGTATGCGGGAGGGTAGGGGCGAGGGGGGGTGTTAGTGCGTGCATGCTTATGGGTGAGTCAGTGGGTGGGTGGTGTGGGGTTGTGTTTGTGTGTGCATGCATGCAAGTGTTTACTGTTTAATCATGCATTGGGATAAGGGTGAGAGGGCTAAACAGTTGAATGAAGAATGTTAAGGAAATGGCGCCATAGAATGAGGACTCCAAGTGCCGGGGCGCATTCCTACATCGCATTGCATTCTACTCATGACTTCACTAAGTGTTAAATTGATGGGAGAATGGCTGCGTACAAAATTTCACTCTTTCCAATCCAAGAGGCCATGCCAGATAGCAGCGTTTAACTCAAAAGCCCTTGTTACCAAACATCCCCCCACTTATAGTCAACTCATTGTATAGAAGATTGAACCCCCCCCCCCCGAAAGATGGCCTCTTTGTGCTTTTCTGCTGCGTAGTAAAGTTATCATCAAATTAGGTTAACTGCTTGCTTACTCCAACAAGAGTGAGCACAAAATGTTTGTTGTTGGTGTTCTTGTGCCTCTCTTGTGGGATAAATCATGTTTTATTGAATTGTGTGTGTGTGTGCGTGCCTGTGTGTGTGTGTACACATCTCTGTGTGTGTAGGTTGGTGTGTGTTCCGGCGTCTCCTGTGAACTCGTCTCTGGCTAGTAGTGTGGTGAAGGTCCACAGTGGCAAGGAGATGGCCCAAACACAGGGATTCACCTTTGTGGTAAGAACCGAATGCTGTCTCCACTCACAATCACAATATGAACTCAGTGACAGTAGTCATTAACCCTGGTCCTGGAGAGCTAAAATGCAGGCTTTGGTTATCTCTCTGTAGCTCTCCACGACTACAGTTGGTGCCCACTGTCATATACACTGTAGGTACAGTATGTCAGATGGATGGACAGATTGATTACTTACAGTAACTGACTGATTTGCATATAAACTGTAGTTGTGGTTGTTGTTGGGTTTGAAGTGGTTTCTACTCCCCTCCTGTCTCTCTCATATAGAACCCAGTAATCAGGGAGATCTTCCCTGCATTTGGTCCTAAGTCAGGAGGCACCATGCTCACCATCAGAGGCTCTTTCTTAGACAGTGGCAACACCAGACAGGTCACTGTGGGGAACACAACCTGTGAGATCCTGAGGTGAGTACCTAATGTTTCTGCTTTGAGTAAAAATGCTTGTGTGTGTATATGTGAACAATATTTAAACGGTCTGGTTTATTATCCATATGTGAGGAATTGTGTATATGTATGTGTGCACTCTCACTAATATGCCGGTGTGTATTCTGTCTCTTTCTCCAGTGTATCAGGTACTATGCTGATGTGCAGGACCCCTGCCCAGTCGGCCCCGTCCCTCCAGGCGGTGTGTGTGAGGGTGGACTTTGTGGTCCGGGAGGCTCCTGTACTCTTCACCTACAACGAGGACCCTCTCATCTCTAGCATCCAGCCCACACGATCCTTCATCAGGTACTTTATATTACATTTAACATTTAAGTCATTTAGCAGACGCTCTTATCCAGAGCGACTTACAAATTGGTGCATTCAACTTAGGATAGCCAGTGGGACAACCACCACTGGGGGGGGGGGGTGTAGAAGGATTACTGTTAGACTATTCCAGGTATTCCTTAAAGAGGTAGGGTTTCAAGTGTCTCCGGAAGGTGGTCAGTGACTCCGCTGTCCTGGGGGAGCTTGTTCCACCATTGGGGTGGAACAAGCGAATAGCTTTGACTGGGCTGAGCGGGAACTGTGCTTCCGTAGAGGTAGGGGGCCTTGCAGGCCACAGGTAGATGAACGTAGTGCCCTCGTTTGGGTGTAGGGTCTGATCAGAGCCTGAAGGTAAGGAGGTGCCGTTCCCCTCACAGCTCCGTAGGCAAGCACCATGGTTTTGTAGTAGATGCGAGCTTCAACTGGAAGCCAGTGGAGTGTGCGGAGGAGCGGGGTGACATGAGAGAACATGGGAAGGTTCAACACCAGACGGGCTGCAGCGTTCTGGATAAGTTGTAGGGGTTTAATGGCACAGGCAGGGTGCCCAGCCAACAGCGAGTTGCAGTAATCCAGACGGGAGATGACAAGTGCCTGGATTAGGACCTGTGCCGCTTTCTGTGTAAGGTAGTGTCGTACTCTGCGAATGTTGTAGAGCACGAACCTGCAGGATCGGGCCACCACTTTGATGTTAGCGGAGAACAACAGGGTGTTGTCCAGGGTCACGCCAAGGTTCTTTGCACTCTGGGAGGAGGACACAATGGTGTTGTCAACCATGATGGCGAGATCATGGAGCGGGCAGTCCTTACCCGGGAGAAAGAGCAGCTCCGTCTTGCCAAGGTTCAGCTTGAGGTGGTGATCCGACATCCACACTGATATGTCTGCCAGACATGCAGAGATTCGATTCGCCACCTGGTTATCAGAAGGGGGAAAGGAGAAAATTAGTTGTGTGTCGTCTGTGTAGCAATGATAGGAGAGAGCATGTGAGGATATGACAGAGCCAAGTGACTTGGTGTATAGAGAGAATAGGAGAGGGCCTAGAACTGACCCTGGGGGACACCAGTGGTGAGAGCACGTGGTGCGGAGACAGATTCTCGCCACGCCACCAGGTAGGAGCGACCTGTCAGGTAGGACGCAATCCAAGAATGAGCAGGCCGGAGAAGCCCAACTTGGAGAGGGTAGAGAGGAGAATCTGATGGTTCACAGTATCAAAGGAAGCAGATATGTCTAGAAGGATAAGAGCAGAGGAGAGAGAGTTAGCTTTAGCAGTGTGGAGAGCCTCCATGACACAGAGAAGAGCTGTCTCAGTTGAATGACCAGTCTTGAAACCTGACTGGTTTGGATCAAGAAGGTAATTCTGAGAGAGATAGCAGGAGAGTTGGCTAGAGACGGCACGCTCAAGAGGTTGAGAGAAAAGAAAGAAGGGATACTGGTCTGTAGTTGTTGACATCGGAGGGATCGAGTGTAGGTTTTTTGAGGAGGGGTGCAACTCTCACTCTCTTGAAGACGGAAGGGACATAGCCAGCAGTCAAGGATGAGTTGATGAGCGAGGTGAGGTAAGGGAGAAGGTCTCTGGAAATGGTCTGCAGAAGAAAGGAGGGGATAGGGTCAAGCGGGCAGGTTGTTGGGCGGCCGGCCGTCACAAGTCGCAAGATTTCATCTGGAGAGAGAGGCGAGAAAGAAGTCAAAGCATAGGGTAGGGCAGTGTGAGCAGGACCAGCGGTGTCATTTGACTTAATAAATGAGGATTGGATGTTGTTAACCTTCTTTTCAAAATGGTTGACGAAGTCATCCACAGAGAGGGACGAGGGAGGGGGAGGAGGAGGAGGATTCAGCAGGGAGGAGAAGGTGGCAAATAGCTTCCTAGGGTTAGAGGTAGAGGCTTGAAATGTAGAGTGGTAGAAAGTGGCTTTAGCAGCAGAAACAGAGGAAGAAAATGTAGAGAGGAGGGAGTGAAAAGATGACAGGTCCGCAGGGAGTCTAGTTTTCCTACATTTCCGCTCGGCTGCCCGGAGCCCTGTTCTGTGAGCTCGCAATGAGTCGTCAAGCCACGGAGCAGGAGGGGAGGACCGAGCCGGCCGGGAGGATAGGGGACAGAGAGTCAAAAGATGCAGAAAGGGAGGAGAGGAGGGTTGAGGAGGCAGAATCAGGAGAATGGAGGGAGAAGGATTTAGCAGAGGGAAGAGATGATAGGATGGAAGAGGAGAGAGTAGCAGGAGAGAGAGAGCGAAGGTTGCGACGGCACATTACCATTTGAGTAGGGGCAGAGTGAGTAGTGTTGGAGGAGAGTGAGAGAGAAAAGGATACAAAGTAGTGGTCAGAGACTTGGAGGGGAGTTGCAGTGAGATTAGTAGAAGAACAGCATCTAGTAAAGATGAGGTCAAGCGTATTGCCTGCCTTGTGAGTAGGGAGGGACGGTGAGAGGGTGAGGTCAAAAGAGGAAAGGAGTGGAAAGAAGGAGGCAGAGAGAAATGAGTCAAAGGCAGACGTAGTTAGGTTAAAGTCACCCAGAACTGTGAGGGGTGAGCCATCCTCAGGAAAGAAACTTATCAAGGCGTCAAGCTCATTGATGAACTCTCCAAGGGAACCTGGAGGGTGATAAATGATAAGGATGTTAAGCTTGAATGGGCTAGTGACTGTGACAGCATGGAATTCATATGAGGAGATGGACAGATGGGTCAGGGGGATAAGAGAGAATGTCCACTTGGGAGAGATGAGGATTCCTGTGCCACCGCCGCGCTGACCAGATGCTTTCGGGGTATGCGAGAACACATGATCAGACGAGGAAAGAGCAGTAGGAGTAGCAGTGTTTTCTGTGGTAATCCATGTTTCTGTCAGAGCCAAGAAGTGGAGGGACTGGAGGGTAGCATAGGCTGAGATGAACTCTGCCTTGTTGGCCGCAGAATGGCAGTTCCAGAGGCTGCCGGAGACCTGGAACTCCACGTGGGTCGTGCGCGCAGGGACCACCAGATTAGAGTGGCAGCAGCCACGCGGTTTGTATGGCCTGTGCAGAGAGGAGAGAACAGGGATAGACAGACACATAGTTGACAGGCTACAGAAAAGGCTACAATAATGCAAAAGAGATCGGAATAAAATTAACTAAACATCTGGGAAAGCGAGAGAGCGGGGCCTCCCTCACTTACCATTCACTGAAACACTCAAATATAACTCTCCCAACTTCCACTTTAGAAATTATAATTGATGTAAACTACAGCGGTTCAATGTTTCTAGGAATAGACTAACTTAGTTTATTCAGCTAGCTAACTTGGTACAGTATTCTTCCGTGAAAACCGCCCAGGGCACCGTATCCTATGACGCCATAGCTAACTAGCATGCTAGGATCCAATAACACACAGTTTAGCACCAATACTTGGTTACAAAAACTACCAATAGTGTGTTAACACACTAAAACAGATCATTCGTGTCCGTGTCTAGTTCCTTTCATAACGCAGAAATAATTAAATGTTGGCGAGCTAGGACAAAGTCAGTCATGCTAGCTACACAAGTGGACTACACATCTCGAATGTTCAGAAAGTGAAGCTTTGTGTTGCAAAATTCTCATTGACTACAATTATATTGTATTTAGTTGCTACAGTACTGCTAGCTGATAGTGTTAGCTAGCTTGCAATGGCTGCGGTGTTGACTTTGTTTGAAAAACGGCGTCGCTGCGAACGAATGTAGCTGGCTAAAATGATATTATATTTAGTTGCTACAGTACTGCTAGCTGGTAGTGTTGGCTAGCTTGCAATGGCTGCGGTGTTGACTTTGTTTGTAAAAACGGCATCGCTGTGAACGAATGTAGCTGGCCAGCTAACCTCGATAGTTTCTCTATACTACACCTTCATCTTTGATACAAAGACAACTATGTAGCTAGCTAACATTACACTAATCAAATCGTTCCATTGTAATGTAATGTGTCATATTACCTGCGGAGCGAAGTACAGCATGACTACTTACTCCAGGAGCCACCCATCTACATGACTTATAAGTTAGTTAGTTTGTTAGTTAGGAGGAAGGCAGGCCATAGAGCAATAACAGGAGTGTAATAAGGAGGTGTTGACAGAGGCAGCTAGGGAAAGATAACTATTATTATCCATAGGAAGAGGTTCCATAGGATACAGGTGTCAGAGAAAGAATGAGAGATTGCAGGGGGAGTTTATGAAAACAGAGAAGTCACAGAGAGAAAGAACTGGTAGCAGTGTGTGGTATATAGAGGAGAGGAGAAAGTGAGAGAGACATTCATAAAGGATAAGTGGGCGAAGAGGGACACATAGATTTGGCTGCTGGGGGGCAAGAAGACCCCCTACTCCGCTAAAACCATTGACAACTACGTGCCGTTTTCAAGGTATTGTTAAATAAATGTCATAACTATTTGGTTTGAATATCATCACCTCTTGAAGAGCATAGTCAGAACTACACATTTCCGATTATTCCACATCTATCATCAGAGTTATACATCAAGTAACTGCATGCTTTTTATGATCAGAAAACATAAATTGATCATGTATTTTCAGATACGTGAGGGTAGCCTATCCATTTGGCATGTAGCTAGCTAAGCAAACAACGTGTCATTTAGCTTGCTTCATCAGAGATTAGGCTTTTGGAAAGTGCTTGACATCGGCAAGTCCTCAGCTTAGTAACGTTGTCAGTCGGATTACTGTCATCACCACTATAGATGGCAAGCAAATCAAACAATATTTGGATATAGCCTTCTAGCTTGTTAACTAGCCACATTGGCGTGACCTGTTATTAGCTAGTTAGCCAAATTGAAGTGATCCATCAATAAATGTAGCCTATCATGTCTGTCAGCAGCAATCGTGATTAAACACTCTTAAAAACAATGTTGAAAAGGGGATAATGTTAGCTAACTTGATTAGTAGGCCTACGTTGGTTGGAGAAAAAAGTACATTAGGTCTACTTACCTCTTATGTTTAGCCAACCTTTACAGTTTATATCAGTAGCTTGCAAAGTAAACATTATCAGCTAGCAGTATATCGGCAAATGCTCCTGTGACGAGGTGTGAAAGAAGGAGTCAGGCGCAGGAGGTAAAATACAGAAGTCCAGAGTTTAACTCATTTGCATAAATCAAACACCCCAAGCGTCAAACGAAACTGTACAAGGGAAAACATCCACCTTGGCAATAACACAGTGAAATGTAGCTCAACCGAGCTACACGCTCTCACAACAAAACAATCACTCACAAAGACAAGGGGAACAGAGGGAACACTTATACACATACTAATTAGGGGAATGAGCACCAGGTGTGTGTAATTGACAAGTGGAGTGATGAGAATGGGATCGGCAGTAGCTAGTACTCCTGTGACGACGAACGCCGAAGCCTGCCCGAACCAGGAGGGGGGGCAGCCTCGGCGGGAGTCGTGACAGGCAGATCTCACAAAGGATGGGAAATTAACGTAAACCACTCATAGCCTACTTGTCACTTATACAGTAGTTCACTTTTATTTTACTGTATATCACTCAAATATCCAATGAATGGTGGCATATGTTACAGGATGAATTGATGTTTACTGATCATGAAAAGCATGCAGTTACTTGCTGTACAACTCTGATGATTGAGCTAAATGTGCGCAATTGTTTTGCATGGAATAATAATACATTTGTAGTTATGACTATGTTTTCAAGAGGTACAACCAAATAGTTAACATTTATTTAACAATCCCTTGAAAATGTCACGCAGTTGTAAATTGTTTTAGGTTTTCTGCAGGCAAATCGAACGCTCTGTACCTTATTGTGACGTTTTATTGATAACGGCCTATAGGCAGCTAGTGACTAATCACTAACTGCCATTTTCCCCATAGAGATCACACTGTGTCATTATTTATTGGTATTCTCTCTGTGTCCCCAATAGCGGAGGCAGCACTGTGGTGGCCCAGGGCTTCTACCTTCACTCTGCTTCCCCGCCTCAGATGGTGCTCATCCCCACAGCCCAGGACGGCAAGGTCTACACTGTGGTGAGTGTCTTAACCTTTATTGAACTAGGATTGAGGTTTAGGAAGACCTCTTTCCCATTGAGTGTCTGTCCTTCTGTCGAGACGACCAACCGGAGATCTTCGTGCCTGTTCAAAAACAAAATACCTCCAGGCCCCCGTCGCACAAACCGTATGGCTGGTATTGTCATTAAGCCCCCCTGAAAAGAGGAGCAAATAAGTGAAATATTAGGGGAACAGTGCTAGATAGATTTGTATGAATGGATGGAGGGGAAATGGAAAATCTACGCTCCATATGCGATAGAGTCATCACCTCTGAGTCACACAGTAATGTTACAGTAGCTGACTTGGTTTATTATCTGGCTTCAATCTGCTCAATCTGGGTTGATTATCTTACTGCATCCCAAATAGCACCATATTCCCTATATAGTGCACTACTTTTGACCAGAGCCCTATGGGACACAACCATGGTTTATTATGCACTACATAGGGAATAGGGTGCTATTTGGGACACAACCATGGCCTCAATCTCTTCAATCTGTGTTGATTCTCCTTATTCTAGGAAAGCTGTGGTACGTACACATGTATTCAGGCACTATCATTGTTACCACAGTTACCACAGCACTAAAGAACCCCTGACCTGACTCTCTGTTCGTTCCACTTTTATAAGGAACCCATGATAACTGTCTAGAAATTCAGGTTTCATTGCAGTTGTTTTTTAAATGTTACCCTCTGTCTTGAAAAAAATTGGGGGAAAAACGGGTACACCTTAGTGTTGGGGGTTGGTGGTTGGTTGACTTGGGGTTGGCCCACATTGTGACATGTTGTTCCCTGAACCACAACAAATACTAATTTACATACAAGTGGCCTCTGATGTTATGTAGACAGGTAGTGCTTTATTAAGATGTTATCTTTCAGCGTGATAGCAAGGCACACTCTGGCAGGTTTAGTCATGACTCCCTTAGGAGAAACACACACTCAAGCAAAAAACACACACACACACTGCTCTCACTTTATCTCAAATCTCAACCAAACAAAATCCCTCTCTATCCCTCACAACCCCCTCTACCCCAGACCACTGTATCTGTATCAGCTAAGCTACAACCAACCCCCACCCACTGACATCAAGCACACACACACACACCAGCTTGCCTTTCAGTTTCCCTTTCACTGACCCCCTCCTGGTGTGACCTGTGATGAGGTTGGTGCTCTATAGAGCCCCAGGGAGGGCTGGGGTCAGGAGAGACAACAGGCGAGGAGTGATCAGATGGGGGTGAGGGATGAGGAAGGGAAGGGGACACATGGTAGCGGGTGTCCTCATAATATGCCTCAGTATCAATTCAACTACCAATAACATTGCTATTATACGTTTATGATTTGAAAGTTCAGATTTGGAGACTTAGAACATTTTCCATGGAATTTATTGTGCTTAGAATTTCAGCCCATTTTCTCAATAGACTTGAATAGAAATGGGACCAATCTTGGTACAACTATGGAGTATATACAGTGAGCACCATAATTCTTTGCACAGTGACCATTTTTTTGTTATTTTGGTTCTGTACTCTAGCACTTTGAGTTTGAAAAGATACAATGACAAAGAGGGTGAAGTGCAGACTGTCAGCTTTAATTTGAGGGTATTTTCATATATATCGGAAGAACCGTTTAGAAATGACAGCACCTTTTGTACATGGTCCCCCCATTTTAAGGTACTACAAGTATTTGTTAAATTGGCTTCACAGATGTGTGTTGTTAGGCAGGTGTATTCATTTGTGTCGTTAGTGAATGCAGGAGAGCTGTTGACGAATAGTATTGATTCTAGACTTTGCTATTGCCTTTGGAGGTTGTTGTTGGGGTGTGACAACATGAGGAAGACAGCAGTGTCGATGCAAATGAAGCTGGCCGTCATAAGGCTCAGAAATGAAAATCAATCAATCAGGAACATTGCAAAAATGCTGGCCATGCCCAAGTCAACAGTTTGGTTCATCATTAACAAGAAAAAAACAACCGGTGAACTCAATTATGTCAAAAGACCCGGTAGACCGAGGAAGACCACTGTAGTGGATGACCGGAGAATACTCTCTATGGAGAAGAAAACCCCCCTGACAACAGCCCAACAGATCAAAAACACTCTCCTGGATGCAGGTGTAGATGTGTCAAAGTCTACCATACGTAGAAGACTACACCAGCAGGACTACAGAGGGTACACTACAAGATGCAAACCACTAATAAGCCTGAAGAACAGAAAGGCGAGATTACAGTTTGCTAAAAAGCACCTAAAAAGAGCCCTAAGAGTTCTGGAAAAAAGTATTGTGGACAGATGAGACAAAGATTAACATGTACCAGAGTGATGGAAAGACGAAAGTGTGGAGAAAAAAAAGAAATGCCCATGATCCAAGCATACCACCTCGTCCGTGAAACATTGTGGAGGGGGTGTTATGGCTTGGGCCTGTATGGCTGCCAGTGGAACAGGCTCACTTGTCTTCATCGATGATGTGACTGCAGACAGAAGTAGAACAATGAATTCTGAAGTCTACAGAAATATTTTATCTGCTCAGATAAAATCAAATGCCTCCAAACTCATTGGATGGCACTTCATAATGCAAGAAGACAATGACCCTAAACATACTGCTAGAGCAACAAAGGGGTTTTTGATGGCCAAAAAGTGGAAAATCCTTGCCTGGCCGAGTCAATCACCAGATCTGAATCCAATTGAACATCCATTTTACATGCTGAAGAGGAGACTGAAAGCAATAAGTCCCCGAAACAAGCAGGAACTGAAGATGGCTGCAGTACAGGCCTGGCAGAGCATCACCAGGGAAGATACCCAGCATCTGGTGATGTCGATGCATCACAGACTTCAAGCAGTCATTGCATGCAAAGGATATGCGACCAAATATGAACAATGATTACTTTATTCTACATTATGTTAAACTGTCCAATGTTTTTTGATGCCCGAAAATAGGGGGGACCATGTACAAAAGCTTCTATAATTTCTAAACAGTTCATCCGATATGTATGAAAATACCCTCAAATTAAAGATGACAGTCTGCACTTCACCCTCATTGTCATTGTATCCTTTCAAACTCAAAGTGCTAGAGTACAGAACCAAAATAACAAAAGAAATGTCACTGTCCAATGAATTATGGTGCTCACTGTAAGTGTGGCTCAAATCATGCATTGAGTTTGTCCATGTTCAAACTATCTTATTTCCTTTCCATTCCAACCATTAATCTAATAGCCAAAGCCCCAGAGAATACTGACTGGCTGACAGTGGACCAGGCAAGACAAGACAGGGACCTGTACTGTTTAACAACATGGGGTATAATTTCTAATGATTTAGGAGAGGGGATAATGCTCTAGTCCCCTAATGCTCCAGCTGTTGCCTCTTAAATTCTTTACAGTAACCAGGATGAGTTGAGGCATTCTCTAAGAAGAGACGGTATAAGGTACAGTATTATTTTGACCCAGAACATGGGGTTGCCGGAGAAGAGAGAGAGATAGAGAGAGAGGGATCACTGTTTCCAAAGAGAACACCCCTGGATATACACTACCGGTCAAAAGTATTAGAACACCTACTCAATCAAGGGTTTTCCTTTATTTTTACTATTTTCTACATTGTAGAATAATAGTGAAGACATCAAAACTATGAAATAACACATATGGAATCATGTAGTAACCAAAAAAGTGTTAACAGGTGTGCCTTCTTAAAAGTTAATTTGTGGAATTTATTTCCTTCTTAATGCGTTTCAGCCAATCAGTTGTGTTGTGACAAGGTAGGAGGGGGTATACAGAAGACAGCCCTATTTGGTAAAATACCAAGTCCATATTATGGCAAGAACAGCTCAAACAAGCAAAGAGAAACGGACGTCCATCATTACTTTAAGACATAAAGGTCAGTCGATACGGACAATTTCAAGAACTTTGAAAGTTTCTTCAATTGCAGTCGCAAAAACTACCAAGCGTTATGATGAAACTGGCTCTCATGAGGACCACCACAGGAATGGAAGACCCAAGGCACACTTAACCAGCATGGCTACCACAGCATTCTGCAGCGATACGCCATCCCATCTGGTTTGGGCTTAGTGGAACTATCATTTGTTTTTCAACAGGACAATGACCCAACACACCTCCAGGCTGTGAAGGGCTATTTTACCAAGAAGGAGAGTGATGGAGTGCTGCATCAGATGACCTGGCCTCCAAAATCCCCCGACCTCAACAAAATTGAGATGGTTTGGGATGAGTCGGACTGCAGAGTGAAGGAAAAGCAGTCAACAAGTGCTCAGCATATGTGGAAAAGCATTCCAGGTGAAGCTGGTTGAGAGAATGCCAAGAGCGTGCAAAGATGTCATCAAGGCAAAGGGTGGCTATTTGAAGAATCTCAAATATAAAATATATTTTGATTTGTTTAACACTTTTTTGGTTACTACATGATTCCATATGGGTTATTTCATAGTTTTGAAGTCTTCACTATTATTCTACAATGTAGAAAATAGTAAAAATAAAGAAAAACCCTTGAATGAGTAGGTGTTCTAAAACTTTTGACCGGTAGTGTATGAATGCCTGAGCAGTAATCTGAGCAGGTCTGTCATCATCCACCACCACAGCAGCTCTGTGTTTGTTCAGTAAAGAAAGGGAAAGAGGAAAATAAAACTGTGGTCCGTGTACAGTTTAATCTCCTGACTGTGGGTAGCCTGACAGCACAGACCCCTAGCTGACTGTCAGCCAGTAACATATAGTAGGACTATGGTTGGAATAGGAGTCCATAATATACTCCACATATGCAGTATACTGTGCACATACAGTATGCATGCTGACACGCACACATGCACACACCACACACTTGCAGTCATGCACAGCACAAACACACACACTCGTGATCCACTTTCCAGAGATTTCAAACCAACAAGGTCTAGAAGAGAAGAAAAACAACTCTTCCATAGAACAACAATGAGATTTGGGGCCTCGACAACAGCATGAGAGAAAGGAGTTAGAGAGGAAAAAAAACGTCCAGCATTGACTTGATATCTGTTTCTCAGATCTGAAGTAAAGCCGAGGCTCAAGCAATCTCAGCTTTCCCACTAACATGAAAGGAATGTTTTTTTATTTTACGATCCGCAGGGAAAAGCTGGCATGGTCAAAAAGCCAAAGGGGCCGAAAAAAAGAGGGATGGAGCCATAGATCTGAGTTAGTGTGAATTTTCACATTACTACGGCCAGGGCCCATTCACATCCAGTACAGAGTGAGATACCGGGGGGTTGTGTGGAGAGGTTGATGGGGAAGTGGCGTTTGCGGTCGTACAGTGTTAGTTTTACTAGAGGATCCACTAGACTAGCCAGACACCTGTTGGTAAGGATTCATAAAGGGGGGGTTGTTCCATGTCAACACAGCCCAGGTCTGCCTTTCTCATCCCCTGTGTTATAATACACTAAAAGTGTATCATACGGCATTATAAATAAACTAAGGCGGTATGTGTGTGCGCCTCATAGAAAGTGTTACCGATCCATTAACCAGCCAGACACCTGTTGGAGGAATTCATACATGGGGGTGTTCCATGTCAACTGAAGACCTAGGTCTGGTCTGCCTTTCCCATGTCTTACCCTCTCAGCAGCATGGCCAATTCCCAGCCTGAGGGGAGGCCTGAGAGGGGCAAGTGTGAGGCCTCTTCCCCCACCTTCCGTATCCCCCTGGCTAGTTCAAGATATTTTAGTGACCCAATACAGCTACACTAGCTATCTGTCGATCTTAGCTAACATGTATAACAGATACATGCTTGAGTCCTTAGCTTCTTGGTAACACTTGGTATCTTATAAGACAGCTTTGTTTGGCATTGTTAGCCCTTGGTCAGGATACTGAACACGTTCCAGAGAGTTTACAATTGTACAATTGCACTATGGTTGCTGTCTCCATCTTGGGAGTACATGGTTGCCGGTTCAGTGATAATCAGAGCTACAATATAAACTAACAAGTAATTGTATTCACAGTTGCTCCCTCCCGATCCACGGTCATTCAGATCAGTCTACCCACACAGGCCAAGCGAGAGGAGATTTATGAAACAATGAATCTTTGCCATATAATGAGTAGTGGTTGACTGATGTTTCCCCTAATTCACAGGATATTTGTCTAACCTCTCCAGGGGACCATTTTACCTTCTAGACCCGTTTAGTTGCTCCCTGTCGAAAAGCGCACACACACACACACACTCGCCAGACTCAATTGTGATTGCTTGCTTTTGTTCGATCCTCTAGTGCAGGTTGTGTGTGAGTGAACAGGGCCTGTGTGTGTGTGTGTGTGTGTGTGTGTGTGTGTGTGTGTGTGTGTGTGTGTGTGTGTGTGTGTGTGTGTGTGTGTGTGTGCATGCTTGCGTGTGTGTGTGTTTGCACTCCATCTGTGTTATTGCTCAACACGGACCAGGGTTTGGAAGTCTGTTCAGGGTAAATGAACTGCTAACAGGAAGTTTCTGTAACACTTAAAACCAGCCCTGCTATTCCACCCATGGTTACTGTGGTTAGCAACAATGACGCTCATGGGAATTGGAGTTCAATCACTTTGTTAGAGCCAACGTATTGACGAGTCATTGAAAGGTTTATTAAAACACTTCCAGGTTCCAGAAAAGTTTGCCTCTAGTACACCAAAAGCATAAAGCTTAGAGCCAAATAGTCTGGCCACTGTGCGTCTGCCTCTGCTCCTGCTTGCTCTTTGGGGTCCAGACCAGTTGACTGTAAATGGACGTTGTGACAACTGGACAATGTATACCATGTGTATCCCGTACATACAACTAATAACACTTGAAAAGTGTAAAATGTAAAATGGGCTTTATGAATACATTTGATTTATTGATTGATTGTGTGATATATATCCCACTCCTGCCGTGATATATAAAAACATGCCACCTAATAAAATGTCTTAGCAGAAAGGACATGTGACTGTGGTGCAGAAAGACGAGTAAAGAAATGTGTTTGGGGTCATTTTTTGGGCCATGGTTACTTTGGGCTTGACGTCTGTCTGTGTAGGATATCTTTACTCAAGGACGTGTTTGCTTTAGTGGTCAACTAGATAAATATACAATATCAATGGCCCCTAACCACACAGCAAACATTTACACTTGACTCTCAACTCTGGACAGAGTTGAACTGGTTTTGTCCATGCCACAGCTGTGTGTGGACCAGGAGGCTTCAAAGTATCTGCTGCCAGTGCACTTTCAGGAAGCCTTTGTTGAAAACACACAAAAAGATTCATAAGGAACACCAGATTGCTGTATATAGGAAACATGGGGACTGACTGACAATAACTCCCTGCGACTCCATTATCATATCAAGAAATACTTCTAGAACCCGTCCGCACCAGTTCCCAAATCTCCAGTTAGACGCAAAGAGCCGAAATGACAAGCATAGCAGAAATCTGGGCCAGTGACTCTCCACGCTAGTTGTGTTAGAGGAAAGAAATGCCATGTCAAGTCAGATGTGACAGGCAGAATGAGGGATGCCAAGAGGGGAAAGAGGAGAAAAGCGCACACACATACTCGCCAGACTTAATTGTGATTGCTTGCTTTTGTTTGATCCTCTAGTGCAGCTTGTGTGTGTGAACAGGGCCTGTGTGTGTGTGTGTGTGTGTGTGTGTGTGTGTGTGTGTGTGTGTGTGTGTGTGTGTGTGTGTGTGTGTGTGTGTGTGTGTGTGTGTGTGTGTGTGTGTGTGTGTGTGTGTGTGTGTGTGTGTGTGTGTGTGTGTGTGTGCAACACCAACGTCTCGCTTCCAGACAAGCTTCTCCGTAGCCGACGTGAGTAAGACATTTAAGCATGTTAACCCCAGCAAGGCTGCCGGCCCAGATGGCATCCCTAGCCGCGTCCTCAGAGCATGCGCAGACCATCTGGCTTGTGTGTTTACGGACATATTCAATCTCTCCCTATCCCAGTCTACTGTCCCCACATGCTTCAAGATGGCCACCATTGTTCCTGTACCCAAGAAATCAAAGGTAACTGAACTAAATGACTATCGCCCCGTAGCACTCACCTCTGTCGTCATGAAGTGCTTTGAGAGACTAGTCAAGGATCATATCACCTCTACCTTACCTGTCACCCTATACCCACTTCAATTTGCTTACCGCCCCAATAGATCCACAGACGATGCAATCGCCATCACACTGCACACTGCCCTATCCCATCTGGACAAGAGGAATACCTATGTAAGAATGCTGTTCATTGACTATAGCTCAGCATTCAACACCATAGTACCCTCCAAGCTCATCATTAAGCTCGAGGCCCTAGGTCTGAACCCCGCCCTGTGCAGCTGGGTCCTGGACTTCCTGACGTGCCGCCCCCAGGTGGTGAAGGTAGGAAACAACATCTCCACTTCGCTGATCCTCAACACTGGGGCCCCACACTAGTGCGTGCTCAGCTCCCTCCTGTACTTCCTGTTCACCCATGACTGCGGGGCCTAGCACGCCTCCAACTCAATCATCAAGTTTGCAGACGACACAACAGTAGTAGGCTTGATTACCAACAAAGACGAGACAGCCTACTGGGAGGAGGTGAGGGCTCTGGGAGTGTGATGCCAGGAAAATAACCTCTCACTCAACATCAACAAAACAAAACAAAGGAGATGATCGTGGACTTCAGGAAACAGCAGAGGGTGCACCCCCCTATCCACATCGATGGGACCGCAGTGGAGAAGGTGAAAAGCTTCAAGTTTCTTGGCATACACATCACTGACAAACTGAAATGGTCCACCCACGCAGACAGTGTGGTGAAGAAGGTGCAACAGAGCCTCTTCAACCTCAGGAGGCTGAAGAAATGTGGCTTGGAAACTAAAACCCTTACAAACTTTTACAGATGCACAATTGAGAGCATCCTGTCTGGCTGTATCACCGCCTGGTACGGCAACTGCACCGCCCGCAACCGCAGGGCTCTCTAGAGGGTGTTGTGGTCTGCCGAATGCATTACCGGGGGCAAACTACTCGCCCTCCAGGACACCTACAGCACCCGATGTCACAGGAAGGCCAAAAAGATCATCAAGGACATCAACCACCCGAGCCACTGCCTGTTCACCCCACTATCATCCAGAAGGCGAGGTCAGTACAGGTGCATCAAAGCTGGGACCGAGAGAATGAAAAACAGCTTCTATCTCAAGGCCATCAGACTGTTAAATTGCCATCACTAGCACATTAGAGGCTGCTGCTGCCTATTGAAATCACTGGCCATGGAACACTAGTCACTTTAATAATGTTTACATATCTTGCATTACTCATCTCATATGTATATACTGTATTCTATAATATTCTACTGTATCTTAGTCCATGCCACTCTGTCATTGTTTGTCCATATATGTATATATTCTTAAATTCCATTCCTTACTTATGTGTATTGGGTATATGTTGTGAAATTGTTAGATATTACTTGTTAGATATTACTGCACTGTCGGAGCTAGAAGCACAAGGATTTCGCTACACCCACAATAACATCTGCTAAACACTTGTATGTGACAAATACATTTTGATTTGATTTGACACTCATGGGAATTGGAGTTCAATCACTTTGTTAGAGCCAACGTATTGACGAGTCATTGAAAGGTTTATTAAAACACTTCCAGGTTCCAGAAAAGTTTGCCGCTGGTACACCAAAAGCATAAAGCTTAGAGCCAAATAGTCTGGCCACTGTGCGTCTGCCTCTGCTCCTGCTTGCTCTTTGGGGTCCAGACCAGTTTACTGTAAAAAGAAGAGATGCCGGAGGATACAGTCATCACTGGCATCTAGACCAATTTCCACCACTTCACCACTTTAGCTCTTAGACTGTGTCCCAAATGGCACCCTATTCCCTATATCGTGCACTATGGGCCCTGGTCAAAAGTAGTGCACTACAGTATATAGGGAATAGGGTGTCATTTGGGACGCAGTCTTTAGTCTTCTGTTCTGGATGAGGGCCCTTGTTGCACTCCTACTACAACGCATCCCCTTCTTTTCTCTCTCTCTGTTTACCATTTGTCAAATTAGAAAAGAGGGAGGATACATTACCAGAAAAGTGATTGAGTGTGTGAATGTATCTAAGTTAGTTTTTAGGGTAGTGGTAGTGGTACCCTTACAAAATAACATGTGAAAAAACACATCTGGTTTTCGGACACATGTTTATTTTTAACATGTTTATTTTTCACCACTTCCAGCTACGTCTGGTCTCCCATCCAGGGCCGGCCCTGCTTAGCTTCAGATGCAAACTAGCAGTGGGATGCAGGGTGCTATGTTGCTTGAATAAATGTGCCAAAACATGCAACTGGCGAAAGCAAAGGCCAGGCTCTCTTAAACTATTATTCCCTGCCACAGTTTCAGTAAAAAGCTGAGGGATGGGGCTGGGGCTGGAGAAATGCAATCACTCTCAAATCTATAGACTCCGCTGGATGCAAGGACTATCCATGATATCAAAATTATAGTTTTAACCATGTTTTAGTGGTTGTTCATATTTACTTTCTTGACAAACATTGGAGTAAAACAAGATTATGTTTTGGGTTCTGATGGGGTACGGCAGTTGAATTAAGCTCATGAGGCATTTATACGTTATATTCTTCAAGAATCAATACATATCATTAATTTATAAGTCCAAAAATGGATGTAGTAACTGAGGATTGCCCCTTTAACAGGCAGTGACCTTCAGACAGCAGAACTATGTCGCCATTTGAACGTAATCCATTAACATTATTTCAACCCCACATGTGAATCTGCAATTCCACATGTGAAAGTGAGATTTTTACAGTTGGAGTTTTCTTACATGTGAAACTGCTAATTTAATTTTCATGTGATTGTTTTTCACGTGAACTTGCAATTCCACATGTGAAAGTGAGATTTTCCCATGTGGAGTTTTCTTAAATGTGAAATGGCAAATTGCACACATGAAACTGCAATTCACATGTGAGGTGAAAACATGTTATTCTTCTCACATGTGAAAAGGTGGCGTTAACATGTGAACTCAAAATGTATACATGTGAAAATATGGTTTCACATGTGACATTTAAGCTCAACATGTGAAAACATCTATTTCACATGTGATTTTTGATATTTATTTGTAAGGGACATGCCATGCAATCCGTTATTGTCTAACAAACAAATTGAGAAATTACAGGTGTTGCACCTGACACTGCCTTCACAGACTGGTTGAACTCTCATGAGTAGGCTGGACAAAAAATGTAATCAGTATGGAATGGTGTGAAACTGTCCCTCTACCACCCTTTGTACCATATTCACAGCTGGGTTGGACAGATAGATTTTATTTGACAGTTTAAAAAAATACATATACACACTAAAAAAATAACTTGTCAGGGATAACACAATAAAGTCAAGGACTTATTTCCATTGTGGTCCCTTCAAAATCAAATCAAATCAAATGTTATTTGTCACATGATTCGTAGACAACATGTGTAGACTAACAGTGAAATGCTTACTTACGGGTCCATTTCCAACAATGAAGAGTTAAAGATAAGATGAAAAATATATATAATAATACTGTGACACGAGGAATAAACACAAAGTGAATAACAAACAAAGATAATGAGTAAAAATAGCATGGCTATATACAGTATATAGGGAGTAGAAAATAGCATGGCTATATACAGGGAGTACCAGTACCGAGTCGATGTGCAGGGATACGAGGTAATTGAGGTAGCTATGTACTGTACATATTTGTATTTGTATTTTTGTATTTGTAGTTTATTATGGATCCCCATTAGCTGCTGCCAAGGCAGCAGCTACTCTTCCTGGGGTCCAGCAAAATTAAGGCAGTTATACATTTTAAAAACATTACAATACATTCATAACAGATTTCACAACATATTAAGTGTATGCCCTCAGGCCTCTACTCTACTACCACATATCTATAACACCAAATCCATGTGTACGTGTGTATAGTGCATATGTTATCGTGCGTTTCTATGCATGTGTCTATGTTTGTGTTGCTTCACAGTTCCCGCTGTTCCATAAGGTGTATTTTTACCTGTTTTTTAAAATCTGATTCTACTACTTGCATCAGTTACCTGATGTGGAATAGAGTTCCATGTAGTCATGGCTCTATGTAGTACTGTGCGCCTCCCATCGTCTGTTCTGGACTTGGGGACTGACATGCATGTCATTAATGTTAGCTCTCCGTGTACTTTTAAGGGCCAGCCGTGCTGCCCTGTTCTGAGCCAACTGCAATTTCCCCAAATCCCTCTTTGTGGCACCTGACCACACTACTGAATAGTATTCTAGGTGCGACAAAACTAGAGCCTGTAGGACCTGCCTTGTTGATAGTGTGTTAAGAAGGCAGAGCAGCGCTTAACTATGGACATACTTCTCCCCATCTTAGCTACTGTTGTATCAATATGCTTTGACCATGACAGTCTACAATCCAGGGTTACTCCAAGCAGTTTAGTCACCTCAACTTGCTCAATTTCCACATTATTGTCTACAATCCAGGGTTACTCCAAGCAGTTTAGTCACCTCAACTTGCTCAATTTCCACATTATTCATTACGAGATGTAGTTGAGGTTTACGGTTTAGTGAATGACTTGACCCAAATACAATGCTTTTAGTTTTGGAAATATTCAGGACTAACTTATTCCTTGCCACCCATTCCGAAACTAACTGCAACTCTTTGTTGCAGTTATTTCAGTTGCTTTAGTAGCTGACGTGTATAGTGTTGAGTCATCCGCATACATAGACACAATGGCTTTACTCAAAGCCAGTGGCATGTCGTTAGTAAAGATGGAAAAAAGCAAGAGGCCTAGACAGCTGCCCTGGGGAATTCCTGATTCTACCTGGATTATATTTGAGAGGCTTCCATTAAAGAACACCCTCTGTCACGATCGTCAAACACAGTGGACCAAGGCGCAGCGTGATGAGTGAACATACTTTTTTATTAATTCACCACAACAAACAAAACAACAAAACGATAACGTGACGTCCTTGGTTACAAACACTAACCATACACGGAACAAGATCCCACAAACACTGTGGCAAAACAGGCTGCCTAAGTATGGTTCCCAATCAGAGACAACAATCAACAGCTGATTCACGTTGCCTCTGATTGAGAACCACACCGGCCAACATAGAAAACACATCAGCTAGATAATGAACCTAGAACACAAAATCATGGAAACTACACACCCTGGCTCAACATAACAGAGTCCCAGAGCCAGGGCGTGACAGTACCCCCCCCAAAGGCGCGGACTGCGACCACGCCAAACATAAACCGAACAGGGGAGGGCCGGGTGGGCATTCCTCCTCGGAGGCGGTTCCGGCTCCGGGCTTGACCACCACCCTCCAACAATCCCCCCGTAGCGCCCCGGGTCCGGTCTGGCCCCGCTGGCTGGAGCTGGACTGGACATCGGTGGAGCGGATTGCTTAGGCTCCGATGTGGAGCAGCTGACCGGTACCTGACCAGGCACCGGTGACCCAGGCACGGGCTGTGCCGGACTGACGACGCGCACCACAGGCTTGGTGCGGGGAGCAGAACGAGCCGGACCGGGCTGACGATGTGCACCACCTGGCCCTACGCGGGGATCAGGAACGGGCCGGACCGGACTGGCAACACACCCCAGTACCTCTCACCGTGCCTCTACATTCTCCTTCCCCCTGGTGACCAGTGACTCCAGTAACCTGGCGGCCTCCCTTGCCAACCCGCTGAACCACTCTATCCCGACCTCCTGCTGCCCCGTCGTCCACGGCGTGAGCCCCCCCCTAAAAAATTTCTGGCCGTCTCTCCTCCCCGTGGACCAGGCCTCCATGGCTCTCGCCAGACTCTCGCCCCTCTGCTCCCACGTCCAACCTCTCTCCTCCTCACGCTGCTTGACCCAGTCGAGGTGGATATCCGCTAGAGTCCTCTCTGGCGTTGGCTCCTGGACACGCTGCTTGACCCAGTCGAGGTGGATATCCGCTAGATTCACCTCTGGCGTTGGCTCCTGGACACGCTGCTTGGTCCAGTTATGGTGGGATCTTCTGTCACGATCGTCAAACACAGTGGACCAAGGCGCAGCGTGATGAGTGAACATACTTTTTTATTAATTCACCACAACGAACAAAACAACAAAACGATAACGTGACGTCCTTGGTTACAAACACTAACCATACACGGAACAAGATCCCACAAACACTGTGGCAAAACAGGCTGCCTAAGTATGGTTCCCAATCAGAGACAACAATCAACAGCTGATTCACGTTGCCTCTGATTGAGAACCACACCGGCCAACATAGAAAACACATCAGCTAGATAATGAACCTAGAACACAAAATCATGGAAACTACACACCCTGGCTCAACATAACAGAGTCCCAGAGCCAGGGCGTGACACCCTCTGTGTTCTGTTAGACAAGTAACTGCTTCTACCCCCAAGCCATAAGACTCCTGAACAGCTAATCATGGCTACCCGGACTATTTGCACTGCCCCCCCACCCCATCCTTTTACGCTGCTGCTACTCTGTTAATTATTTATGCATAGTCACTTTAACTCTACCCACATGTACATATTACTTCAACTACCTCAACTAGCCGGTGCCCCCGCACATTGACTCTGCACCGGTACTCCCCTGTATATATAGCCTCCCTACTGTTATTTTATTTTACTTCTGCTCCTTTTTTCTCAACACTTTTTTTGTTGTTTTATTTTTACTTTTTTTGTTAAAAAGAAATGCACTGTTGGTTAAGGGCTGTAAGTAAGCATTTCACTGTAATGTCTGCACCTGTTGTATTCGGCGCATGTGGCCAATAAAATTTGATTTGATTTGAACTCTTTATCCACATTATAGCAGGGGATGTAAAGCCATAACACATACGTTTTTCCAGCAGCAGACTATGATCGATAATGTCAAAAGCCGCACTGAAGTCTAACAAAACAGCCCCCACAATCTTTTTATCATCAATTTCTCTCAGGCAATCATCAGTCATTTGTGTAAGTGCTGTGCTTGTTGAATGTCCTTCTCTATGAGCATGCTGAAAGTTTGTTGTCAGTTTGTTTACAGTAAATTAGCATTGTATCTGGTCAAACACAATTTGGGTTGGTAACAGGCTAATTGGTCGGCTGTTTGAGCAGGTAAAGGGGGCTTTACTATTCTTAGGTAGCAGAATTACCTTTTCTTCCCTTCAAGCCTGGGGGCACACACATTCTAGTAGGCTTAAATTGAAAATATGGCAAATAGGAGTGGCAATATCGTCCGCTATTATCCTCAGCAATTTTCCATCCAAGTTGTCAGACCCTGTGGCTTGTCACTGTTAATAGGCAACAATCATTTGTTTACCTCTTCCACCCTCACTTTACGGAATTCAAAATTACAATGCTTGTCTTTCATAATTTGGTCAGATATACTTGGATGTATATACAATTGTTGTTGGCATGTCATGCCTAAGTTTGCTAATCTTGCCAATGAAAAAAATATTAAAGTAGTTGGCAATATCAGTTGGTTTTGTGATGAATGAGCCATCTGATTCAATGAATGATGGAGCTGAGTTTGCCTTTTTTCCCAAAATTTCATTTAAGGTGCTCCAAAGCTTTTTACTATCATTCTTTATGTAATTTATCCTTGTTTCATAGTGTTGTTTCTTCTTATTTTTATTCAGTTTGCAATATGTTTGCCAATCGGTTGTGCAGCCAGTCTTATTTCCCGTTCCTTTTGCCTCATTCCTCTCAACCATATCATTTTCCAATTCCTCATCAATCCACGGGGATTTAACAGTTTTTACAGTCATTTACTTAATGGGTGCATGCTTATTATAGGTATAGGTAAAGTGACTAGGCAACAGGATAGAAAATAGACAGTAGCAGCAGCATGCAAAGTGTGTGTGTGTGTGTGTGTGTGTGTGTGTGTGTGTGTGTGTGTGTGTGTGTGTGTGTGTGTTGGGGTGTCAGTGTAAGTATGTGTGGGTGTGTGTGTAGAGTCCTGTGTGTTTGCAGTGCAAGAGAGTTAGTGCAAAAAAGGTAGTCCAGGTAGCCATTTGATTAGCTATTTAGCAGTATTGTTTAGAAGTCTTATGACTTTGGGGTAGAAGCTGTTCAGGGTCCTGTTGGTTCCAGGCGTACTGAATTGATACCGCTTGCCATGCAGTAGCAGAGAGAACCGTCTTTGGCTTGGTTGGCTGGAGTCTTTTACAATTTTTTTAGCCTTCCTCTGACACCGTCTGGTATAGAGGTCCTTGATGGCAGGGAGCTTGGCCCCAGTGATGTACTGGGCCTTACGCACTACCCTCTGTAGTGCCTTGCGGTCGGATGCCAAGCAGTACCAAGTGGTGATGCAGCCAGTCAAGATGCTCTCGATGGTGCAGCTGTAAAACTTTTTGAGGATCTTAGGGCCCATGACAAATCTTTTCAGCCCCCTGAGGGGGAACAGTCGTTGTCAAGCCCTCTTCATGACTGTGTTGGTGTGTTTGGACCATGATAGATCCTTAGTAATGTGGACGCTGAATGAACTTGAAGCTCTCACCCCGCTCCACTACAGCCCCGTCGATGTGAATGGGGGCGTGTACGGCCCTCTGTTTTCCATAGTCCATGATCAGCTCCTTTTGTCTTACTGACGTTGAGGGAGAGGTTGTTGTCCTGGCACCATACTGCCAGGTCATTGACCTCCTCCCTATAGGCTGTCTCGTCGTCGTAGGTGATCAGGCCTACTACCGTCGTGTCGTCGGCAAACTTAATGATGGTGTTGGAGACATGCGCGGCCATGCAGTCATGGGTGAATGGGGAGTACAGGAGGGGACTAAGCACGCACCCCTGAGGGGCCCCCGTATTGAAGCAGTCAGCGAGGTGGATGTGTTGTTGTCTACTCTCACCACCTGGTTGCATCCGGTCAGGAAGTTCAGGATCCAGTTGCAGAAGGAGGTGTTCAGTCCCAGGGACCTTAGCTTAGTGATGAGCTTTTAGGGCACTATGGTGTTGAACGCTGAGCTGAAGTCAATGTGCAGCATTCTCATGTAGGTGTTCCTTTTGTCCAAGTGGGAAAGAGCAGTGTGGAGTGCAATAGAGATTGCATAATCTGTGGATCTGTTGGGGCGGTATGTGAATTGGAATGGGTCTAGGGTTTCTGGGATGATGGTGTTGATGTGAGCCATGACCAGCCTTTCAAAGCATTTCATGACTACAGATGTGAGTCCTATGGGGCAAGCTGGTCTGGTTGAAACATGTAGGTATTACAGACTGGGTCAGGGAGAGGTTGAAAATGTCAGTGAAGACACTTGCCAGCTTGTCAGCGCATGCTCTGAGAATCCGTCTGGCATTGCGGCCTTGTGAATGTTAACCTGTTTAAAGGTCTTACTCACATCGACTACGGAGAGCGTGATCACATAGTTATCCGGAACAGCTGGTGCTCTCATGCATGCTTCAGTGTCAGACACTGACACTTCATCGGAGGCAGTGTAGTATGATTCAATCTTAGTCCTGTATTGACGCTTTGTTTGATGGTTCGTCAGAGGATGTAGCAGGATTAGTTTTAAGTGTCCGGGTTAGTGTCCCGCTTCTTGAAAGCGGCAGCTCTAGCCTTTAGCTCAGTGCGGATGTTGCTTCTGGTTGGGATATGTACGTAAGGTCACTGTGGGGGGGACGTCGTCGATGCACTTATTAATGAAAGCCGGTGACTGATGTGGGAAACTCCTCTATACCACCGGAACATATTCCAGTCTGTGCTTGCAAAAATGACCTGTAGCTTAGCATCCGCTTCATCTGACCACTTCCGAATTGAGCGTATCACTGGTACTTCCTTGAAGTGCATGGTGCAATATAT